>NC_064845.1:16045000-16670000 GCF_024166365.1 Elephas maximus indicus | reverse complement strand
GAGCTGGTACTTGCTGTTTATCACAGCAACTGTCGAAAACCCAGCTTCACAAACATGTGACGCCATTGAAGGGAATGTAGTGCGATCTAATGTAGAAACTATGAACTATCTCAGGCTAGTGGTTCACGTGGTAACAAACACTGAGTATCTCTGTAAAAAAAAAAAAAATTTTTTTTTTTTTTAGTATCTCTGTACTTCTCTCAAAAACACTGAAAATTCTCTGAGGTACCTTGTCTCACAAGCTTAGGAACAACAGGATTATACCTTCTAGAAAGTACTAATGGTGATCAAAGGCCAAGTAAGAATTCTAATACAAACCAACCCATTGCCATCCAGTCGATTCCGACTCATAGCGACCCTATAGGACAGAAGAACTGCCCCACAGGGCTTCCAAGGGAGCAGATTCGATCTGCCGACCTTTTGGATAGTAGCCGAACGCTTAACCACTGCACTAATAGAAGACAAAAACTTTTGCAAGGAATAGCTTCAAACAACACAACAAAATCTCCCTTAGATATTAAAAACAAATGGGTTATTCTTGTGAGAATGAAAGCATAGTCTTCTTAAAATAATATTAGGATCCTTAAAATAAAATATTATGATCTTTTGAAGGAAAATTATCTTCCTAATAATTACAAGTAACAGATCACTTTCCCATCAGGAAGAAGACTTAACATTTAATTATTATTGTTCTTTTTTTTTTTTTTAATTCATCTCCTATTTCCTTGACATTCGACTGCAAATTAAACACAAAGCACAATTTGAACATTCAAACCTCGCCAAAAAAAAAAGAAAGAAATCTTGATTGATTCAAAGTTTTACTTATGTACCTACAATTTCCCAGTAGTCCTATTTCTCAATCAGAATTTGAATAATCTTTACAACTTGTATTCTCCCAAACTCAGATTTAATGACTCGATGGGTTCAGAAGGAGAAGTAACAGCTGCAGCTCATACCGCTGTGCTATTCAGTAATGACACTGTTATATCACATTAGCAATTGTGACATTCATAAAAAGAAGCCCACAGGATTAACCAAAGACAGCCGACTTTCGTCAAATGTAGGTCAGGCTTTGTTTGCTCAGAAGCTGGTAATAAATTCCCAGGTAAGTGCTCTCGGGTGTCACACATATATGTCAGGAGCATAATTTCAGCCCACTAAATGATTCACATTTTTAAGTTTCTGTAAGCCATTTCTGAATTACTGTTAAGCATTTAATTCCACTGCCAGGCCTACCGGCTCCTTAAAATTATTAACTTATGTGACATTACAGTGGTTTTCCCTTTAGGCAGTACTTAAGAGGGCCTTGGAGGGTTTCCTACTCACCTTCCAGATACTGCAGTTCTTAACAGAAAAGGCTCAGGGGTCACCCCCAAATTACAGCATAATTATGGGGGGAAATGGTATTGATGGCTAAGATAGCTGTCTCTAATCACAGAGTCATCATTGTGGCAGAAAATATCATTGTCAGCCTCATGGTAATATTGCATTCTTAATGAAAAGGTCCTGTGGTAGGCTTTATTCAAACAAGAAGTCCAAAACCACAAAATCCAAAAATATATTTTAAAAATATAAACACTTTGGGAAACAGTTTGACAGTTTCCCATAAAGTTAAATACACACCCACCGTATGGTCCAGTCACTGCACTCCTAGGTACCTACCCAAGAGAAGTAGATCCGTATGGCCACAAAAAGACCTGCACTAAAATGTTCATAGAAGCTCTAGTTGTAGTGGCCCAAAATTAGAACCACCCAAATCAGCAGGAAAATGGTAAACGAATGGTAGTATAGTCATACGCTAGAATACTACTCAGCAATAAAAACAAAAAGGAACCGCAGATTCCTGCAACAGTCATTGATGAATCTCTAAAATATTATGTTAAGTGAAAGTAGCTGGACACACAACAGTACATATTCTGTGATTCCATCTATATGAAATTCTGAACTTCATATCATTTTTGTCCTCTTATCACCATATTCAAATCCATCTCAGCTTTCACAACCCATATTAGCTAGCCCTGGTGGCACAGTGCTTAAGCATTCGGCTGCTAATCAAAAAAGGCTGGCAGTTCGAATCCACCAGCCACTCCTTGGAAATTCTATGGGGCAGTTCTACTCTGTCCTATAGGGTCGCTATGAGTTGGAATCAACTGGACGGCAACAGGTTTGGTTTTCTTTTTTTTCCCCCATTGATAAGGAAATTCCTTATTTTCATCAGTCAGAGTAATCGTTCTCCCTTATAAACTCTCACCATGCTGTGTGCCCGGTTCTCCTATCATAAGGACCACTGTCTACCTTATATTTTTGGAGCTGGGTTGGACTTCAGCTCCAAAAAGAAACACCCATGGCTTCAAAACCTGCCTCCACAGTCCACCAGCTGTCAAAATGTAGGCAAGTTACCTCACTTCTCTATGCTTCAGTTTCTTCATCCGTTAAAGATACAGAATAGGACCTCTCCTGTTTGAATGGTATGAGCAGGAAATTAGACAATGTACATAAATTGCTTAGTCTGACTTACATTATAAGTGCTCAATATTTATCCCTAAATGTGCTAGTTAAAGGAGAATAAATTCTCTACATGGATAAATATAATTGAGACAACTGGTAAATGGAAATTTTTTTGAGGAATAAATATCCAGATAGCTGGAAGTAGATAACCTGTCATTTCCAAAACGGGCGTAAGTTCGGTTTTAGAAACTGCACAATGGTGGGCCTGATGTTATCCCAAGCAGAAAGAGTCTAGTTAAAAAGGAAAACAAAAAAGATTTAGAAGTAGCAGTCCTGGTATCAAAGACACACACCCATCCCAAGACTTGTACATGAATACTCACAGCACCTTTATTAGTGATAGCCAAAACTAGAAACAAATATCCATCAACAAAAAATGCACAAAGGAAATACGTTTTAGCCCTACAAAAGAGTATGACTCAGCAAGGAAAAGGAGCAAGCTACTAATGGGGCAAGCACACGGATGAATATCAAAACCATTACACTAAAAGAAGCCAGACACAGAAGGGTACATATGGTATAACTCCACTTCTGTGATATTCTAGAAAATACAACTATCGTAACAGAAAGCAGCCCAATGGTCACCTGAGGACTAGGGATGGAGGGCAGGCGTGACTGTAAAGGGCTTGAAAGAACTTTGGAGGGTGATGAAATCTTGCGTCTTGCTTATGGTGGTAGTTTCAAGGGTGTATACATAATTCTGTCAAAATTAATCAAGTTGTACACTTAAAATGTTGCAATTGGTTATATTCATCTGAAAATTGGTTATGTTACATCAAGTAACTTTCAAATTCCCTTCCAGCCTTAGATTTCCTGACACTGGACATATACAATGTGAGGGCACACCACTTGTACAGAGTACATAGATGCTCATCAGAGGATGGGAAGGATGTAGGGATGGATGGGTGGGTGGGTGGGTGGGTGGAAGGATGGATGGATGGATGGATGGATGGATGGATGGATGGATGGATGGATGGATGGATGGATGGATGGATGGATGGATGGATGGATGGATGGATGGATGGATGGATGGATGGATGGATGGATAATGCAATCTGATATTTTCAAATACTCAGGACCAACTGTCCTGACATATTAAAAAAACAAACAAACCTGTTGGCATCGAGTTGATTCTAACTCATAGCAACCCTACAGGACAGCGTAGAACTGCCCCATTAGTTTCCAAGGAATGACTGGTGGATTCAAACTGAACTCCAGAGAAAGGAAGTTAAAATGTATTTGTGCCTTAAAGAGTTTGCCAAACACTTATCTTTGAGTATTCAAATACATACTGCATTTTTATGATTATGAAAGCAGTTTCTGAAGAAAATTAGAATGTTGTATGAAAATCTCTTCATGTATTCAGACTGGCTGAGGCTGAGCAGGGAGCACTGTGGCCCTGTCTCATTATGGACTTTGGCAAATTCAATGCAGCTGTGCTCTGACAATTGAGAACCCCAAGTTCTAGCTGCTAAAAAAAAAGACTTGAGCAACAGAGAAGCAAAAACTGGGCTGTGCCCATAAGTTCCACTCACTTCTCCCAAGTGATTTCTTATCTCCCACTTGGCTTTATATGCTTTGCACATAGTTTTTCACCACTGCGCCTACTACACACCCTAATATGGGACATTCCTACAGGCCTCTGACACTGGGTGTATATTGTTCCCTCAATAATAGGGCTCCTCATAGCAAAGGTTTCATTTATTTACATAAATATGCTAACACATCTATACACAAAAACCATCTTGCTCTCTGAGGCAGCGAATGAAGCTCTGAGTTCTAGGGAATTTTTTTTTTTTTTTTAACCATGACCCAGAGTCAGGAAAATATGTTATATCACAACCCAGGACACAGAGCACACATAAAACAATAATTACCTTACTAGGTGCCAGGCAGGGCCCTGGTGGTGGAGTCGTTTAGAGCTATAGCTGCTAACCAAAAGGTCAGCAGTACAAATCCACCAGCCACTCCCTGGAAATCCAATGGGGCAGTTCTACTCTGTCGTATAGGGTCATAATGAGTCAGAATTGACTCAACGACAATGGGTTTGGTTTTGGTTTGGAGATGCCATGCAGCCCAACGTTTTCTATTTAACTTCATTTTTTATGCTACTGGTCAGAACCCGCGGATTATATGACACTCTAGTGTTTTATGGCTGGGGTCTGAAAAGCACTGATTAAGGGATAATCATCAATTTTTTTATTATTTACAGGGTGTGTGGCAGTGGGCCAGGTGCCCCCAAGCTGAAAATTGTGTTGTCAACATTAGAAGCAAAGCCCAGAGTCCTCAAAATCTATAAATAATGTTACTATTTTCTATGAATGAAACTAATAGGAGTTGATGCATAATGTATGAGATGAGCTAAATGTAAGAATTAATCCAAGAGAAGGTGGGGGGTGAAGGGGTTTGAAAATACTGAAGTCCAATCAAAGGTGTCCAGGACACAGTGGGACAGAAATCTTACTTAATTATCATTCTCATCTGAAATGTGAAGCCTGACAGTTTCATTTTGCCGTGTCAGAAAAGCCTGTTAATTGCGGGAACTGACCGCATTTCTTTCTGTCTGCTAAGCAGGAAGTCAGATGACAAGTACTTTTTAGTAGGTTCTTCATCCGAGGGAAAGGAAACTGTACCCTCTACACACAAATATCCAGTTAGCTTGGCAGCTCTAGGCCGAAAGGGAAGTGGGCACCAGACTCTCATGACTCAATGATACTCATCATTATGAAAGAACAACTAACTCCCCTATTCTTTCAACTATGTACATGGAGCAACTTATGATTAAAAAATCATGTATGGGAAATCAATTTTTATAAACAGCCAAGAACACACTGTCCAACTAATACAAATTTCTCATCTGCTTGCTAGTTATATTTTTCATCGTAAATTAATAAATAGGGCTCTTGATGAATACTCATAAGTCTTGGGGGTTTGGTTACATGATCGTTTCTACACTGAATGTAAAACTCAAGGTTGTGCAAGGCAAAGAACCAGACCTAGAATGGACAATGGAGCTCAAGTGAGAGCCTGCCGGGCATCCAGCCAGCCTGTCTCAAAGAAATCCGTCTCTCAATTCTCTCTACCTATAATAAGTTGTTCAGGGCTGATAAATGACAAAACAAATAAAAATGTATTGGTTTCATAGTGAAAGTATTGACTTAGCATTCCTTTAGCCAGCTGGAGTGAAGGAATGTTACTGAGACCCTGTCAAAATTACTTTCCCACACTACGGCTGTGTGTACTTCAACCTTCCACAGATAGAAGTTAATATTTTTAAAGGAAGACAACACAATTTGTATCTTAGGATTTGATGGCTATACCCACCAAAAAAAAAAAAACCAAACCCCTTGCTACTGAGTCAATTCTGGCTCATAGCAACTCTAAAGTATAGGGTAGAACAGCGCCATAGGGTTTCTTAGACTGTGATCTTTACAAGAGTAGATAACCAAATCTTTTCTCCCTCAGATCCGCTGGTGGGTTCGAACCACCGACCTTCGGTTCGCAGCAGAGCACTTAACCACTGCACCACCAAACCTCCTTGATGGCCATATCACATCAGCATTTCAAGTCAACTGCTGGGTCTGGCTTTTCATTGCTCTTCAATGTCATTCATTCATTCCACCAACATTTCATGAGCATCCAGATTCTGGGGTCACAAAAGAGATCAGGGCCCTGCCCTCAAGGAGCTCAAAGTATTAGTAGAACAGAAAGAAAATGTGTACACATCAGTGTGAGAAATGGTGTATGTAATACACAGTTGTGGCATCGAGTAGGATCAACTCAACTTGAGGGAGGAAGGTTAAGAGTTGCACAAGACCGACATCTGAAATGGGAGGTAGGGGGAGATTCAAGGTCACAAAGGAGACCAGCGGAGAACCAGTCATCTTAGGAAAAGAGAGCATCACAGGGGCCCTGTGGCACGAAAGCAGCAGACTAAGAGATAAAACAGTGAGAGCGTGGCAAGGCAGAAACGCACTTGTGAGAGAAGGAGATCGAGCCCGGCAAAGACTCAGCGGTCACTCCTTGGGCACCTCAGTCGCGTTCTGAGGAGTCTGGGCCTGCACTTCTGAGTGACACTCGGGCAGAGCTGGAGCAGACTCTGGAGGAACTAGCGCCAGGGTCCAATAAGAAGATCACTCCAGTGTTTCTGACTCTGGATTTTTGGGGGCGTTGTTTAGGAGCTAACGTAGACACCTAAGACTACTGTATTGGTTTTTGTTTTGTTTTGTTTTGCTCTGTTACAAAAGCTAATATAAATCCTTGCCACGTGAAGCCCAAGTTGTTTTGTTGAGGATGTGTTTTTTTGTTTGTTTTACTTCGTCCAAAGTCACCCAAATGATAGGAGAGTCTCTTTAGTTAGAAAGCACTGCACCATAAGCTAATTATTCTGACAACACGATTCTTCTCTTTTTCCATCATCCTAAAATCTGTAACTGCGTGAAGGGGGGCACTCGCTACAGGTGGCAAAGCCTGGCAGCTTCTGCTCTGCTTCCGAAATGATCATGCACAGGAGGAGTGGTCCCTGCAGATGTCCAGTTTCCACTCCCAGGTTAGTGAGAGTCCAAAGCACATAAGGCCCAGCCAAGATGGTGGCTGCCAGATGTTGGTGCAGCCTCAGTGATTAGCGATGAGCAATGGCAAGCTCAGAGAAGGCCGCTTGAAGAACCCGGATGGCTGGTGAGCCCAAGACGTCATACCAGGGGGGAAGGGTTCAGGTGTACAGGCCACAGGAGCCTGGCAGCAGAGGGTTCAAAGCTAACAGTGTGAAGAAAGATCTGGAATGGGTCCCGCATCCATGACTCAGAAATCACATTTTTCCCAATTATCATGCATTTGACAGTTCCTTATAATTTTTTCATGAGTCACTGATTACATAAAAATAAACACTCTGAGCGAGATAATATTCTCTTATAATGACAGAACACAGCCAAATTGCCAACTACTGTTTAAGTTAGCGTTTATCTATTTGCTTATAGGTTTGTTTCTGTATGCTTCCTTCCAAGAAAAACTGGGGGTGGCATGTTTGGGGAGCAAATACGAAGCTGTTTGCATACCATCTTCCCGCACTACATAGTTAAGATGCAGCCTTGATGCATTTTTAAAAACATATTTCCATAAAAGCATTTCTATTTCTATTTAAAAATAGAGTTCTATAAAAACATACTTAAATTTGTATTAAAATAACAAGAAGGCAGTCCCTTAACTTAAATGTTTTCATGGACACCTACATAAGATTTCATGAGGTGTTACCTTTCCACTTATACATTTAGGGAAACCCTGGTGGCATAGTGGTTAAGTGCTATAGCTGCTAATCGAAAAGGTTGGCAGTTCGAATCCACCAGATGCTCCTTGGAAACCCCATGGGGCAGTTCTACTCTGTCGTATAGGGTTGCTATGAGTCGAAATCAACTCGATGGCAACGGGTTTGGGTTTCAGTTTGTACATTTAGAATACAAATGATATCACGTAGAAGGTAAAAGAGGGTTTCATCTGTGTACTTAAAAACCAGATAAACCAATACAAATAAAAGGTTTGTCCAGAAGTTGGCAGATTAACACATGGTATCAGAGTAATTTGGTGTATATAAATTATTTCACTATTTTCCAGGAGTTTTAAATAAAAAATATGAGTGCTACTAAGTAGGGTAAGTTGTTTTTCATTTCAGTTCCATGTTTTGCCTTCTATCCTGTGTTCCTTGCTATTCTCTGCTCGTGCCACCACGTGTCCAATGAATAGCTAAGCATGTACTGTTGGTGTAACAATAAAAAAATAAAAAGCTTTAGGCTTCCAGGGTTGAATGGGCAGTGCTGCTCTCACTGACTGCACTCACAGAAGCAGCTCTGAAGCAGCTAAAGTGCTCTACAAATTCAAAGTCATGATGTAAAATACCGGATGAGCTTTTGAACACACAGAAATAATACAGCAGTTGACGGTACTGTATATTTGCTAAAGCATGAGGTTCTCTGAAGACCTGCAAGTACTACATTTTATTTACTGAGGTTGGAACATGACAACTCCTCCTCCTTATTTTTAATTGATGAAAAGAGTATAGAAAATAAGTTTAGGTTTCATTTCTTGTTGAAAAGCTGATCCTATTGTAACACTACAATCATTATTTTTACCTGTATGACTTACATAAGAAGGAAAAGCCTACAAATATTATCCTTACTCCCAGAGAAGTGATAACTTTTAAAGCTGCTTGAGATCACTGTAACTATACTGGGATGGTCGTGGTCAGTAAATAGTCAATCATCAAAAGGTTGATGGGCAAAAGCCACTTTCTTTAAGAGATAACCAACTTTAAAGGAGAGATAATATGATCTACCACAAAAATTCTAGCAAATGTAGTCTTCTGTGAGAAACATTGTCTTGAGGTTTCAGGGGAACAGGCCTTGAATCTATTTTTAAAAACCTTTCGAGATTACACAGAACTTTTTGTAAACGTATTCTAGGCAGAAACGTATTTAGGTAGCAAATGTTTTTTAGGTAGAAACTCAACTTTACAATGACAAGATTAAAAAACCTGTTGCCGTTGATTCCAAAGTAGAACTGCCCTATAGGGTTCCCAAAGAGCACCTAGTGGATTTGAACTGCCAATCTTTTGGTTAGTAGCTGAACTCTGAACCACTATGCCACCAGGGTTTCCAGATTTAAATTAAAAAAAAGGACTAAGGACTATGTATGAAATTCATTTAAATGGTATATAAATATTTTCTATCCTCTTTATCTTCTCTAAATAAAGAGCAACGACTAAACCAGGGCTTTGCATTCTGTAAAGTCCTTGTGTTAATTGTTTTACTTAAGGTTTTCATTAAGTAACACTGAAATTATTTCAACTCTAGTTTGAGCCAAAATAGAATCAAAGAACCTGAGATGTATAATAATTTATTTCTGCATTAACAAGGATTTTTTTTCCTTTAGTCTTAAAAAGTCAATTGAAAGGGGCATAGTAAAACACTCAATCTTATTTCCTATGAGTGAATAAATGTGCATAACCTTTAGAAAAGGCAATTTGAATATGTCAAGAGCTTTATATTAGTTATTTATTGTTGTGTAACAAATTACCCCAAAGGAACAAGCAATTTCAAAGTCAAAAATTCGAGAATAGCTTTGCTGGGTGGGTCTAGTTCAGGGTTTCCCATGAGGCTGTAGTCAATATGTCAGCCAGGGCTGCATTTATTGGAAGGCCTGTCTGGGGCTACAGTACCTATTTCCAAGATGGCTCATTTGCCCAGCAGTTGTCAGGAGACCTTCGAGTAGGCTACAGGCAAAAGTCACCACATAGACCGCTCCACAAGGCTGCTTGAGCATCCTCACAATATGTCAGCTGGCTTCTCCAGAGCAAGTGCTCTGAGAGAGTAAGGAAGAAGTTACAGACCTTTTCTGACAGCCTCCAAAGACACACCATCACTTCTGCCATATTCTATTCACTAGAATGAGTCACTAACTCCAATTCACACTCAAGAGGAGGGGAATCAAAAGCCATCTCCTGAAGTGACTGAGTAATGAAGAAATTCTAGACAAATTTTAAAACCACAGGAAGCTTTAAAAGTATTTTGGAAAGTGATTCAAAACAAAGCTTGATGATACTGTTCTATGGTATCTATAAAACAAAATCATTAACACTTTCAACACCCAATCCCAGGGAAGTAGTTGAGTAACGCCAAGTATATACATGTGATGCGCCAATTTCAAATAATATTTTCTGATAATTATCCACAGCAAAAGAAAGCTTCTATTATGGCATGATATGAAAAAAAAAAAAAAAAAAGAGAGAGAGACCATATGATCACATGATGGAAATACATGGAAAAAAGATTAAAAGAAATTAAAAGGTTAAAATCAGTTGCCTTTGGGTGTTAAAATTGAAGGTTAATATTCACCTCTCTCAACTTTTCAGTATTTCCACATGATGGAGCGTCCACTTTCCTCTATTCCCAGCTTAAGGTATACTTCCATACACCCTGTACTCAATGCTCTTCTAAAACTTACAAGTATTATTTTTCATTCAACAGTTTCCTAATTTTTAACATGGGAACTCCTTCTTTCCATTCTAAAATGATCGAATTAGTGGTTTTTTGTTTTTATAAAACCTCAACCTGAAAGACACAGCAAAAAAGACATTCCCGTTCATTGCTCATAGAGGTGTTCTCCCCACTCTACTCTACAAGGGATCTTGCTGTGTTAACAGAGCCTTGGAGGGTTGTTGGGAAAGACCAGAAGCAAGCAGTGAAGGGCACTGGGAGGCAAGGCCACTTGGTATAACCAAGGTGGACAACTGATCCCAGAAGTTAATTCCTGGCCCTAGAAGCTGGGAAAAGGACTACGACAACACAGCTCCTAGGAACTCAAATTATAACTCCCTAGTTTCCCTTCTCCTATCTACTCACCTGCAGACCTCTCTCGTGAATGGAATGCAGGGGTCTGACCACTCAGACCACCCTCCCTTCTCCTCCCTGACACTCAAGTCTCCACTCAGCCTGTTCCACCCCTGTTCTCATTATAACTAATGTAACAGATACCGTCTGTGCTCTGCCTTGGTCCCCTGGAATCCTTCTTACTAGTTCTGCACTTCCATCTCTCAGTTTCTGGGTATTTTGCTTCTCAAGGGCATATACCTGAAACTTTCTTCAAGGATTTATTTTGAGGTATTGGACTATGCTGACTGCGGACACAGAGAGCTAAAAGGGCTTGGACATTCACATCTGACTTGCCCACACCAAACACTCTCACCCCCACCACATACACACACACACACACACCAGTCTTTAGCCAATGACTGATCCAAATGAGAATATGAAAGCCCAACTCCCTTACTGCAAGCCAGGACAAACTCTAAGGTATTAGTTATATTCCAGAGATCCTGAAGGCTAAGGCTGGAAGTTGGCCTGAAATATCACTCTTTCTTGGTGTCTTCACCTTCCTTGTCCTACTTCCCCCCCAGTCTTTCCAGTTCTCCTGGAAATTCTTTCTTAATAAACCCTCTGCACACAACACCTCATATCAGTGTGTGTTCCTGGAGAACTGATGGAAACTCAAAGGCTACATGGAACTTAGTTGCCTTGAGACCAGGAATGTTGAAAGTCCTTCAATGCAAAGAACATCCTACACAACAAAGTATTACTCCAACCAAATGGTCATAGCACCCTGACCAACAAACATGAGGAAGGAAAATAAAAAAGGGGGTTGAGCTAGGATCAAAACCCAAGGAAGTCCAGAAGTTAGAGTTTGGTTGAGGAGGAGGAGGAGTCAGCTAATGACACTGAGAGGGAGTGGTCAGAGAAAGTGAGAGGGAAAAAACCAGGAGATTGTGATGCACAGAAACCAAGGAAGGTGTTTCAAATAGAATGTGGTGCCAGCAGTATTGAATACTGCTAAGGCGTAACATAAGGCAAAAACAGAACTGGCATTGGGTTTGCTCCATGTTAATCACTGATGCCCTTGACAATGCAGTTTCTAAAGAGTGGTGAGAGTGAAGTTATAGTTGAAGTGGGCTGAAGAACAGATGGGCTTTATAAGAGCAGCCATCGCAATGTGTTCGGCCTTGAGCAAGTAAAGTAGGAGAGTAATTGAAGAGAAATTTAAGACAAAGGGAGATTTTTTTAAAAAACATGTTTGTACAATGATAAGAATTATTCAGTAGAGATGGAGAAATAACAATGCATGAGAGAGAGGAGAGAACAGAAAGAACATAACTTGAGCAGACAAGAAGAGATCTCCCAAAATTTATTTACCCTTTCCCAAGGGCCCAGTTCTTAGAACCATATAATGCCTGTTCTCATCCCCACCCCATCTCTGACCCTTTCCTAGGGGATGGGAAATGCATTAATTTTTTTCATGACTCATCCTCCCCCAAACAACAGATTAAAAGACTTCCTGCTAAAGCACACATACACACACACACACACAAAGAGCATAACAACTCCCCCATATATTCAGTTATCTTGCTCTGTGCTGTCTTTAGAAATGAGTGAGACAGGTGGGGGTGGGGAATCTTGATTTTTTTTTTAAGGCAGTTTCTTCTTGCTTGCCTCCGAAATAGTCCAAGGCATCTCTGGAGATATACCGCTAAGATCTCTCAAGAGAGAACTTTCTGCAAGGAATGTAATCAGCTGATGTCCTCCAGCTGCTGCACATTTGGATCCATCCCCCCATTCACACCAAGCCCGCTCTCTCTTTAGGATGCTCCCAGCCAAGGGCTGACTCAGCATAGGTACTACAGTACAGACCAGAGGTTCCTGCCCAACATTAAACTCCTCTAAGCGGCAGTCTTTGCTCTGAGGCTCCCCACTGGCCTGATTTAGACTTTCTCAGGGCTATGTTAAGGTCTGAGGCTCTTTCTACCCAATTCTTCTTTGGGTCTCTGTCACAATTACTCAGCTCTGCTCCTGTAACCAGAAACCAGCCATAGCCAATACATAAATGAATGAATGTGGCTGTGTTCCAATAAAACTTTATTTACAAAAACAGACTGTAGGCTGGACTGGCCCACGGGTGGTGGTTTACCCACACGTGCTCTACAAATCAGACCCCAGTTACTGCTCCAACCCAATATCCTCCTGCTCTTCTCCTGGCTCCCTCCTTGAAGTTCCTGGAACGCTCAGGGCACTCTCCTGCCTCAGGGAGTGTGTCCCATGTTCCCACTGCCTTTGATGCTTTCCCCTTAGCTAGCTATCTTCTCAATAAGGCCCATCATGACCACCCTATTTAACACCTGCATCCCCACCTCCAGAAACCCTGGTGGCAGTAGTGATTAAGAGCTGTGGCTGCTAACCAAAAGGTGGGCAGTTCAAATCCACCAGGTGCTCCTTGGAAACGTATGGGGCAGTTCTACTCTGTCCTACAGGGTTGCTATGAGTCAGAATAGAGTCCACGGCAATGGATTTGGTTTTGGGTTTTGGTTCCCCACCTCCACCCCATAGCACTCAGTTGTTAGGTGCCAGAGAGTCAACTCCCGCTCATAGTGACCCTGTGTGACAGAGTAGAACTGCCCTACAGGGTTTCCAAAGAGCAGCTGGTGGATTCAAACTGTCGACCTTTTAGTTAGCATCTATGCTCTTAACCACTGAGCCACCATGGCACTCTAGGTCCCCCTTATTCTTTTTTTTTTAATAGCATCTTTCACTTTTAAATATACTTTTCTATTTACTTAAGTTGTTTACTGTCTACAATGTAAACTTGGCAAAGGCAGTGTCTGTGGCAGGGTTCAATCAGAGAAACACCACCACTTTGAGAGATAAAGGGTGTATCATAGGGATTCGTCATTACACAATTTTGAGAGCAGGCAGGTCACGCAGTGCAGGCTGCTGCCTCCAGTGTGGAGTCTGAAGTTGCTGTAAGTCAACCATTCCAGCAGTCTGGAAGGAAATCTGGATGTGGCCGAGGACAGGGACAAACCTTAACTCACAGGGATAACTGGAACTCTTAAGGACAGACTAGAACCTACAGCTGTCTCTCACTGATTCCAGCCTCCATGCTGCGGGTCATGGGCAGGAGATGCTGGCACTCTTCTCCACTGCACGGCACGTGCAGAAGGAGGTGATCCACCAGGACCTAAAGGATCTGGGTGCCTGGTCCCGCCGCCCCACGCCAGGAAAGCAATCCTGTAGACCAGCTCCAAAGTGCCTGCGCTCATCTGCACAGCCTCATGGCTGCGGCTGCACTTCCGTCTCCGGGTCATATGCAAATTTGTCTCATGGCCAAGCCTAACATGGAACCCCACGTGGAAGGAAACCCTGGGAAATGTAGTTTGCAGTTAAATTGGTGCAGTAGAAAGCTGTCACCCAGAACTCATTGCCTCCAGGCGATTCTGATTCATAGCACCCATATAGGACAAAGTAGAACCGACCCATAAGGTGTCCAAGGCTGTAAATCTTTAGGGAAGCAGACTGCCACATCATTCTGCCCAGAGCCTTTGGTGCTTTGAAAACCAGAGCTTCAAACTGGTTTGTTCTGGTTGGAACCTCTGCTGAGAATTTGCGTTTCTAACAAGTTCCTTGCTGAAAATTTGGATGAAAATGCATCCATCCCAGATATACTGAATCAGAATCTACATTTGAACAAGATTCCCAAGTGATTCTTATGTATAACTTCCTGGGAACTTGCTAGAAATACAACATGCAGCAGGGAACTTGTTAGAAATGTGAACTGTCAGCAGGGGTTTGAACCAGAACTAATGGCTTGGAAGCCCTGGTTCGAAACAATGACTTGCAGTTAGCAGCCAAGCACTTAACTAACCACTTTGAAACCAGGGCTCCTTAGAAAGCGATCACAGGCAGGAATAATATAGTGTATTTGTTTGACTGATGAATCAGAATTCCAAGAACCTAAAACAGTGCCTGGCACATGGTAAGTGCCCAAAAAATAGTTGTTGAATGACTCCCAGGAATGAGACTTGGGTGGTTATTTGATTGTGCCAGCTTCCTGATTGTTACTATTAGCTCCTGGAGACCCCATGAACAATGGGATCAGATAGTTATGACCCATAGGGTTTTCACTGACTGATTTTCAGACGTAGATCGCCAGGCCTTTTTTCCTAGTCTTAGTCTAGAAGCTCTCCTGAAACTTGTTCAGCATCACAGCAACACTCAAGCCTCCACTGACAGGCAGGTGCTGGAGCTGTATTGGCTGGAATCCAACCAGGGTCTCCTGCTTGGAAAGCGAGAGTTCTGTCAGTGAAACCCCACTGCCCTCTTGCCAGCTCCCCTACTAGTGTGTAAGTTCCATGAGAGCAGAGACTATGTTTCTCACGGCCAGCATTCTATCACCAGCCTCCAGCACCCACATTCAATCTCTGTGCAGACTCTCATTCAAGGAAACACTGCCCAGCAGCCAAAACCAGCTAGAGAAATCTGATCCTAAAGGTGTCTCTATGGGAATGCCAAAGAGGATCCAACACAGATGCACAGCAACGCTCCTGAAAATCCTTTG
Organism: Elephas maximus indicus; assembly: GCF_024166365.1. Classification (NCBI taxonomy): domain Eukaryota; kingdom Metazoa; phylum Chordata; class Mammalia; order Proboscidea; family Elephantidae; genus Elephas; species Elephas maximus. Next base: position 16,654,562 of record NC_064845.1, on the reverse strand, counting down.
ACCACCCCTCAAACTAGAAGCATCCGCTATACATGGGAACCCACCCCCAAGGCTTTCTTACCTCTTCCACAGCACCACTACGATCACCCCCTTTCCTTCTTCCCATCCACTTCATATTCCTGCGTTGCGTTTTCTCTCCTTTGCCTTCACCACTCAAATCTATTTATCCCCCGACTCCCACCTACCCCCAAGCACTCTGTGGTACATCAGAAGCCCCAAAAATGAACTGGCAGATTCAAGCTCCCTTAGATTATATATATATGTGTGTGTGTGTGTTTATGTGTATATGTACTTGTATGTATATATATGTATACACACAGTATTTTAATATATTTTCTTTCTGCCACTGAATGAATGAAAGGAAGAATTAACAAACAAATGAATGAACAGTATACTTTGAAATCCACTGATCTAAACTACTGTTCTTCCTTCTAGCAGCACTTCAGTGGCATGAAATATTTACTGGCAAAAGAACCTGGAATACATAATAAATTAAGTCTCTCTGGGTATTAACGCAATAGAATGCAACCAGGTGGCATTTCAGAGATATGTATTTTATATACCCATATGTATATGTTGGTGAAAAAATTTTGCAACTTCTTACATCCTAGTAACATTCAAAATATAATAAATCAGTTTTAACTTCAGAAAATGACATAGATACTAGAAGACAGGAACCTGTTATTTAAAATCTTTTTAAAGTATGATTGTGTTTCATGTCTTTGCACTTGTTTCATCTATAAAGCAATAGTAATTCAGTTACATCAAAATTATCCACTTAATAAAGGCACTGACAATAAAGAAAAGGACGATACCAAATATTTTTATTTGGCTTTGAAACATATTATATAATTTTTACAGCAGTTTATAGCTCTGCTGACTTTATACTGGTATTGAAATGAGTTCGTGTTTCCTAGCACATATTTGGGGTCCTGGTGGTGCAGTGGTTAAGTGTTTGGCTGCTAACCAAAAGGTCAACAGCTCAAATCCACCAGTAGCGCCTCAGAAACCCTACGGAGCAGTTCTACTCTGTCCTATAGGGTTGCTATGAGTTAGAATCAACTCAACAGCAATGGGCATGGGAGCACATACTTAAATTCAGAAAAGGTGGCCTAAAATTCACCACTGATAACTCACAAAGTGAATAAAACCACAGGCAAAATACTCCAGCCTTAGCCTTACTCAGAGAATTGAATGTGCTCTGGATACAATAGACAATAGAGGACAAAGAACAGGGCTATGTTTCTCTGATACACTTCGAGCCGGGCAAAGAAACTCCCAGGAAATTCCCAACCTATCACCACATTTATTCCGAGCCAAGGTCAAATTCAGCAGGGAGGTAAACCATGAATCCTTAAACCTCCCTGAAACTTGTTTCCCAGAACACAGATAGAGAGGCTTTCTTTAGACCTCACACCCAAATCGGGGATCAACTTTATATTCTCTAAACGGTGCTCCAATGTGTGTGACCAATGAGGAGGCCAAGGGTAAAAACCCTACATCCGCCAGATTCGGAGTCAGTGCTTCTGGTTCTGGAGTCGGTCCAATCCTGAGCGAGCCACTCTGCCTAGAATGTCCTGGGCCAGTCTTGCTCTGACTGTTTCACCCAGCACAGCTTCTGGAACAAACCGTTCAAACTGTCCTTGCTCACAAGCCTGCTAGCTTTCCACTCCCTCTAAGTGGCTGGAATCAGACAATTTCAGTGTTGTTTATAATACAAAGCCACTATCTACTCTTTGACTAAGTCCCGGTGATCATAAAGCTGACTTTGTATTTCTATCTAGAGAAACAGCTCTGCTCAGCAGCGAGCATTATATACAAACACCTACAAAAGCCAACACTGTGGCTCATTCTTCAGGAGCCGTTTTAAAAGAAGGGTGCGTATGAATCAATTTGCAATCAGTCATCTATAAATAAAAAACCCAGCTAACTTAATTCATGAATCATCTAAGTTGAAAAGAATAAAGTGAAAAATTAAGAAAGAGTAAATCACACTAATCTGGAAGTAGGGAGGGAATGTGGTATATTTGAGTTCGATTTCATGGCTGATGTTTAAACCAAAGCCAAACTTGTTGCCATCAAGTCAATTCTGACTCATAGTGACCCTACAGGACAAAGTGGAACTGCCCCACAGGGTTTCCAAGGAGCAGCTGGTGGATTCGAACTGCTGACCTTTTGGTTAGCAGCTGAGCTCTTCACCACTGCACCACCGATGGTTAGGGACCAGGAAAAAGGCCTGTTCTGTGAGATCCATTGACACGTGGTACCATTACATGGTAAAATGTACATCTGGCTGCTTCAGAGCGCCCACCACCTCCTAAATGCAATCTGACCAAGCCTCTTTGAGCTTCTAATAATAATTACATGGAAATAATGAACAAAAAATTTGTTTCTTAGGCATAAAGGGTACAGAAGGATTTGCCTTACTCCTGAATTTCCTGCCTTCCCTAATGGCCATCCCCATTTCTCAAACTTATTTTTATGTATATGGTAAAGGTCTTATATTCATTCAGCAAATATTTATAAAACTTGGGCTATGTGTCAGGTACCTTAGCCTAATATACATAACACATAGGTAGGTATGTATGCATATATGTATATAGGAAGGCATATGTGAGTAAATGCATGTTGATGTAAAGTTGTATCTGTACTGCATATATGTTCATATATGTAATAAAGCACATAGGCACTTATGGATATTTCCTGATATAATCAAACACCTCGCAGGACTGCTTTACTGGGTTTGAAGGCTCAGAACCATAGTCTCAGGGGACAACTCGGTCAATTGGCGTAACATAGTTCATAAAGATATCTACACCCTAGTTTGGTGAGTAGCATCTGGGGTCTTAAAAGCTTTTGAGTGGCCGTCTAAAATACAACTATTGGTCTCTACTCACCTGGAGCAAAAGAGAAAGAAGGAAACCAAAGACTCAAAGAAGAAACCAGCCTGTAGGACTAATCACTCACATGAACCACAGCGTCATCTATCCTGACACCAGAGGAACTAGATGGTGCCTGACTAGCACTAATGACCGTTCTGACCAGGTACACAATAAATGGTCCCAGACAGAATGGGAGAAAAAGATAGAACAAACCTCAAATTCCTTAAGAGTCCAGACTTACTGGACTGGTAGGGACTAGAGGATCCCCCAAGACTATTGCCTTGAAATACCCTTTACACTTGGGACTGAAGCCCCTCCTGGAGGTCACCTTTCAGCCAAGTAACAGATTGGCTCATAAAATAAATAACATCACCTGTGAGTACTGTACACCTGTAAGTAATCATCTATATGAGCCCAAACGGCCAATATTTGCCCTAAAGCAAAGCTGAGAAGGTAAGGGGGGGTGGTCTGGGAAGCTAGATTAATTAAAATGCAACAACGAGAATACAAATAATGAGAATGCTGACACATTGTGAAAAACATAACCAATGTCACTGAACAATATGTATAGAAATTGTAACATGGGAACCGAATTTGCTGTGTAAACTTTCACCAAAAATACAATAAAATAAAACAGAATAAAGCTTAAAAAAACTATAACATATCCTACCAAATTTATTAATGATATTTCTTTCAAAATTTGTTTCCACCATTTTCATTCTACTTAAAATTGTATTTGCAACAGTTATTTAAATTTAATTTATGTATAAGTTGTGCCTGCTGCAAGTCCTTTTGTACAGTGATTTTCTCATCATCGAGTTCTCTACCGTTAGGTCAGCTAGAGTTGACTTTTGAGCCATTCTTTTCGGAACTTTCTTTGATAACTGCTTTGCTTACCCTTTCATAAATAGAACACACATATTCCCCCTGCCCCCCGTGAGCAGCTCAGACAGTTTGTGCTCAGCTGCTAACTGGAAGGGTGGTGGTTCACACCCACCCAGTGATGCTATGGAAGAAAGGGCTAACGGTCTGCTTCCGTAAAGATTACAGACAAGAAAACCCTATGGAACAATTCTACTCTGTAACACGTGCGGTCATTGACCCAAAGACAACAGGTATATATGTATATGCATATGTGTATATATGTATATACACACACATACATAAGGAGCCCTGGTGGCACAGTGCTTAAGCACTCGGCTGCCAACCGAAAGGTCGACAGTTCGAACCCACCAGTTGCTCCTCAGGAGAAAGATGTGGCAGCCTGCTTTTGTAAAGATGTACAGCCTTGGGAACCCTATGGGGCAGTTCTACTCTGTCCTATAGGGGCGCTATGAGTCGCGATCTACTCAACAGTAGTAGGTTTGGTTTTTTTGTTTTTATACATATATATATATTACAATTTTGCTATAATAAAATTGTTGCATCCTAATCTATGGTGCAACATACCTGCCCCTATAACATAGGTTCTTCCAAACTTAATATTGCAGAGAGGCTACCAGAGGGAAACCTGATCTCCCTTTTCTGCAGGCCATCTGATTTTCTCTCTGTATGCTGTGGAAGTATTTGAAATTTTTAAAAAATATTACCAGGATGTGTCTGGATTTTTTTCATTAATGTAGACAGATGCTGCGTTAGCCATTTCTATACACACCCTCTGGTCTCCCACAGCTCAATCAAGTTTTCTTCTATGATTTATTTGAATGTCACTCTCAGCTTTTCGCTCCGGCCTCTTTTTCAGGAACCTCAGTTATCTCTGTTTAATCACAACCCTAAACTCCTAAGCTGTTTTTCTGTCATTATTTTTTTAACACTTTGTCCTTTCTTCCCACATCCTGAAGAGTGCGTTCTCCATTCGGTTTCATAATTTTGTCATGAGCACCTCCGTTTTGTTCCCACTTATTCACCCCATATAAGGGAAGGCTTACTCAGGCTGAGTGTTTCCTCCACAAACACAAAGGCCGGGTTCACTTATTTCTCCTGGTTGTCCTTGGACTGCTCCTCTCAGATTATGATCCCGAGGGCTGGCTGATGCAAATTGAGATTTCCTATTCAGCCTGAAACAAATGGTATGCAGTGGGAGCCAAGGGCATTCCCGGCAGAGAACGTCTTTGCACAGCTTCTTCTCAGTGTTTCTGAAACTGCAAAGCCTCCGGCTTTCGGCTTTGGGCTTGTGTGCCAGGCCTCCATGCCAGGTAACAGCTGTGTCTCTGCCCACTCCCTTCTTGGTGCTGCTGCCAGCTGAATCAGGCACAAGCCTTCCCATCCTGCTGGATTGTTCACTGTGGCTGCAGTGTGAAACCAGCTGCCTCCCGGTGCTGCTAATTTCAGCCCTCTGGGGTGCAGGAATAGAGTAGAAACGCAATAGTGTGTTCTGTGTGGTCCCATGACCCTCTTTGTCCATCTCCAGCCTGGACTCAAAAGACGGGTGACAGTGACCTTCTCTCAAGGCCTTTTCTACTGACTTTGCATCTGAGCAAAGCTCTCTCTTCCTGTTACGCTGCCTTTCCTCTTAGGATACCAGCAGCAGCACTCACCAACCTTGGTGATTTCCTTTGCCACTAACCAATCCCGATCTCCGGCTACAAAACAAAATCTGCCCTATACAGTGAAACCTGTGAGAGCCGGAACTTGGCAGGACTGCCTTGTGTTTCGTGCCTCCCAGGTTCTCTGCCTTTGACAGGGTGCAGTCTTACCACTTTCCTATTGCTCATTTTAGTGGAAAAAAGCTTTCCTTCCTGATAGGTTTCTGCCTTACACAGGTTCCAGGTTTTGTGGGTTTTACTGTATATTTTTAACACTATATCCCAGTCTGTCAACATGCCACATATTATCACTTAGAAACCGTAACATCTGAGCACTGCATTGCAATGGCGTTGGATCTTCCCTTGGCACAAGAGAATCGGCTCCCCTCAGAACACAAGAAAAAGCTGGAAAGTTAACTTATCTCCTTCTTTGACAAAATAATCCTCTTACTTTCCATCTAGTCCTAAACCCAGCTGGGGTGTCCTAGGTCAGAAAGCCTTAGCCCAGGCTGCTGTGAAAGAAGCACAGATGCACAACTGCTTTTCCTCTCGTGTGCACACAGATAACACTTTGTCGTCATAGCTGGCACTTCAGAGTTTGCAAAGTGCTTTGCTTGTGGGCTATTTCACTTGCTCGAGGTGAGACTCACGTAAGAGAGGTATGGCAGGAATGTACTGAGCCCCTCTGCCCCAGCAACATCCTTTGCCCTAACCAAAAAAAAACAAACCAAGCCCAGTGCCGTCAAGTTGATTCCGACTCATAGCGACCCTATAGGACAGAGTAGAACTGCCCCATACAGTTTCCAAGGAGCGCCTGGCAGATTTGAACTGCCGACCCTTTGGTTAGCAGCCATAGCACTTAACCACTACACCACCAGGGTTTCCTCCTTTGCCCTAGGACTCCTCTAATAAGGTTCCATTACTTGAGTTCCCCAGACTCTGGGAATTCTTCCAGCCTGCCTCCCAAACTTGCTTGCTGAGTCTTGCAGCTTCCTTGTTGCTGATCTTTCACTTTGGATCCTGTTGTTGCTCCCTGCCCTCTCCTGGGTCTGCATTTCAGACCTCCCCTTGCTTCCTGCCCTGCCCTCCGTGGCCTGAAGCCCTGGCTCCAGTCACACTTTGCTCCATGCTCCTCAGTTGTGAGCCAGCCCTTCTCACTCCCACACCTGGAAACTCAGTCTAGGCAGAGCCTTAGAGCCACCGGTTACCTAGGAGAGGAAGACAAATAGAGATGAGGAAATTAGGCCCCAGAGGAAACAGAATATACAGTGAATAAGTGATCTTCCTAGCCAGGCAAGCCAGGTTTGAGCTGCAACTGAGTCATTGACTAAGATGTGACCTTTGATAAGCTTCTTAACCTTTGTAAGCCCCTATTTCTCAACTATAAGAAGGATATAACGATAAGGCATTGCCTTCAAAGGTTTTTTTTTTGCAAATATTAAATAGGCCAGCTCTAAGTTAAATGCTTAGCATGGTGGTTGGGACCTGGCAAGCTATCATAAATATTAATTATCATTATTACTATTATTATTAAAAAGGTCAAAAAAGGAGTAAGTGGCAGAGCTAGGAATTGAGTTCTCCATCTCTTCACTTCATTTTTAATAACATGTAATTACAGAAAATGAGCGTATGATGGTAGACAAAAATGGTCACTAAATAGCTTTTGACTAACTGTGTGGGCTCAATTTCTTTAAGAGCTTATTAGAGGTCAGAACAATATTACTTTCCCGAGATAACTAATACTGAGCAATTTGTATTTTTTTTTATTAGACTTCTCTGACTGTGATCTGTAAAGGAACCATAGCGGCTGTTAAGTGAGTTGAAACACATTTTACTGGTCTTTGTTTTCATAAGCAAATGCACATTATTAAATCCAATCGTTTCCTCTGGGGGCTCTGAAAGCCGGGTGCACAGTGCTCGAAGTATTCTGGGTGGAATTCTTCTCTCTTGCTGCTAAGCTCGAGAATCACTGCGTACGGTCATCTATTCTCACATGCAATTTTGCAGTAGCTTCCTTGGAAGCTGAACGTGGGTTAAAGAGGCAACAATATCTGTGTTAGCTTTTGACATAAGGGCTGCTTCAGGGTCTTTCCTAGAGGGATAATATCCAGGTAGAGTACATGGTCCAAAGGCAGGCTTTCAAAGTGCCCACCATACGTGTGCCAAAGTCCATCAGGTAAGTAGGTGTGCTCAGATGGAACCATACTGGCACTTCCAGTTCTTCTTAATAACAAGTTCAAAGTAGGTTTTTTTATTTGATTTGATGGACAAATTGGTCAAAGTGTTTATTGTAGGCCACAATCTGCATGGATTTTGACAGATTATCTTGTGAAAAAAAAAAATTTTTTTTTTTTTATAGTTTCCAGCAAATGCTGCTGCAGGAGACATGATGTGTTCTTGTTCCGATGATACACTTATTTTACATTTTGCAAGCGTTTAAGACATGCTTCCAGATTTTTTCTGGCCAGGGGACAAATTCTGGATGCAGTTAGAGCTCTGAATGGATCTAGACAGTCTCTATAAAATGCTTAATTATGGTTTCTCAGGGTTTAGCAGGGTGGTTTGCACTCCATTGACCTTAGGTTCAGTGGGGAATGTGTGATTTTAAAACCGTTTTATGACCCATGGTATAAATAGGTACCACATACTTTATCTGCCTCTGGGGTTTATTGGGAAGCTACTCTACCACAGACAGTACGTGCTGCATGCAAGCTGAGACCTGTGTAATAGTTCAAAATGGAAAAAATGGGTGTGTGCCTTAAATTACTGTTTTTTCAGGGTATGGTATGAGATGTTGCATCTTGGAGATGTGGTTGTGCAAAACTTTTATCTCTTCTGGCTTTTGTACAGTGAGATAAGCCTTGGAAGTATATTTCCAAGTCCCTTTGCATTATTTGGAAATGGCGTTTCTTGCAATGATTCCATGTTCATGCAAATGCAGCCTTTTCAGGCACCATATGCTGTATACACCTATCAAGGCATCTAGAAGGCAATGAAGAGTCCAGAGGGACATAACGTCTTTCATAATCCTACCCCTGGAGTTCAGAGGGATACATGTGACCCACATAATATGTATTGAAATCCACATTTCATAACAAAATTTCAGAAATGCTCCTTGATTCAACATGCCTTTCATTAATGAAAACACATGGTATCAACAAAAAATTCAAAGCAGAAAATAATTGGGTCATGAATTAATCTGCTCATTCTGACAATGACCTCAAAAAAGATGTAAAATCCATGGCAAATTTAACATTAGGCAAACAAACTTAATTTAGTTAAGAGTATAGCTATTCTGAGCCAGGAGCTGTGATAAACACTCCACATTCATGAGCTCATTTGATTCTCATTACAACCCTCTCATGTGGGTGCCAGTATTAAACTCATTTAAATACGGGCCAACTGAGATACAAAAGGGTTAAATAACTTGCTCAAGGCCAAACTGCGGCCAAGCTGAGGGAGGAGAGTTTACCCAGACTCCCTGATTCTGGAACACCAGCTGTTTGGTAACCAGGGCCCAGCCATACTTGCCCTCCGTTTTCCTGATTCTGGGACATGCCAAAACAAACCTCACACTGGGTCCTTGCCAACCTGTTGCCTCAGCTGTGAGCATACTTCTTATGGATGGTTTCTTTCTGTCATTCACAGTGTAAATGTTCTCTCCTTGGAAGGGGCTTTTCTGTCACATCTCCTGTCCTTCAATGGTTGGGGGCTGTTTCTTGGGGCTCTTCTGGATTGCCCTACACATAAAGTTAGTGTGCTTCTGTGACCAGGGAAAGTCTCAGCGGAGAGTTGCTCGTTCCTGAGTGGGAAGGTAAGAAGCTGTGGCCTGACAGGAACAGTGAGTACTGATGAGCAGGCTTCAGGGGTGATTGGGCTAGAGTGTCACTAATGTTCTCAAGAAGGAGATAACTTCTTTCCCTACACTCAGTTATCCACAGTGTCAGATTTCTTCTCAGGACAATTTGTCTCATGGCCACAGGCTAGTTCTCAGGAACAACTGGGACTCCTTGTTTCCTTGTTTATATCTGATAAGAGAGACAGATCATCCTTTAAGAGCAGAAAACTTCACAGGTATTTCCAGAAAACTCCCCTGACATCTCATTGGTTCAAATAGATTCATGTGCCCATTCCTGAACCAATCCCTCTTAAGAGGAAAATACTATGTGGTGATTGGCTTAGGTCTGGATTCTTAGCCCAATCATGGACAAGGGGGTTGAGGGTGCTACCATGACTGAGTGATAGCAAAACCAAGCCCTGAACTGGGTCATTCAGCCTTGCCTGAGACACATGGACACTTGGGAAGTGGTTTGTTTAGGGAGGAAGGAGAGGGAAATGGATGCCAATAGGCCTTCAAGTGCCATTGTGTTTAGTAACCTTAGGGTTATTTTAAGACTTTCCTAGGTCTTTGGCATTCTTATTTATGTAGGCAAACAACGACATCTTCTTTGATGATCCAGTCGAAAGTGGACCCCTCCTTGTCAATATCACGTGTCCTGGTTTTATTTTCATCATAGCAAGCCAATGTATTCTAAAATGTTCATGTCTTCTCATTTTCAGAGGGATGTTCTCCCTATCAGTCTTCAAAGCAATGGTTCTTTGCCCTTTTCCTTTAAACAATTGTTTGTTTATTCATTCTGCCTGTTTTCCCCAATAGGAAATAAGCTCTGAGAGGCTAAGGATTTTATCTACCTTATGGACTGCTGCAGTTCTCACCCATAAATAATGCCTGGAACATAGTAGGTGCTCAATAAATGTTTGCTGAATGATTTTATGGGCAAATGAATGGATGGATCAATGAATACTGACTCGTACTACAAAAGCCAGGGAATGGGAGAGAAGTATGTTGAGGCTACACTGATGAGGGGTCCTTCAGTCCCTGGCAGTGCTGGGTGACAGTAAGAGACTGAGAGAGGGCTAAGAGATAAGGAACCCTGCTGCCAGTTATCCTGGGGCTGAGGTTGGGATTTGGGCAAGGTGCAACCAGTCAGGCTCATTCCTGTTGGATATTCATGCTAAAACGAGTGGCTACAGCTAGGGTGGGGCAGAGCAGGGCAGGGCAGGGCAAAGCAGGGGTGCTTCCCCCTCCTTTGGGAGAAAGCCAAAACCAATCCCATTACCAGTGGGTTGATTCCAACTTATAGCTACCCTAAAGGACAGAGTAGGACTGTCCCATAGGGTTTCCAAGGAGTGGCTGGTGGATTCGAACTGCTGACCTTTTTTTTAGCAGCCAAGTTCTTAAACACTGTGCCACCAGGGAGGTAGCTATATGAAAGTCTGAACAGCCAAGCCAGCGAACATTGCTGGGGCAGTGGGAACCCATGTCCTGGAGTGACACGCAAAACCCCACATCCCAGCCACGTATGCCCTCAGACTAATTTGCTTCCTAAAAAGGCTAGATTTCACCCAGAGGAGAGACTGGAGAAATGAAACAGTGAGACCCCACTGGCCTGGATAAAATGAGTGCTGTGGACACAGTGAAGACCTAAGAAATTAATCACAACAAACGCATCATTTCAGTCACGCTGACCACTCTGAACAGAATGACCACATTCAAAATATTGACCTGCTGGAACACGTTGACTGGTACAGATGCACTGACTATATAGGCATACGGATGTCTTTAGCCAGCAATGGTGACCTCCAAATTTCTGTGTAAGGAAGTATTAGAGGTGGCAACCTGATTAGAAGTGTAGGATGGGGACCTGTCATGGAATGTGACATGTGTACCATTTTATATAGATTATTTGTTATTTGGAGAGCCAGATCTGCCACTATTACACACACTGACCACTCTAGAATTCTGGCTGCTTTGCGCATATGGCAAACCTGACTCTATGCACACTTTCTGTCCACAGTTACTACTCTGGATACAATGCTTTACAAGTATGGACTCTATTCCATGAAAAAATGAGCCATTGCCAGCCCCTTGTACTATGCTTCAGGCCCAGCATTTTCTAGGATGTTGCTTTCTCCGTTTAAATGCAGAATTGTGGCTGTTAAGGGGACAGGGAAGAAAGGGCTCTTTGCCTTAAAAAGCAGTGCCTGTACTGTAGAAGAAGAGCTGCCCACAGCACTGTTTAGAGTGACACTTGAATTCCAGGAGGCAAATGAGAGGTTGGGATGGAGCTTTTCCTTCCTGACTTTCTAGTGGGCACGTGGAGTCTGTTTCTACAGCTTGGATGGCCCATCTATTCCATGTTTCAAGCAGATCCATTATCCTCGTAGTTTACTGAAATTTCTCCAAGATTCTGGCAGTAAGTTGAATAACAGTCCCAGCTTTTAAATACTATTTTACCTTGGCTTCCTAGGGATTACGAAGGGCAACCAGCATGGGTGATGTGAGAATCTATTAGCCTTGGCAGATTGAGTCCTTCGATGCAAGCGAATGTGTTCTAAAATGTTTGTGTCTCTTCCATTTTCAGAGGTACGTTCTCCCTATCAACCTTCAAATAAACGGTCCTTTGCCCTTTTCCTTTTAAAGTGCCCATGTTCCATTTTCTTTCTCTCAATCCATTCTTTTTGTTGTTGTTAGTAACTAAGGTATAACTTAAATACAGTCAAGTGCACCCAACTTAAATGGTCAGCGCAGTGAATTTTAACATATGTGTAGCCACCACATAGACCAAGATAAAGAATATTTCTGTCACTGAAGAAGGTCCCCTTGCCTCCCCACCCCCCAACCCCCATCATACCCTCTCACTCAAAAGTGCACACTACTTTAACTTCTAGCACCATAGATAAATTTTGGTCCCAGTGCTCTTCCTTAAGAATTTTTTAGGGGAGATGTCCCCCAGGCTTCAGGGCACTGCAATCTGTTCCCTCTGACTCCCTGTAATAAAAAGTGGTGTTTATGAAAAGAGAGGTTCCAATGGTGACAAAGGAGAGGTGGACAGAGGGAAGGCTCTAGGCTCATTTAGGGCAGTAGCTCTCAGCCAGAGTCCACTTTTCCCCTCAAGGAACCTTTGGCAATATCTGGAGATGCTTTTGGTTATTACAGCTTGGGGTGAGGTTGAGGAGTGCTCTAGCACTTAGTGGGTAAAGTCCAAGGAAGCTGCTAAACATCACCCACGAAAAAGAATTATCCGGCCCCAAAAGTCAATAATGCCAAGGCTGAAAAATCCTGACTTAAGGATGGCTGCCTTTAAATAGAGATTGACTTCAGGTCCCTTCCTAGGTATCTGAACCTCTTTATACAGTTCTGATTCAAACAGTGGGAGGGTAGTATATAGTCCAAGAATAAACTTTTCAATCTATCTCCATCAAGGATAGTTACTGGAAATTTCATCCAAAATTTGACATACTGTCTTCCCTTTGGGGTCCTGGTAGCTCAGTGGTTAAGAGCTCAGCTGCTAACCAAAAGGTCAGCAGCTGGAATCCACTAGCCACTCTTTGGAAACCCTACGTGGGAGTTTTACCCTGTCCTATAGGGTCATTATGAGTCAGAATCAACTCAACAGGAGTGGGTTGTTTTTTGTTTGTTTGTTCGTTTGTTTTTGGTCATCCCTTTAGTTTCCTCCTCTGTTGCCGGTTTGGGTCTTTTTCTGTGCATCTTTTCAAGAGACTTTAATGGGAATTGGGAGAAGGAATGTCAGGCACAGCAGCCTGGTACTATAACTACCCAGAAGCCTATATATACATGTACATACACACGTGTGTGTGCGTGTCTATATATATATATATAAAATAATGTTCATGTAAAAATGCAATGAACATCAACATCATTATTTTAAATAAAATGCTTCTGAGACTACGAAATACGGAGCAATTTCACCCTCTGGGAATTCCAGGAGAGTAGATGAAATTGAACAAACTGTTTTCCTAACTGGCAACTCTAGTTTTTTCTAAGGAAAGGCTGTTAGCAAGATCCTCTTTTAACAGTGTGGTATTGATCAGCTTCCCAGTGACATTCGCTGGCTCTGCAGTGTAGGTCAGACTCACAATTTCTAAGTGACCGTTGATGATTTCTCCCTCTGAGGTAACAAATGCTGCAATCGAGGGCAACACGTTCTAATCTCCTCTCCTGGATTGTAAGCAACAGTATCTCTCGAGCCTGGTTTTCATTAAGATATAATTTGGACAAGTGTGTGAGAAACGCAGTTAGGAAGAAAAGGTTTACAGGGCCAATGACAGTTTTGTTTTCTGTCCATTTAGTCTAATCAGACAGTAAAAATTGTGCAGGAAACATCTATCTTCACTTTCCTCCCATCCTGTAACAAATTCATTATAGAATGGCACCTCCTTTATCAGGCATTGTTAAGAAATGTATCTCGTGTGGGCACAATTCCAGGTAAGTGAAACTTAACATTTTAAGCAGGAAAACTGTTTAATTAAAAATAAAAAGCACGGAATTTTCTCCTACCTCTGCCAATAAAATTCTACTCATACTTTTGGGCCCATTCTCTTCCTTCATAAAAATCTTCTTTTATTGACCTCATCAGAAAGAACTCTTCCTTCTCAGCATTCCTATCATACTTCAATGTGTTTCCATACGTTGCTATCACGCGAGGGTGGCCCCGAGAACTTGTAAATAAATGAGTTTACTCCCTCAGATAGATGAACTGACAAATAAATACATGACAGACAAAAAAAGAAATAGAGAAAAACATTTTAAAGAAGATTAAGTGGGTCAGTGTATTTAAAGCACTTGGAACTATGCCTGGCATATCATAATCCTTAAATAAACATTAGTGACGGTAATTATTGATTTTAGTATTGTAATTAAATAACATGGATTGCTTCTAAAGAATAATATTTGATTGTAGTAGAAAAGAATGTGTCTACAAGATGGAGGGTTGGCCATCTGCAAGAGCCCGGAAAAATAACTGGAGGCAAATATCAGTTGGACCTACCCCACCAGCACCCAAAGGAGATCATGTCCTTGGCTAAGAGGCACCCTAGCTGACCACGGGCAGGTATATCCCATATTGTGAAGGTGGGTAATTCCCATGACTAACCCCACTCTTTCTTCTTTTTTCTAATTCTATGGTCATTAGAGAAAGATTTTAAATTGGTTTTCCCCATTGAGAGGCTTCACGGAGACTATGTGCCCAGACGGACTGCCATGCAGGTATATTTTCTCAAAAACTGAATTAGCTGGCATTCCAATGATTATTTAGCTTTGTGTTTGGTATATCCATAAACAGAACACCTCCTGGCCCCATGTGTCTAAAACAAGATTTCTCAGTTGGGGGTATGCCTGAACCCTTTGGCACTTCTAATCTTCCTGTGCATTAATAAATTGGTTTTGTACTTCAAGCTTTGTGAGTTTGGTCATTGTGAGTCTCTTACTGAAAAGTGGTTCTACTCAGCGAGCCAAAAAACTGGGTTTGTGAGCCTGCCTAATTGGCTGGGAAAAATTTACTGGCCTCCTGGGGTAAAGTATAGAATAATAACCGTTCTCATTGCCAAGCACTACATGCTACTGTATTTTACACAAATAAAGCTCACCTTCTGTTTTTGTTTGCTGGCCGCACCATTCCCTCCAAGTCGTGCTCACAAGTGCCGCCTTGCCAATCCTCTTCTACATGTGGCTGTAAAAAAAAAAAAAAAAAAAAAATTTAACATAATGCACTTACAAAAATAACTTGCAGGGGGAGGGTGCAGCCAGCAAACAAATGCAGAAGGTGCACGCTATTTATGTAAAAATATGGAATTACTTCTACAAGTTCAGCTACCTTTAAGGCATTATTTTTGTCCTGTATTACAGCTATTTATATACTTGATTACATTCATTTGTAAACTCCATGAGAGCGGTAATCATTCATTTTACCATCTCCCATGGTGTTTAATACATGAAGGGTTGATGAAGGCATAAAAATGGATATTTTAATATATTCTTAGCGGGCATGCCAATTGGTAACTATATTTGTAGAGAAGAATTAAGCAGTATCTATCCAAATTTCACGAGCACGTCCTTTGACCAATTCTACCTATCAAAATCTCTTTAGATAAAATCTTGCATGTGTGCACATGGAAATGTGTATAAAAATGTACTTTCATCATTATGTATAATCACAAAAATGGAACAATCTAATCATTCATCAATAGAGTGGATAAATGATCCATAGCATACCCTTTCTAAGGAGCCCTGGTGGTACAACAGTTAACCTAATCAGCTATACAACCAAAAGGTTAGCAGCTCAAACCCACCCAGCAACCCATGCTATGGAAGAAGAAAACAGAAAGCAGAGTTAGAGCCGTATGGAGGATAGAAGTAGGGTGATGGGGGTGCCAGTTTCTATCATCATATAGGGCAACTGAGAAGTGACACTGGAACGTGATATATATGCAACGAGTTGAAGAAGAGGAAGGGGTTAGCCAAGAAGCAGTATGCAAAGGGAAGAGCCTGAGCAGAGGCCCCAGGCAGAAGGGAGCCTGGCCTGATTGAGGACATCTGAGGGGCCATTGGGCTGCAGTGGAGGGACAGGCAGAGAGTGACAGAGCTGTAATCAAAGGGGTATGAAGTGATGGGGGGAGGGCGCCATGTTGGGCCTCTGAAGCCATTCAAGGGCTTTGCCTTTCTGTCTGAGTGACACGGGGAGTGTGGCAGATAGACTCTCAGAGGGCCTCCAATTATCCCCAACTTCTGACCCACAGAAACTGTGAGATGACAAATACGTGTTGTTTTAAGCCACTAGTTTGTGACAGTTTGTTACACAGCGTAGATAATGAACGCAAGGAGCCACCAAAGGACTTTGATGGAGGGGGTGGGGAAACGTGATCAGACTGTGTTTAAAAGGGTTGCTCTGGCTGTGGTGGAAGCAATAGACTAAAAGAGAGTGAAGGAGCTCTGTCAGAAACCATTGCAATCACCCAGGCAGGAGATGATGGCGCCATGGACGAGGGTGTGAGGTCATGAGAAGGTCATGAGAAGCAGTCACGTTTTCTCTTTACCACAGAACATCTGTCTAAAATTTTCATACTTCTTTAAAATGTATTTGCTATAACCTTCCATTCTCTACCCCACCCCTAAAAGGATAAAAGAACAGGTGCTTTGTCCATCTCGTACGCCATTTTAACCACTGTGTCTAAAGCACATGTTGTTGTTAGTGGCTGTTGAGTCAGCTCCGACTCGTGGCAACCTTACCTACAACAGAACAAAATGCCCTGTACCACCTTTATGGTTGTTGGTATGTTTGAGTCCATTGTTCTGGCTCTTGTGTCAATCCACCTCATTGAGGGTTTCCCTCATTTCTGCTGACCCTCCACTTTATCAAACATGATGTCCTTTTCTAGCACTTCCCAGACCCAGTTGCTGGTGAGTCACTTCTGACTCATGGCAACCCCGTAAGGAGAACTGTGCTCCATGGGGTTTGCAAGAGCTGTGACCTTTCAGAAGCAGATTAGTAGGACTTTCTTCCCAGGAGCCTCTGAGAGGGTTTGAACCGCCAACCTTTCAGTTACTATCAAGCTCTTATCCTTTTGTGCCACCAAGGGACTCCTTTCTACCACATACCAAACCCACTGCCATTGAGTTGATTCTGACTCATAGCGACCCTATAGGACAGAGTAGAACTGCCCTACAGGGTTTCCAAGGAGCGCCTGATGAATGCAAACGGCTGACCTTTCGGTTAGCGGCGTAGCTCTTAACCACTGCACCACTGGGGTTTCTGGGCCACCACATAGTAGGTACTAAATAAATATTTGTGGAATGAATGAATGATTAAGTGAATGAATGAATGAGTTCAAATCCACTTTCTAGCCTTCGTGTAGTATATATATACATGGTTTTAACATATAATAAATGAGACATTTCAGATTAATGAAAGGGCCTTTATCTGCACTAACTATTGCTGGGATAGCTAGCAATTTGTGATAAAATTCAATTAGATGCTTACATTATACTACACACTAAAATAGATGGCAGATGGCTAAGAGTTAATATAAAAAAATAAACCATAAAAGAACAAAAAGAAAATATAACAGTTATTTCAGTGTGGGAAAGGGCTTTCCAAAGACAGAAGCTACAAAGAAAAGATTGAGAGGTTTGAAAACACAAAAATTCTTAGCTTCTGTACAGCAAAATCATTATAAACAAAATCTAAACCCAACAAACTGAGACAAACGTACAAAAAATGTTACTACGTACGGGGCAATGGGATAATTTCCTTTATACATCAAGGTCACTTACAAATACTTAAAGGGAAAAAAATCCCCATAGAAAAATTTGGCTAAAGCATAGGAAGAAAAAATTCACAGTGAAGAGAATCGAATATGCGCAAATTAAAACATAATAAGACTTTTCACCTATCAAATAATTATGATTTCCATTATTGCTAATACCCAGTATTGGCAAAGTCACCAATGAATGGGCACCATCATTCATTTTTGCTCACGTGAGAGAATTTGACAACAGCACATCAAGCGGCAATTCAGTAGTTTACAGTAAACACCTTTAAAGTGTTCATAGCCATCAACTACCTAATTCTACTTATTTTAAAGCAATAATCTAAGATATATGTGCAATAAGGTATGTCCAGATAATGGAATACTACACAGACATAAAAAATGTTATCATTGTGGGAGAGACGATAATTGTACTGGGAAACATTCTCAATAAAAATTTTTTTTTTAATTGAAAATACACTATATTATTTTAAAATTTTTAAGTTATAAAGCAGGTTATACAGAATTATCTCAGTTTTTAAAATGTACATGTATAATTTTGATCATGGTAGTTACACAAATACACACATATAATAAAAATGACATAGAGCTACACACACATACATTATACTGTCAGTTTCCAGGCTTTTAATATTGTATTAACGTTATGTAAGATATGGCCATTGGCCATAACTTGGTAAGGGTACACGGAACAGGCCTGTACTATTTTTATAACTTCCTGTGAATCTATAATTATCTCAAAATTAAAGGTTTTTATTGTATATATACATTTTAGAATATAGGGAAATAAAACAAAATGTTACTGTGGTGACAACCGGTTTATGGGATTTGGGTAATTTTTATTTTCATCACACTTTTCAATATTTTTGCAATGAGCAAATTTATTTTTATTATCAGAAAATGTTATATTATTTTAAATGATGTAAAAATGATATACACATGAGGAAAGAGGATGGAGAGAAAGAACGATGGGTAGATGTAGCCATTTACCAAACTTACCGGATACTGGAATGAATTATCACAAAAATCCTTCTCGTAATGTAAAGAGTGCAGGTAAGTGAGTGACAGAGCTTCCATATTAATTAATGGTTAGCTAGTCCCTGGGTGCTACGGCTGCTAACCAAAAGGTCAGCAGTTCGAAACCACCAGGTGCTCCTTGGAAACTCTATGGGGGCAGTTCTACTCTGCCCTATAGGGTCGCTATGAGTTGGAATCGACTCGATGGCAACGGGTTTGTTTTTTTTGTTTGTTTTTGTTTAGACCCTGGGTGGAAATGCTGTTGGGGTGGTGGTTACGTGCAACAGCTGCTCACCTAAAGGTTGGCAGTTCCAATCTGCCGGGTGCTCCTTGGAAGCTCTATGGGGCAGTTCTACTCTATCCTATAGGGTCACTGTGAGTCGGAATTGACTCAAAGGCAATGGTTCAGTTTGGTTTTGGTTTAGTCCCTGGGTCGCTGTGAGTCAGAATAGACTCCATGACAGAGGGTTTGATGTTTTGCTTTTGTTGTGTTGCTGTTTGTTTTGGGGTTTTGGCTTTAGTCCCTGAGAGGTGCAAATGGTTAATGCTCTTGACTGCTGACCAAAAGGTTGGCAGTTCGAATCCACCCAGAGGCACCTCTGAAGAAAGGCCAGGCGATCTAGTTTTAAAATATCAGCCATTGAAAACTCTATGGAGCATTGTTCTACTCTGACACACATGGGGTCACCATAAGTTGGAATGGACTCAACAGTAACTGGTGTTTTTTTTAGCTACCATGTTATTAAACATACTTAGTTACTAATAATCCCTTTACATTTATATTACACTTACGTAATTTTGTATTGTATACTTTCTTGTGATCAACTACAAATACGAACGTCAACATCACCTAGAAGAGTCTTGTTTCTTCTCCCCCTCCCCAGCTATGCAGTGTCCTTCCCTGTTTGGCCTCCAGCATTATGACGAGATGATTTGAAGTAGAGAAAGCAGTTTCCATCTGGTTTCTTCTATTTAACACCTGTGGTCTTTGGCGAATCTCTTATCGTCACTGAGCCTCAGTGAACTCCTCTGGAAGATGGAAAAACAAATAAATAACATCTTGCAGAGTGGATGGGAGAATTCATTGAGGAGACAATCGCAAAGCAGGGCTGGTAGGTTCTCAACAGATGTGGATACCCTCTGTTGTCTTTTACTGCCTGATTCTTAGTCCCTTCTCATTGCCTGATCCTTGGTCCTGTCTTATTGCCTGATCCTTAGTCCCTTCTTGTCGCCAACCCTTTGAATTCCTTATTGTCTGAGAAACAGGAGAATTAAAAAAAAAAAAAAATGTTGCATATAGTAGGGTACTAATTCTCTCTGCAAGGCCCCATTTTAAGAATTAACCATCATCAAGAGCCCCTTTCTTTTGGAGGATAGGGTTGGGAGGAGGGAGTGAAGGAGGACGGAGGATATTATTTTTGTCATCACTGAGAGTCCAGTGTTGTAGGGAGGTCAACCTCTTCCAGTTAAAATAGTTGCGGGAGATCTAGTTTTACTGAAGCAGCCAAGAGTACGTTTCCCTGGAATAACTCCTCAGAACTCTAAAGAAAGCTGAGAGCAATTCTATTCTCGAGGCACTATTTCTTCTCCATGTCATTTTTAATGCTGCCGAATGCCATTATGCAATGATTTTAGTAGAAGACGGCTTTTCAAAATGGCATATTTTCTCACCTATCGCCAAGAATTCATCTTATATTTCAAATGGCCTAGTTTCAAGCTGTGATGTCACCCAGCTGAACACATGGTCTCAGATTTAGCAATTTGGTGGGAGGAGGACAGAGAGGAGGATGAAAGGGCTTGATATAGCACGGCCCTGAAATCCTTAGAGCTCAGACCTGTCCTGGGTTCACCTCCTCCGCTTTTCCACGACACCACAGACTCTGAGCGTTTCACATTCAGGTCTTCCAGTCATGGTTTCCAGCTAACTTTCACAATCCTCCTCGGGGAAGCCACTGTGGTCATCTCCATCATTCAGATAAATCACAAAAACGTGTGCTCCATAAACAGCAGTAAGTGGAAAATGAAAACCTGCCTGTCTTCCGTCTGCCTCACAGTGCAGCAAGCTGAGGCATCTTCAGTATGCTAGGCTCATTATACACTAACCCGTCTGCTTCTGAGCTGCAGGAGGCCTTCCGATTTATATCAGTATCTGAGCTGTTCATCTTTTTCCATTCTGGCATCCAGCCTGTATCTATTTTCTCTTAGCTCTCATCTAAGCGAATGGAATAGACTCTGTAGAGTTAAGCAGGAAGGCCTGATTTTGAAGGGTACACATATCCAGGTAGAAAATTCTAGTGTTTCATTTTAGTGGGCATTTATTTTCTGTTTTCTGAGCCTGGCTGTCCAGTCTTCACACTCATCCTGGGAGCTGCCAAGGCTTCCAGTAACCTTTTCTGTGCAGTTTAGCCAGAGTTAGTTTCTGTTGTTTGCAACCAAGGCACCTGAGTGATATATCCTTCCAGATAGCATAATACATCCTATTAAAGATAATGGAATGGAAAGCAAAGAAGTTTACTGAATAAACTGAATGCTTCGAAGGCCAGAGTAGCAAGGACAGGGGTTTGGGGACCATGGTTTCAGGGGACATCTAAGTCAATTGGCGTATTAAAATCTATTAAGAAAACATCCTGCATCCCACTTTGGAGAGTGGCTTCTAGGGTCTTAAACGCTAGCAAGCAGCAATCTAAGATGCATCAATTGTTCTCAACCCACCTGGACCAAAGGAGAGTGAAGAAGACCAAGGACACAAGGTAATTACCAGCTCAAGAAACAGAAAGGGCCACATAAACCAGAGACTATATCAGCCTGAGACCAGAAGAACTAGATGGTGCCCAGCTATAACTAATGACTGCCCTGACAGGAAACACAACAGAGAACCCCTGAGGGAGCAGGAGAGCAGTGAGATGCAGGCCCCAAATTCTTATAAAAAGACCAGACTTAATGATCTGACTGAGACTAGAAGGACCCCGGTGGTCATGGCCCCCAGACCTTCTGTTGGCCCAGGACAGGAACCATTCTCAAAGCCAACACTTCAGACAGGGATTGGACTGGACAATGGGTTGGAGAGGGATGCTGGTGAGGAGTGAGCTTCTTGGATCAGGTGGACACTTGAGACTATGTTGGCATCTCCTGCTTGGAGGGGAGATGAGAGGGTAGAGGAGGCTAGAAGCTGGTGAAATGGACACAAAAAGAGAGAGTGGAGGGAGATAGCGGGCTGCCTAATTAGGGGGAGAGTAATTGGAAGTATGTAGCAAGGTATATATAAGTTTTCATGTGAGAGACTGAGTTGATTTGTAAACTTTAACTTAAAGCACAATAAATTTTTTTTAAAAAGATAATGACAGTAAAAATAACTGGAGAATTTTAGATAATGTGAATACCAGTAAAATATACTTGAAAGAAAGACGTTTATAAATACCACTGGAGGAAAAAGCAATTGACAAAACAGTACGTACAATAGAGTGCCATTTGTGCAAAAGAAAACCATATATACATCTATCGATATGTCAGCAAGACTCAAAGAATACATACTAAAATATAAATAGGTTGATCTCCACGAGGAGTCACCAGTTACTATTATTTAATTCTTTTTGCTTCTCCGTGTTCTGTTTTCTACAATGAATATGAATTCCTTTTTCAGTATGAAAAAAATAAATGCTATTTTAACGAAGGCATGTTCAAGGATGAACTTTTCGAATAATTAAGGGTTAGCTTCTGATTGAAAACTACGTGGGCAATTAATGAAATGCTGTTCCAAGGACCCGCCTTTGTAGCGGCTCTTGAATCATAGTGACACCACTGGAGGGTGTCACCTATTGTTACAAAATCCTCAAAAACGAAACAGGCACAAACAGGTCATGTTGTTGATCGTGACTCACAAAGATGAATCACAGCATTTAATGCTTGCTACTAAAAGGCTGTAGTTAAACATACGATCAATCTACTTATACAAAATTATCCCCACTATTCTGAGAATCCAAGTATTTTTTTTTTAAATGATTATTACACTGACTTGGTATGTGAGCAGCTAGTTCTTCCTCATATCAGTGAAAACAACTTAATATAATTGCTAGCAGATATCATAAAAATGTTAATGAAGGAAATTAGCAAAGTATTAGTTAATTTAGCTAGATTGCCATTTCAGAAAATTTCCCCTTCCCCTTTCCAATAAAAAAAATTAAAAATCAGAATCCTTTAGAAAATTTCAAAGCTCAGTAGTTGAATTTAGACTTTTTCTATTCATTTCAAAAGGCTACGGCATTAAGGCACCATAATTTATTCACCTCACATGAATTCCTCTCCTGCTAGAATTCTTTAGGAACACTTGTCTGTTTTGTTTTTTTCATTAATTATTCAGCATTGTGTCTGGTTTCACTTAAACAGTTTGAAGGACAACTTTTAAGTCATCTTAGAATTTATTTATTCTTATTCAAAAGTGTTTGGAATAATCCATCCAGAGTAATATTATCTGTTAAATGCTACCTGATCATTAGGAAGCTATCTCTCTTGGCTGTATCATTTCCTAGGGTTCCATCCAGACCCTCTCCTACATCACTGGCTCTCCAACTTTTTGATCTCAGAACCTCTTTTCAATACTTTTTTTTTAAGGATGCATAAAGAGTTTTATTAGTTAGAGAATATGAATGACTACACTCCCATGAGTGTGAGGGAGCCTATACCAAAAGAAAGGGAGAAGGTATGAGATCTGGGTCATTCATTGCCTCCTGTCTCACCACATGGGTGTGGCAGGCAAAGAAAATTCAGGGAGAGCCGGCAAGATCAAGTGTCCTTTGCCTGGTTCCTTCAAGGCACTTGCATTCTTTCTTCAGCATCTTCTGAGAGAGCTTAACCGACATGTGTAAAATGAGACTAACCAAAATGGCAAAAAAAAAAAAAATTGATAGAGTGCTGTCAATGTGTGCGTGCACAAGAGGATGGGGTTAGAAGATGAAAAATCGCTATTTTCTAGAACCACAAGATACTGATAAAAGTCAATGCCCTTCCCATCTGCCTGCATTCAGACTCCTCCATACACCCTCTCTACTTTGCCATGTTTATTTCAATTTTTAAAAAATGTATTTTTCAAAGATTAGATGCTATATGGTATGGTTCATTCTTTAGAGAGAGTGTGGGTGTACCACATGACAATTGGTTGCCATGATAATTTCTCTTCATTGAGTTTCTTTCTAATCGTCTGTTCTTCACCAAAGTGGTGTGATGAAGTCTCCCACTATTATTGTGGAACTGTTTCTCTATTTAGTGCTGTTGGAGTTCGTTTTATGCATTTTGGAGCCTTGCCATTTGGTGTGTATGTATTTATTATGGTTATATCCTCTTGGGCAATTGACTTTTTAATCATTATATAATGTCCTTGCTTATCTTTTATGGTAGATTTTGCCTTAAAATCTATTTTATCAGAGATTAATACTGACACTTCTGCTCTTTTTTGAATATTGTTTGCTTGATGTATTTTTTTTTTCCATCCTTTAAATTGTAGTTTATTTATGTCCTCATGTCTAAGGTGTGTCTCTTGTAGACAGCATATTGACGAGTCTTTTTTTTTTTTTTTTTTTTTTAATCCATTCTGTTGTTCTCTATCTCTTTACTGGTGCATTTAAGCCATTTACATTCAGTGTGATTGTTGACAGGTATGAGTTTACTGCTATCATTTTTTTGGGCTTTTTTTGTGTGTTGTCGATGGTTTCTTTGTTCTGCATAATTTTCTGTGCTGAGTTATTTTTGTTTTTGGATTTTCTTTTCGTTTCTTTCTTTGTTGTTGATTTTGTATTTACTGATTGTTTTTCTTCTTACTTTGATGAGAAGGTTTATCGACTTTCTTTGTGATTACCTTGAAATTTACCTTTGTTTTCCTAAGTTTAAAGCAGTCTTTTACTTCTTCATATCACCTTGATTTCCTCTCCATATGGAAGTTCTATAACTACACCATTTATTCCCTCTTTTTGTTTTGACATTGTTGTCATTTATAGATTGATGTCTTTGGTTCCCTGTTTTCAATCTTTCAGCTTTCTTTTATTTTTGAGAATTCTTTATCTGGGTTGGTACCTGGTTGATGCTGTCCTGTGTCTAATTTCGGGTTGTTGTCTGATGTTGTTGGTTCTCTGCCCAAAGGACTCCCTTTAATATTTCTTGTAAAGTTTGTCTGGTTTTTAAAATTCCCTTAATTTTTGTTTATCTGGAAATGTCCTAGTTTCACCATCATATTTGAGAGACAATTTTGCTGGATATATAATCCTTGGTGGGTAAATTTTTTCTTTCAAGGTTTTGTATATGTCATTCTATTGCCTTCTTACTTGCGTGCTTTCTGCCAAGTAATCAGAGTTTGGTCTTATTAGTTCCCCTTTGTAGGTGACTTTTTTTTTCCCAAGCTGCTCTCAGGATTCATTCTTTGTCTTTGGTTTTGAGAAGATTGATTATGTTATGTCTTAGTGACTTCCTTTTGCAGTCTTTCCTGTATGGGGTTCACTGAGCTTCTTGAATATGTATCTTTTCATCTTTCATGATATTAGGGAACTTTTCTGCCAGCAAATATTCGACATTTCTCTCTGTGCTTTTTTGTTGTCTTCTCCTGTTCTAAAATTGTTATCATGTATAAATTTTTCCTCCTGATCGTGTCCCACATATTTCTTGGGCTTTCTTCATCCTTCTCTCTGATTTTTTTCTCAAACGAATTGACATCAAGGGATTTGTCCTCTATTTTGCAGATTCTCTCTCCCACTGATTCAATTCTGCACATAATTCTATTATGTCCTTGTATTGAGTTCTCTATTTCTGAAATTTTTTTGTTAATCTTTTAGATTTCTAATGGTAGTTTTTGTATGGTTTCTAGTTATCTATTTTTTGGTTTGTTCTTGTATTATTTTCCCAAATTCTTCTATTGCTTTGCCTGTGTTTTCCTTGATCTCTTTCTTGATCTCTTGGAGAACCCTATATATTAGTCTTTTGAATTCCTTATCAGGTAGTTCCATTACCATTTCTTACCCCTATCCCGGAAGGTCTTCTGGTTCTTTATTTTGGTCACTTGCTGGAACCATCTTATCTTGCTTCTTTATGTAATTTGTTATTGTCTGCTGTCTCCAAGGCATTAAGCTGTTATTACATATATATATTTATTGTATGTTTGTTTGCCATGTCCTGATTTTTTGTTTTGTTTTGATATATCCTAGTAGTCAGGGTGTGTGTGATACTCTGGTCACTAGTTTGGCCATACAGGAGCTGTCACCACCTGCCTCTGAGTGGGTGGTACAGGGGCTGCGTGTGTAAGCATGGGTCTGTTCACTGGTCTCAGGGGGAAGCTGAGGATGTAGCTGGCAGTGTTGGTGAGGTGATGTGTCTGTCCAGCCAGTCACCTGAGCGTGAGTGCAGGGAGTATTCTCACTGGTTGAAGGGTTAGGTGCTTGTGTGCACTGGTGGTTGCCAGATGGTCAGGGTGAGGGTGCCCAGGTCATTGGCCACTGGGTAGGTGGTACAGAAATCCTCACCAATGGTCCTGGGCAGGCAGGGCTGTGCTGAGGTAGTCAGAGTGGGAACTAGCCTCTAGTTGCAGGGAAGTGTGGGGGATGAAGCAGAAGGATGCTGCCAGCCCACAGGTGCCCTTGTGGAAGGCATGCTTCTGTCCACTAGAGCACAATACAGAGAAAGGAATACACTGGTCCTTAGGCCCCTAGCACAGGCGGCTAGGGGGAGTAGGAGGCACTGCAGTTCTATTGGCCCCTGGTGCAGATGGCTGGGCATGGGATTCAGCACCTCCAGTTCATGGGCACCTGGCACCAGTGGCTGGGTGGAGCAGGGGGCACCACTAGTTCATGGGGACCCAGTGCTGGCAGCTGGGCACAGAAGCAATCACCACTGGTCCTAAGGTCCTGGTGCAGTTAGCTGGGCAGTCCCTGGGTCCCCAGCACTGGAAGCCAGGCAGAGAAGCAGACTCTGTTGGTCTGCAGGCCCCAGCTTGGGTGGCTGGGCTTGGGAGCAGGTGCCACCTTTCTGCAGGCCCCAGCATGGGTGGGCAGAAGAGGATTGCTACCCACCCCACAGGCTCCCGGGGCAGGTAGCTAAGCAGGTGCCACTTGATTATGGGCCCCCAGTGCAGCTGGATGGGAGGAAGAAAGGACAGTGCCGCTCCACAGGCCTCTGGAGTGGGTAACTAGGTGGAGAAGCGAGCACTGTCATTCCATGGATCACTGGCATGAGTGGGTGAGCAAAGGGGTGGTTGCTGCCAGTTCATGGGTCCCCAGCTCAAGGGGTAGGGTAGTGGTGGGTGCCACGAAACCATGATCACAGGCAAGGGGGGGATGGATGAGGGGGGTGGGGGGACCTCACAAGTCTGTAGGCCTCCATTATGAGGTACTGGGGAGGCACTTGGCACTTGGTTTGATTCTGCAGTTGTGCCTTTGATACTGAGGGTTTCTAAGTTGTCAACTATGTCTGATTCTCTTGTTTTCTCAGGTCTTTATTGTAAGAGGGATGTTATGAGGCATCTGACTACTCTGCTATCTTGGACCACCTCCCTTTTTTTCAGTTTTAAAACTTATTGAGGACACCAAAAAGCTTTTTGCTTATGTCAGTGATTGTTGTTGTTGCTGGGTGCCGTCAAGTCTGTTCCAGCTCATAGTGACTCCACGCACAACAGAACAAAACACTACCCAGTCCTGTGAAATCCTCACAGTCGTTGTTATGTTTGAGCCATTGTTGCAGCCACTGTGTCAATCCATCTCACTGAGGGTCTTCTTCTTTTTCACTGGCTCTCCACTTTACCAAGCATGATATCCTTCTCCAGGACTGGTCCCTCCTGATAACATGTCTGTGAAGTCTCCCCATCCTTGCTTCTAAGGAACATTCTGGTTGTACATATTCCAAGACAAACTTATTCATTCTTCTGGCAGTCCATGGTGTATTCAATATTCTTCACCAACTCCATAATTTAAATTCATCAATTCTTCTTCAGTCTTTCTCATTCACTGTCCAGCTTTTGCATGCATTTGAAGCAATTGAAAACACCGTGGTGTGGGTCAGGCACACCTTAGCTCTCAAAGTGACATCTTTGATTTTCAACACTTCAAAGTGGTCTTTTGCGGCAGATTTGCCCACTGCAATGTGCCATTTGATTTCTTGACTGCTGCTTCCACGGGTGTTAATTGTGGATCCAAGTAAAATGAAATCCTTGACAACTTCAATCTTTTCTCTGTTTATCATGATGTTGCTTATTGGTCCAATTGTAAGGATTTTTGTTTTCTTTGTGTTGAGATATAATTCATACTGTTGGCTGTGGTCTTTGATCTTCATCAGTAAGTACTTCAAGTCCTCTCCACTTTCAGCAAGGAAGGTTGTGTCATCCGCATATCACAGGTTGTTAATGAGTCTTTCTCCAATCCTGATGCCATGTTCTTTATATAGCCTGACATCTGTATGTCTAGCATACAGTTTAAATAACTATGGTGAAAGGATGTAATCCTGACACACACCTTTCCTGATTTTAAACCACGCAGTAATCCCCTTGCTCTGTTCTAACTGCTGCCTCTTTGTCTATGCACAGGTTCCACATGAGCACAACTAAGTGTCCTGTATTCCCATTCTTTGCATTGTTGACTATAATTTGTCATATCCACACAATTGAATGCCTTTGCATAGTCAATGAAACACAGAGGTAACATCTTTCTGGTATTCTCTGCTTTAAGCCAAGATCCATCTGACATCAGCAATAATATCCCTCATTCCACATCTTCTTCTGAATCCAGCTTGAATTTCTGGCAGTTCCCTGTTGATGTACTGCCACAACCATTTTTTAATTATCTTCAGCAAAATTTTACTTGGATGTAATATTAATGATATTGTTCGATAATTTTTACTCTGTTGGCTTACCTTTCTTTGAAATAGGCAAAATATGGATCTCTTCCAGTCGGTTGGCCTAATGGCTGTCTTCCAAATTTCTTGGCATAGACACAAAAGTGCCTCCAGCACTACATCCGTTTTTGAAACATCTCAACTGGTATTCCATCAATTTCTGGAGACTTGTTTTTCACTAATGCCTGCAGTGCAGCTAGGACTTCTTCCTTCAGTACCATCAGTTCTTGATCATATGCTATCTCCTGAAATGGCTGAACATTGATCAATTTTTTTGTGTGTACAGTGACTCTGTGTATTCATTCCATCTTCTTTTTGATGCTTCCTTCGTCATTCAATATTTTGCCCATAGAATCCTTCAATATTGCAACTCAAGACTTGAATTTTTTCTTCAGTTCTTTCAGCTTGAGAAATGCTGAACATGTTCTTCCCTTTTGGTTTACTAACTCCAGTTCTTTGCACAATTCATTATAATACTTTACCTTGTCTTCTCAAGCCACCCTTTGAAATCTTCTGCTCAGCTCTTTTACTTCATCATTTCTTCCATTTGCTTAAGCTACTCTATGATCAGGAGCAACTTTTAGAGTCTCTTCTGACATCCCTTTTGGTCTTTTCTTTCTTTTCCGTCTTCTTAAATGACTTTTTGGTTTCTTCATGCATGCCATCCTTGATGTCATCCCACAACTCATTTGGTCTTCAGTGATTAGTGTTCAATGCATCAAATCTCTTCTTGAAATGGTCTCTAAATTCAGGTGGGATATACTCAAGGTTGTACTTTGATTCTCATGGACTTGTTCTAATTTCCTTCAGCTTCAATTTGAACTTGCACATGAGCAATTGATGGTCTGTTCCACAGTCAGCCCATGGCCTTGTTCTGACTAATGATATTGAGTTTCTCCATGATTTCTTTCCACAGATATAGTCGATTTAATTCCTGTGTATTCCACCTGGTGAGGTCCACGTGTATAGTTGCCATTTATGTTGTTGAAAACTGTATTTCCAATGAATAGGTCATTGGGTGATAGCTATCGATATTTAGTGCTTTTGAAATTAAAACTGAGAAAACTTTAATATATTTATTAATTCACTTATAAATAACAATAATGAACTCATTATATTGACATAAATAGTAAATTTATATGAAAACTTTATTTTCCAAAACAAAATAGTGAGAATGATATTGTCATAAATTTTGCATATCTCTTTAATGTTTGACTCACCAGACAACAACTTGATCCCCCATCTGCTTCTGCATTCACTTCATTGTGTCATCACCCACCCCTAGAAATCTGTCTAGCCTCTAGAACACTCCACGGTATACTCATGAGAAAATGAAACTGAAAAGGCCAAATAATATCTTAGTATCATTGTAAAAATAGTTTTGACTTCAAGGATGCCCTAAAAGGATTTCAGGGTGTCCTCTACCAGAATTTCCCAGAAAAAACTGCGAACATTGCTGTATACAAAGCCACAAGAGACATTAATGAGTCGATGCCATCTCATGTTTGTTCAGGAGCTAAATCAGATATCTAACACACGGCGCTAAATGTTTTCTGGGTTGAGAAATAGTTTCCTGATGGTAGCTGTTTGCTCTTGAAGCCACAGCAATGGATAAAGATCTCCTTGCACCTAACATTGGCAAATGGAGAGAAATGCCCCACTTGCCCAGTTTTCAGCTAGAACAAGAATCATCGCTATGAGCACTGTGGGTCCTCTTTTCAGACCACCCTCAACTCTGTGCCTCTACCTCAGAAAGAGATGCAAGTAACATTTGTCCCCAAATTACTAAAGGATTCCAAATATGCCACAGGAAAGAAATATCCTCTGTTCCCATGATAGACTATGCCAAAGATAGCTCCTGAGGCTGCCTTAACTTCCTCATTAGTCTTCTTGTGGATTAAGACTCAGCTAATAATGGTCAAACATCTGTCATGCGCCATACACTCCGCTAAGCACTTTACATGCATTTTTTAATTTAATGTAAGGAGAATACTGTCTTCCTCTATGAAACATTCTTATTCCATAGAAACACTTGATTGTCCGTTTTATAATGCAGTAATTGTTTCAAAGATCCATCATGGTAAAACCATACTTTGCATCATCTAAGCTAGAAGACTAGATAGAAAAAAATGAATATAGAAGTTAAGTATAGAAGAAGGCTTTGTAACTATTGTCCACTCACCCACCCAGTCACAGATCAACTGATGCTTTTCCAACTTCTCCCAAAAACACACTGACTGGTGCAATGGTATGTTGACCTTCATGACCACCACACATACACACCCTATTTATTGACCGGGATTACACCAGTTGATTTATGTTTTAACATGAGTCAGTCAACTTTGTATCCAAATTAACTAATGTCAGTTGTACTTGCTATTATATTTATGTAATTTAATTAAATATTCTATAAATTGGTAAGTGTGAGGATAAAAAGAGAGTTCTTTCTCTATGAAATCTCAGCTGAATGCCAGGAAAGTTTCAACAAATCCAGACCCCTTAAAAAAAAGTTAGAGTCTAATCAAGGCTGGGTGTAGCAGCTTGTAAAAACTCGAGGAAAAGATAAACTGCTGGAAGGATACTGTTCTCAAATTTCTCTGCAGAGTATCTCAACCCTTTCAATACCCAGTTATTTTCTATTTTGAATTTTTTGTTGATACCATGTGTTATAATTAATGGAAGCCAGCTGAATCATTAAGTGTATCTGAGTTTTTGGTAGGTAGTATGGATTTTTTTTTCTTGCCTCCTCCTACAATTCTACCCTCAGAGTACAGTGGCATGCATAACCCATTGTCATCAAGTCGATTTGGACTCATAGCGACTCTATAGGACAGAGCAGAACTGCCTCATAGGGTTTCCAAAGAGTGGCTCGTAGATTTGAAAGGCTGACCTTTTGGTTAGCAATCGAACTCTTAACCACTGCACCACCGGGGCTTCGTGGTATATATGTGTACCACTATTCTACTCCCAGAGTCCAGAGACATATATGTATACCACTTAAAATTTTTCAAAATCCATACTCTACCTAAGAAAAAACCTCGATACAGCATCATCTCATACAATATCCTGTAAAAACAATGATTTGTGGCACACACCCATTTTCTTCAGTTTTAAACAGTCATAAAGGCCCCCACCTTGTGGCAGTATGCACTGTCAGCGGGAAAGCAGCTTCCCAATAAACCCCAGAGACTGAAAAAATTTGTTTCTTGGAGTATGAGTTTGTTGATTGAAGTACCATTTTGTGTCTTCCTTTTATAAAATTTACCCGTTATGAGTCATCTGTAATTTTCAATTGCCAGAACAGATATCATCTCCTGAGAAAAGCTTAGCCCAACCCACCAGTCTAACAAGAAGCCCCCATCTATTATTATTATTCTGTGCCACAGCAGAGAGGCAGGATCCTCATATCCTGCTTATTTTCTTCTTATGACTTACCAGTAAGGTTAATTTTTATTTATCCATTTACTTGTGAAGTTTCTGTTTCTCATCTAGATTTAAATGCTGTGAATTGCTGTTGTTATTCACTGTCAGGTACATTTGAACTCCTATCGACCTCATGTGACAAGGTAGAACTGCTCTATAAAGCTTTCTAGGCTATAATCTTTACAGTAGCAGATCACCAGGTCCTCCTCCTGAGGAACTCCTGGGTGGGTTCAAACGGCCAGCATTTAACTTAGCAGCCAAACACTTAACTGTTACGCTACCAGGGCTCTTTAAAGCAGGAAGCAAGTCGGTTTTGCTCACAAATCCCTACCCAGAGCCCTGCACAGCACCTGGCATGTAATAGGTGTTCATATCCACTTATTGAATTCATTCATTGATTCATTATTTTGTTGCTAAGAGATAGCAACCAATAACTCTTTTGAATACATTTAGAGTTTTTCCTATGCATACATATGTATTTTTTTTTCTTTATGAATGAATAGGATCATATTTATGTACCATTTTGTTATCATTTTTGCTCACGTAAAATACCTCATAAACACCTTCCTATGGCAGGACTACTGATGTTCGTCTTCATTTGAATGCAGCTACATTTCCATTCCATGGAAACTAATTCTCTACTTTTGAGCATTCAGTATTTTTTTTTTTTCAATTTTTAAGTAATTCGGATATACTGAATCTCTGTTTTCTGAATATGAAAGAAGTATTGTCTTTCTCTTTTAAGACAACTCATTTATTAGCTCTAGCAATTTTCTCTGATGACATTGTCATCTGGGAACTCTTGATTTCTGTTCCTTTATACCTACAAAAAAAATTGCTGTGCGTTCTGTTTTAGTACGCCTCTTCTGTGTGTTACACCATGTCTCGTATTATTTCAACATAAGATAAAAAACAGTCATTTTCTTCTCAAGCTACAATAGTTTTCTAGTCAAACTGAAACATTTTCTATACAAACAACAATATTATCTACTGACACTTATTCTTTATGCTTCTTTTCCCACTGTATTAAGCATTAAATTTTCACTCTTCTTCACGTTTCCATGAGATTTTTTATTTTCATAGAATATTCTTCTCCCTTGCCTGGCTTCTAACAGCATACCAAGGTGAAAACCATAATTATAGTAATTGTCCTCTTCATTATTTCAGTCATATGACTTTTTTTTAATGTAACCAATGATTTTTCATTTTGTGCTATATCAATTAATCAATGACCACTTAAATCTATTATCTCCAAAGCCCAGATATATTTTTCATGAATTACCTTAAATACGCAAAGCCTTTCACATGTCTTTGCTCAAGGCTCTCCCCTTTGTGACTCTGTTCTCCGCTTCATGCATACTTCTAGCTTTTCTTATGTTATTTCTGTAATTAAAAAGAGTACCGGCTCTACAAAATACGGTCTTTAAACACCCAAAGGGCAAAGACAGATATTCTATGAGAGCCAAAGCAGAACTAAGCACCAGAAAAAGAACCATGACTTAATCTACACTAAATCCCCCAGGAAGTTATTTGAACTACTGTGGCTGATTTTTATGGGAAAATACAACAATAGCAGAAAGCAAGACAAAAAAAGACACAGACATTTTACTACCAAGTTTCTTTAGTAGGTGGATCAATATAGGCAAGTAGATGGTAACTGTCAATACCAGGAGAAATCATTATGCCCAAGAGCGTGTAGAATTGTGGCCACGTTTGGAATATAAGTTATATTTGGCACAGTACAGCAATTTGCATATTGCCTTATTGGAAAAGTATTTATTTGAGTTAGAAAAAGATGAGTGATATCACGTACCAAGGTAGAGGGGAAAAGTCACCTGAAGTGGATCCATGAAGACGGTAAATCCCCTGTGACTCAAAAGATGGAGGCAAGGGCTATTCCTTTCACAGAAATCCACCACCCACAAAGCAGTGCTTACTTAAAACTGCTCAAAAGAAACATTCTTTCTGTAATTTCTCCATTTTGACCAAAACAAGAAATTATTTTTTTCAGCCAACTCTCACTCGTAGTGACCCTTGTTTCCTGCCAAATATCTATGTTGTTTATTTTAAAATTTATAGTAAATATATATAGATAGATAGAAGTTTTTAGCTATATAAAAATAGATACCATTTACTGAATTCTAACTATGTACCAGGCAATAGTAAGTATTTTCTATATATAGTATTTTTCATCCATAGTACTACACAAGTCCGGTATTATCCTGATTTTACAGAGGGAAAAATTGAGGCTTAGGTCAAGTACCTTTGCCAAGTTCTCCTACACTTTATACCTTATGCTAACTTGTCTAAAAAAAAAAAAAGTAACAGCACACAAACTGATTACAGTAAAAATTGTTCATGTTTAGTGACAGCTTTGGAAAATCTAAGGTTGTGTAATTTATACTTTTTTTTTTTCATTTTTTAACCATTGGTGTTGCTTTGTTGAATATTTATATATGTGGTGTTTTTATTTTTGTAGGTGATTAACTTGTATATATAGATTTCTTTCCTCATAAGGTTATTGTGGGTTGCCACTAATGTATGGTATGATTTTAAGTTTAAATATTAAGGTACTATTTTTATCACTGGGTTATATGATCTTAGAAGTGGAAGCTCATTATACATTTATGAATTAACAATTACACAATCTGATACATACTATAGATTAATGTGGAATTCAGTTCAATTACTGTGAGTAAAAATATTATTAAAAAATTTAAATGCTTTGCAAAGTGACATAATGAATTTGAGTTTAAATTTGCTAGTGATTTTTTAAAACACAAGTAAGAATAATTCTGTCTTTCCTTCATCATACCTTTTCATAATAAGAATAAAAATTCCATAAGGACAATTTACTATTAATATAAAAATACATAAGAACTGTACCCTACATGTGTGAAGAAATTTTATTTAGTTATTAAAGACTTAATTAAATATACATTAACCATATTTCTGAATTGGAGGACTCAAAATTGCAAAGATATTAATTCTCTATGAAATAATATAGGACTATAGTACGATATCAAATAAAATGCCAAAACAATTTTGGGGGAGAGAGAGACCTTGAAAAAAATAATTCCTAAGTTTATTTAGAAGAATAAACATGAAAATTGAATACCTACAAATTTTCTGAAAAAGAAGAGTAATAAGGTAAAACTTATTCTGCAAATATGAAAATATATTTCAAAATTACAAAAGTAAAAAAGCTTTGGCAATGCAGCCAAAATAGACATTTAAAAAAGAAAAAAAAAAACCAAACATTGCCTTCGAGTCAACTCTGAGTCGCAGCAACCCTATAGAATAGAGTAGAACTGCCCCATACAGTTTCCAGGGAGGGGCTGGTAGATTCAAACTGCTGCCCTTTTGGTTAGCAGCTAAGCTCTTAAGTACGGTGCCATCAGG
Source organism: Elephas maximus indicus (assembly GCF_024166365.1). Lineage (NCBI taxonomy): Eukaryota > Metazoa > Chordata > Mammalia > Proboscidea > Elephantidae > Elephas > Elephas maximus. The sequence goes on along the minus strand of NC_064845.1, from coordinate 16,619,326 downwards.
GCTCCAATCCACTAAAACATAATAGAATAAGTAGTTAATGATAATAAGGGGGACCCTTCAAATCAGTCGGGGAAATGGTAGGTATTCAGTAAGTGATGTTGGGAAAACTGGATAAAAACCTGTGCTTAAAGAAGAAAAGAAAAATTTATCCCCAGTTCATACCTTCATTCAGAATAGAATGCAGGGGAATTAAAGATAAGTTGTTGAACTGATTCCAAATATTAAAAATGAGAAGAAAATTCAAGTGACAGTTCTACAATCAGGCTGGGAAAGAACTTTCTAAGCACGATATGACAAGGAAAAAGTCAATAAATCTGACTGCATAAAACTATTTAAAACTGAGATGCAAAAATACTGAAAAGAAAGTTAAATGGCAAATGACAAATAAGGAAAAATTTATAGTATACCACAGGCAAAATGTTACTATTAAAATGAGATAGTGTTTTTCACGTCTTTCAGACTCCTGGCAGAAAGCAGATGGCACGTTCAAGCAGGGAGACTGGGGGGAGATTAATAAAGAGACTTTTTATAAAATTGTGGACAGGGTTAAGGGAAAGTACCCAGGAATGCTATAGCACATCAGGGCTAGCAACGGCCCAGGAAACAACCATTTTCCACCCCATATCGTGAAGAGCAAGGAAAGGAGTGGTTACTAGAACCCAAAGTGAGTTGGTATAATGATGCAGCCCACCTGCTACTGACCTGACAAGGAGGGAACAGAAGATTAAGTGCTTTGACCACGCTTTGCTTCCGCCATCTTCCACCAATGTCTCCACTGGCCAACCCAAGAGCAAGCCCAAGGGACAGGAGCCCACTATACTCCAAAGAACAGGATGGAGAAGGGTGGAGAGGGAATCTAGAGGTGGAAATGGAAAATCCATCATTGACAAATATTAAAAGAATTATTAATATTGGTGCTGTAGAGGATGGGGAGAAATGGAAATTCAAATATATGTTGTGGTTGTGTAAATATTTCCATTCTTCTGCAGATCAAGTTGACAATGTGAAATAAAAACATGTAGATCCTGTAACTCAGAAACTCTGCTTCAAAGGAGCTACCCTTTAGACAGACCAAGAGGCAGTCATTTGAACAGAACAAGGGAATACTTCATGGTTTAAAATCAGGAAAGGAGTGCATCAGGGTTGTAAACATTTACCATAGTTATTCAGTCTGTGTACTGAGCAAATAATCCAAGAAACCGGACTATAAGGGGAACACGACATCAAGGTGGAAGGAAGACTCATTAACAACCTGCGATATGCAGATGATACAATCTTGCTTGCTAAAAATGAAGAGGACTTGAAGCACTTACTGCTGAAGATCAAAGACTATAGCCTACAATATGGATTACACCTCAACATAAAGAAAACAAAAATCCTCACACCAGACCAATAAACAACATCATGATAAATGGAGAAAATATTGAAGTTGTCATGAATTTCATTTTACTTGTATCCACATCCATGGAAGCAGCAGTCAAGAAATCAAATGACGTACTGTATTGAGCAAATGTGCTGGTCTTTAAAGTGTTGAAAAGCAAAGATGTGACTTTGAGGACTAAGGTGCACCTGACCCAAGTCATGATATTTTCAATCGCCTCACATGCATGTGAAAGCTGGACAATGAATAAGGAAGACCGAAGAACAATGGATGCACTTGAATTATGGTGTTGGCGGAGAATATTGAATACACCATAGACAGCCAGAAGAATGAAAAAATCTCTCTTGGAAGAAATACAGCCAGAATGTTTCTTAGGAGTGAGGATGTCAAAACTTCGTTTCACATACTTTTGAGATGTCGGGGGGAATCCGTCGCTGGAGAGGGGCATCATGCTTGGTAAGGCAGTGGGTCAGCAAAAAAGAGGAAGACCCTCAGCCACGTGGATTGACACAGTGGCTGCAACAGTGGGTTCAAACATAGCAATGATTGTGAGGATGACACAGGACCGGGCAGTGTTTCATTCTATTATGCATAGGGTCACTATGAGTCAGAACAGATTCAACAACACCTAACAACAGCAACAACATTCTTTAGGAATAATCCAAAAACCAATGGAGTATGTGTGTGTGCGTGTCCATGTAAAAATATTCATTACAGCAGGGTTTATTATAATAAAAAAAAATTTAACAACCCATACGTTCGCTAATAAGGAACTGGTTAGATATATTGCTGTATTCACACAAAGGAATAGTATGCTGACATTAAAACTGATTATTTAGGCCTATTTTTCTGAATAAGGAAAGATGGTCGTAAGAAACCATTAAGTGTCAAACTAATAAAGAGGAAAATGACTATACATGTGCAGAAAACAGATCAAGAGGGATATATACCCAAAGAAAAGTAGTGAAATTCTGGGTGATTTTTGTTTATTATTTTTATTTCTGGTTATGTGTATCTTCCAATTTTTTAAACAAGAAGCATGAATTATTGTTTAGTAGTTTTGTTTTTGCTTTCTTTAGAAAAAAGGGAGAAATTTTAATGTAGAACTAACTATAACATCAAATACTTTTGATTCTTTTCAATTTGGTTTCTTACTAGTTTCAAAAGAAAAATGTGTGCCCTTTATTAACAACAACAACAACAAAAAACAGATAGAGCTCTGCATCAGGGCAAATGAGGGCCTCTATAATAAAAAGCCTGGGGAATGAACAGCTATAAATATTTATGAGAGAATTGTATTTGGGGAGAAGAGGAGATGTTTTTAATGATAGAAAAAGGTGCATTACAGAGTTGCTTCAGCCACAAAAATGACAGGATCACCAGTCATCAAACTCATCTTTTTCTCCAGCTTCTAAAAAATTGCATCAACTGCACAGCATGAAGCCCATTATAAATTTCGGTCCTAATTTTACATTAATATCAAAACAAGACTAACAAAATTTGTCAAGCAGCATATTGCGTAGAGTATTATGTCTTATAGATAAACTAAAGTTTCTAAAATACTTCCATATCAATTAGATTAGCTAAATGTTCTTAGCTCTTAGGGGAAGACAATTTATTCCTAGAGATAATCAGAAAAATTAGACCGTGAAATAAAATTATCTTCCATTCCAGGAGCTGGATAAAAAGACACAATTACTGACTTCAGGTTAAAGATGACAGATTGGCCAAATACATTTCTGTCTTCCCCACTAATGACACTGAAGGAAAAAATATATATACATAAATCTACCACAAGAAGGAGACCAGGAGGGAATCCATTGGCAGGGAGGAGTTTTCAAGAAAATTTTGAAAGACTGAAAGTAAAAACAATAAGGAAGAAGTCACAACATAACGTGTACTTAGAAGCAGATATGGAAAGAAGGGCATGAAGTTGCCTGACTTCCTGATAGAACCCCAGAAGGGCTTCGAGTTGGACACTAAGGAACATCAAAGAGTTGGAGTAGAATGCAGAGCTAATAACAAAGATGAATTGAAAGTCAGTGGGGTAGTATCTTCTAAGATGGCCCCAAATCATCCTTACCTCCTGGTACTTACATTCTCATTTAGTCCCCTCCCGTACTGAAAAAGGGATAGCCTTATGTGACCAATAAAAAATGGTGGAAGTAATAATGCATAATTTCTGAGACCAGGTAATAAAATGCTTGGCAGCTTCCACCTTGTCCTAGAGGATTGCTCTCTCAGGAGAAGCCAGCTGCCATACTCTGATGATACTCAAACAACCCCATGGGAGGCCCCTGGTGGAAAGGCCTTCAGACCAGCACCAATTTTCCAAGAACTTGAGAGAATCACCTTGGAAGTGAATCAGCCAGTTCCAGTCAAGCCTTCAGATCACTGTAGCCTCCACTTATGATAGACCCCAAGTTCAAACTGCCCATCCCAGCCAATAGCAAATCTCTGATCCACAGAAACCTTGAGAGAAAATAAATGACGATTGACACTTTAAGCCACTGAGTTTTGGCAGATTCGTTATGCAGCCATAATAGCTGTAACAATTGGTACGTGAATGAGTCAAGTACCACAACCCCGCACATGGAATACCACCAAGCATCTGCTTTCCCAGGCAGGAAATCAGAGGCTTCTTTTTCGGAGAAGATAAAGGACCTTCAGGTTCTTGTTCTAGGGAGTCCCCCAGGGTCCCAGTGTGGTTAACTCCTTGCTCAATCACTCCACTCCCAAAGGCACCAATCAACAAGCCAACCTTGTAGCAGAACTTCCAATCAACAATCAGCACCTCATTTTAAAATATAAACAATCAAGGATCACCACACATTGGTAAAAAGCAGGGGCTTTGAACCAGTAATTTCCACTTCAAACCCCTGCTGAGAATTTGCATTTCTAACAAGTTCCCATGTGATGCTGATGCTGCTGGTTAGGGACCAATTCTGAGAACCAGAGCAGTGGTTCTCAAAATTTATCGTACATAAGAATCACCTGGGGATCTTGTTAAAACGTAGATTCTGATTCAGTATGTCTGGGGTGAAAATGCAAATTCTCAGCAGGGGTTTGAACTGGATCCAATCAGTTCGAAGTCCTGGTAAAAAGTCTTTTGCATGAAAGAGAGAGCGAGTATCAACAAAGAAGAGGTTTTTGTTTGTGTTTTGTTTTGTTTCTAAAGACCCTTAAAAAAAAAAAAAAAAGTGGTGCTAGACATAAAAGAGAACTTTGAAAATCTCTAATGGGTGGCCTTGGAGAAAACTGACAAAATATCATGTGTATATATTTTTTTCTTAAAGGATGATAGAAAACAAAGTTCTTTGAAATTTAAATATGATTGTCAAAATTTAAAAGTCAATAGTGAGGTTAGAAAAAAGAATTGAGGAAATCCCCCTAACGAATAGGACAAAAGATGAAAATTATGAGAGAAAATATTAGATACAGAGGGCCAATCCAGGAGCTCTAATATCCAATATTTCATTTTCCACAAAGAGTGGAGAAAACAGAAAATTTGTAAAAATAAATTAAAAGAACTGGAAATTTTTCTAGAAGTGAAAAATTGAAAGGCCTCACTGACTGAAAGTGTGAAAGAAAAGGGAAAAAGATAAAGCCCTATGTCAAGATACACCTTGAAATTTAGAACACTAAACTAAGATTCCGAAAGCTTCAAGAGGAAGGAAGGGGAAAAACAGACTGTGTATTTAGCAATGGTAATGTGGATGGATTGGATTTTCTCAAGAGTGAGCAACACTGAATACTGGACACAATGGAGGCATGCCCACACAATGTTTAAAGATAGTTAATTCCAACTCATAGCAACCTTATAGGACAGAGCAGAACTGCCCCATAGGGTTTCCAAAGAGCAGCTGATGGATTCTAAGGGCCAACATTTTAGTTAGCAGCCAAGTTCTTAACCACGGCGTCACCAGGGTTTCACTTTGATGTGGTGTGGTAAAACCCATGTGAAACTGTTCACGACAGATTAATAAATAAGCACACGCTTACCTCGCTTATTGGATAATCCACCCTTGGCCTCCAGGTATATGTCAGTGACCAGGACTTCTGGGTCAGGTTAGACAGGATGGTTAAAATGAGTAAAGCCTAGCCCAGTCCCAGCTAAAGGCAGTGCTGACAGCAAGGAGGATAAAGGATTATATCATCTACCAACTAAAGCAGAGCGCTGACCACAAGGCAAAGAAAACCAAAGCCAGATCTGTGGGACCTTGGCCAGGAGGAATAAAATATTGGAAGGGGGTCTCCAACCCCTTTTTCCAAGAGTGATGGCCACTGCTGTAGAGTAGATTCTGACTTATAATGGCCCTATAGAGAGTAAAACCATCCCATAGGGTTTCCAAGGCTGTAAATCTTTACTGAAGCAGACTGTCACATCTTTCTCCCTTGGAGTGGCTGGGGGGTTCAAACCACCAACCTTTGAGCTAGCAGCCTAGTGCTTAACCACGGCCCACCAGGGCTCCTTTCCCAAGAGAGAACTGGCAGAGCATCCAGATGGCATGGCTGAGACAGGGCTAATTTGGCAGATTGGTTCCTAGGGGTAGGAGTTAGATTGCAAGGCTGATGTATCACCAGATCCAGACACTAGGGCACCAAACACAGATGACTGAAGGCCTTGCTCCCTAGAAAGAAGGGCAGGATTATCACTTCCAGGACAAGGCCAATTTAGCCGCAGGCATCATAAATGAACACTATCATACTTACTACATTGTAATGAGTGTCTCCACCACTGCACTATGAGAGCTCTGGGGTCCAGGACTGCGCCATATTCCTCCTTGCTTCCAGTGCCTGACACCTGGCCAATAATCAGTAAGTAAAGAACGCATGCATGATTTCTCAAATGAAGGGCAGTCTTTTAGAGGCCATTGAATCAAAGACTAAAGACTTGAAATGGATACGCAGGCTCAAAACTAATTTATTGCCCGACCGTAGCCTCCCCTCACTGTTGGCCCTACTACCTCCTTTTCTGCCCTCTGGAGAAGAGTACTCCCTCTAGCTACTGCCCCCCTGCTGGCCACCTCCATACCACATCCTCGGAAACTTACGCTGCCCTAAGAAATGCCTGCCCCCAGTAAGGACATAAATGGGCATCCATCCTCTCTGACCCACTTAATCAAGATGGCTAAACCTGCCCCAAATTTCCCTTTTTTTTTTCCCTCAAGCATGGGGATCTGTTCCATTCAAGGAGAATCACGCAGAACTCCAACTGTCTTGATTTTTCTCTGGCTGCCTCTCCCCTGGAAAAGCAAAAACCAAACCAGTTGTCATCGAGTCGACTCTGACTTGTGGCAACCCCATGTGTTGGAGAGTAGAACTGTGTTCCACAGGGTTTTCAAAGCTGTGACCTTTTGGAAGTAGATCACCAGGGCTTTCTTCCAAGGCACCTCCAGATGGGTTCCAACTGCCAAACTTTTGGTTAGTAGTCCGTCACTTAACCATTAGTGGCACTCAGTGAGCCCTCTAGAAACATTCCTTGGCTTTTCTTCTGCTTCTGGGGACACAGTCCAAACTCACTGCCCAGAGAGCGCTGGGAGAAGCTTGCTCTGTGATATGCAGACAGAATATAAGAGGATGGGTAACCTCTCTCAGAGAGGATGGGTAACCTGTCCCAGGTCACAGAGCTAATACATGTTGCACATAGAATTCAAATACAAATAACTCAGTCTCAACAGTTTGTGCACTTCACCAACCTTCAAAGCTGTTTAATCTTTGCAAATACAAACAACCCCAGGCATACACTGCTGACCTCCACAGGTACTCTCCTTCCAGAGGGAAGAAACATTCCACCAGAATCTTTATGCCCCATCAATCCTAGACCACATTTTTGTTTCATAGAGGTCACATCCAAGTTCACGTCTTAGAAACACTTGGGTTTTTGCATTTATCCCAAGAATATGGCCTCTGGCTTCAACATAGAAAAGTGAAATACAATAAATTTGGAACAAAATCAAGGGACAAGCCTGTCTGGAATGGGGAGAAGTAATGATAATGTGTTATTTTCAAGGAAACACGGCTTTGTCGTGGTGACATACGTATGCTAACCGGAAATGAACATACCAATCCAATAGGAGAAGAAGACCTCATTTAATGAGTAGTTAAAAATTATTTGAATTAGCAAGCCAGAGCATCAATCTAAGCAGCCATAAGGCACAGCTTACAGAGTCATTTCACTTTGCCTGTATGAGGGCAATTACTGAGCTTTTAAAAATTATTTATTTTCCAAAGTAAATAAACATCTCTTCCTATATTTTTACATTGTTCTCTCACTTAGCAATATCCTTTTTTTCTTGATATTACAAGGGAAACCTTGGTTAGAGCCCTTTCTGAATTATCGCACATTCTAACTCGGTAAAACCAGGATTAATGAATTTTTAATATAATGCCTACATCATCTGCGGATTTTAAAAATAAAGGTCATATGTTGGTTTTTTTTTTTTTAGTTATGGAGCATTTGTAGCCATATATCTGCTTTAAAAGTTTTTTTTTTTAATGCCATAAAAAATTACTGCTCACTTAATTAACCTCATTCTCCTTAATTACGTGCTTTTGTGGAGAACTTAAACTTACTTTGATAATCTTTTCTAAAGAAGCTATTTTTTACTATAATTTATCTTTCCAAAGTGGTTATTCTCAATATTATGTGAGTTATAATACCTTATTCTTGGTCATTTGATTTTGTCAGCCCTCCTGAAAGTTCTCAGTGACCATAGTATCCTTCATAGCCAAGAAAATCACATAATTTGTAGCCCAAACAGGGACATTTCTGAAAATGAAAAGAGCTTTTAATCAATACCCCAGGCATACAATGGCCCTGTCCTAGGCAAACTGAGAAATATGGTCAGCTCAGCCTAGTAATTCTCATCCTGAGAATGTATCCTGAATAAAATTTTTTCAAAAGGAAAAGCTAAAGGCACAAAGATTCTCGTTGCTATATAATATATACAACCCTTTACCGTCAAGTTGATTCCAACTCATAGTGACCCTATAGGACAGAGAAGGGCGACCCTATAGGTTTCCAATGCTATAAATCATTATGGGAACAGACTGCCACATATTTCTCCCACAGAGCAGGAAGTCAGTTCAAACCACTGACCTTAAGGTTATCAGCCAAGCACTTAACCGCTGCACCACCAGGGCTCCTTCTATATCACATATATTGGTGAAAAGAGGGAAGCAGTCTATAATGGGAAAAAGCAAAGATGTCATTTTAAGGACTTAGGTACACCTGACCCAAGCCATGGCATTTTCAATTGCCTCACAGGCATGCAAAAGCTGGACAATGAATACGGAAGACTGAAGAAGAATTGACTCCTTTGAGTTGAGGTGTTGGCAAAGAATATTGAATATATTGGACTGCCAAAAGAACGAATAAAACGGTCCTGGAAGAAGCACAGTCAGAATGCTCCTTAGAAGCAAGAATGATGAAACTTCACCTCACATAATTTGAACGTGGTATCAGGAGGGACCAGTCCCTGGAGACATCATGCTTGGTAAAGTAGAAGGTCAGCAAAAAAGAGGAAGACCCTCAATGAGGTGGATTGACACATTTGCTGCAACAGTGGGCTCAAGTGTAACAAAGATCATGAGGATGGTGCAGGACCAGACAGTGTTTCGTTCTGTTGTACGTAAGGTCACTATGAGTGGGAACCGACTCCACGGCACCCAACAACAGCATCAACATGGGAATGGTTACCTCAATTGTTATATATAACTAACCAAAAGGTCAGCAGTTCAAATCCACCAGGCACTCCTTGGAAACTCTATGAGGCAATTCTACTCTGTCCTATAGGGTGGCTGTGAGTCAGAATCAACTTGACGACTATGGTCTAATAGAATAGAATATTATATAATCATTAAAATTGATCATCATGAGATGGGGTAATAGCATAAAACAGCATGAAAATATTTGCTATATAATTCTGAGTGAAAAAAAGAATGCGAATACATAGCCCTACTAGAATCATAAAAAATATAAAATTATATGCAGGTATATACATGTATATGGACACGATCAGCTATGTAATTTGGGAGGCAGAGTGACAAATGAAATGTAGCATCTTGTTCAACAATTATGAAGAAGTTCAAGATGGTGAGAGCAGAGCATTAAACCAAGTGTGGCTTAATGAGCACATGGGCCCTGTATGACGACAGAGGTTACATGTCCGTGAAGCCTTGAGAAAGACTAGTCGGAAAGAGAGAAAATGAAAATAAGTGAGTTATTTGTAAGGGTCATGGGATTTTGGGTTTTTTGTTGTTGTTGTTTTCGTTGTTATTGCTGTTATAATACTGGTTTTTCAAAAATTAAGTGAAAATTTTAAAAAATTGGTAGACGTCTTTAGGTTAACATATAGTGAAAACAAGCTGTTTCGACAAAGTAAGCATTTTCTGACACCTTGGAAATAGATCTCAGGGCTCTAGTTCTCCATCCTCCCTGAGCATCACCATCTCCTGGGCAGCTTTATACATTCAAAATGTCCCCACCCCCCACTTAGAGATTTTCATATAGTGAGTGTTTTAGTTACCTAGTGCTGCTGTAACAGCAATATCACAAGTGGATTGTTTTAACAACAAGAAATTTATTCTTTCACAGTCTGGTAGGTTAGAAGTTCAAAATCAGGGTACTAACTCCAGGGGAAGGCTTTCTCCCTCTGTTGGCTCTGGTCCTTGTCATCCATCTTCCCCTGGGTCTAGGAGCTTCTCAGCACAGGAACCCCTGATCCAAAGCACATGGCTGTTCTCCTGACTCTTGTTTCTTGGTGGTATAAGATCCCCCTATCTCTCTGCTTGCTTCTCTCTTTTATATCTCAGAAGAGATTGACTTACAACTCAACCTAATCTTGTAAATTGAGTCCTGACTCACTAGCATAACTGCCTCTAATCCTGCCTCATTAACATCACAGAGGTAGGATTTACAACGCATAGGAAAATCATGTCAGATGACAAAATGGCGGATAATCACACAATACTAGGAATCATGGCCTAGCCAAGTTGACACACATTTTTGGGGGGACACGTTTCAAACCATAACAATGGGTCTGAAACAAAGCAACTAAAATCCAGTTTTGTTACATTCTAAACTGCATTTTCCAACAGAAAGATTTCAAATGTTGGTTTTGGCCTTTGGGATCTTATTTTATTTCAAAGATAACAACTTTTTCATGATCTAATCATGACTGCAAGTTCGAAATTATTTGTTTGTTTGTTTTTTAGGGGGGAGGAGGTCTTGGTTTATGGTTTCCATTTTTATGATCTGTTTCTGTTTTGCCAATTTTTATTCACTAAACCTGGAGATTCTTGTCCTTAAGTAAGCCTGCAAAATAATAAATATATCAGCTATGAAATTCTATGGGAAAATATTATATTTGTAAGAAGACCAAGAAGAAATTATTAGATACAGAGAGAGAAAACTGTTTAGAGAACTGTTGAGATTTTTCCTTCTCTATGTAGATATGTCGTCAAGAAGAGATCTGGCATGGCTTTACATGTGTTGTCGTGGCAATCCACAAATAAGAAACAGTGTTCCAGGTAACAGACGATCATCCAAAGATATCGTCATCCAGGTAGATGGCACAACCACCATGCGATTGAGTGTAACAATTCATTACACAAATCGCACAGGTTTCACTTCCAGGCCGGCGCTTTTTAATTGGCAAGGTCTCTCACTGGCTGGGTCTGAACTAGGCGGAGGCAGGTGAGTTGCCTAGGGTGCAAATTTTAAGGAGGCACTCACTCTCAGGTGCTGCCTCTGTACTTGCACAGCTCTAACAGTGATTGCCTCCTTAAATTTTGTGCCCTTGGTTTAAAATCAGAAAAGGTGTGAGGCTGGGTTGTGTCCTTTCATTTTATTTATACAATCTGTGTGCTGAACAAATAATTCAAGAAGTTGGACTTTAGGAAGAAGAACACAACATCAGGATTGGAGAAAGGCTCATTAACAACCTGTGATATACAGATCACACAACCTTGCTTGCTGAAAATAATAACTTGAAGCAATTATTGACAAAGATCAAAGACTACCGCCTTCAGTATGGATTACACCTGAACATGAAGAAAACAGAAATCCTCACAACTGGTCCAATGAGCAGCATCATGATAAATGGTGAAGTTGAAGCTGTCAAGAATTTCATTGTACTTGGAACAACAATCAACACCCATGGAAGCAACAGTCAAGAAATCAAAAAATGCATTACATTGGGCAAATCTGCTGCAAAAGACCTCCTTAAAGCATTAAAAAGAAAAAATGTCCCTTTGATGACTAAAGTGCGTGTCGTGTAGGATGGAATCTTAGAAAATTAATAGAGAGAAACTCAGGTGTATCACGCATAAACTCATTTAGTTTATCACAAGTCATGGCAAGGCACGCAAGTAAAACCTCACAACATTCATTTAGAACTAGCGAATCAGAATTAACAATTACAATATTAGTTAAATCCTTAGACTTCAGGCTTTTACCTTAAACGGCAGATCTAGGCAGGAAGGCTTTATTACAGTTGGAATTCAGCAGAGATCCCTCGTAGCTAGTAAGGTTCAAGGTCGGTGGTTGTGGGCAGAATCTCAGCAGGGTCTCAGAAAGCCTAAGGAACTTGAAAAAGATCCTTTCGCCTCTGCCTTCTCTCAGTGAGTGAGCAGGAATTCAAGGTTTATATGTGAAATTCTCTGCTTGGAGTCACTAATAAGGGCCAGTGTGACATCAAAGACTAGCATGTTATGTTGTTTCTCCAGGGTTAGAGACTACACGAATGTCACATTTTTTCTTCAAGATTAGAGATTAGGGAGATTGTTTAGACTTATGTCTCAAGGATAGTTTACAAAGATTAACTATGCTGTGTCTTCTTTTATCACAGCATATCAGGGTGACGTTAACTTAAAGTTTGTTTACCACATTCTTCGCATACTTCCCATGCTTCTATGTTTCTATGTCCAAGTTCAGAAATTTCCTAAATAACTTTCTCATGACTTACAGGTTTCTAATGGCTTATAGTTAATGTTAGAGAGCTTCACAACGTAGACACAGTTCTATTTCTAAATTCATATCATAAGTACTTATACATATGTGTTTTGTAAGCGTAATAGTGTCTTATGCCTTATGGGATTTGAGGCCATTATAGAAACATGCAGAACAGTGCGCCTGACACAGCCAGGGTCTTTTCAATTGCCTCCTGTGTGTGGGAAAGCTGGACAATGAAGAGGAAGATCAAAGAAGAGTTAACACATTTGAATTGTGGTGTTGGGGAAGAATATTGAACACACCGTAAACTACCAGAAGAAAGAACAAATCAGCGAGGATGGCGAGACTTCATCTTGCTTGCTTTGGACAAGTCATCAGGAAAGACCAATCACTAGAAAAGGATGTCATGTTTGGTAAAGGAGAGCTCCATGAAAACAACGGAAACCCTCTTTGAGTGGATTGACAACAATATCTGCCACAGTGGACTCAAACATACCAACAATCTTGAGTTTGAGATTGCAGGACAAGGCAATGTTTTGTTCTGTTATACACAAGGTTGCCAGGAATCAGAGCCAACTGGACCACTAACAACAACACGAAGGCACCTGCCTGCCTCACCCTAGTCCCAGCCCTGAGTGGGGATTTATAGCATGTGTGTTGTATATCCATCTTCTTGGCACCGGAACCAAATAACAATTTTTCCCTTAGAGAAAAGTCTTGATTATCAGTAATTATTTGGATTGAATGTTACCATCAGTAAATCTGGCTTTCATGTACTCATTAACAGTACAGTATGTCCAATTATGCCTAATTAACTCCTTTGATGCCATAAATAGAACCTCTGTACTATTTATGCTGTGTCATTATGACCAACAATAACCTTTAGACATGACCCACTACTTCCCTGTTCTAGAAAAGATAAGGACTAGCAATCCTAGACAGATAAGCTAGCACTACTTAAAATGATGGTCTTCATCAGTCTGGAAGGTAAAAAAATATATATATTGAGCAAAAAAAAATTGCAAAGGAGAAAGAAAGATAGGGATAACCATTGCCAGCCCCTGGCTGTCCTCAGTGTATCTCAGCTGCAGACGCTCATGTTTTCACATTTACAGCCCCAGTCCCACCAAGCTAGGTGCTCCATCTCTTGCTACTCAGAGTTCCCAGAGCAAACTTTTTGCCACAGCAGCTTCCCATCACCTGGGAGCTTGCTGGAAATTCAGAATCTCAAGCCCCACCCCACATCTACTTATCACAATCTGCATTTTAACAAGATCTCAGGTGATTAATATGCACATTAACATTTGAGAGGCAAGCTCTACTATAGCCCCATCTCTTCCCCCAGGGAGTTTGAATTAATATTTCTAACAAAAGCCCAGGAGTCCTGGTGGCACAACGGTTAAGCCCTTGGTTGCTAACTCTCAAAGGCTGGCGGTTTGAACCCACCAGCAGCTCCTCGGGAGAAAAGACCTGGCTAGGAAACCCTACGGGGCAGTTCTGCTCTGTCACATAGGGTCTCTGTGAGTTCGAATCAACTCAACAGCACACAACATCAAAAGCCATGGGGTCTCCATGAGTCAGAGCCAACTTGATGGCACCTAACAACGATCAAAAGCAAAGAGACCAGAGTGTCAGAGTGATCCCAGGCTTACCTGTGTCCACTAACCTGTAGTCTCTATTCTAACCCTTGATGTGTTTCCCCAACCCTTACAATGGGTTTCTGTCATGGTTGTTAACTAGCAGAGTGGGACTATCACTCGTCTTAATTTATGCTCTGATAGGCTTGGGATAGTAACCAACCCTCTCCTCCCAACCTCCACCCCAGCACTTTGGAGATTTTTAGTTGTCACAATGATTTGGGTGTGCTACTGATATTTAGTGGGCAGAAGTCAAGGATGCTAAATGTTTTGCCATTGATGGGATAGTTTTGCATACAAACAGTTGCCTCACATCCCACAGAAATTGCACGTGTCAAACCAGACATTTATATACATTAAAAAATGATTTATAATAATTAGCAAATCAAGGGAAAAGTAAACTTTGTTTGGATCGGGACTTTACCAAGAGTCACTTACCAATTTCCTTTAAAAATCACAGTAATGGCAACACCACTCCTAACAGTTCAATTGCCAATTCAACAAACCTATGTCAGGTTACACTTATAAATTTCTCATTCAAGGTGCAACTTTTGATTTCTTTTAGGGTCATTCTTAGATTTCTTTTAGGGCCATGCTACTTAGAGCATTTTCCATGCTCCTTAGAGAGTATTCCATGAACCAGCAGTATTGGCTTCACCTGGAAGCTTGTAAGAACTGTGGAAGCCCAGGCCCTGCCCCAGACCTACTGAATCAGACTCTGCTTTTTAAGAAGATCCAGGAGATTTATGTGCACAGTCGTGTTTGGGAGGCACTGTTCTGGTGTAGTTGTACCCAAGCACTAAATATTAAAATACATATTCTTAGATTTTCATTTCTTTTCTATTTTATAGCTAGGGCAGTATATTGATTTTTTTTTTTAATTATTTTGTAGGTAGATTATTTTATCAACAAATGTTAATATTTGTTTTAAACAGGCTGGAGAGCCACTTATTTGGGACCTGACTATCTGCCCAATCATTGATTGTCAACCTCTTAGCCCACAACCTAGCTGAAGCCTTGGATCCACCCACATCATAGTCTCACTGTTGACTGAAACTCCTGCTACTGCCACCCACTAACCAGATGGATCCCCTTGGATAATTACATCAATCCCAAACAAGACCAATCCCAGAAATTCTTTGGGATAGACACTGTCTTTTGATTAGCTGGCTATTGTGGATTGAATTGTATCCCCCCCAAGGCGTGCTTCAACTTGGCTGGGCCATGATTCCCAAGACTTTGTGATTGTTCTCCATTTTGTGATCTGATGTGATTATCCTGTGCGTTTTAAATCCTAACCTGTGTGATATGAATAAGACAGGATTAGAGACAGTTATGTTAATGAGGCAGGACACAATCTACAGAATTAGGTCATGTCTTGAGTCAATCTCTTTAGAGATCTAAAAGAGCAAAGCAACCAGAGAGAAAGAGTGGGGCACCTCATCACCACCAAGCAAGAAGAGCCAGGAGAAGAGTGCAGGAGAAGAGGGACCCATGATCCCTGCACCGAGAAGCTCGTAGACCTGGGGAAGATTGATGCGAAGGACTTTCCCCTAGAGCTGACAGAGAGAGAGCCTTCCCCTGGAACCAATGCCCTAAATTCATACTTCTAGCCTCCTAAACTGTGAAAGAATAAATTTCTGGTTTTTAAATCCACCTACTTGTGGTATTTCTGCTAAGGCAGCACTAGATAACTAAGACACTAGCCATCCTCATTCCCTTGAAGGTCAAGCCTATGGCCAAGTCAGCCCTATTCTACTACAAAATATTCTCCCATATCCCATGTAAGTCTTTCAAATCTTAACATCCCCGGTAGGTGATCCCACTAACATCCTGTTATGAAGAGGGTATAGGAATGGTCTAGCTGCATTCAAACTTCAGGGCTCTAAATAGAATTTTCTAAGCTTCCAGGATGTTACATACACCCATATCCATATGAATACAAAAATACATTTTCAAAGCAAAATATGAAGAATTTGGAGAAGGTGAGAGAGGTTGGCACTAATACTTGTAATATACATTATCTTTCTTCATCATGGCATAAACAATTGTTTATTTCAATTATAAAAGCTAATTTATGTAATCTTAGTTTGAATTATGCCACTATAAAGAATTAGAAACTTAATTGCCCAAGTTCCAACTTCATGAAGTATCTAGGAAAATCTAGTTGTTTACAGTGTTTGATAATGTGTACATGAACTGTGGTAGAATGATCACTTAGACAAAACATTTTTCATGATGCCACCAGTGTTTCTTCAAATAACTTAAAAAAAAAAAAAAAAAAAAACCAGTGTTAGAGCTGGCTAAATTCCTCAACTCCAGAGACCTAAAGTTTGAAAGACTGCATTCATACAGGTTACAATCTCACTTTTTTATAAAATCTTTCTCATAATTTTGCAATCATATAAAACAGATTGTAGGTGGCCTTTGATTCGCCAGTTCTGCTTTTTCAACTCTACCCAACAGAAATACTGACAATGTATAGAAAGATATGTGTGCAAGGGTGTTCATTGCAAGACTGTATTAGAAAAAATGAGAGACAGCCTAAATAAATGAACAGCAGCAAGCCAGTGGCTAAATAAATATGTATACTGAGCTAGGAAACATTGTGTAGTCATTTTATTAACTTTTAATTTTGAAATAATTTCAGACCTACAGAAAAGTTGAAAAGTGGTACAAAGAATTCCCAGATACTCTTTACTCAGATTCCCTAATTGTTCTATCTACCTACCTACAATGCATATGTATTTTTTATATCTATTTCTGAAACATTTGAGAATAAGTCACGTATATGATGACACTTTACCCTAAAATACTATAGTGTATATTTTCTATGTACATCTCTTAGATAAAAAAAAAAAAAACCCATTGCCATCAAGTCAATTCTGACTCATAGAGACCCTATAGGACAGAATAGAGCTGCCCCATAGGGTTTCCAAGGAGTAGCTGATAGACTCGAACTGCCAACCTTTTGGTTAGCAGCCGAGCTCTTAACCACTGTGCCACCAGGGCTCCTCTCTTTTAAGCAGGATATAATTATCCAAATAAAAATATACAGTGATACAATACTATTATATAATACGCAGATCTTATTTAAATTTTACTAATTGTCCCACTAATTACAGCAAAATTCAAATCAAAAAAATTTTTCTAGCCCAGGATCCAATCTAGGACCAGGCATTGCATTTCCTTGTCTTGTCTTTTGAGACTCAAAAGTCATGGCTTTTGAGAGTGAGCAAAGCCAGGGATGCAAGGGAGAAATTGATCCACAGGACTAGTGGCCCGTGAGAGCCACAGCCTCCTCTGGTTTGAGATGGAAGGAACTGGGTGGTGCCTGGCTGCCACTGCCAACAGTTCTGACCAGGGACACAGTGGAGGGTCCTGGTTAGAATGGGAGAAGAAATGTAGACCAGAACTCAGGTTCCTAAAAAGGGCCAGGCTTGCTGAACCAGTAGTGACTTGGGGAACCCATGAAATTATCACTCTGAAATACCCTTTGAACTTAGAGCTGGGGCAACTCCTGGTGGCCACCTTTCATCGAAATAATAGACTGGCTTATAGAATAAACAATATCACCTCTGAATACCGTGTTCCCTTAAAGTAACCAAACATATGCAACCAAATGGTCAACATTTACCCTAAAACAAGGATGAGGGGCTAAGGAGGGGCAGGGAAGTTAGATTAATGGAAGCAAAACAAAAAGAATGGAAATGATGAGAATGTTGACACATGCGAAAAATGTAACCAAAGTCATAGAACAAGTTGTATAAAAAATGTTAGATGGGAACCTAGTTTGCTGTGCAGACTTCCACCTACAACACAATTCAAAGAAAGAATGAGCCCCAGGGAACAGTCTCAGAGGCTCTCTTTATCTTCATAATTTTGACATTTTTATATAGTACGAGCCAGTTATTTTGTAGAATGTTCCTCAATTTAGATATGTCTGATGTTTCCTTGGGATTAGATTAACCATTTTGTTTAAGTAAATATATATGGAAGGACATGGAAGATCTCAGACTATATTGCTATTAGAAGAAAGGAGCGTATTTGTCAAAGTTGCAGCAGGAAACAGGTCCCACTCAAAGGATTTCACTGAAATGATTTTAATGAAGAGACTCTTCAGAAGTGTGTTCTAGATTAAAGGAACAGCATGAAGGTAAAGGGCCACGGGGTGATAACACACCCAGGGATTGGCCACAGTGGAAAGTTTTACCAGCCTTAAGCTGAAGGAGCAAGGGGGAGGAATAGTTACAGCTGGAGCCAAGGAAGAGAAGCCACCATGTAGGGGCTCTGTCCACAGAGGAACATGAGTTGGAAGACATAGTTGAGGTTATAAATACCTCCATCTTCCTTTTCTATCATTCTCCAATCTCCTACCAGTGCCTCTCTAGCCAAACTCAACCTGAAGCAAGAAGGTAAGGGAGCTTGGGTGATAGAAGTCAGCTTTCCAGGGCACACTGCTGGACAGAGAAGGGTAGAGAATAGATCTTGGGTGGAGGACAAACAGAGAATAACCAATACAGGAAGCAAATTCTAGTGTCTAGGTATTTGAAAAATATTTCAACTTGAATTTTTGTCATCGTGGAGAATTTCAGCTAAGAGTCAGGGCTGAAGATGGAAGACACTAAGCACTCCACATTGTATGTGCACAAAACAGTCAGCACTGGGGCCCATCACCCCATAGATATTACAGTGTGAACCGAAAATGGATAACAAGTCCTACCACCATCCATCACCCCATGACCCTGCTCTAGTCTATATTAAAAAATAACTGAGAAGGGAGAGGAGTCATCAGCCTTAGAACAGCAGTTCACGGAGAGAGTCTATTCTCTCAGCTCTACATGCACGCACAGGACGGGGAGAGGAGTGCTTCTCCTCCCCAAGACAAGTTGCCAATCTCAGTAAGGCTCTAAGAGAATCACTTGTAAAGATTTTACTCCCTATCTGAATGTATGTTTGACCAGCACATCTAATGACCTGCTTACTCCATGCTACCTAAGTAGGGGAAAGAGGATTGGAGAGAGATGGCAGGTGGGGATGTCCAGGTAGAAAGGAGTCCAGAATTTCTCCGTCCCCTCAAATTCTTATTTCTGACAGATACGGAAGGTGGGATTCCACATGTGTCTGCCAGCCCTGAAGGTAGTTTTGGTGAGCAGATGAGACTGCAAGAAGTTGTCTTAGAACCACCATAGCTGGAGATGGCAGTGGGCAAAGGTATGTCCCTATTAAAGACTTAAGAATGGATACCATCCTTGGCTGGAAGACATGTGTAAATCTGATGAAGGGCTATCAATGCCCACCAACACTGAATGAAAGCAAGCCCCTTGTCCAAAGAGCGTATTGGTGCTTTTACCATCCTCTTTGAGATGTTTGGTGCTCACAGAGATCTAGAATAGCAGTTACAACCAACCAAAGGCTGCAAGCAAGCCCCCTACCCCCACTTCTAGACAGACCCAAGCAGCCAGAGCCGCACACGTTTGACCTTCACCAGGGTTGGGGAGGAATCCCTCTTTGAATTGCATTTAATACTGAAGCTTTAAAACAAGTATAATCTTACATACTAGAAGGATACCATTCTGATAACTGAAAATAACTGGAAAATTATGAAAAGTGGCTGGAATTTCATTAAGAAATCCACTCACCGCCTACTGAAAAAGGGAATTTTAAAATATCACAGGTGGGGGAAAGTCATTTTTTACAAAATGATTTCATGTTTATGTTCCAATGAGTTGTCCTTCTCAAGAATTCACCTTCATAGTTAAACAATAAAATATATACATAGATGAAAATTAAAAGAATTGGGAGATTACATATCGAACTGTTAATAGTAATTACATACCTGAAGGGGAGTGAAATTATGGAAAGTGGTGACAATTGTTTGAGCCTATCTTCTTTCGTGCTTGAAATTCTTACAATCAGCATTATTTGCCTATTGCTTATAGAATTATTTTAAGGAAAGTAACAAAAGTTTTTCTTCACGTGGCGTTGTGAGCTTCTCAAGGGTTGGTAATACTGGGGCTTGGAGAGGATGGGACACACAAAGCCTTTCTCCTAAGCCCTGGAACAAAAGATGTTTGACCCTCTCCTTGGCCCTGTCTTTGTCGTGATCATCATACATTAAATGTGACGGTCCAAACCTCATTTTATACCTAAAAAGGAAAAAAAGTTATAACTGAGACTGTAAATACACTTATTACCTTAATTCTCATTCCCTTTTTAAGGATCAGTATTAAATATTTTCTTAATAAGTGAACTTAACTTTTTTTTTTCAGTGTTTTCAGTGTCCCAAAGGAGCCTTGGTGGCACAGCGGTTAAAGCACTTGGCTGCTAACCGAAATGTCAGTGGCTGGAACCCAGCAGCGGTTCCATGGAAGAAAGATGTGGCAGTCTGCTTCCACAGAGATTACAGCCTTGGAAACCCTACGGGGCTGTTCTACTATGTCCTGTAGGATTGCTATGAGTCAAAATTGACTCCAGGGTGTTTTGGTTTTATGCTTACTCAGTTCTTCCTGCGTTTATTTTATGTTCTTCAAAAATGTGTTTTCTGCTCACTGTGAACACATGTATGACTCAAAGTTTTCCTTTCTCTGCTTGGCTCTGATGTCCCTTTATCCAGATCAGCTTCCCCTTTAAAGTGGCTCTCGGAAAACACATGTGAAACCTTCAAGGCCAAAAGATGTCAGGGCAGAATTCAGCAGAAAACCTCAGCAACTCTTGTGTCTCTGCCTCCCATTACCTTCTTAGTGTTCACTTACTCCAGTTCTGGCTCACGTTTCCAATTACACATCCAGTACTCTCCCTGCTGAGCTGCCCATGCCACCAAGACAACTCCTAGCATTGCACCCTCTTCATTCAGCAACCATTGTGGAGGGCCCACTGCATGGAAGGGCTAGCGGCCAACAGTGAAGAAAACAGAGCCCTTGCTGGCCACACACTGAAACCACAGCCCAGCCATTAGGTTGGCCAAGTTAGTATTACAGGTTTAGCATGAATATCATCCCTAGTGGGGATGTAAGAGGGAGCCCTGGTGGTGCAAAGGTTATATCAATGGGCTACAAACCAAAAGGTCAGTGGTTCGAATCCACCAGCCGCTCCGTGGGGAGAAAGATGTGGTAGTCTGCTTTCATAAAGATGTACAGCCTTGAGAACCCTATCTGGCCATGAATCAACTCGACGGTAGTTGGGCTTTGGAATTCTTTATAAAGGAGCCTCACCGCTCAAAGATTAAGTGCTCAGATGCTAACCAAAATGTTGGTGGTTTGAACCCACTAGCCACTGTCTGGGAGAAAAGACCTGGGTATCTGCTCCTTGATTGCAGCCTAAGAAATCCTATAGGGCAGCTCTACTCTGTCACATAGGGTCACTATGAGTCAGAATTGACTGGATGGCACACAACAACAATTTGTTATAAGGAGTCTCTGGGTGGTACAAATGGTGAAGCGCTCAACTAGCCAAAATGTCGGCAGTTTGAACCCCCCAGAAGTGCCTCAGGAGAAAGACCTGGCTATCTGCTTCTGAAAGGTCAGGGCCTTGAAAACCCCGTGGAGCACAGTTCTGCTCTGAAACACATGGGGTCGACATGAGACAGGATCAACTCGACAACAAGTGGCTTGGTGGTTAATTCTTCGTAATTTTCAAGAAGGGCTGCTATGATGATGTTTGCTGTTAATATTATATTTAAGTTGGTTGGCAGAAAAAAACAAAACTCCAAGTTACAATTCATTTTCTCTTCCATCTTCTGCCTGTGATAATCTACCTCTCTGGGTCATAAAATGCTAACAAAGCCATCTTAATTTTATGAGCAGTGAAAGCTGGTAACCGTAATTTTTAAAAGCTGTTCATTTAACATAACAAAAACCAGACTGGACATGACCCTGGTAGTGGGCCCAGCTCCAGTAGAAGATTTACGCAGCACTTAGAAAGCTGTCACAATTGCCTCTGATTGTTGAGTGGGTTTAAATCAGCTTTGCAAGTGAACTCCTCTGGCGTAGAGAAAGTCTTGTGGAACATAGGACCAGAGGTTTACATTTCTATTAACTATACTGCATGTAACTCTGTCTTCCCTGACAAGCTACAACACAGCTGAGGGACTTTTGTTTGAAACAACTGATTCACTGGGATTGTCCAGCTCTCTGCTTATTTGTGCTAACAAAGTTAATATGAATGGAGCAACTCAGATACAAGCATATCTTTAATTAACTTTTAATTAATTCCCCCCTTATCCAAACAAATCTTTTGGTAGAATTATTCCTCTACATTTAGTCTCTTTTATTTGAGAAAAAAAGAAGTAAAATTTTAAAGAAAGTAGAATACAAAGGCTAGAAAAGAAAGACCATGAATAAACCCATGGCATGTGAACGTACTTCCTAACCTGGCTATTGGGATCACCTCTTTTACATGTTAAAGACTGTCAAAGGTCATCTTTAGGATCATGCTTGGAAATAAACAGTACTGCTTCCGGATTTCAAAATTCTGGACAGTGTGTTTTCTTGGATTGTCCTTAACTATAAAACTGATTGGACATCATGCTTGGTAAGGTAGAGGGTCAGCGAAAAAGAGGAAGACCCTCAACACAGTGGCTTCAACAATGGGCTCAAACATAGCAACGATTGTGAGCCTGGCACAGGACCAGGCAGTGTTTCGTTTTGTTCTACACAGGGTCATTATGAGTTGCAAGCAACACTACAGCACCTAACCACAACCTAAAACCAATTACCAAAAAGGTAAGCAACATGCTTCGCTATCATGTTGAGTTACAGCTAAAACCTAAAAGCTCATATTGAGACAGTGAGAAAGCAGGGCAAGCAATTTTTATTCTTTGTTTTCAAATGCTTCTTCTGAACCTTTAAAATCTGTTGCCTCCATTCCCTGCTTAGCTTGAAGCTGCCTCCTTCTCTACCCTTGAGCTCAAGCCGCTTCTTTTATGTATGAGCTCACTCAACTCTTGCCCCGCCCCAGCAACTTCTCACCAAACTATTCGTTAACAATATTTCAATTCAGCTAGAACAAAATTCCAAGAGAAGGAATGTAACTCAAAGCCAGTGCCTTATCTTTTTATAGAACAGTGTGGAATCTATAGCTGTTTGACTTCCACTGTACACAGCGAGTAGCTAATGTCATGTACGTGAGAGCTTAATAAGACAACTTGCTGATAAAATACCCTGGGCAAGAAAAGCTGCAAGGCAATTCCTGAGACAGGAACAAGGCAATAAATTTAATTTAACTGGCCAAATCGCAACATGTAATTGGTAATAGCAATGGGCAAAAAAAAAAAAAAAAAAAAAAGGACAGAAGTTAATCCTTAGGTGCTAGGCTCATGATATTCAATTATAGCAAGGAGAGTACATATAATAAAAAGCACCAGAAGACCAACGCTGACAAAGCTGTTGGCCTTTTCAACACCTATCGCACCTATCCTAACACACCTAATAAGGGCAGTGAATAGAGGCCCTTATTTACAGTTCAAATTATAAGCGAACACCCTGCAAAATTAGGTATTAACAAATATGAATAGTCATTTTGACATATTCAATGTGTGACATAAATAATATACACTCCCTGTTTCTTTTGACCCCTATAAAAACACTTCTTTGGATCAGAAATATCACTTATTCACAGCATCACCGATTAACAATCTTTGAGAATTATAGAAAAAAAAAGTGCCAACAGATGGGAGACTGCCAGATGCTGCCCTAAATTTTTAAATGGGGTAAGAGGTGGATTCCAGAAGCTCTAGACAAGTGCCACCCAATAGAAATATTGTAGCCACATTAAAAGATGCTAAAAGAACCTATGAGGTTAACTTTATAATGCATTTTATTGAACTCATAAATATAAAAAATTATGAATGAGACATTTACATCTTTTCTTGTACTGCATCTTTGCAATCTGGTGTGTATTTTACGCTTATACCGCATCTCGATTAGGATCGGCCCTATTTCAAATACCTAGAGCCGCATGTGATTCTTGGCTAACATTGGGCTGTGCAGCTACTGGCCTAGAGCAAATCTAACATTAAAAATTACGTCTTGGCAAAGCCTGAGGCAAAAGCTTGTGTGCTACTTCTTTATTAAAGGTATAATCCTCAGGAGGTGGAAATGAAGCAAAGGGGGAGAGAGGCAGGAAAGGAAGGAGAGCTGATAGGAGGGTCTGTGACTGAGTTGGCCACTGTTTGGTAACACACACGAGTGCTTGCTCTGTCTTATGGGGTCGCTGACCTTCTACTTTACCGAGCATGATGTCCTTCTCCAAGAACTGACTCCTCCTGATGACATGTCCAAAGCCTTGCCGTCCTTGCTTCTAAAGAGCATTCTGACTGTACTTCCTCCAAGACAAATCTGTGCATCCTCTGGCAGTCCATGGCATATTCAATATTCTTCGCCAACACCATAATTTAAATGCATCAGCTTTTCTTCGGTCTCCCTTATTCATTGTCTAGCTTTCACACTCATATGAGGTGATTGAAAACACCATGGCTTGGGTCAGGCATACCAAAGTCACGTCTTTGCTTTTTAACACTTGAAAGAAGACTTTTGCAGCAGATTTGCCCAATGCAATGTGTTGTTTGATTTCTTGACTGCTGCTTCCATGGGCATTGATTGTGGATCCAAGTAAAACAAAATTCTTGACAACTTCAATCTTTTATCTGTTTATCATGATGTTGTTTATTGGTCCAGTTGTGAGGATTTTTGTTTTATGTTGAGGTGTAATCTATACTGAAGACTGTAGTCTTTGATCTTCATCAATAATGCTTTGTAAGTCCTCTTCACTTTCAGCAAGCAAGGTTGTGTCATCTGTATATTGCAGATTGGTTAATGGGTCTTCCTCCAATCCTGATGCACGTTCTTTTTCATATAGTCCAGCTCTGCTCTGGTTCTCCTCAAAAGGAATCAAAAACTCACCAGATCAATAACATATCATGCGGAGAGCCTTGTCCTGATTGTCTACTGATTCTGGGACTCAATTCTCATGACTGGGTTCCTGCAATGTTGCTGAGTTCTTGTCCTATTTTCCTCTATTTCCTTTCCTCTTGCCAGGGCTGTTGGTAGCCAGTGTCTGCAAAGGCCCATGGGCCTGAGGCTGGGTCCTACCTGTTTCTCTTCCCTCATTGCTTCCTATTATTAGCCTTTGCTTCCCAGGGCATTAATCCAACTAAAAGACAAATGATTTGCCTTATTGGGTCTTCCTAGTAGACATGGTGCCTTGACGTGTCCCTGTTGCCCTGGTCTCTGCAAACTACCTTCTTTCAGCTTTGCTGGACTTCTTTCCAACTCTTGAGGCTTAATCCACACTCCATCTCCACCCCTCAAGTACTCATTCTACTTTAAAAGGCCATCTATACTCCAAGGTACAATGATCTGGTATCTTTGGTCTTTCTTCTCCAGGAAATTCCCCTGGCCTATTCTGCAATTTGTACACCCCTCCCTCTAGACAGATACAACCCTGTACCAGGGTTCACGGTTTGGCAAGCAGAGGCACCCTTGTGGAAGATAAAACCTGCCAAGTTCACTTGGGGTTTCGCTTTTGCTTCCTGGAGCACATTTTCCCAACACTCTTCCAAAGACTTTCTTCTCAGCCTTCCCATTTGTGCTTAAATGCTCCTACTCAGAGAGCCCCTCTCTGGCCACTCATTCTAAAGTAGGCGCTTGTTACCATCTGCTGAAACACCTCAAAAGCACTTACTATAATTTATATATTATACACTCATTTGCTTTTTTGCTTATCTATCTTCTCCCTTAGAATATAAACTCCATGAAAGCCAAGATTACCAAAATATATCCAGGCCCCCTCCCAGTGACAAAATAAATATTTGTTGAATGAAGCAATGATTGTTTATCAATCAAGCTCTTACGCTAAAAAAATCAAGGGAATGACACAGATCAGGGATCAGGTTATCAAAGGAATCAGGCAGATATGATAATTATGTAAACCACAAGTTTATGACACTAGAAACTGGCAGAGCTTGAGGCAAACTAGAAAAAGCCCACACTTCCTAAAGACATTAAATCCAAATTTTAAAAACGTTTTACTAGCCCAACAGAGCTCACCCTGATCTCTACACTACCTTCTACCAACAGTTTATGGGCTGCTGGTCCTTGACCTAATGGACATGGTGCTATCTTTAATTCTGTTGTAATAGCCATGCTGGCAAATTAATATAGAATTTTACCTCCAGGACTTTGCATATGCTATTCTCTCAATTACTTTCACATTTATCCTCTCTATCTTCACTTTGCTAACTCCTATTCACCTTCAGATCTCAGCGTAAAGTACTCTTCCTTAAGGAGGAGTCTTAGTGGCACAGTGGCTAAGAGCTCAGCTGCTAACCAAAAGGTCAGTGGTTCAAATATACCAGCCATTCCTTGGAAACCCTATGGGGCAGTTCTACTCTGTCTATAGGGTCACTGTGAGCTGGAATCAACTCGATGGTGCCAAATTCCTTAAGGAGACTTTTCTGACTACGCCCACACCAAACCAGTTGCCATCAAGTTGTTTCTGACTCATGGCAACCCCCTGTCTGTCAAAGCAGAACTGTGCTCCATAGGATTTTCAGTGGCTGATTTTTCAGAAGTAGACCATCAAGCCTGTCTTCTGAGGCACTTCTAAGTAGACCCAAACCTCCAACCTTTCAACTGGCAGCTGAGCACATTAACTGTTCGCACCACCCAGAGACTCCATGCCTTATCCACTCCCCCTCCTATGTGATCCCACGATGCCCTGCACTCGTGTTTACCTGTTGTCCCCCTACAAGACTGCGATCCTTAAGGGAAGGGACTGGGACTTGTGCTCTGCTGTCTCTCTGGGGTCCAGCACAGTACTTGGCATAGATTAGGAGCTCAAAATATTGAAGGAATGGACAAATGACTCCACTGCTGAGATTCCTAGCTGGTTGAACAACATTCCTATAGAAAGCTACAGACTGGATTCAGATATAGATAAAAGTCTCTAACGCTGTGACACAAGCTCCATCTTATTCCTGATCCTTTATGAATGACCTGGCTGAAGACAGAAGTTTTGCTCTGACATGCAAAGCAAGCAAGGGTGGGAAGGAGAGTCAATTATTGGGAAATAGCCAAAGAAGAGATAAGGGATTGTGACTGTGATGAATGTGGCCTTGATTTTGTCAACCAAGTGTGAATATTTTTCTCAGTAGTGGTGCGTGGGAGATGTGGGGGAGTGTGGGGAGGAGCTGTGGTTCGAGGTAGGAAAGCACATCTGTTTATTGTGAATTGCTTGCTGGTGGTTTTACAAGCCTAAGGCTGGAGCAGTTCCATTTGCTTCACTTCTGTTTTGCCAGAGAGCCTGTAAGTGCTATTTAAAAAGTAGCATTGCTGACAGGATTCTATAAATTGATCTGTGTTCCTTTCTCACCCAAGTTCTCAGTTTATAATGCCCTCAGTTGGAATCCAGCCTCCTCTCTTTTCTTGTCGTATGCACATAAATATTACTGGTTTATTCTCCCTCTAAATAACCTCGCTGATGTTTGATTTATTCTTAAATCAGATACCATGACTCCTAAATGTCTGTTGGGAGTTAGGGGAGCAGAGCTGATATAAATGAGGCCAAGGACCCATATATATTTCAAATAATAGCCAAACTTTTAACAAAGTCTCTGAATTCTACCCAGTGTAACCCTTTGGGGTACTGGTCTTCCCTGATACATCCCATCTGTTTTCCCACACGTGTCTCCCTCCAGGAGTCAAAACCTACTAGTAACCAGTAGCATAACCATCAATGCTGGCTTTAGGACACTATAAAATTTAGGACACTATAAATTTTAGTACACTGTATGTGTGTGACCCATTACTGTTGAATCTATTTTGACTCATAGCAATCCTGCAACAATGGGCTCAAACATAGCGATGATTGTGAGGATGGCACAGGACAGGGCAACATTTTGTTCTGTTATATATATGTATGTATACAGGCTTGCTCTGAGTCAGAGCTGACTCAGTGGCACCTAACAACAACATATGTGTGTGAAGGAGTCCTGGTGATAAAGCACTCAGCTGCTCACTGAAAGGCTGGTGGTTCGAACTCAGCCAGTGGCTCTGGGAGAGAAAGACCTGATGATTTGCTTCTTCTGTAAAGATCACAGCCAAGTTCTACTCTGTCGTACGGGGTCACTGTGAATCAAACAGACTTGATGGCATACAACAACAACATATGTGTATGGGAGTCCCTGGGTGGTGCAAATGGTTTAGTGCTCAACTATTAACCAAAAGGTTGGTGGTTCAAACCCACCCAGAGGCATCTCAGAAGAGAGTTCTAGCAAACTACTTCCAAAAGGTCACGGTCATTCTACTCTGAAACACATGGGGTCACCATTAGTCAGAATGGACTCTGTGGAAACTGGTTTGTTTGTTTTTATGTGCGTGACTTCTTTTAACTCTCACGACAGCCTACTGAGATGGGTACTTGTAGCAGACGAGGTAGGTACCCCACGTACCACTAGGCCTGCGCTGTCCAGAACGGTAACCATTAGCCACATGAAAAGTGCCAAATCCAAATTGAAATGAGCTATGCATGTAAAAAACACACTAGATTTCAAAGACTTAGTACAAAAAAAAAAAACATAAAACATTTCATTAATATGTTTTATATTGATTACTTACTGCAATGATAGTATTTTTAGTAGGCTGGGTTAAATAAATTTTAATAGATTTAATAATGGGGTACCGTATTTTTTATGCAAATAAAACGTGCCTTTTATGTTTGTTTGCCAACCAGACCTTCCCCTCACAAGGTATTTTCGTAAGTGTGCTAGGCTAATTTTTCCTACAGCCACATGTAAAAAAAAATTGGCATAGTAGTGCTTATGAAACTACCTCTTGGGGGGGAGGACAAATTTGGCAAACAAACGTAAAAGGTGCATGTTATTTGCATAAAAATAATGGATTGGATAGAGATTAAATATTAAATAGATTAGAATTAATTGCATCTGTTTCTTTTTACTTCTTTTAATGTTGACTACTAAAAAATCTGAAATTATGTAAGTGGCTTGCATTATATTTCTATTGAACTGTGCTACATTAGACATTCACTTCTATACTGACAGCTGCTCACTGTGAACACCTGTGAGTCTCTTCTTGCGGGCTTTTTCCTGGCACCAGATGAATGACTGGCCAATGCAAAAGAAAAGTGAGAAGTGCTAAAGAGTCAATTCCCTCAGAAACAGCCTTCAGCCAATGATAAAAGTGGAGTTGGTGAATTATAACTCCAATCCCTTGCCCCTCAGCTGAAATCACTCTGAAGTGCATGTTCTACACTGTCTCCCAGGGTTCCCTGTTGGAACGGAGCACCAGCTGCCCATGGCGGTAACTTGTTTGATGACACAAACTGTACTAGCCTCCTTTCCTTTCCTGTCTCATTCCTCCACTCCCCTATTCTTGGGTCCTGGGGTCACCTGCTAAACTATTTGTATTCACGTCCTTGTTTCTGGATCAGTTTCTGGAGGAACACAAACTGAGAGAGTTCTATAGTTATTTTCCATTTGTCTATGGAAAAAACTCAGTCTTAGAAATGTTCAAAAACTTATCCAAGGTCACACAGGCAATAAGCTTCAAATAGTCAAGCCCAGTTCTCCCTGTCCCCGAAACCCTTGGTGCTGCGTACTCTGTTACAGGTTCTCCACCGTCAGTCTGGTTATCCACCTCCAGCAGGACAATCAGGAACTAGCTCAACCAGGAAGAATCCACGGGACAAAATAGGAGAACAAGATCTCTTACACAAAGTGGAGGTGATCCCAGAAAACACCAGTAGAGTAGTAGGGAAGTGAGACAGGAAAGAAAAGAAAGCCAGTAAAGAATGTGTTAGCATAGAATATCACTGTGGGCAACTGAATTTTAATGTCACTGGGGAACTCTGGGAAACAGCATAGTGCATGTATCTCAGAGTTATTCCACCAGGGGTAAGGGAGCTGGGGTGTTTATCCACCAACTTCTGTCAGTCATTGCTTAGGGGTGTGTGTTAATTCTCCAGCACCTGTAGCCTATAAAGACATAGCAGATGCTGGCAATTAGGAGTTGGTTGTGTGCATAGACATGCTAAGTGCCAAGGGGGTGGGGTGGGACACAGAGCATCCCCTGTGTGTGGGCCCCCTGAAATAACCTGTGATTTTTTTTTTTAATATGTGTAGCAACTACATACAATCAATCTAAACAGAATTATTGAAAATTATTGTTGAGAAAACCTGTTGACATGAAAATGGCCGTTGGGCTTTTTAAGAGTGTGTTAGTTATTTTAAGAGTGTGTTGGTGCTGCTATAACAGAAAATACACGTAGATGGCTTCAACAAACAGAAGTTTATTCTCTCATAGTCTGGTAGACTAGAAGTCCGAATTCAGGGTGTCAGTTCCAGGGGAAAGTTTTCTCCCTCTGTCGGCTCTGGAGGAAGGTTCTTGTCATCAGTCTTCCCCTGACTGAGGGATTTCTCAGTGCAGGAACCCCAGGCCCAGTTCTGCTGTCTGTACCGCTTTCTTGGCGGTGTATAATCCCCATGTCCCTCTGCTCGCTTCTTTCTTTTATGTCTCAGAAGAGATTGGCTTAAAACACAATCTAATCCTGTAGATTGAGTCCTGCCTCATTAACATAACTGCTGCTAATTCCACCTCATTAACATCATAGAGATAGGATTTACAGCACAGGAAAATCACATCAGACGGCAAAATGGTGGGTAATCACACAATACTGGGAATCATGGCCTAGCCAAGTTGATAGATATTTTGGGGAGACACAATTCAATCCACGACAAAGAGATTTGAAGAATAATGTTTGAACACAGATGAACTCAGACTCACTCTTGCTTTAAGTCTCGGTTTGAGTCAGAGACCTTTGAAAATCTATTTAGTTTCTCTGGCCCTTAGTTTTCCTATCTGTAAAATGGACAATTTCTATTATACTTGGTAGTTGTGAGATAAATTGTATAAAGCAGCTAACACAGAGGTATATAAACCAGTTTTTAAACGTTTTTAAACTTGCAGTGAAAATTTGGTGCTGCCAGCTTCGCCCATACAAAGGATTGCACAAATGAAATCTAATGCCACATAAAAGTCAGTATTAAAGTACTTAGGATAAAAAAACAACAATGGCTGTAAGTATTGAAATACACAGTCTATGAGACATTATGTAGACAAATATTCCTTATACTTTCTTCCAAATTCCAGTGGTAAAATAACATTATAAACCTAATGTTGTTTTCAGGCATCTCTAACCAAGAATTTCTTGTTTCTTCAAATTTGCTTTTCCTATAAAGCTTTCTTTATAAAAGCTTTATATTAAAGGAGTATATAATGAAAATGTATCTAAATAAGTTGGCATCATTGGGTGAAAATGAACTTTATGTTTTAAAAAAGCAAAATAACAAAGAAACGGAGGAATAAAAAAACCAAACCAAACCCAGTGCCATCGAGTCAATTCTGACTCATAGCGACCCTATGGGACAGAGTAGAACTGTCCCCATAGAGTTTCCAAGGAGTGCCTGGCAGATTTGAACTGCTGACCCTTTGGTTAGCAGCTGTAGCACTTAACCACTACGCCACCAGGGTTTCCAAAATGGAGGAGTAGCTCTCCAAAATTGTGAATTTTAATCTGTAAAATCATACTAGTGCACACAAAAATTATCAGTATATAAACCGGTGGCTGGAAGCATCCATTTTTTATAAGGTTGCTTCTGGAAAACTCAGAGCTGGAGACAAAACTTAAATTCATGAAAGGCTGCCAAACAAGCTAAGCAGGACTAATTGGCCAAAAATAAATAAACTCCAAATATCTGAGGCATGAACAAAAAGACTCTGAGTTCTTCTAAGTATCCCAGGGTTCATAAAAATAGTTCAAAACCTTGAAAAGCTCTGATAGACACGAATATTTAAGATCATATAAAAATTAGCAACATTTTCCCCATGATGCAT
The DNA here is from genome assembly GCF_024166365.1 of Elephas maximus indicus. Classification (NCBI taxonomy): domain Eukaryota; kingdom Metazoa; phylum Chordata; class Mammalia; order Proboscidea; family Elephantidae; genus Elephas; species Elephas maximus. Next base: position 16,587,442 of record NC_064845.1, on the reverse strand, counting down.
GAAATTACCAATATATGACAAACTTGGATTATGGGGGGGGAATAGTGATTTTCAACCGATTTGTTGTTTCAGTCAGTTCGTTTTCAGCCTGTTCCTCTGGGGTCTCCAGTGCAGTCTTCCACATGGTAGGTATTTGAGAAATGTTAACTTTCTTATGTTTATCAGTATGTCTTCAGTCCTGTTAAAGGAAGAAAATGCCGACAAAGATTGCGGAGACCCATTTCCAAGCCCAAACCATCCCCAAATAGGGCCTATCAATAAAAGCCCAATTATAAAAATCACACCAAGAGAGATCCATGAAGTACTTTGAGGTTGTATGTGGAAGAAAAGAGTAACAGAGACAAAGGCAGAGTTTGGACACTAATCAATCAATATATCAAATCGGACCCTGGTCCAATAGTAGAGCTTGCACTTTCCACCAACACCCCCTTTTTTTTTGGAGGCAGAGCTTATTCAATCAGCGGACAAATGGCATGGCCCAGAAGCTAAGTCTGTGAACGCTAAGTGAAGGCTAAGTGCCTCTTGGAGCATTCTTTATACTAAACCAAGCACAGAGCAGAGGTGAATCCCTAACGTGGTCAGAGAGGACTGGCAGAAGTCCATCTAAAGCCCCTGCTCTCTACCACAAGTATAAATCTGCAATGGAAAAGGACGACTCTACAGACCAGCGCAATGCAATGAAAATAGGTCTTTAGAAAGATTCAATTCTTTTTACCCAGATTTTGTATTCATCAGACCTTGATTATTAATGTTTCCCAAAAATCTTATGGCTAAGAATGGGATACACACACCAGTGAACATAAACATTCTGGTTTTAATGGCCTGTTGTTGTGTGCCATCAAGTTGATTCCGATTCATTAGCGACCCTATAAGACAGAGTAGAAGTGCCCCATAGGGTTTCCAGGCTGTAATTTTTACAGGAGCAGATCAACAGGTCTTTTCTCCAGTGCAGCAGCTGGTGGCTTTCAGCCTCCAATCATTCAGTTAGCAGCTGAGTGCTTTAACCATTGCACAACCAGGGCTTCTTTTTTAATGGTCTAAAACCAAACCCATTGCCATGGAGTCCACTCACTCATAGAGACCCCATAGGACAGAGTAAAACTGCCCTGTAGGATTTCTAAGGAGCAGGTGGTGGATTCAAGCTGCCGACCTTTTGGTTAGCAGCTGAACGCTTAACCACTGAGCCACCAGGGCTCCTTTTAATGGCCTAGATATCCAAAATTGTAAATTACAATTTGTATCCCAGCATACTGCCCACTCCTTAAGTCTGACCACGGTTGAATTAAAACTCTGAATCCACATTTAAAGGTTGCTAAAAATAATCAAAACTCAAAGAAAGTGGAACATAAGGTTTATTCTGAGTAATTATTCTATATGCATAGGGGGAGACCATTCTGACTCCCAAAAAAGCAAATGGCTGGAAGTAGGCTGGTTACAATGAGGATTATAAAGAGAAGAGGAAGGAGGAGAATAGAAGATCAACCAGTGGCTAATCTTAACATGATTGATTAAGCCCTGCCCTCCCTTGCCATCTGATATCAGATCACAAGGTGGTCAGTGGCCCTCCAACCACTTGCAGCCATGATACCTTTTAAAATTTAAACCAAGTAAACCTGACTTGGAACAGGAAGAAAAAATTAGCAATTTGGGGTGAAAAAAAGCCACTGGTGGGATTAATTCAGGGTCAGGAATTTTTTATGGTTAATATTTGGTTTTCTGGGTAAGAAAACACTTAAAATCAAATTGAGATATCTGTTATTAATTTTTGTCTTTGACAAGGTGTAAGAGACCAGTCACTGTGCATTGAGTGTCCTCCTCCAACTCTCAACACCAAACTCAGCCTGAAACAACTTACCAGCCTCGCAGTCCTACAAAGACATTTTATACTTGGATGTCAGTAGTTACCACCAAACACTCTGAATCATTAATCAAATTCTTTTCACAGGGCTAGAGGCAATGCTGTTTGGGGTGTTGCTAAGCAGCTTTGTCTCCTTCTTGGAGATACATGATTAGTTGTTAAATGCCTTGGTCTTGTTGGTTCCCTGGTTGCTGGGGTGGTGAGCCGCCCATTGTTAGACGGTGGGGCAATAGCTCTACTCCAGACAACATCTGTGTCACCTTTATTTGATCAAGACTATTGCCAAAGCTTCTGGGGAGTGGGAGAAAGGAGAAGGCACTGTTCATTTGGCTCAGTGTTTCTCTTGGTCAGAATGATTTTATTTGCAAAGCTTTGGTCTGAATTTAGAGAAGGTCTCTGCCTTAGTAAAAAGTAAACAATGACCTTATCCTTGCGACTCCATGCAATCAAGTTAAAACTTGTAGAAGAGCCACTAGGGCGTGTCCAGTCTTCAAGTGGACAGACGTAGTCCTTGGATGATTCAGATTATGTTTACAACGGTTCCAATAAGGGCGCAGTTTGCTACCAGCAGAATCCAATCCGCTGAATGGCTAGTTGCATTTGTTTTGGGTGGTGATGAGGAAAAGTTTCTCGTCAAAATGCATGATTTGTGACCAAAACATTCATATGGCCTTGGTCCTCTGCATGAAGTAAGATTATAAAAACACAGCCCAAACCCTCGGGACCAGATCTTATTTTATTCCAGAGATCCGAGTTCGATTCCCTGCCAGTGCACCTCACGCACCGCCATCACCCGTCTGTCAGTGGAGGCTTGCATGTTGCTATGATTTTGAACAAGTTTCAGCAGGGCTTCCAGACTAGGACAGGGTAGGAAGAAAGGCCTGCTGACCTATGCTGAAAAATCAGCCAATGAAAACCTGATGGATCGCAACAGTCCCAATCCTCAACAAATCATGGGGATGGTGCAGGACCAAGTGGGATTTTGTCCCATTGTGCATTTTACCATGAGTTGGGGAGCAACTTGAGAGCAGCTAACAACAACAATAAACTACCTCGCAAAAGTTCCCATGATGCAAAACCATCCCCTTACACATAAGGCCAAAGTAACAAGTTTCTGCCAACACACCTCCTCTCTCTACACAGACCATAGTTTGGAATCAGCCTTAAGTCCACATCCACCACTGCAGTGCGATTGATTAGTTTTGTGTGTGGCCGTTCTAGCCATGGTCTTGTAACTCCCACCCAGGAGATTGGGCAGGACTTGTGATAGGGTAATTGTGACCTACCAAAGGGACTGGTCAGTTTTGCCTTAAAAGAGAGTCAATTCCAGAGGAAAGAGGAGGATCCTACCGCCACTAAGGAAGAACAGCCAGGAGCAGAGAGTTCATCCTATGGACCCTGGATCCCTGCGCTGAGAAGCTCCTGGAAGCAGAAGACAGACAGACAGATAGCTGTTACCTTAAAGATGGTGAGAAGAGGTGGCAAGAAGGACTCGGCAGCAGGAGACAGCACAGTGGGCTTCCTGGCCCATAGAGAGAGAAAGCTGAGTGCCTGCGGGCAGAGGCATAGAGCCAGGGAGAGGCATAGGGCCCGGGAGAGACATGCCAGCAAGTATGGTTGGGAAAAGGGTGTCCTGATGGAAGAACTGTATCCTGAGTGTTCCTGAGCCTAAATTGTAACTGTTATTTCCCTAATAAACCCCATAATCCCGAGTATTATCTGTGAGTTCTGTGCAGCCATTACAATGAATTATTGAACCCAGCACAGAAGTAGAGAGTGCCATGGGGGGGACGGTTGGGGTCAGAGTTGGTAACGATGGCAGAGAGAGGAGGCGTGTCTGGCCCCCACCTCAGAGGAATCACCTTTGGGCTGCTGATTTTGATTCTTCTTTCCTCTTGTGAAGCTAGAGGAAGTCAGACATCGCCCCCACGCTGTTCTTATAACCATCTATGATCTATGAGACCTTGAACGTGTCACAAATTCTGGGCTTCGATTTTCTCATTTGTAAAATTGGCATAACAAGGGTCATTTAACAGGCATTTATTGAGCACCTACTAAATGCCAGTCATCCCTTAAGGTGCTGAGGATACAAAAGTGGGGAAAAAATGAAAAAATAAAAATTCCAGCCAGTTTACATTTTCTACTCCTTAAAAGATAACAAATATAACACATAACCAAAACCAAACCCAGTGCTGTGGAGTCTATTCCAACTCACAGTGACCGTTTAGGACAGAGCAGAACTGCCCCATAGTGTTTGCAAGGTTACAAATCTTTACAGAAGCAGAGTGCCGCATCTTTGTCCCCAGGTGGTAGGTAGATTCAAAGCGCTGATGTTTTGGTTATTGGTAAGCAGCTAAGCACTTTAACCACTGCACTATCAGGGCTCCTTAACATAACACACAAACCAAAACCAAACCTATTGCCAGTGAGTCAATTCTGACTCACAGTAACCCCACAGGACAGAGCAGAGCTGCCCCATAGGGATTCCAAGGAGCAGCTGCCAACCTTTTGGTTATCAGCAGAGCTCTTACCCACCTGTTTCACCAGGGCTCCATTATAACACATGGAGCCAGCTGCTGTTCAGTCTATGGAGACTCACAGAGATCATAGCAGGTACTTATTGTTAGCTCACCCAGTGAAGCCCCTCACTCTGGTTTTGCAATGGTAAATGCTAGGGAAGAGGTGGGAGAAAATGCGTTGTCATCTCTAACTTGTGCTTAGCAATTAGAAACACGAACGTCATGTAGGCTGGCATCTTTTTCACATTTTAGATTGTGACATTTTAGTGAGTTGCCAAATCGGTTCGGCTGGTCATGGCCAGCATTTTTCTTAAAGACTGAACTGGACTAGAATAGAAATGTAGTGAGCTTTCGATTTATGAAGCCTTTGTTTCGTGTGTGTGTGTGTGTGTGTGTGTGTGTGTGTGTTTATGCTGGGTCAGGGTATAAAATGCGTTTCTGCAGTCCAAAAATTTTAAAAGTCACTGATCTATACACAGTTTTAAAACAAAGGAAGAAAAATTTCTTTCTGTTTTTCCTGTTATTCTCAAATACCTGATATCTTACCTAGTATTTACAGTGATGACTACTGTAAAAATGTGCATATAGATAAATTGGCTTTTTTTTTTAAGAAATGAAAAACCATTCTGTAAAATAGAAAACATTTTGAAAATCACTCCCTGTAGTCTCATACACTTTATTTATTTTCCAGAATGCCCAGCCTAGAAGTGGGATGGTCTGGATTTAGAGATCATTCTAATGGAGGGGAGAGAGAGAGGGACCATAAATAGCACTTGCCTCTAAAAAGCAGAGGTTCTTAATCATTTTTGTGTCCATCTCAGAATAACATTATTTAAATACATAAAATAAATGCCTAGGGATTATGAAGGAAGCCAAATGTACTGAAATAGAGTTACCAAAATTTTGAAATATTCATGATATGAAAATACATGGAATTCTTCATTAATGAGTTAAAAACAGACCTAGTGGTGGGCCTAATAACTACTGTAGTTTAAAATTAATAATGAGATTAAGTGATCTGTTGAGATATTTGCAACACTAATAACGTACTACAAAAAATAAACACGATTTCTGTCGGTGGCAAAAAAAAGAAAGGTAGTGCTAGTAATACCAAGATCTGTTACCTACACTCATAAGTGAAGAAAATACTGTATTTCAGTTAGAGTTAGTGAAAATGAAGACACAATTCTTTTTCATATTCAAGACTATGGGCGCTTTGAATCCTCTCTATGCAAAGGCCCATAGACTGCTGGCTAAGAACCCCTGGTAAGAGGTAGGAGATGACTCTAGCTCTCTCTTCAGCCTCACTACAAGGTTAGCAAACAGGGAAAATGCTGATGGCATCCTGCCATTTATTAGCATGCTGGCCTAAGGCAGTCACGTAACCTGCTCTTCAAACTTGATTAAATCCCAGCTCCCTGTCTTTTTAGAAAGTCTGACAGCACTTTGCAGGAAAGGTTTACCTAAGAAACCAAATGTAACAAAATTCAGATAGGTTGCAATTAATCCTAAAGTCGAGTCAGACAAAGACTCCTTCCAATCAGTGGCTGAGCACAGGACTGCTTAGGGATCACACCCAGCACACTAGTTAGGGCTGCCAGTTGTATAGGTTGAGCATTAAATAACCCTATAACTAAATGCAGCAACCCTGTTGCCGTTCCTAAGAGTACATACTGCTAGGGCTCTCTGCATTCTTATACCTTGTTCCCAGGGACAAGGCTCAAAACCTTTAACAGCGAAATGGTACAGACCACCCAATCACAATGGATGCTGACAATAAACAGCCAGTATAGTCATGGCAGTATGTCCTAGATGAATTTCAGCCTTGCCCTGTTCATGCAAGGGTGGGGAGAGTCTTCTAACCAATCCCCAATTCTTGACCACTAATTTTACCAAAATACCCTGTGATGATTACATTCCATACTATACATCCAGGACCATATTTCTACAACATGACCCAAGGTTGTACCGGAGATTTTTTGCTGTATTTTGTCTTTAGAAGGAATGTCACACTGTTGGCTCATATTGATCTTATCATCAACTAAAATCCTCAAGTCTTTTTCACAGAATTTCCTGCCAAGCCTGATTTCCTTCACTCTGCACTTGCACAATTGATTTTTTTACCCCAAAATGCTAGACTTTAAATTGATTCTTGTTTAAGTTTTATCTCATTTATTTTGGCCTATTATTGAGTCCATTGAGATGTTCTTGAATCCCTGATTCTGCAATCTTGCATATTTCCTAGCTCTCTGTGTATGTCTTCTGATAACTTTATTACTTTGTAAGGCTTCAAAGTTGAGAATAAAACCATTAAACAAAAAAAGAGCCAAGATGGGCAATCTGCAGAGCAGCATCAGAAATCTCATCCAGGCTAAAACTAATCTGCACATCAACACTTGGGACAAGTATCGTAGAGTGTTGGCGTCATGGATTGAATTGTGTCCCCCCGAAATGTGTCAACTTGGCTAGGCTATGATTGCCAATATTGTGTGATTATCCACCATTTTGTCATCTAATATGATTTTCCTATGTGTTGTAAATCCTATCCCTATGATATTAAGAGGGTGGGATTAGAGACAGTTATGTTAATGAGGCAGGACTCAATCTACAAGATTAGTTGTGTCTTAAGCCAATCTCTTTTGAGATATATAAGAAAGAAGCAAGTAAAGAGACAAGGGGACCTCATACCAACGAGAAAGTAGCACCAGGAACAGAGCACATTCTTTGGACCCAGGGTCCTTGCCCTAAAAAGCTCCTCGACTAGAGAAGATTGATGACAAGGACCTTCCCCCAGAGCCAACAGAGAGAGAAAGCCATCTCTTGGAGATGGCACCCTGAATTCGCAGACTGTGAGAGGATAAATATCTCTTTGTTAAAGTTATCCACTTGTGGTATTTCTGTTACAGCAGCACTAGATAACTAAAACAGTTGGATTTGAAGGAAATCTTCAAGCTCATCCAGGCCAGCATCTAAAGGCTTGCCCCAAGCCCCACAGTTGTTCAAAATTTTTATGAACCCAACTGTATAGATTGCTTCCTTTCTACTCAATCCACTTTCTTAGACAGCCTGCCCTATTCCACCCCCAGGGGAAACAGTCCTATTTGCTTACTTGGGATTTTATCCCCCTGACCACGGCTGATTGGAATAAGAAGGGACACTTAAAAGAGTAGGAACACATCTAGAAACTAGGACTCATTCATTTATTCAAAATTTCCTTACTGAGCACCTACTGTGTAGCAGGTGCTGCTCTAAGTTCTTGAGATATATCAGTGATCAAGACAAAGACTCCTGCTTTTCTGGAACTTACATTCTAGTGGAGGTTAAAAATAAATATTAAATACATAAGTGAATTATATAGTATGTTAACCCGGTAAAAAAAAAAAAAACAGGTAACGTACTATATAATTCACTTATGTTAAAAAAAAAAAAAAAAACTTATGTTAGAAGGTAATAAATCCTATTAAAAAGACAAAAGGTAGAATGGGATAAACGGTATCGGCAGTGAGGAGTGGAATTTTAAGTAAATCTGTTAGGTCCTCATTGAGAAGGTGACAGTTGAGCAGAGACTTGAGGGAGGTGAGAAAATAATCCATGAAACTCTCTGTGGAAAGGGCATTTGTGCAGAGGGAACAACCAGTGCAGAGACACTAAGGCAAAGGATAACCGGCATATTCAAGAACAAGAAAATCAACATGGCTGGAGCAGAGTGAATCTTTTGAGAAAAAGACTAGGAAATGAGATCAGAGAGGTGATGGGGCCATCATAAGGACTTTAACTCATACTTTGAATGAGAGGAAAGCCATTGCATGGTTTTGAAATGAAGAGTAACATGATCTGATCTGCATTTTAAGAGAATAATTTTGGTCGTTATATCTAAAATAGAAAAGCAAGACTTGTTAGGATACTATTGCATTAATCTAGGTGAGAGATGAATGGTGGCTCGGACCAGGGTGGTAGCAGGGAGAGGTGGTTATGGTGTGCAATGGTCAGTTTCTGCACTTATTTTGAAGGTGAAGTCAGCAGAATTTGCTGATGGACTGTATGTGATTATGAGAAAAAGAGAGAAGTCATATCAAGATTTTTAACCTGAGAAACTAGACAGTTGTAGTTGCCATCGACTGTGACAGGGAAGGCAGGAGTTGGAGGAGGCTTAAGATGGCGGAGGAAGATCCTAATTTCAGTTTTGTCATATTGTAAATACAAGCCTAGTGTTTGAGAGAAAGGTCTTGGCTACAGACTATTGGAAATCACTGGCATATAGACAATTTTTGGAGCCATGACATTCAGTAAGCTCACGAAAGATGAGGGTAGATCCAAGCACTGAGTCATGGGACACAGCAACATTAAAAATTTAGGGAGAAGGAAGAACCAGAAGGAGATTCAAATTGAGCAATTGGTAAGGTTGGAAGAAAGCCAAGATAGTGATGTACCCTAGAGGCAAAATAAACAAAGTCCTTGAAGAAGGAGGGAGCATTCATCTAGGTCAAACGCTGTTAGAGCAAGTAAAATAGGGACTGAGAATTGACCAATACATGTACCCATTTCAAAAGTGTCATGAGGCTGAAAATCTGACTAAAGTGGTTTGAGAGAACGTCAGAAGAGTAATTGGAGCCAACAAACTTAGACAACATTAGAGAAATTTTGCCAAAGGGGAGCAAAGAAACAGAGCAGAAATTGTTGGCAGATGCGTCATCAAGAAGAGGGTTTTTAAGAACTGAGAAATAACAAATGGGAATGATCTCATAGAGAAGGAAAATACTGATGATATAGGTAAGAGAGAGATTTGCTGGAGTGATGCTGAAGCAAAAGGAGATAGAATCTAATACCCAAATGCAGAGAACATCTTTATAGGCACATGACTAGTTCAACTGTAGTAATAGGCAAAGGGAAGGCAGAGTAGGCGAGTTCAATGTTGGTAGATGAGTAGATGTGGTGATGGAGTCTATACAGTTCCCTTCTGATTGCTTCCATTTTCCCAGTGAAGCCAGAAGCAAAGTCACCAGCTGAAAGTGAAAATGAGAGAGATGTTGAAGCTTTACCGGCATAGAAAGAAGATGAAATAGTTATCTTCTATAGAGTAGAAGAACAAACAGATAAGGCATTTATGATTTATCTGGCAACATTAAAGGCCCACTCGAGATTATCAGCCACGGCTGTATAATGAAACTAGCCAATATGGCTGTGAATTTTTCTCTAGCCATGTTCAGCTGCATGAGTACCAGTTTGGAGTAATCAAAAAGATGGTTTAATCAGGGTCATATTTTTTCCAATTAAATATAAAGAAGCTAGATACAGGCAAAAATATGAGGATGTATGCAAGAAAGTGTTTAAAATAATTGAATATGCAATTTTGTCTTAGTGAGTAGGGAGAGAGACCATCAAGGGATTGGGATAAAGTGGAAAAGGTGATAGGGTCAGTGCACTGTACATTGGAGCAAGGGTTGAAAGCACTTTGGAGTTGGGCTACTAGAGGGAATAAACTGGAAAATTCTAAAATGGTGGTCAGACAGTGGGATGAACAAAATTAAGATTATGGAAGGTTTGCAGTTATCAATAAAGACAAAATCTAGAGTATGACAATGGGAAGAAGAGGCTGATACAGAGCGAAAGACAAGATTTTTGAAAGAATTGAAGTTAAGAAACTAAAAGTCCAGGTTGTTGAAAGAATCAATTACATATATATTAAAATCACTAAGGCTTAAGAGCCGTATTGGACAGAATGATAATGGGCCAGAGTCCAAAATTACCAAGAAATTTGGAGAATCACTCTGCGGTCTAAATCCAGTATATGAGTGGTCCAGGCCCAAGCTTGTTGCCATCAAGTCGATTCTGACTCATAGCAACCATTTAGGACAGAGTAGAACTGCCCGCATAGGGTTTCCAGTGAGTGGCTGATGGGTTCAAACTATTGACCTTTGGTTAGCAGCTGAGCTCTTAGCTACTGCGCCACCAGAGCTCCACATGAGTGGTAGTGGATAATATAATTTGATGATAGAAGATTCAAAGGGGAAGGGTCAAGGAGGAGGAGGAAAATGCCTGAAAACAGCAATGATGAGCAAGGAGGGCACCTATCTAACCATTCAACTTCAGAAGTAAGAGGACAGTGGGAGAAAAATAGCCATTACTTGAGAGAGCTACAGGAGAATCAGTGCCCTCAGTAGATAGCCAAGTTTCTTTTAAAGGTAAATGGTAAAAAGCACTTTGAGCAAAGAGGAAAAAGATATAAGGGATTTTACTGATGACAGACCATCAAATCCAGAGAGCACTGTGGAAGGCTTTCAAGATATATGGAGGGGTGAGAGATGAGAACAGAGTAGGAGATGTTCAAAACCTTAGCGTAGGGGAGATGAGGGTTGCTCTTTCTTGAAGTGACTTTCATAAGCAGGAATAAAAGGCATAAAATTAGTCCTCAGGCGGGGAGTGGTGGCAAGTCTGTGAGTGTTACTTGGTAGGAAGAGGAGGATTTGAGGCCCTCCTTTTTCATCCCTAATGATAAGGATAGAAGGCCTAGCAGAGACAAGGTCTTAGTTCCAGTGAGCAAGTCTCCTCTTGATTCCAGATGATGAAAGTAAAATACTTAGGGGCAGTATAGTCTTAGTCCTAGAGCTCAGATTCATTCCAGACCAAATAAGGATGTGGGTTCTCCATTCTGACCCCTCTTGGTGGGTGTTTTATCAATGGGCCAATAAGATTTGCCCGGAGAGGGAAGAGGGAGAAAAAGGGAGGGGAGGGGAGGGGAGGGGAGGGGAGGGGAGGGGAGGGGAGGGGAGGGGAGGGGAGGGGAGGGGAGGGGAGGGGAGGGGAGGGGAGGGGAGGGGAGGGGAGGGGAGGGGAGGGGAGGGGAGGGGAGGGGAGGGGAGGGGAGGGGAGGGGAGGGGAGGGGAGGGGAGGGGAAGGAAGATACTATCTTGGTTTCTGATGATTATCCAGTTACTGGCAAGTGGATTCCAACTCATGACAACCCTATGTGTGTCAGAGTAGAATTGTACGCCATAAAAAAAAAAAAACTCCATAGGCTGGTTTTTTAGACGTAGATATTCAAGCACCTCTGGGTGGAATCAGACCTCCAACCTTTCAGTTAGCAGCTGAGCGCATTAACTATTTGCATCACCCAGCGAACCTCTCTGATGACTTACCATTTATTAACTTTGGATTATTCAACGCATTCCTTTCTAAGCACTAAGAACCATCTGGCCAAAGTTATTCTCACTTTTTTCCTATGCAAAGACTTTAAGATGATGTGTCTTTAGTTTCTGAAACCCACATTTTCCTTTTTTGGAAAATGGTATGATTGACTATATCCTGTTTTCTTCATCACCTTCAAACATTACTCATCAAGATTAAACAATTCCATATGAAGAGTCTGCCGGTATCCTGGAATAATTTACCTGAACCTATAGACAATTGCACTTTAAATATTTAAGTGTCCTCTTGTTCTTCATCACCTATGCATCAGTCTCTCTTAAACACATTTGACAGTTACTCAATAGGAAAGCCAGAAGTATACATGGAATTGAACAATCCTGCTTTCTCTCCATCATCTGCTAATGTTACACCATATGCCCCAAGCAGCTGTCCTCATCCTCCTTTGTTTGGTAACCACATAACTAATCACTGTCCTTTGCATTTTGTAAACTCCAGCTGTCATAACTGGAATGAGCTTGGCCATGAGGCATGCTGTGACCTCAGACAAAGTGCGAAAGGGGAGGAGGCTAGTTCTGTGACAAGAGACCTGACCTAGCAGTAGTTGTGGCCCTTGACTTGAAGTAACAATGTAATCCAATATTGAATATTCACATGGCTGTGTCAAAGTCATGTTTGATTGGAGCTGGTGTTAGTATTCAAGACCTTCTAAGCTTACAGGGTTTAGGCTTAGCTGCTAAATACTCAAAGTCAGATAGAATTCCCTCTTTACCCTAATGATGGAAGTAGAAGGTCTCAGTCCCAAGGGCAAAGTCTCAGTCCCAGGGAGCGAGCCTCTTCTGGAAAATAGTGATTTAGGGCTAACCAGATTTGTGGTCTTAGTCCTAGGACACAATTCACTTTTGACCCTTGAGAAAAGCACTGATGATATCCATGGTTCAAGAAGATCCTTTCAAGCAGACTTCCAGTATGCATATGAGGAGATAGGGAACACATCTTGTCCCTCAAGAGAAGAGAGTGGCAAGAGCTAGGCAAGGGCCCAATCTTCACCAAACTGGCTGTCCAAGAGAAAGTAGAAATGCCACATCAAAAAGCCAAGACAGTAGCCCTCTCACAAGGACTGGATCTATACAACAAAGCTGATGCGAAATTGACGGTTAAAATGGCACCCTGGCACATGGGAATCAAGGGGTCAGTTGAAGCCCATTAGGTAATGAGCCAAGAATTACAAAACCAATACTTGGCCCCACTCACTAGTGGGATGGAAGCTCCAAATAAACTCCTTGCCACAGATAAGAGAGACTCTGGACTGAGTTCCTTAGTGGAAAAATTCATATTTGGATCAACAGGTGATTTTTTTCCTCAGAAGCCATGTTTACAAAGTATGAACTTTATTTTTTCTTAACCTACTGCCTGCTTTGATCTGAATTTCCTTTTATCTTCCCTGGTTATAGAATGGAAACCCTGGTGGCATAGTGGATAAGTGCTACAGCTGCTAACCAAAAGGTTGGCGTTCGAATCCACCAGGCGCTCCTTGGAAACTCTGTGGGGCAGTGATACTCTGTCTTACAGAGTGGCTATGAGTCAGAATCAACTCGAAGACAGTTGGTTTTTTTTTTTTTTTTTGTGGGGGGAGTGTAGAATCATCCCTAAGAATACCCACCCAGTGCTGTCGAGTCAATTCCGACTCATAGTGACCCTTTAGGACAGAGTAGAACTGCCCCATAGAGTTTCCAAGGAGTACCTGGTGGATTCAAACTGCTGACCCTTTGGTTAGCAGCTGTAGCACTTAACCACTACGCCACCAGGGTTTCCTCTGTAAGGATAGATTCTCTAATAAGGCTGAAATCTACTTCCTTAGGAGTGAGGGGGGATAATGGGTCCCTTTATAATGTTCTGTCCCTTCACTTCTGTGTACTCTAGGATGAAACACTCACATCTTCTTAAAATTGTTGATACTCCCATGTCCCAACCAGTTCTTGCCTATGGGCCAGGATATAACAGTTGCCCTTGTTGCTTTCTCTACCTCAAGGAAAAATAAAGTTACCAAAGTTAAGTCAATAACTTGTGAAAAGCTCCAGATTTCAGGGGGGAAAATTCCAGCATGTATATGAATAAGTAGCATCTCATTTTTATCCCCATTTCTTACCTCTTTATCTCTTTTGATATCTGTTCCAGTAAGACGTCACTCAAATTCCGCATCTATATTATACTTCCATATGCCATTCTTCCAGGAATGTAGAACCCCATCAAATGGGCCAGTGGGAAAGTGAAAGAAGACATGGTTGGACAAGAAAGAGTGGCACTAGAAAAACTCACCCTAAGATAATATAAAATAATATTTATAATATACATAAAGGGTGACTAACCATTTTAACCATCCCAGTTTGCCAGGGACTGAGGGGACTTCCAGGATGCAGGGTTTCAGTTCTAAAACCAGGAAAATCCCAGGCAAGCCAAGATGAGTTGGCCACTCTAAAATATTAAAACAAACATTGCACCTACTCTGAAAATCAGTAAAAGTTTCCTCTAAGTTCCTATTCCCTGGGTCTCAAATAGAATTATATCCCTTTGTGATTTTTCCTTAAAACTGCTACAGCAAACAGCATGCAGACTTCAACTAAATGGTGGGAAAGGGGCATCTTCACCTCCTTTAATCTTCCTCCTCTCCCTCTTAATCTCTGGGAGATGCTGGTAATTAGCCCTGACCCACTCTTTGAAGTTTATCAGATCTAACCACTTCTTTTTTCACAGGCACGCCTCAGTCTAAGCTATCATTAATAAACTCTTGCCTGGGTTATTGCAATATCCTTTACTCAGGATTTCTAAAGATATCTGTGATGAAGGGACGAGTTTTTGTTGTTGTTATTGTTCATTTGTTTTGCTTCTGTTTTGTGTTTAATTTCCAATCCATTGTGAACCAATACATTTGTAACATACAATAAAGATGAATTACTAGAAAAACAATCAGGCGCTTGAGTCTTACAACAATGTCCAATTGCTATAAAAGTTTCCAAAGGCTTCCTCTCAATTTCTGTACTTCTTTTTATGGACTGGTAACAGTTCATGGTCCCAACCAGTCTATGGATGACATTTTGAGTAACACTATTCTAACTGATATCCTTACTTCCACTCTTTCCTCCATTCTTTCTACCAAAAGCATCTAGAGTGACTCTTTAAATGTAAATTAGAGTGTGTCAGCCCTCTGTCCTTAGAATAACTGAACTATAGTGGAATAATATTGGAGCCCTGGGGGCTCTGTGGTTAAGAGCTTGGCTGCTAACCAAAAGGTTGGCAGTTCAAATCCAGCAGCCACTCCTTGGAAACCCTATGGGGCAGGCCTACTCTGTCCTAAAGGGTAACTATGAGTTGGAATTGACTCAATGGCAAAGGGCTTGGTTTTTTGGTTTTAGTGGAATGTTAAGAACATAGACTCTGAGCCAGACTTCCTGGGTTAAATCTCTGTTTACCACTTATTAGAGATGTATAACCCTGGACAAACTACCTAACTTCTCTGTGCCCCAGTTTCCTCATGTAAAAATGGAGAGAATAATAGTAACTATTTCATAGAGTTGCTATGAGGATTAAACGGATTAATTTTTGTAAAGTGCCTAGGAAATGTCTGACACAGTAAATCATGTATAATTCTTCTACTATTATTATTTATTATTATCCTGGCCTAAAAGATCCTGCTTTCATAAGTGTAAAATATCATTGCTATTATTGCTGTTACTATTACCACAGCCTCCCTCTCTTTCCAGCCTCGTCTGAAGGACCAAGGTGCTAAACCAGCCTCCAGTCACACAATAAACCACCAATACATTAAAGATTGTATACAAATCGTCTGTAGTAGATTAGATTATTTTTCAGCAAATACTCCTTTCTCTCCACGTCCATGGGAGAGCTATCTACTTACCTGCTTGACTTTGCACTAGGCCATGTGACTTGTTTTACTCAATAGGATATAAAGACGTGATGTAAGCAGGGGCTGGTGCACCTGGGCTATGCCTTTGAGGTTCTGTCCTGACTATGAGAAGAATGACCTCTGGGAAGCCCACTGGACCCAGAAGCTTGAAAACCAAATGGAACCTGCAGGCTGGAACCAAGCCCAGACAAGGCCAGCTGAAGTCAGCCCTGGCCAGTCACTGTGTCACTGAAATTTTGTGGTTGGTTGTTCCGTAGCAAAAGCTAATTCTTCATACCATTCCACCTATTTTTCTTTCTTTTTTTTTTTTTTAATTCTAGTTTCTGAGGATTCTGACCCATTTCATTGCCAGGGAAATCCTGCTCCTGTACACTACAGTGGAAACCCTGGTGGAGTAGTGGTTAAGAGCTATGTCTGCTAACCGAAAGGTCAGCAGTTCAAATGCACCAGGGGCTCCTTGGAAACTCTGTGGGGCAGTTCTGCTTCGTCTTATAGGGTTGGTATGAGTCGGAATCTACTAGACACAACAGATTTTAGGTTATACACTATAGTATGTTCTGAAGAAGTTATTGTCGTTAGGTGCGATCTAGTCTGTGCCAACTCCTAGCAACTGTACGAATAACAGAATGAAACACCGCCTGGTCCTGTGCCGTCCTCACAATCATTGCCATGTTTGATCCCATTATTGCAGCCACTGTGTCAATCCATCTCATCTGGAGAAATAGCACACTGAAAAAAACAGCACAATACATATGTCTCCTAGCCTACTCCATGATTTCAGAACACAGAGATGCACGTGAGGTTTTGTTTTCATACTTTGGACACTCTAAATATTTAGTTTGAAAAGTGTACATGTATACTTATAAAATATATACAGTTGGAGGTATATAAAAAGAGCTCTCTTGCTGGGTGCTGTGTAAAATAAATCCAGAAGTACAGGATTTAGAGATTATCCCCCAATTTTCCATAAACTAAGTAAAAGAATTGATGACTTCAAATTATGGTATTGGCAAAGAATATTCAATACACCATGAACTTCCAGATGAACAAACAAATCAGTCTTAGAAGAAATATAACCAGAATGTTCCTTAGAAGCAAGGATAGTAAGACTTCAACTAGCCTATTATAGACATGTCATCAGGAAAGACCAATTGCTAGAAAAGGGCATCATCTTTGGTAAATCAGAGGGCCAGTGAAAACAAGTGCAACATTCAGTGAAATGGATTGACACAATAACTACAACAATGGGCTCAAACATACCAATGGTCATGAAGATGGCACAGGACAGAACGCTTCATTTTGTTATACGTAAGGTCACCGTGAGTCGGAGCAGACTTCATGGCAACTAACAATAAGTATAAGCTCAGGCTGAGTGGAGAACATAAGAAACGGAAGAGCAAGTCTCTATGCCAAAAGACCGCTCGTTCATTACCACCAAAGGAGGAACTGAAGTTGTCATCATTTTTGTTCTTTTTCTTCTACACAATGTAAAATGGAAGCTAAATAATCCTGGTGCTCTTAAACCAAATCCAAAATTAATTCTCACAAAAGTGTCAGCGATATTCTAAAGATGCCCACTTATTTGCAATCAGATCGATGTTTGAAGGAATATTCAGACATTTATATTTGCATAAATTTATAAATACGTGCCCTGGATCATACCAATGGTGGCACATTTTGGGCTTCCTTGTCCTGCACCCAAAACCAGTTGCCATTGAGTTGATTCCAACTCATGGCAACCCCATGTGGGTCAGAGCAGAACTGTGTTCCATAGGGTTGTCAACGACTGATTTTTAGAAGTAGGTCACCAGGCCTGTCTCCCGAGATGCCTCTGAGTGTACTTGAACGTCCAACCTTTTAGTTAGCAGACAAGTGCATTACCATTCACACCACTCAGGTACTCCCCTTTTCTCTACAAGGATACAGAACAGTAGTTACAATTAAAGTGGTACAGTAATTAAGAGCTCGGCTGTTACCCAAAAGGTTGGCAGTTTGAATCCATAAGCTGCTCCTTGGAAACCCTTGTGGGGCAGTTCTACTGTGTCCTATAGGGTCTCTATGAGTCAGAATCAACATGAAGGCGATGGGTTTGGTTTTTGGTGAGGCTTCTGCAGACTGTTCCTCTGGATGTTTACAAACTCCGTCTAGATTATTTCACTGCATTAAAATACCTTTTATGAACATTCTTGTACATCAACACCTTTAATGAACATTCTTCTATATCAACTCACTCCTGCAATGCACTTTGCCTATTCTAAAAGCTTAGACTATCACTGCAAAATTTTATTCCTACATGTCAAATACACAACCATTTGAGAAAACGTTTTGAAGTTTGAACCAAGGTAAAAACTAATAATGGTCTCAGTCAATATGGACCTTGTTATTTTCTTAACCAGGAAACACGGTGTCTCTTTATCCTTTGCTTCTTACCTGTGAAATAATGGCATTTCACCTAGGACTTGCCTTTGCGGGGGGACGGGGGGAAGGATGAAACTGGGCTATTTGAAGTTAATACCCCTCATTTTTATAATTCATTAACCTAGGTGAAATGAATGCTGCAATGGTTTTTTAATCTAGACTTCAAAGTTTTCCTCCGTTTGGCTTTTGGTCACGACTAAGGTTCACTGGATTTATGTCTGCTTTGTAAAATATACAAAAATTCCTGCATGAAGGTCATCACCGGTCTAGTGGCATAACAACTATATGGCATGGTGTTCAACAAGTCACACTAAAAGACAACTCAATTTGCCTTCCTTCCGAAAGAGTGTGTCAATTCTACCCTTACATTCTACTAAAAATAAAGCAAGAGTGGAGTGGAGGCTTGCTTCAAAAACTCATTGGTACATTGGTTCGTTAAATCTTCTGGAAGCAACCGATGATGCTGCGTGAATGGCTAAAAAAAACCTCTGGGTGTCAAAACATCACAACTCTCTGAGTCTGGCAAACGTTCCAATTGACTCTGCAAACCAGCCTCTACTTTCCTTGAGTGTCCTTGCCTGTATTATTTGGAAGAGCTTGAGAGTAATGGTTTACATAAAGTCTGCATCTAACCCTTCCATAAACCCATTGCCGTTGAGTCGATTCCGACTCATAGTGACCCTATAGGACAGAGTAGAACTGCTCCACAGAGTTTCCAAGGGGCGCCTGGTGGATTTGAACTAGAGACCTTTTTGGTGTGCAGCCATAGCACTTAACCACTATGCCACCAGGGTTTCCAACCCTTCCATAAAACATTGAAAACCATTCGTCATCCATCTTATCTCCTCTAAGCATAATTTAGAGAGGAATAAGGAAATTATGGGAGAGTGATCTAGCTAGTAATGGGATTTACATGTTTTAAGCAGAAATTCCATTGGGGAAAAAAATACCTACTAGGAAATTCTCTTCTCTGCATATAAAACACTCAAGATTGGCACAGCTGATTTAAGACACAAGAGGCCAGGCTTTCTAGCACGTAGTGTAAAATTATCTCTCGATCTGAAAGCTGCAATGGATGGTTAGAACAACTCTTACCAAATTTTACAAGAAAAAAAAAAAAAATGGAGGTTCGTCCTTAAGAAAATAGTCGTTGTATTAGGCTAAGATACTACACTGATCAAAAATTCTAGAACAAATGTTTTGTTGAGCAGTAACACGTAGAAGAAAAAAAAAAGGTGTCAGTAAATCATTCTAGAGAAGAGGATAACATAGGATTGGGTTTTGAGTGACCAGAATTGAAGCCTCAGTTCAGCCAGTCATTGGCCAGTGGGCCCTGGGCAGTTCAAGAGCGACTTGCATTCCACTGGAGTTCTGCTCTTCACTAAATGCTTTCATATGCATCACTGGGATGGATTTCATTCTTGTTCAAAGTACTTGCTGGCCCCTCCCTGCTGGTAACCCTCTCCCCCAGGGGAGCTCATCCTTCCTGCCCCTTTGATGTCTGCCACTGCCAAGGGGAAGCTTTAAGAGCCAGGATTAGCTTCTCCTTGATCTCTTTACTCTGCCTCAGCCGGCAAAGACTCAGACAGGGGCTGCCCTGTCAGCCTGGTCCCAAAGATATCATCAAGCGAAGCCACAGCTGACCCACCGTAAAACCAAAAACCCATTTCCATCTGATCCATTCGGACTCATAGTGACCCTATAGGACAGAGCAGAACTGCCCCATAGGTTTTCCAAGGAGCAGCGGCTTGATCCAAAGGGGGTGAACTTTGGCTTTGGCAGCTGAGCTCTTAACCATTGTGCCACCAGAGCTCCTGACCCACCATGGACCTGTAGAAGAAGCAAGAAATGAACCTGGGTTATAAACCAGTGAGAGTTGTTATTGAAGCCTAAGGTGACTGATTCTATCAGGCTGATACAATTTGAGTTTTAACTGAGACTCACAGAAGTTATGTTTCACACCCTCAAGGTCATCAGCTGATTAAGCCAGTATTTTTTCTCCCTTCCTAGACTGCCTGAAATATTACATTTTGGGCCTTCATTTCCTCATCTATGTATTAAAAGAGTTGGAATAGATAGCCTCTAACCCCAACATTTTATGTTCATCTGATTCCTCCTATCATTGGCTCAAGATTTACAGGTGCTGTTTGAGTGATATTTGCTACTATGAGTAGTTAGGTGTATTCCCTTGGATGAGATCCAAAATATTTACATATTATAGAAATTCCACAACTTACAGCCAAGCTGTCAGGTGTATTGATTTGCACTCCTTGATGCTTTACTTTCTAAATACATTGTTCGATTTATGTATTCAAATACCACCTTTCTGATTAAATTGCAGCTTCTTTGTAAGAACGGAAGCTTTTCTTTTACCTTCCTCCTTACCATGTTTCTGCACATTTTAATAGGTGCTTAATGAACTTGCCCCTTGACTCAATTAATTCATATTTTTCCAAAAATTATGCAAACCAGATTTGACCCAAAATGTGAAGAATTCATTGTAAAGATTTGAAGAATAGTGACAAATTCTTTGATATTCCTCCCATGGACAGGTGGGGATCTAGTCACCTCCTCCCCCTTGAGTGTGGGCTGGCCGTGATTTACTCATAATCAAGAGAAAAACCCAGAAACCAAACCTATTGCCATACAGTCAATTCCGACTCATAGCAAACCTATAAGACAGAGTAGAACCCCCCATAGAGTTTCCAAGCAGTGCCTTGTGGATTCAAATTGCCAACCTTTGGTTAGCAGCCAAACTCTTAACCACTACATACGGCAGAAGTAATGCCAGATGACTTCTGAGGCTAGGTGGGAAAAAGTCATGCAGCTTCCACCTTGTTCACTGGAACACGTACTCTGGTAGGCCCGAGGTGCCATGTAAGAAGCGCAACTACCTTAAGGCCACCATGCTGTGAGGAAGCCCAAGCTGCATAAAAGGACCACATGATAAGCATAGGGCCAGTTTTCAAATCTTTCCAGCCCAAGAGCCAAACATGTGATTGAAGAACCCTCTAGATGACCCCAGCATTCAGCTATGAATGTCACCCTAGCTGTTTGAGTCTTCCTAGCAGATGTCCCAGCCCTCGTGGAGTAGAGACAAACAACCCCTGCTGTGTCCTGTGTAAATCCCTTACCCATAAACTCCATGAGCGTAATAAAATGGTTGTCTTATGCCACTAGATTTAGGGGTGCTTTTGTTATACAGCAATAGATAACCAGGACATATGGTATCTATAAAAGTCACCCTGAGCCACAGCCCCAGCTCAGACAAGTGTCACACAAAGAAGTGTGCACAACCACATTTTCCTGCTTTGTTTATTTTTATTAGGGCATAGCAACCCATGGGGACAAATACCTCTCCAGCAAGAGCAACCTGGAAGACAGGAGTGTTAAAACATCAGGCAAGGACCCAATCCAATTATTATCAAGCAATTGTGACATAAAAAGAGTAAGCGCTGATAGAATCTCGGGGCTATTACTTTACCGTGCAATTGCAACCTAACAAAAACACCAGTCAATGATGCAATCACAAAGACAAGTGGAATCGATACTGACTCCAAAATGCATTATGAGCCTCTTTTAAATAAATATGTAAGATGGGCTTTAAATTGATTCTAGCTCAGTGTGGAGCAAACCACTGTAAAAATTTTTTACGCAAAAAGCAGAGAGAAGAACAAGGAGGGGCAATCTGGGACATTCACAGCTGGGGCTGAATGACAGGTTCTTCCATTTAAGCTTTTGCTTTGTGACACATTGTTGTCCTTTCTACTCGACAACAGATTTCACCTTATGGGTCTCTGCTATGGGAGAGGAAAAAATTGACATGTTCAAACCACAAAAGCTAGAGAGTTAAAAATAAAGCCAAGTGCACTTTCTTGCCAGTTCAGTTTCCCAAGAAATCTGCACAGAGGGAGCAATAAAAAGTGTTAGGCTTCTTTGTTTTGTTTTGTTTTGTATAAGTTTGTGTATTTGTTTGTTTTTGGAGCCCAATATCTTATTTGTTTACATGCATTTAACATCGGCTTAATGACGTCTTTTCTGTGCAGGGTACTGTTCTAGGCACCCTGGAGATAAAAGAGATGTAAGGCATAGTTTTGCCCTCAGAGAGTTTCCATATGAGAAAGGGAGAGGTAAGGAGTTCTGGGGAGCCCTGGTGGCACAGTGGTTGCTAAACAAAGGTTCGCAGTTCAAATCTACCAGCTGTTCCTTGGAAACCCTATGGGGAAGTTCTATTCTGTCCTATAGGGTTGCTATGAGTCAGAATTGACTCAGTGGCAATGGGTTTGGTTTTTCTTTAAGGAGTCCTGGTGGTACAGTGGTTAAGCACTTGGCTGCCAACCGAAAGGTCTGCTGTTCAAACCCACCACAGGAGAGAGATGTGGCAGCCTGCTTCCGTAAAGATTACAGCCTTGGAAACCCTGTGGGGCAGTTCTACTCTACCCTATAGGGTCTTTGCGAGTAGGAGTTGACTCAACAGCACCAGGTTTAAGGGAAATACAGGCATGTCTAAAAGTGACTATTGTACAAAGTAGAACGCACTAAGAGCAAAAAACAATAAATATTTGCTAAACAGGAAAGGTTTGTCTGGATATCAATTAATCCAAATCGTACCTTGATATTTTAAATCCATGACTATAAATTCATCCCCACTCTCATACTCCCTTCCAAAATGGCAGCCTCCTTAGACGACAGAACCTTTGATTACGTGTTTTTTAAATCCCTCACCATTCCCTTCAGGTACCTTGCTACAGAGCAGTGCTCGAGAGATATTTATGGAATTAATGAATATAATATACTTGATGCAAGGTCTCCCACTAGAAGGCAGCAGCCCAGGAGAATTTGGTGTTTGGTGTCCCAGGCTCTTCTTACCTCCTTTTGCGGTGTTCATTGCTATTGTTCTCTCCTCCCCACTTTTAGAAGCTGCTCTGAGGAGCTACTAAAGTGTCATTATAATTATATTGAAACTTGAAGTGTTACCTCAAGAATTGTGTGTTTTAAGCTTTATCATGAATTAGGCGACAAAAGGTTTGGTCCCCTGAGCAAGAGAACAGCCCTTCTCTATGTACTCAAAATCATACCACACATAAAAAAAACTAAAACCCACTGCCTTCAAGTCGGTTCCGACTCATAGCGACCCTACCACACATAGATGACCATATATTTCACCTATAAATATGACAAGAGTCCTAGTTTCGTTATCCTCCCACTGGCTAGGAAACTACTAAGACCCCACAGGCATGAGACTTAGGATCTATCGGCTTTGCAAGGGCCTTTCAAAATGTTTGAGGCCTGGTGAAAGACTTACTGACTCCAAATAAGAAAGGAAACCTAGAAAACTGAAGTGGAAAAATGATTAAATGCCCTCAAAACATAATGTTATATCACCTAGATGACTGCACCTCAATTCTTACATGGTTATAAATTAAATTATAGTTAATGTGGGTTACGGACACTTTTTGGAAACCCTCGTGGCATAGAGGTTAAGAGTTAGGGCTGCTAACCAAAAGGTGGGCAGTTCGAATCCAACAGGCACTCCTTGGAAGCCCTATGGGGCAGAACTATTCTGTCCTATAGGGTCACTATGAGTCAAATTGATTTGACAGCAATGGGTATGGATACTTTTTAATGTATTTAATAGGGTGCAAACTGTCAGGATTCAGCCTCCATTTCCCTCTGTTCTTTCCCAAAAGGCCCCTGGTTTTGTTCAGATATCCACCACTCCTCCAAGTAGTCATGTGTCTCTGGAGAAACTGACCCCATACCCGGAGCTAGGAAAAAATCTTACAGGTCTACTGGTGATATCACTTCCTTTGCCAGTGATTGGTTTAGAAATGGCCATACAAGCCAGCTCTGACCAATAAGATATGAAAGGAATTACGGGGGCAGGAGGAGTTTTCTGAAGAAAGTTTTTTGTCTCCAAATCAGCTCCCTTCAAGTAGATTCTGACTCATGATGACCCACCCCATGTGTTTCAAAGTAGAACTGTGCTTAGAGTTTTCAACAGCTGATTTATTTTTCCTGGACGTAGATTAGGCCTTTCTTCCAAGGCTCCTCTGGGTGGATTTGAACCTCTAACCTTTTGGTTAGCAGCCCAGTATGATAACCATTTGCACCACCCAGAAACTCCTCCTAAGAGAGAGGCGGTCCTTTGCCTTTAAAGTGTGCTCTGTTTGAACATGATGCCTGAACCATTACAGCCATTTTGTTGCAGCCTGAGGGAAAACCAACACTTCGGATGGCAGAGCAGAGAAGTGAGAAGAACCTGAGCCCTTAATAAAATCATCCAGCTTTTGAATCCACTGACTCTGAAGCCCACCCTACCTCTGATATTCTCTTACATGAGACAAAAATGTGCTGTCTGCTTAATCCATTTTCAATCACTGTGTCCTCACTGTTTTGTAAGTATCCTGTGATTCCAACCAAGAAAGCATCCCTTCCCTACTTCTCTGTTATCATCTCTTTCAGACATGTTCAGCTCAGAGAAATGCAAAATATCTCATCTACCTCTGTCTGTAAGTCTCCCAGGATAAGGATCATATTACACCGTTTCCAACTCAGTTAGTGGTACTCATTTAAATAGAATACATTCTTCTTGATATAGATGCAACATGTTCATTCGTGGCAATGGCTAAATTCAGCCTTGTGGCTGGGCTCAGTAGGATGCTGCCTATTGAATATAATCTGTGGACCATTGGGAGGTCCCATTGATAAAAACATCTCCACTAGTGTTTCATCTTTAAAGCCAAGGCAACATACACACACGTATTCATTGCCGCATTATTCACAATAGCAAAAAGGTGGAAACAACCTAAGTGCCCATCAGCAGATGAATGGGTAAACAAACTGTGGTACAAATTCACAATGGAATACTACACAATGATAAAGAATCATGACGAATCTGTGAGACATCTCACAACATGGATGAATCTGGAGGACATTATGCTGAGAGAAATAAATCAATCAAAACAGGACAAATACTACATAAGACCACTATTTTAACTAGTAAAGAAAAGGTTTAGACACAGAAAGAAATATTTTTTTCATGGTTACCAGGGATGGGAAGGGGAGGGAGGGAAAATCACTAACTAGAGAATAGACAAGTGTTAACTTTGGTGAAGGGAAAGACAGTACACAATATGGGGGAAGTCAGCACAACATAACCAAGGCAAATGAAGACACTGAGAGGTACACAAAAATAAAAGGCAACGAAGGTAAATACTATAACATACACAATCCAACACCAATGGTAATAACAATAATTTATGAGTGGATACATAGGTAGATATGCATGCTGAATAGGCGTGGGAGGGCATGTGGGAGTACGCCCACAGCATATACAGGTCTGGCTGTGGATGTTTCTACATACATGTTTGTAAGTGCTGTACGTGTAGTCATATATATAATAGAGCACACAGGGGACACAGTCATGGAAACAGCCTAAACATAACCAAACACCTCGCAGAACTGAATTACTGGGTTTGAGGGCTAAGGACCATAGTCTCAGGGGGATATCCAGATCAACTGGCATAACATAGTTCTTAAAGAAAACGTTGTACATCCTACTTTGGTGAGTAGCATCTGGGTCTTAAAAGCCTGGGAGTGGCTGTCTAAGATACAACCATTGGTCTCTTTCCGCCCAGAGCAAAGAGTGAAGAAACGCAATGACTCAAGGAAACAATTAGTCCAGAGGGCTAATGGACCACAGGAATCACAGCTTCTAACAGCCTGAGACCAGAAGAACTAGGTGGTGCCCAGCTACCACTACTGACCAGGATCACAATAGAAGGTCCTAGTAACAGTACAAGGAAAAAAATATGTAGAACAAAATTCAAATTTATAAAAGAAGAGCAGATTTACTGGTCTGAGAGAGACTGGAGGAACCTCTGAGACTATAGACTTTAGACACTCTTCTAACTTGGAACTGAAGCCATTCCTGGATATCACCTTTCAGCCAAATAATAGGCCAATAGGTAAAAAAAATAACACACATGGGGAAGGTGCTCCTTAGAACGACCATCTACATGAAACCAAAAGGACAACATATGCCCAAAAGCAAAGATGAGAAGGCAGGAGGGGTCAGGAAAACCAGATGAATGGAAACGGGAAACTCAGAGTGGTAATGGGGAGAGTACTGACACACTGCAGGGATTGCAACCAATGTCATGGAATAATTTGTGTATAAACTACTGAATGGGAAACTAATTTGCTCTGTAAACCCTCACCTAAAGCGCGCATACACACACACACACAAAATCCAAGGCAGTGTAACATACTGACCAAGAATCAATTCCTCCTATCAAGTCATAATTTGTGAACCCACCTCGAATTTTAACCTATGGAACTGTGAGAGAACAAATGGATGTAGTAGTAAGCCACTAAGTTTGTGATAATTTGTTATACAGCATTAAAAAACAAGTACAGTGTAATAGAAATAATGTAAAAAAATTTTTTTAAACACTCAAAACTGAAATATACACTGTAAAAAAAAGAAAAGAAAAACCAAACCTATTGCCATCAAGTCAATTCCCACTCATAGTGACCCTATAGGACAGTGTAGAACTGCCCCATAGAGTTTCCAAGGAGTGGCTGGTGAATTGGAACTGCGCACCTTTTGGTTAGCAGCCAAGCTCTTAACTACTGTGTCATGAGGGCTCCATAATATATACCAAAGGTTGACAAACTGCAGCCCACATTCAGCCTATATCCTGTTTTTGTACTAAGAATGGTTTTTACATTTTTTAATGGTTTGTAAAATTTTTTTCAAAGAAGAAGTTGTGACAGCAACCATGTGTAGCCAACAAAGCCTAAAATATTTATTTTCTGGTCCTTTACAGAAAAAAAATTTGCTAACCCCTGCTATATACTATTCATTTTATCTCGATGTATGAGAACAAGGAATAGAGTTTCGGGGTACACACTATGCCAGATATCATGCGTTGCTCCCCGCCCTCCCCCCACCCAGGTCTACTTCACCCCCTTCTCCTAGCCCTGGAAGGCTGACTTGTACAGACCCATCAGCTACCTTCTGGCTCCTGGTTGGGTGTGGCCAACAGGAGGTACTGATGGAAGATCAGAGGGCAGGGGGAGAATGAGACTGGGGCATTTATTTCCAGCTCCCTCCCTGCAGGGTTGCTGAGCTGTTGTTAGGTGCCGCAGGTAACAACTCCTAACAACCCTGTGTAGGACAGAATGAAATACCGCCGATCTTGTATCACCACATGGTAGGGTTGCCATAGGCAGGTTGTATCCCTCAATCAACAGGCATAGCTTCTATCAAGGCTGCCCTTTCCACACAATTCTCCCCCTTTGGAATCTGGTGGTCATTCTCCTCCTTCACCTCGTTGGAGCCCTGGTAGTGCAGTGGTTAAGAGCTCAGCTGCTAACAAAAGGTCGGCAGTTTGAATCCACCAGTTGCTTCTTGGCAACTCTATGGGGTAGTTCCACTCTGTCACTCAGCGGCAACAGGCTTAGCTTGAGTTTTTCACCTCTTTAGGTCTAGGGGTGTTGGCACCCTGATAACCATTGCAATTTTCCTACATTCAGTCCACAACTCTATAAATGGTCTCTTTATTGAACACATCTTGAGTGTAACATGTGTTTCCTACCAGGACACTGACTGATAAACCCACTAAATCAATTATAGCATTACCTTTGGGATGAGAGAAGGAGAAGGAACAAGGGATGAGAAACAAAAAACTTCCTCTCAAACTGTCTGTTGCCTTTGTTTCATTTGTACAAGAACTTGAAGCAAATTTGACAAGTTCTTAATAATGGCTGATTCTGTGCAGCAAAAACACAGACGTATATTATATTTGTTCTTGTATTTCTTTATTTTTTTAATATCTCAAAGTGAAAAGGCTTTACCAGCCACAGTGGTTGACTGTGGTTTATTAAGACTGTCAAAATCATTTATCTGAATTGGAATCGTATACTCTGCCTGACTGGTCCAAGTCTTGAGTGATAGACAGGAGTCTCTCCTAACTAGTTACTTCTTCATCTTGATTTTCAGCATCAAAATTCCCACTGCATGTTCTGCTCATCACCACCCAAGGCACGAAGTCACGAAGGAGCTGCAGCCTGGGACTGACTCAGCAGTGTAACGGTCAGCACTTCTCCCAGATACACAGTTCCAGCAGCTTCCCTTCTCCCTGAGACGTCCAAGGTTCTCTGTGTTGCATTGGAAATGAAGTAATAAACCTTCATTGCCAGGACTTATAAAATGTTCTGGCTTTACGGGACAGCATCTCTCTCTGCTTTGGGCATAAGCCCAGATTAAGCAAAGAATCTGGAAGAAGAGCAGAAAGACAGTTTTTTAACCATTGCAGTAAGGACAATGGAAAAGAAATTTAGGTTTATAGTGAAAAAAGCTCATCTTCAGAGCAAATAGTTCTCCTGGAGGTGCAAACGGTTTGCACTTGACTACTAACCTAAAAAGAGCCCTGGTTGCACAATGGTTAAGTGCTCAGCTGCAAACCAGAAAGTTGGCAATTCAAATACACAGAGGCTGGGTGGGAGAAGACCTGCTGATCTGCTCCCATGAAAATTACAGCCTAGGAAACCTATGGGGTTGTTCTACTCTGTCATATAGGATTGCTATGAGTATAAATCCACTCAACAGCACACGACAACAACTACTAGCCTAAAGGTTGGCAATTCAAATCCATGCATCAGCACTGCAGAAAAAAGGCCTGGCAATCTGCTTCCATAAAGATCACAGCCAAGAAAACCCTATGGAGCAGTTCTACTCCATAAAACATAGGGCCGCCATGAATCGGAATCAACTCAATGGCAAAAGATTCGGTTTTTCAGTTTTCAGAGGAAATAATTTGGATCTGCCTAAATGAAGTTATGGAGCCCTAGTGACTCAGTGGTTAAGTGCTCAGCTGCTAACCAAAAGGTCAGCAGTTCTACTCTGTCCTGTAGGGTCACTATGGGTCAGAATCAACTCGATGGCAACAGGTTGGTTTTAAATGAAGTTATAAATATGAAACTCTTGGGTTAATTATGAAAATTTTACATGAATTAGAAGACACTCCCCCACACAAACACCCACATAAAGATATATCATCACTCTACCCAGTACTACGAAATATTGATCATCACTTCACAGTCATATTCTACTTCGTCTGATCAACCCCCTTCGTCTGAATTCTGACTTTTAGGTAAGGACCTTTTGTGAGTTATGGCTGCTCTGTGGTTTTAAGTATATTTCATTTTTTACCAGGTGTGACAAGATTTTTAATCTTTATACAAGAGAAACTAAACCCGTGCAAGAACAACCTGTCAGGAATACTTATAGCCTTGTAGTTAACTTTCTCTTGAGTGTGATTTAATCAGCAACGTGCTACTGACAATGTGTAACAGAAGATTGTAAAAGCCACGGGTTAATACTTCTGAGGGTACCAGGGGAGACGCCATAGAGGATATGGCAGTGAAATGAAAAATGATTATTATTTAGCATTTATTAACCTTAGGTGGTATGCTAAGCTCTAAAAACACAGCGTAGACAGAAGTAGATTACCTCTAAAGTTCCATCCTTTCCTTAACAAAATATGGAAGAGGCTTTCACAGCGCTATCTCTACATAATAATAATAAAAAAAAATTATGAAGTAGAAATACCTTGGATCCATGGATAAAGACAGAAAAATACCAAAACAAAAGCCAAGAGGATTTTTGGTATTTATGTCCCTGATCTATAATCTGCTTTTATACGTAGCACAATCTTGTGTCTCTAGACCAGGGCTCAGCAAATTACAGTCCACGGATGGGCCACCAATTTTTGTAAAAAAAGTTTCAGTAGAACACAGCACATCTATTTGTTTATACATTGCCTATGGCTGTGTCTTAGTTATCTAGTGCTGTTGTAATAGAAATACCACAAGTGGATGGCTTTAACAAACAGAAATTTTTTCGCTCACAGTCTAGGAGGTTAGAAGTCCTAACTCAGGGTGCAAGCTCTAGGGGAAGGCCTTCTCTGTTGGCTCTGGAGGAAGGTCCTTGTCATCAATCTTCTCTGGTCGAGGAGCTTCTCAGCAAAGGAACCCCGGGTCCAAAGGATGTGTTATTCTCCTGCTCTCTTTCTTGGTGATATGAGGTCCCCCTGCCTGTCTGCTAGCTTCTCTCTATTATATCTCAAAAGAGATTGACTCAAGATACAACCTACTCTTGTAGATTGAGCCCTGCCTCATTAACATAATTGCCTCTAATCCTGTTTCATTAACATCGTACAGGTAGCATTTACACCACATAGTAAAATCACACCAGATGACAAAATGGTAGACAATCACACAATACTGGGAATCATGGACTAGTCAAGTTGGCACACATTTTTGGGGGACACAATTCAATCCAAAACAGGCTGTTTTTGCACTAAAATGTAAGAGCTGAGCATTTGCAACAGAGATCGTATAGCTCACAAAGGCAAAAATATTGACTATCTAGCCCTTTGCAGAAAAGGTTTGCTTACCCCTGATCTAGATTGGGAAACCCTGGTGGTGTAGTAGCTAAGTGCTATGGCTGCTAACCAAAGGGTCCACAGTTTGAAACCACCAGGTGCTCCTTGGAAACTCTGTGGGGCAGTTCTACTCTGTCCTGTAGGATTTCCATGAGTTGCAATTGAATTGACTGCAATGGGATGGGGATCTAGATTGACGTGGAGAAAACATGATCCAGATTTGTGATTGCTTTAATAGACTTTCTTATTAGTGTGTTTATTCACTTCAATTTATTTAAGACAAAAATTCATTTCAACTTACTTATTAATTAAGCGTGCATAAGATGCCTATTTTTTGCATTGGAGAGGAATGCGCATAACGCATTGAGGGTAGACACATCACCACTGCAGAGCAAAGGCACTCCGCCCCAGTGGAGCTATAGGAGATTCCTGCAGGGCAAGTTACTCTAGCTAAATGTTTTTAAAAGGCCAGAGGTCCCAATAAATGATTGAATGGAGGGTATATAAGTAAGATTTTACAAGACTTCATTCCACATAGGATGACAGTCCATGGTTTAGTCTCTGGAGCTGTTCTAGAACAGTTTTCAAACAAGATTAGGAGCATTAGGACACTTACTGGTTTTATTTCAAAGCCCATGAACTCTTGAAAACAATCACTTGAGACTTACAGGGAAGCTTCCACTTCCTGAGTCTGTGGTTATAGTACATTTCAGCCACACAGTCAACACTGTGATAAAAAATCAAATGGCATTTGTTTATTCAGAGACCACAAATGGCTTTCTTGATATGAAAGAAAACATTGTTTGAAAATTTCTAGCTCAGAGGATCGCTTTTAAGTCTTTTTTGAAGAACTACTTTTAGTGCTCCAACAAATGTGGACATTGGAAAAGTACTCTTTCATCTGAACAGACTTATAAAGGTTTTTAAATTGCCTAGATGAATAGAAAGTCTATACACAGCAGTTTTCCAGCACATAGGTAGTACTGCAGATGGATGCTATATTTTGTTCTGCAAGAATTGGGACTCTATGATTTCATTTTACCTGCTTGACATCCAAAGATCTGTTTTAGATTTTTGGCAACTAACTTATGTTCCCCATGGCAACTGCATAATAACACATACACTTGGCGGGGGCGGGGGGGTGGTGGTAATCTCTGAAACCTTTCTGGCCCAATTACTTCATGATTTTATTTTAAAAATGAGACTTAACTAAATTGCTCTATTCCACTTACAGACATCCTTTTTATTTCATAACAATTTTAAAGGATCCATTCTAATGTTTTATATCTTTCACCACCTGTAACTCTGAATAAAAACACCTTTTCACAAAGACGTATGAAGAAAAGATTCAGGCTTATAAAGAGAACTGATCATGGATATTCTGAAGCAGAATCAAAACTAGCCCTAAACAGAGAGGTCAGGTCTTGAGTTTTAGTTTTGACTCTATTAATTAACCAGATGAATGAACGACCTTGACACGTCACTTTCTTCTCTGGATTGTATTTTCCTCGCATGTAAAATCAAATGGTATAAATCAAGCTGACACAGTCCTTGCAGCCCTAAAGAAAACAATGACTAAAGCTTGGCTGCCTATTGTAGTTCTCAATATGATTACTTCTAACCTCTCCCAATCTCATTTCTAAGCAAGACAGAAGGCCAGAGGGCAAAAAAATAATCACAGAAAACCAAACATGAATTTGATTTTCCCCTTCTAATTTGGAACGAAGGTGGCTGGGAAGCACAAACAGTTTTAAGAACCTGTCTATTAGCCAAAAGGTTGTGATTCAAACCCACCCAGAGGCACCTCGAAAGACAGGCCTGGCAATCTGTTCCAAAGGGTCACAGCCTTGAAAATCCTATGGAGAAGCTCTGCTCTGAACACATGGGGTCCTTGTGAGTCAGAATCGACTCAACGGCAACAATTTGGAAAGCATCAGCAAGATGTTGTCATACCATGGAGAGAGAGAACATTTTCTTTGATCCCTTTCAGCATTTTGTACAAGATTAGACACTAAGTCCTTTCTTAATTTCTCTTTCTATATTATTTATAAGAATAGAAACACAGAACGATTTTTCAGAAACAAGAATTTAGGGCCACTTACAGTTTCGCGGGTCAACACTGGCTCATTGAAGAAATAGCTTTAATTACCTAAAGCATGATGCCCGAGAAGCTTTATAATTTGTCCTTCAAAAAGGATGGGGAGTAATTGTAACTCTCAGATATTGCTGATGGAAGTAAAATATGGTCCTACTTTGGAAATGTGTTGGACAGTTTCTTATAAAGTTAAACACACACCTATGCTATGAATCAGGCAGAAAATGACCATCGAAATTAGAACCTTTCATACAAATATGACAATCAATTACAGTACGGTCCTTCAAATGAAAGCACCCTTCATAAGAGTTCTGAAAATTTTCTAGGAGCAATATTAAGTTTCAAATAATGATAGCTTTACACACTTATGTATTAAGATTCATCAAAAAAGGCCACAGTAACCAGACAACCTTTGAGAATAGTAACTAGGAAGAGTTAAGAGGTTATAGAAATTAGAGGTAGAAAGTAAATTTTTTTTAAATGTCCAGGTTGGGAAACTTAGTGAAGCTAAAATGTTCAATGATTTCTGACATCAGGAAGGACTATCCAAGCAAAAAGAAAACAATTAAGCAGACCTATCTTTCTTTTGGAAACCCTGGTGGTGTAGTGGTTAAGTGTTACAGCTAACCAAGACCTTTCTTCTATATGTTGAAAGACCCTCCAGGAGGTAAGGGGTCCCAGAGAGGAGGTGATTGTTTAAGAGCGTACTGGCTATTTTCTAGGATTTTTTACTCTTCCTCAGAGCATTAAAGGAAATAAAGGAAATGGTAATACCCCCAGTCAACAATAACTCATTACTTTCTAGTAATCTTATGCAGAGAAATAAACCCAGAGAGAAGGAAACTTCAGTGAGGATGGTAAGATGTTTAACGATTTCTCAGACCAGACCACTCACAGTAATGCAATGTAGAAAACTCAACCCCATTCAAATATTTTAAGTCCAACATACCAATTTATCTGGAATAAACTCTAAACTCTTCAGCCAGCTTACAAAGCCCAGTGCAACCTGGCTTTTGTTCACTTCTCTTGCCATGTCATCCTGGGCCACTCTTCTTACCCACCATGTTCCAGTTCATTCCTAGAACTCCGTCTGTTTGTTCCAGTCTCCAAACGGTTGCTCCAGCCCTCACCCTCTGCAACTGGTTTTGTTTTGTTTTTTTAGTCCTCTCTGAAATATTCAATCTAAAGAAGCCCCTTATCTATGAAAATTTTCTCCTTTCCCCTTATCATATCTGATTTTTTTTCATGAATATTCATTTATTTATTCTCTGTCTACACCAGCTAGAATTTAAGCTCCATGAGGACTGGTAACTTACCTGCTTTGTGCCTGGCACATAGCACAAAAAATTTTGAGTGAATCAATGAAATCTCCCCCAAACATTAAAATTATAGATTTGCTATTTAAGTTGTTTTATTGTTCCTTTTGTCCATATTACTTTACTACCACAAACACTGGTTATAATCCAGATAAACAAGGAAAGAAAGTCAGAGAACAAAGCCTTTACCCCCTTGCAAATTAAAAAAAATAAATCTTCATAATTAATGGCGCGATTTATCCATTTATTTATTCATCAAATATTGATCAAAAGCTGCTTATAATGGGCAGACAAATCTACAGGAAACAGCACTGCCCTTGAGTTCATTGTCTACTAAGGGAGTTTACTGAGTACTGAGTGATAAATTCATCATTAGCTGCCAGAATAGCTGAGAAGGGTAAAAGGCAGAGGGAGACCCCTGGTTGACAATGAGGCAGGCAGAAGAAAGACTGAGGAGGAAAATGTGATCAGAATTTTCCAGGTGAAACACCCTATAATTTGACCTCTGGCAGAAACCCTGCCCATCTTCCGCAAAATTACAAAACCCAGGATATGCGTGGTATGATTGGATTTCTTGTGGAGGCCAGCAAAGGGCCAGAGCTGAATCAAGGTTCCTGAAGAGCTTGAAGTCAGCCAAGCAGATAAAGGAACAGCTGTACTTCTGGGCTATGTTTATAACTTGGAAATTGTGATTATAAGAAAACACTTGGTCCCACTCTTCCATGGTTGATGCCAAAGGGGCATAAAATGCCCATAGATGCCCACAAGGATATCATTGTTCTTGATGAATGCAGAGAAGCAAGGCAGAAAAACAAGCCTCACATGGGTATGGTGCTGCTCTAAGGAAGCTGATCACATGGACTGAGACCCAATAACATCCCTAAAGAAGACAGGCAGAGAGGGTAGAAGATGAAACTTGAGGCACTCACTCCTGAAGCTGTTCTCATGCTCCCAGGGCCACTTGCTCTCAGTAGCAAGGACAGTTAACTACACAACTTAAAATAATGTTTGGTAATTCCTGTGTATCTCTTAATTCTTTTTCATATATAGGTCATTAGAGCTGATTGTATACATCTCTTTGCAGTGACATCACTACAGTTGCTTGAAATTAGCCGTGATGGAAGTATTTACACCTTGGAAATTGGCAAGCACTACAAATCAAGTGGAGTCCCTGGGTGGTGCAAAAGACCAATGTGCTCAGCTGCTAACCTAAGGGTTGGAGGTTGGAGTCCACCCAGAGGTGCCTCGGAAGAGAGGCTTGATGAAAGGCTGAAAAACCAGCCGTTGAAAACCCTGTGGAGCACAGTTCTATTCCGACACACGTAGAGTCACCATGAATCAGAGAGACTTGACAGCAACTACTTTACAAATCAAGGTGCTTTTGTCACCTGAAGAGTTGTTTATTAAACATTGGCCAGCACACCACTATCTCTAAGAGAGTGTAATCAAAAGGCTGAGAGAGGAGAAACTCTTGTCTCCCACAAGGCCCTAGAGCACACGGCAGCTGGTCATAGTGAGGTTCTAGTATAGGGCTTTTCAAAACGTGTATTGCGGAATGCTTCAGATCTGAAGGGAAGCTTGATACTCTGCATTTTTTAAATTAATAGATTTCTTTTTTTAGAGCAGTATTAGGTTTGTAGAAAAATTGAGCAGGAAGTACAAAGAGTTCCTATCTATCCCCTTTCCCCCCATCCCCTTACACGGTTTCTCCTATTATTAACACCTTGCATTAGGGTGATAGATTTGTTCCAATTGATGAACCAGTATTGATATATTATTATCAACAAAAATACATGGGTTGCATAAGAGTTTGCTTTGGGTTGTATGGTTCTATGGGCTATGACAACTGCAAAATGTCATGTGTTCACCATTATTGTATCATACAGAATAGCATCACTGCCCTAAATACCGTCCGTGCTTCACCTATTCATCCCTCCCTCCTTTCTGCCTTAGTAACCTCTGCTCTTCTTACTGTCTCTACAGTTTTGCCTTTTCAGAATGCCACAGAGTTGGAAACATAGAATATGTAGCCTTTTCAGACCAGTTCTTTCACTTAGCAATGTGCATTTAAGGTTCTACTGTGTCTGTTAATAGCTCGATAGCTCATTTTTTTCATTGTTGAATAACATTCCATTTTAGAAAGAAGAAAGATCTAAAATCAATAAGCTTCCACATTGGGAAACTAGAAAAAGAAGGACAAATTATACCCAAAGTAATTAGAACTTTGTTTTATCTATTCACCTATTGAAGGACATCTTAATTGCTGCCAGCTTTGGGAAATTACTAGCGAAGCTGCTATACACACTTGTGTGTAGCTTTTTTGGTGTGTGCATTTGTTTCATCTCATTTTGGTAAATACCAAGGAGCATGAAGGCCGAATCCAATGCTAAGACTGTGTTTAGTCTTGTGACAAACTTCCATTAAACTTACACGATGGCTGTACCATTTTTCATTCCCACCAGCAACAAATGAGAGTTCTACAAATCCACACCCTCATCAGCATTTGATGTTGTCAGTGTTTCAGATTTTAGCCGTTCTAATTGGTGTGTAATAGTGTTTTGGTGTTTTAATTTTAAATTCCCTAATGACGTATAATGTTGAGCATCTTTTCATACACTTATTTGCCATCCATGTATCTTCTCTGGTGAGGTATCTGCTCAGGTCTTTGGCCCACTTTTTAACTGGGTTGTTGGTTTTTGTGGAGTCTTTGGAATTTTCTACAAAGACAATCATGGCATGTGAACAAAGACAGTTTTATTTCTTCTTTCTCAAACTGCGTACTTTTTTATTTCCTTTTCTTGTCTAGCCAGGACTTCCAGTAAAAGGTTGAATAGGAGTGGTGAGACTAGATATCCTTCTTTGTTCCTGATCTTAGGGAGAAAACATCTAGATTCTCGCTATCAAGTGTGATATTAGCTGTAAGTTTTTATAGACATAGTTAATCAAGTTGAGGAAGTTTTCCTCTATTCCTAGTTTGCTGAGAGTTTTTATCATGAATGGATGTTGAATTTTGTCAAATGTTTTTTCCGTATCTGTTGATAAGATCATATGAGTTTCTTCTTTAGCCAGTTGATATGATGACTTACATTAATATCTTTTTTAATGTTGGATGAGTAGAGAGTCACCGAAAAAGAGGAAGACTTGAATAAGATGGGTTGACCCAATAGCTGCAACGATGGGCTCAAACATAAAGACAATTGTGAGGATGGCTCAGGACTGGCAGTGTTTCATTCTGTTGTACATGGAGCCACTACAAGCTGAAGTTGATCTGATGTCATCTAACAACAACAACAACGTTGGATAGGCCTTGCCCGCCTGGAATAAATCCTACTTCATCCTGGTATGTAATTCGTTAAATATAGTGTTGGATTTCATTTGTTAATATTTTCTTGAGGATTAGTATATCTATGTTCATGAGAGATATTGGTCTTTACTCTTCCTGTCTTATAATGTTCTTGTCTGGTTTTGGTGCGAGGGTAATGCTGACCTCATAGAATGAGT
Source organism: Elephas maximus indicus (assembly GCF_024166365.1). Lineage (NCBI taxonomy): Eukaryota > Metazoa > Chordata > Mammalia > Proboscidea > Elephantidae > Elephas > Elephas maximus. The sequence continues at coordinate 16,550,212 of NC_064845.1, read as the reverse complement.
TAGGAATCATTCCTTCTGCTTCTATTTTCTGGAACATATTTTTTTATTGTGAAGAATTCACCAGTGAAACCATCTGAGCCTAGTGTTTTCTGTTTCAGAAGGTTATTAATAATTAATTCAATTTCTTTAGTAGGTATACCCTATTTAGATTATCTATTTCTCCTTGTATGATTCTTGGTAGATTGTCTTTCAAGGAATTGGTCCATTTCATACAAGTTATCAAATATGCACGAATAGAGTCCTTTATTGTTCTTTTTATACACCAAATATTAATGCTAAAAATGAGAGAATTCAAGATTTCTACCAACTTCTGCGTTGATAATTACTGGTGATTGGAATGTGAAAGTTGGAAACAAATAAGAAGGAACAGTAGTTGGAAAATGTGGCCTTGGTGGTAGAAACTACTCAGAAGATTGCATGATAGAATTTGGCAAGACCAGTAACTTCTTCATTGCAAATACCTTTTTTCAACACCATAAACAGTGACTGTACACATGGACCTCACCAGATGGAATACACAGGAATCAAATTGACTATTATGGAAAGAGATGATAGAAAAGCTCAATATCATCAGTCAGAACAATGCCAGGAGCTCACAGGGAACAGACCATCAATTGCTCATATGCCATTTCAAGTTGAAGCTAAAGAAAATTTTTAAAAATACATGAAAGCCAAAGTATGATCTTGAGTATATCCCACCTGAATTTAGAGACAATCTCAAGAATAGATTTGACACATTATACACTAATGACCGAAGACCAGACAAGTTGTGGGAGTACATCATACATGAAGAAAGCAAGAGGCCACTAAAAAGACATGAAAGACAGAAAAGACCAAAATAGATGTCCAAAGAGACTCTGAACTTGCTCCTGAAGCTTGAGTAGCTAAAGCAAAAGGAAGAAATGATGAACTTAAACAGCTGAACAGGAGATTTCAAAGGGCAGCTGGAGAAGACAAAGTTAAGTATTATAACGACATGTGCAAAGAGCTGAAGATAGAAAACCAAAAAGGGAAGAATACACTCAGCATTTCCCAAGCCGAAAGAACTGAGGACAAAATTTACACCTCGAGTTGCAACACTGAAGGGTTCTACAGGGAACACTTGAAACAACTCAGGAAGCATCAAAAGAAGATGAAAGGAATACACAGTCACAGCACCAAAAAGAATTGGTTGATGTTCAACCATTTCAGGAGATAGCATACGATCAGGAACTGATGGTACTGAAGCAAGAAGTCCAAGCTGCACTGAAAGCATTGGCAAAAACCAAGTCTCCAGAAATTAATGGAATATCCATTGAAATGTTTCAGTAAATGGATGCAGAACTAGAAGCACTCATTTGCCTATGCCAAGAAATTTGGAAGACAGCTAGCTGGCCAACTAACAGGAAGAGATCCATATTTTTGTCCATTGCAAAGAAAGGTGATCCAAAAGAATGCAGAAATTACCGAACAATATCATCAATATCACACGCAAGTAAAATTTTGCTGAAGATCATTCAAAAGTAGTTGCAGCAGTCTGACTTTGGAGAGTGGCATCTGGGGTCTTAAACACTAGCCAGCAGCCATCTAAGATGTATCAACTGGTCTCAACCCACCTGGAGCAAAGGAGAATGAAGAACACTGAAGACACAAGGTAATTACGAGCTCAAAAGACAGAAAGGGCCACATAAATCAGAGACTACATGAGCCTGAGACCAGAGGAACTAGATGGCACCTGGCTACAACAGATGACTGCCTGACAGGGAACACAACACAGAATCCTTGATGGAGCAAGAGAACAGTGTGATCCAGACCTCAAATTCTCATCAAAAGACCAGATTTAATGGTCTGACTGAGACTAGAAGGACCCTGGAGGTCATGGTCCCTGGACCTTCTGTTAGCCCAAGATTGGAACCATTACCAAAGCCCACTCTTCAGAGAGAGATTGAACTGAGCTATAAGATGGAAAATGACACTGGTAAAGAGTAAGCTTCCTGTTTCAAGTAGGCACATGAGACTATGTGGGCAGCTCCTGTCTGGAGGTGAAATAAGAAGGCAGAGGGGGACAGGAGATGGTTGAATGGACATGGGGAATACAGGGTGGAGAGGAGGAGTGTGCTGTCTCACTAGGGGGAGAGCAACTAGGAGTACATGGCAAGGTGTATATAAATTTTTGTGTGAGAGACTGACTTGGTTTGTAAACTTTCACTTAAAGCACACACACAAAAAAGTGGTTGCAGCAGAACATCAACAGAGAACTGCCAGAAATTCAAGCTGAGTTCAGATTAGGACACGGGATGAGGGATATCATTGTTGATGTTACATGGATCTTGCCTGAAAGCAGAGACTACCAGAAAGACATTTACCTGTGTTTTGTTGACTATGCCAGCGCATTCGACTGTGTGAACTATAAAGAGCTATGGATAAAATTATGAAGAATTGGAATTTCAGAACACTTAATTGTGCTCATGAGGAACCTGTGCATAGACCAAGAGGTAGTCATTCAAACAGAATGAGGGGATACTGCGTGGTTTAAAATTAGGAAAGGTGTGCATCAGGGTTGTATCCTCTCTCCATACTTATTCAATTTTTATGCTGAGCAAATAATCCGAGAAGCTGGACTCTGTGAAGAAGAACAGGTCATCAATTTTGGAGGAAGACTCATTAACAACCTGCATTATGCAGATGACACAATCTTACTTGCTGAAAGTAAAGAGGACTTGAAGCACTTACTGATGAAGATCAAAGACCACAGCCTTCAGTATGGATTACACCTCGACATAAAGCAAAAACCCTTACAAATGGACCAATAAGCAACATCACAATAAATGGAGAAAAGATTGAAGTTGTCAAGGATTTCATTTTACTAGGATCCACAAACAATGCCCATGGAAGCAGCAGTCAGGAAATTGAACGACATATTGCATTGAGCAAAAATGCTGCAAGAGACCTCTTTAAAGTGTTGAAAAGCAAAGGTGTCACCTGGAAGATTAAGGTGTGCCCAACCCAAGCTATGGTGTTTTCAATCGCCTTTATATGCATGTGAAAGCTGGACAATGAGTAAAGAAGACCCAAGAATTGGTGCCTTTGATTTATGGTGCTGGTGAAGAACATTGAATATACCATGGACTGCCAGAAGAATCAACAAATCTGTCTTGGAAGAAGTACAACCAGAATGCTCCTTAGAAGCAAGAATGGCAAGACTTAGTCTCACATACTTTGGACAGGTTATCAGGAGGGACCAGTCCCTGGAGAAGGACATCATGCTTGGTAAAGTAGAGGGTCAGCAAAAAAGAGGAAGACCCTCAACGTGTTTCATTCTGTTATAATTCGAAACAGACTAGATGACACGTAACAACATTATTCTCCTATTGCCCTCGGAATTAGAAGTGATATCCTCTCTTTCATTTCTGATATTAGTAATTTGTGTCATCTCTCTTTTTTTCTTGGTTAGTGTGGCTCTACCTTTAACAATTGATCTTTTCGAAGAATCAACTTTTGGTTACATTAATTTTAATTCTTTCTATTGTTTTTCTGTTTGCAATTTTATTGATTTCTGCTCTAAATTTTACTATGTTTTTGTTCTTTTGCTTCCTTTGGATTTAATTTGCTCTTCTTTTCCTAGTTTCCTAAGGCGAAAGCTTAAATTATTGATTTCAGATCTTTCTTTTTCCTAATATGTATATTCAGTGCTGTAAATTTCCCTCTAAGCACTGCTTTTGCTGTACCCCCTAGAATTTTGATAAGTTATATTTTCATATTCATTTAGCTCAACATATTTTAAATGTTCTCTTGAGACTTTCCTTTCACCCTTGCTGCTTATTCTGTAAATATTTTTTGATTTTCCAACTGTCTTTCTGTTATTGCTTTCTAATTTAATCCCGCGTTGGTCTGAGAGCCTACTTTGTAGGATTTCTATTTCTTAAGTTTGTTGAGGTATGTTTTATGGCCCAGAATGTGATCTATCTCAGTGGCTCTTCCACGTAAACTTAAAAGAAAAAAAAATAAAGGAGGATGCATATTTGGCTGCTGTTGGATAAAGTACCAGCATTCTATAAATGTCAGTTAGATCCAGTTGATTGATGGCGCTGTTCAGTTCAGCTATATCTTTACTGATTTTCTGCCTGCTTAATCTATCAATAATTGCCAAAGGTCTGCCGAAATCTCCACCTATAATGGTGGATTTGTCGATTTCTCCTTGAAGTTCTGTCCATTTTTGCCTTAGGTATTTTGACACTCTGTTATTAGTCACGTACACATTCAGGATTGTTATGTCTTCTTGTTGAATTGACCCCTTTATCATTAGATAATGCCCCTATTTATTGCTGATAACGTTCCTTGCTCTGAAAGCTGCTTTGCCTGAGATTAATACAGATACATATTCCAGCTTTCATTTGATTAGTGTTAGTATGGTATCTCTTTTTTCATCTCTTTATTTTCACGTATCCGAATCTTTGTATTTAAAGTGGGTTTCTTGTAGACAACGTGTAATTGGATCTTTTATTTTTATCCACTCTGACAGCTTCTTTTAATTGGTGTATTTAGAATATTCACATTTAAGTAATTATTGATATAATTGGATTAATATCTACCACATGTATGGCTGTTTTATATTTGTTGTCCCTGTTCTTTCTTTTTCTTTTGTTTTTTCTGTCTTCCACTTTTTTTCTGTCTTATCTGGTTTTAATTGGGCATTTTATATAATTTCATTTTCTCTCTTATCCTAGCATATCAACTATGTAGTTGTTGTTATGTGCTATCGAGTTGGTTCCGACTCATAGCGACCCTATGTACGACAGAATGAAACATTCCTCATGTATGATGTCCTTGATGTCATTCCACAACTCGTCTGGTCTTCAGTCATCAGTGTTCAATGTATCAAATCTGTTCTTGAGATTGTCTCTAAATTCAGGTGGGACATACTCAAGGCTCTCATGGGCTTGTTCTAATTTTCTTCAGTTTTAACTTGAACTCGTGTATGAGCAATTGATGGTCTGTTCTGCAGTCAGCCCCTGGCTTTGTTCTGACTGATGATATTGAGCTTTTCCATCTTCTCTTTCCACAGATGTAGTCGACTTGATTCCTGTGTATTCCATCTGGTAAGGTCCACGTGTATAATCACTATTTATGTTGTTAAAAAAAGATATTTGCGATGAAGAAGTCATTCGTCTTGCAAAATTCTATCATGCAATCTCCAGCATAGTTTCTATCACTAAGGCAGCATTTTCCAAATACTGATCCTTTTTCTTTATTTCCATCTTTCGCATTCCAATCACCAGTAATTATCAAGGCATCCTGATTGTATGTTCGATCAATTTCACACTGCAGAAGTTAGTAAAAATCTTCAATTTCTTCACTGGCCTTAGTGGTTGGTGTGTAAATTTGAATAATAGTCATATTAACTGGTTTTCCTTGTAGACATATGGATATTATCCTATCACTGACAGCATTGTACTTCAGAACAGATCTTGAAATGTTCTTTTTGACGAGTATAACACCATTCCTCTTGAAATTTTCATTCCCGATGTAGTAAACCACATGACTGTCTGATTCAAAATGGCCAATACCAGTCCATCTCAGCTCACTGATGCCTAGGATATCGATGTTTATGTGTTCCATTTTATTTTTGACAATATCCAACTTTCCTAGATTCATACTTTGTACATTCCACATTCCAATTATTAATGGAGGTTTGCAGCTGTTTCTTCTCATTTTGAGTCATGCCACGTCAGCATTTGAACGTCCCAAAAGCTTGCCTCCATCCACGTCCTTAAGGTTGACTCAACTTTGAGGAGGTAGCTCCTCTCCAGTTGTATTTTGAGTGCCTTCCAACCTAAGGGGCTCATCTTCAAGCATAATATCAGACAATGTTCCACTGCTATTCATAAGGTTTTCACCAGCTAATTCTTTTCAGAAGTACACTGCCAGGTCCTTCTTCCTCGTCTTAGTCCAGAAGCTCAGCTGAAACCTGTCTGCTATGGGTGACCCTGCTGGCATTTGAATACCGGTGGTATAGCTTCCAGCATCACAGCAACACACAAGCCCCCACAGTACTGCAAACTGACAGACACGTTATATATCAACTATACTTCTTTTTAAATTGTTTTTAGTGTTTGCCCTACAGTTTGCATTGTACACTTACAACTAATCTATGTCGACTTTCAAATATTATACCACTTCACTACTAGTGCAGGTCTTTATGGCAAAGTATTCGCAACTCTTCCCTCCCGTGCCTTATTATGTAGCTGTCATTCACTTCACTTATGCATAAGCTATAACCACCCAGTATATTGTTGCTATGATTATTTTAAACAAAATGTTATCTGTTAGATCAATTAAGAATAAGAAAAATATTTTATTTTAACTTTACATATCCTTTCTCTAACTTCTTTCTTTCTCTATACAGATCCGAGTTGCTAACCTGTATCATTTTCCTTCTCTCAGAAAAACTTCTTTTAACATTTCTTGTAAGGTGTGTCTAATGACAAAAAATCCTGCAGTTTTTGTTTTTCTGAGAAAGAATTTATTTCTTCTTCACGTTTCAAGGATAATTTCACTGGATACAAAATTCTGAGCTGGTGGATTTGGGGTTTTTTTTTAAACACATTTTAAATGTTTTACTCTATTCTCTTCTTACTTGTATGGCATCTAAAGAGAAGTCCAATGTATTTTTATCCTTGTTCCTCTATAGGTAAGGTGCTCCTCTGGCTTCTTTCAAGATTTGCTCTTTCTTTTTAAATTTCTGAAGTTTAAGTACAATATGCCTAGATGTCTTATCTAATGCTGCCATATAAAAATATCTCAAATGGGTGGCTTTAGGGAGTGGTTTTGGAGGCTGGAAGTTGAAATCAGAGTATTGGCTTTAGGGGAGGGTCCCTCCTTGTTTGTAGCCCAGGGTGCTCCTAGGCGTTTCTTGGCTTATAGATGGTTGCTCGCATGGTCTTTCCCCCCGTGTGTCTCTTTCCATGTCCATTTTTCTTTTTCCTTTTTTATGACACTACTTGGAAGGGATTAGGCTTAATACTCATCCTACTTTGGTGTAAGTTCATTAACATAACAAAAGAAAACCCTTACTTCTAAACATGGCCATATTCACAACTACAGGATTAGGATTTCAACATATATTTTGGGGCGACACAATTTAGCCTATAGCATTAGATATTTTGTTCGTTTGTTTTTTGTTTTGTTTTTATCCTGCTTGGTGTTGCATGAGCTCCTTGGATATGCAGTTTGGTGTCTGTCAATAATTTTGGAAAATTCTCAAATATTATCACTTCAAATATTTCTTCTGTTCCTTTTCCTCTTTATTCTCCTTCTGGTATTCTGAGTCCACATATGTTATACTTTTTGTAATTGTCCCACTGGTCTTGGATATTCTGTTCTGTTTTTTGTTTTTCTGTGCATTTCAATTTAGAAAGTTTGTACTGACATATCTTCAAGCTCATTAATTGTTTCCTTGGCTGTGTCCAGTCCACTAATGAGCCCATCAAGGGCATTCTTCATTTCTGTTAGCATTTTTTTTATTTCTGCCATTTCCTTTCCATTGTTCCTTAGCATTTTCATCTCTCTACTTACATTACTTATCTGCTCTTGCATATTCACTTTTTCCATTAGAGCCCTGAACATGTTAATCAGTTATTTTAAATTCTTAGTCTGATAATTCTAAAATCTCTGCCATATCTGAGTCTGCTTACGATGCTTGCTTTGTCTATTCAGATTGTGTTTTTTGCCTTTTAGCATGCCTTGTAAATTTTTGTGGAAAGCCAGACGTGATGAATCAGGTCAAAGAAACTGAGGTACATAGGCCTTAAATGTGATGTTTTATATGTATCAGGCTAGGAATTAAGTTGTGTTTACTGTTTGCTATAGCTGTGATATCAGAGGCTAAAATTTCCTCTAGTGTCCTTGTTTTTGTTTCCCTTTGTCCTTGGGTTTTTCTAGGACTCCTCCTTAAGTAGGGTATAAGGCTTGCAGTTCTTTCATCTGTAATTCCTGTTTTTTCACAAAGAGTCCTATTGATGTGGTGGTAAAGTGTGGGAGAAGGGAAGCATTCTGTAATCCTATGATTAGGTCTCAGCCTTTTAGCAACTCTGGGTGCTTAGACTGTGACCTTCACAAGTGCTTCTCAGCTTCCCACCTCCCCAACCCCTTAACCTAGGTGAGAGGCTGGAGTTGGGTATTTCCCTTTCCCTAGGTCAGTTAAGCCAAGCTGGTTAGGCTTCAGTAAAATAGTTCCCTTTAAGGGAAGACCATTGTTAATTTTAAGGAGAACAGAATGTTCTGGGCTTATTTCAAAGTGATTATTTCTCCCCTTTCCCTGTGTCTTAGTTATCTAATGCTGCTCTAACAGAAATACCACAAGTGGATGGCTTTAACAAAATTTATTTCCTCACAGTAAAGTAGGCTAAAAGTCCAAAATCAGGGTGTCAGCTCCAGGGGAAGGCTTCCTCACTCTGTTGGCTCTGGAGGGAGGTTCTTTTTATCAAACTTCCCCTGGACTAGGAAATTCTCCACACAGAGACCCTGGGTCCAAAGGGATGCGCTCTGCTCCCGACACTGTTTTCTTGGTGGAATGAGGTCCCCCTGTCTCTCTGCTTGCTTCTCTTTTTTATATTCCAATAGAAACTGGCTCAAGACACAATCTAATCCCATAGGTTGAGGTCCTGCCTCATCAACACAACTGCAGACCATCCCCCTTCACTAACATCATAGAGGCAGGATTTACAACACATAGGAAATCACATCGGATGACAAAATGGTGGACAATCACACAATACTGGGAATCATGGCCCAGCCAAATCGATACACCGCATTTTTGGGGGACACAATTCAAGCCATGACACCCTGCTTGAAGTATATGGGGGATTTTTCTCCAGTCTTCATCCTAAGAACCTGAGGGATTCCTGGAGATAAAACTCATGAAGAGTGCCTCACCCCCCTCCCCCGCCCCACCCCAAGGCTGGGTCCTCAGGAGTTTTTAACTCTCCAACTAGTTCATACTCAGTCTCCAGCAATTAGTCAATTACCCTCTAAGTGTTCCTACCGGGCTCCTGCATTGGCTTCTGCTCCTAGTAAGCTATGGTTCTTTGTTTTCACCTCTCTGTTCCATTTCCTGAGGGCAATTTGCCCTATGACCTCAATCCTCTAATGGATCTTAGAAGAATTGTTGATTTTCAGTTTGCTCAGCTTTATTCTTCTCATAAGGAGAGTCACATCTCCCAGGCTCTTTACCTGTCGGACTAGAAGCCAAAAGATCTGTATTTTTTTATCTTAATATAATCAGTATTCAAGTTTATCATGATAAAATGATACTTCCTATTAAAGAGAAAAAAAGGGGTTTCAAACATTTTAATTTTATCTCAGAGGTATCAAAAATTACAGCTATCTAGGCAATACCAAAGAGTGAAAACAGAAAGGCTGATAAGGAGAAAACTAGATCAAAACAAGAGAGGTGATGTGTGGTGGCAATGATTTACCACACATGTTCATTAAAACATTGTGCTAATTGGAAGCTTTGCTTCTTCCTTGTGAAACCAACTAATAAGAAGTTGATGGCAGCAGAATTAAGCATCAGAACTCCACAAGGAAATTACAGATGTAATAGATACCTCTGGGTGCATAGAAGACTTTTAAATCTAAATTGAATCTTTATTTAGAAATCAATTTATGTGGGTACACTCTTTGCCCAGGGATATTTGTTTGCTATTTTATGAATGTTTCAAGCCAACATTTTTTTTTCCTTGAGGTTGTAGTTGGCTCTGAAACCAGATTTGTATAATAAATATATCTGTAAATGTGCAAGCTTTATCTAAAACAGTTATTTAACTATCAAACTTTTTATTCTATGAAATAAGATTATCTATAAACAATCTATTTCCCCCTGTGTCAAAGGAACTGAAATAGTAATACTTTAATTTGTCCCAGTGAAGTCGATTTGACTCTACTTGCAGATAAGGTAAAGGCTGCTCAAATTTATCTAACTCAATTACACGGATGAAAATATTTTATATAATTTACTTTCAAGAAAAGGATAAAAAATTATCTCTAAAGCTTTACCAATTGATTCTTTTTAAATTACATTTCCATAACCTGGGGAAAAAAATAGGATCATAATTTCCACAAGGTCAGCTTCCAGACATAGGCTGTTGGGGAAGGAGAGGCTCCCTGAATCAGACAGAACCAGGGCAGGGGAACTGCTTCACCCCAGGTTGGGCAGTAAAGCTAACGGTTAGCAGTCCACACTACAGTTTCCATAAGAACAGACAGAACTTGGATTTAACCTGGTTGACATGGGTGCCCAAGGAGTCTACAGCAGGATTTTCACCTATCAGTGAACTAGGAAGTCAAGGGGTCCAGCATCTAGATCTATGTCATCAAACTGGTCAGGGAAAGAATTCCATCAATAGTAGGTACATACAGAACAGGGTCCAAGTCTCACCAAAAACAGATTTGTCAATGGCTGGAATTTACAACAAAACTCCATTCCCAGTAAGATTCCATCAGAAGCCAAGGGAAAAGCACATTCATATTGACTAGACAAGGATACAGTAGAGAAACTTGGGCGCACAGGGACTTGAGTATACATAAGCTACACAACCTCTCAATCATATCTAACCATTGTTGAAGACCGGCTTCTAACTTTTGTCCCCGCCTCAGTCAATTTAAAAACCAAAATTGAATAGGACCATTTGACTGTTCCTCTTGGATTCTTTGAGCTGGTGCACCAGGTAAACCAAAAAAACCAAACCAGTTGCCATTGAGTTGCATTGATTCTGACTCATGGTGACCTCATGTGTTGCAGAGTGGAGCCGTGCTCTGGAAGCAGATCACCAGGCCTGTCTTCTGAGGTGCCCTTAGGGGTGTTCCAACCACCAACCTTTTGGTTACTTGCTGCACACTTAACCATTGTGCCACTGAGGGACTCCTGATGCAATAAAAAAAAAAAAACCCAAACCCATTGCCATCGAGTCAATTCTGACTCCTAGCAAACCTATAGGATGGAATAGAATTGCCCCATAGGGTTTTCAAGGAGTGGCTGGTAGATTTGAACTGCCAACCTTTTAGTGAGCAGCTGAACACTTAACCACTGCACCACAAGGCCTCTGATGCAGTGGGAAGGCTTTGTAAAATTAAGTGAGAAAAATTCAACTATCCAAGGGAAAAATAATGTGGAAATCACCAAAGTAATAGCTACACTACCTAAGTTACTGATAAAAAGATGTATATTTCTCACTACAATCACTACAAATTTGAAAAGATGAGGTGTTCCTAGTCCTTCATCCCCAGATGAGAAGGTTTAGAGGCAGACTCCATGCCCCAGTTTCTCTTGATTATCAAGTTTCATACTTAAGGTTCTCTTTTCCAGCAAAAACTCCTGCTGTGCTTGATGAGAATTTCTTAATTACATTTTCAAGTTTCTGCTATCATGGCAGAATACTACAGAAAGTAATTACGGAGCTAATAAAAACAATGGAAAAATTTTTTTTTCCATTTTCCCAAAAGCGTACAATGTAAAGTAGTAAACATAGACTTAAATGATTTGCTCCACATTTGTCTCAGCAAATTAAAATGCCATCTACGGTTTTTGAAGAAAATGTAGATAACAGAGCACAGCAAAGTAAAAAAATAGGACTAGAGAATGATTTTCAATCCAAACTCATTGTGGGCTTAATTAAAAGCTAAAATTTGACAAATCTAAGTAATTTGCAAAATTTCTCTTTTTTAATTGAAACTATAGTAAATGTTTATGATAGAATTTTTTGAAAACATAGAAAATCACCAAAGAAAACACAAACAAGCACACACACCCAAAAGTGTGTCCTAGGATTAAAAAAAAAAAAAAAAATCACAGTTTAGTAAAGTGAAAAGAAAGGTTTTATTCAGCATATATGCAAAGAGGCAAAAGTAGGAAACGGACAAGCATGCTACCAGAGCCATGTCTGTCCAAGTCCAGGGAATGTCACAGAATCATCAGTATATATTAACATTACAAATGAGCAAAACCATTGAAAGCTTCACCTTTTCACAGGTTAGCTAAGAACTGCTAAATCACTATGATTCTACATTTAAAATTGTCTTTCTTAATAATCATTGGTACAGGTTTCAGTAACAACAGTCAGAAGGATCTTCATTGGTCCAAAAATCTTACCATTCACTAAATGCTGAAAGAAAAACGATAAGAGCGGAAAGTATGTGGGTCTTTTGTGCTCTGTTTATGCTTAGTTTATTTATTTATTTATTTATATGAAAGTTTCACTAAAAGATGTCTTCCAAGATTGTCCTGGCTGTTAATGTGCCCTTGTGAGTCTTTGTGAGTCCAGCTCCAGCTGGGTCACATTCTAGAACAAGGAATAATGGCTCCAATATTATCTCCTAAATCAAGCCCAAAGTTCAAAATTAGGTAAAACTAACATTTCGGTTTACATTTTTCCAATCTTTTTTCTAGGCGTATATATACATTTTTTTAATTGAGAATTTATACTTAATTTACATATAAACTGCTTTTTCCATTATACATAAAAACCAAAACCAAACCCATTGCTGTTCAGTTGATTCCGACTCATAGCAACCCTATAAGACAGAGTAAAACTGCCCCAGAGGGCTTCCTAGGCTGTAATCTTTATGGAGGCAGACTGCCACATCTTTCTCCCATGGAGTGGCTGGTGGGCTCGAACCACCGGCCTGTCAGTTAGCAGGTGAACAGTTAACTGCTGTGCTACCGGGGCTCCTTGCCTTAAACAAAGATTGTGAAAATTCCTTCACGTCATTAAATATTCTTTTACAGCATTATTTTTTTATTAATTACAGAATGTGTCATCATAAGGGTATACTACAATTTATTTTGCTAATCCCCTATTGTTGGATACATACAGTATTTTTAAGCAAATAATTTGCGACTTCTATGTTTGTTTGTCAAACTCTCCCCCTCCCTTGAGGTATTTTCATAAGCACACGAAGCTAATTTTTTTTTTTTTTCGACAGCAACATGTAGAAGAGGATTGGCATGGCCCTGCTTGTGAGGGTGCCTTATGGGGGGAGGGCACAGCAGTTGGCAAACAAATGTAGAAGGTGCACATTATTTGAATAAAAATACGGTAATTTGTTTCTAGTTTTTTCTTATTATGCAGAGTGCTTTAATAAATCCCTCTTTAGGAGCCCTGGTGGTGAAGCAATTAAGAGCTTGGCTGCTAACCAAAAGGTGGGTTGTTTGAATCCACCAGCCACTTCTTGGAAACCGTATGGGGCAGTTCTACTCTCTTCTATAGGGTTGCTATGAGTCAGAATCGACTCAACGGCAATAGGTTTATGGTTTTATATATATCTTTGTGCACAACCATGGCTATTTCCTTAGGTGATGATCTTAAAAGTAACTTCCTGTTGTCTTAGTTTCCTAGTGCTGCTATAACAGATACCGCACATGGGTGGCTTTAAAGAACAGAAATTTATTTTTCACAGTTCTGGAGGATAAAGTTCAAATTAGGGTCTCGGCCATGTTGATTTCTTCCTTGGTTCCTAGGCTTGTAGAACATCCTCACACAACATCTTTTTTCCCCACGTGTGGGTACCGGTCACAGATTTAATTGTGTCCCTCCAAATATGTGTCACTTTCGTTAGGCCATGATTCCCAGTATTGTGTGGTTGTCCTCCACTTTGTGATTGTAATTTTATGCTAAAGAGGATTAGGGTGGGATTGTAACACCACCCTTACTCAGGTCACCTCCCTGATCCAAAGAAAAAGGGAGCTTCTCTGGGGTGGGGACTGGACCACCTCTTATCTCTCAAGAGATAAAAGGAAAGGGAAGCAAGCCGAGAGTTGGGGACCTCATACCACCAAGAAAGAAGCACTGAGAGCAGAGCGTGTCCTTTAGCTGCACAGAGAAGCTCCTAGTCTAGGGGAAGATGGACAAGAAAGGCCTTCCTCCAGAGCTGACAGAGAGAGAGAGAGAGCCTTCCCCTGGAGCTGACCCCCTGAATTTGGACTTTTAGCCTACTTTACTGTGAGGAAATAAATTTCTCTTTGTTAAAGCCTTCCACTTGTGGTATTTCTCTTATGGCAACACTAGATGACTAAGACAGTGCCTCTGTGTCTAATTTACTCTTTCTATAACTAAGAAGTGATTAGGTTTAGGACACACCCCACACTAGTAAGCCCTCATTAATATAACAAAGGAAACTCTTTTTCCAAACAGGATTACATCCACAGGTACGTGGACGTGGACTTGGATTCCAACACGTATTTTGGAGGGGACACACAATTTAATCCATAACACCTGTATTAGAGGATATGCAAATTTTAAACTTTTTGTTACATGTTGCCAAATTGCTTTCCAAAATGGTTTTACCAATTTATACTCGCCCTACCCTCTTTAGTAAATAAGAGTGTTTATTTCCTAGTACCACTAATACCACTAGCCTTATTACCTCTAAACCAAAAACCAAACCCATTGCCGTCAATTCCGACTCATAGCAATCCTCTAAGACAGAGTAGAACTGCCCCATAGGGTTTCCAAGGAGTGGCTGGTGGATTTGAACCGCCAATCTTTTGGTTAGCAGCTGAGCTATTAACCACTGTGCCACTAGGACTCCTTATTACCTCCAATCATTGTCAAATTGATAAAAGGAAAATGGCATGCAATCATATTTGCATTTTTCAAACCAGTAGTCATTTCTTCAAGCTTATTGGGCATATGAATTTATTGATTTGTACATTGCCAGTTATGTCCTTTGTCCATTTTTCTACTGAGACATTCAATTTTCCCTTAACCTAAGAGCATCCTATATATTTAGATTATTAAGCCTTTTTATTTCATATACTACAGATGTTTTTCTCCAGTTTCCCATTTGACTTTTAATTGTCCTTCTGGAGCTTTTTGGCATCCAGAAGGTTTTCCCATTTTTAGGTATTTAAAGCTATAAATATTCTCTTGTATGATCTTTTACTTTGCTTGTAAGCTTTGAAAAGTCTGTCCAACCCACAAGATTATATGACTACTTATACCATGGCCACCCAGTCAATTCTGACTCGTAGTCACCCTATAGGACAGAACGGCCCCACCGTGTTTCCAAGGCTGTTAATCTTTACAGAAGCAGACTGCCACATCTTTCTTCCGAAGAGGGGCTGATGGGTTCAAACTGCCAACGTTTCGATTAGTAGTCGAGCATTTTAACCACTGTGCCACCAGGGCTCCTATACACTTACCTACATTCTTTTCCTTAAGTTCTTTAGAGTTTCCTTTTTTACCCTTAGTCCGCAAACCTTTTAGAGTTTATGTTAACCTTATGTCTTTCTGTGTATCTAAACACTTCATCCAATACCATCTATTTCTGTGGTTTTTCAAACTCCTTTTTAAAACAATCCAGTGGATTCTTTAAAATAAAAATCTGACATAGGAGGCCGTTGTGTGTATTAGAAATAAAAGTGAAGAGGTACTGGTTGAACCAGAGATGGGGGAAGTCGTACAGATATGCACACCCCATTCTTTTTCAAAATATTCTTGGATTTTTTTGTCCATTCATATTTTCAGGTGAACTTTTTTATGAATCTGTTAGTCCTATTCTCTCCCAAAGCTATCGATAATATTTTTTGGAAGATTAGATAAAGTTTATAAATTAATTGGGGGCTTATATCACGATATTGAGTCCTTTGATCAAAAAACAGAGTACACGTCTCTATATTTCAACCTATCTTTTCCTTTAGGTTCACATGAGTTTTCCATGTTTTTAACTATATGCTTCATATTTGCTTTAGTGTTACGAATAGAACCATTACAACATGTTTTCTATCTGATTATCAGTTCATAAGAAAACTACTGATTTTTTTATTCTCTTAATAATTTTAATTTGGAGAGGGGTTAATTCTTTGAATTTTTAAGTCAGTAATCAAACACAATCAAAGAATAAACTGTCCCCTACCTTTTTTTTTTTTTTCCAAATCGAATTGGAAAAAAAAAAAAAAACTTTTTTTGACATACATTTCAGAAGACTCTTAAATGGTAGAGGTTCTAATGAGGATCCCCTTTTGCCACTGACTTTGATGGGGATGCCTCAGGTGGTAACTTAAATACAATATAAACTGTTAGTTTGAGATAAACATTTCATAAGATCTTAGTAAGGAAGCATCTTTCTATCCTGTTTCTTGAAAGTTGTTTTTAAAAAATAGATGTCGATTTTTATCAAATCCTTTTCAGCATCACATTGTTTTTCTCCTTGCATCCATTAATGTGGTTACTGACACTGACATATTTTCTCGTATCAAGACATCTCTGCATGTCTGGAAGTTGTTGGTTAATGGTTTATTGTTCTTTGAATATAAAGTGGGATTTGCTTTGCTAGTTTAAGAAATCTGCATCTGCGTTTCTAAGTGAAATTAGCCTGTGATGTTTGTGTTTTGATACTTGGTCAGGTTTGGATATTAATATTACATTAGCATCATTAAAATGACTTAGGAAGCTAAATCTAATATCATGATTTTAATAGAGCACATGCATCCAGAGTGAATTGGAAACACACTGTTCATTATCAGCAAATGATGAAATACTCCAGTGACATCAATAAAATTCCCTAAGACAAGTCGTTCCCAGCAAGGCTAAAGAATAAGTTGTCTTACAGATGATAGTAAAGAAGACCTTAAGTACAGGCAATATAGAAACTTAGAGTGGGGAGAGACCAGTAAAAACCCCTCAAAAAAAGATACGTTTTGAGTTCCAATACTCAAGCTCAAGTTGGTAATTTGCAGGAATAGCATGCTTAAACAGGGTACTTTAAAACAGACAAATACAGTTCATTGAAAATATAAAAGCACAAATCACTATAAGTCAAAATAACAAATTATAAATTTGTTAGCAGTTAAGTTAAATACAGTCATACCAAAGTAGGGTGGGTCCTAGTCCTAATCTCTCCTGAGGGGTATCTCATAACAGGGAGAGAACAGACATGAGAAAAATTCACACACGGGGGAAGACTCCACGTGAAGCAACAAAGCAACATCTCCAAGCGACAAAGGAACACTAAGGATTGCCAGCAGAAGCGAGAAGCTAGGAGAGAGGCATGGAACCGTTCCTCTCTCAAAGCCCACAGAAGAAACCAACAAGGCCGATAACCTGATTTGGACTACTAGCCTCCAGAACCATGAGAGAATACAACTCTATCCTCTATAGCCACCCACTTTGTGGTATTTTGTTATGACAGCCCTAAGAAATTAAGACACTGTCCTAAATGTCATAGAATCTTCCCAAAGTCCCCACTTAGGGTACCTGTTAAAAATAAGGTTCCTGAATTCTGCCCCAGTCTTCCAGTCTTACTGAATCTGAATTACAGGGGGAGAAGAGAACGGTTTGTTTGTTTATTTATTTTTTTAAATAAGCGTCCAAATCATTCTCATCCGGAAAGTTTGGGAGATACTTGCTATGGTAGATTGAGAAATCAGCGAGGGGTTTTCAGTGACTTTGTCAATTGTCACACTGAAGAGCCCTGGTTCCTGGGACATGCACTGGACATTCAAGATCTGGAGATTCAAAGGTCTCAGCCTACAGATGGGCCTATGGAGACATCACTAATCCATGTGCAGGTCAGTAGCAGCCCCCAGTTTTATCCCTCGTGGAGCTTAAAGTTACAATGTGGTTATAAGTAGGAGCAAAGGGGCTTGTCTTAAAACTTCATTGCATAGAAAATCCTCTAATTGTACGGCATTGTATGTTTAATTGGGTGGCTTTGGAAGGCTGATGGAAATTATAGAGAGGTTAACGCTGTGCTAAGCCACCACTCGGTACTGTCACTGCTACCAGAGTTGGGCCTGTCTCCCAGAATAGATTTAGTCAAAAACAGCCAGAGTCTTTGTCCTTGTTAAAGAGAGAGAGTGAGAGAGCACCCTCTCCATGGGACAGAATTTTGAATGAAAACAGGAAGAAGCAAGTGAAAGCAAAAGCTTGAGAGGGTCACAGTGAATTTGATTGTTTAGGAAAGGGGAGAATTGGATATGTCCATAGACAGAGTGGGAGCAGAGGGAAAGAAGAGACAGAAAATTTTCAAAGCTAGAAAGTAACAGAGAAATATCGCAACAAGCAGAGGAACCAGGATAAGGTTGTGGAGGTAGGAGCCTAGGGTAGGTGAGAGCTAGCAAAAGAGAGAAATGCTGGGATGCAAGTGTTGTCAAGCTGCCCCTGACCCCTCTCAGTGGAAGACACTGGAGCCTTTGCTCACCACTCTCTTCTCTGCCCACCCTTGAGCTAATCTGATTGAAAGGAAGAGTATTAACTAACTTACCCTCCAATCAGGGATGCCTGCAGCTACTCCCATGGGCATAAGCCTGCTGTGGAGTGTGCCCACAGTGAATACTGAGTGTCTTAGTTACCTAGTGCTGCAATAACAGAAATACCACAAGTGGATGACTTTAACAAAGAGAAATTTGTTCTCTTACAGTCTAGGAGGCTTGACGTCCAAATTCAGGGCACCAGCTCCAGGGGAAGGCTTTCTTTCTCTGTCACCTCTGCGGGAAGGTCCTTGGCATCAATCTTCCCTTGGTCTAGGAGTTTCTTAGTGCAAGGACCCCTGAGTCCAAAGGATGTGCTCCACTCCTAGTTCTTCTTGCCTGGTGGTAATGCGGCCCCTCATCTATCTGCTCAATTCTGCTTGAGCAATTGATTCAAGATACAGCCTAATCCTGTAGACTGAGTCCTGCCTCACTAACATAACTGCCTCTAATCCTGCCTTATTAACGTCATAGAGGTTAGGATTTAGAACACCTAGGATAATCACATCAGATCACAAAATGGTGGACAACCATACAATACTGGGAATCATGGCCTAATCAAGCTGACACATATTTTGGGGGACACAATTCAATCCATGATACTGAGTATCCCAGTAGTGACCACCAACCTGCAACTTTTCCGTTAATCAAGCTGATAACCAGTCTCAGACTCATCCCAGCTACTCCAAGTGAGTAAGAAGCTATCTATAATCTGTCCGTGTTTTGTCTGCCTCTCCCAGGAAACAACAGATCTACCTAGGGAAGAGGCTAGAACTGCTCTTTCATCAGATCAGGTTTGGCAGTTGCTTTCAGGTACTTTGTGCCCAAGGATGCAATGGTAACGTAATCATTAAGCACTTGACTGCTAACCGTAAAAGTCAACGATTTGAATCCACCAGCTCTGCAGGAGTAAAAATCTGGCAGTCTGCTCCTGTGAAGATCACCTATTGCCGTCTAGTCGATACTGACTCAGATTGTTCCTATAGGAGAGCAAACCGCCCCATAGGGTTTCCAAGGCTATAAATCCTTACAGAAGCAAACTGCCACATCTTTTTCCCGCAGAGGGTCTGGTGAGTTCAAACCGCCAACCTTTTGGTTAGCAAGGAGCAGTTAACCACTGGGCCACCAGAGCTCTCTACCATGAAAGTCACAGCCTTAGAAACCATATGGGACAGTTCTATTCTGTCCTCTAAGGTCACTGTGAGTCAGAATCGATTTGATGGCACTCAACACTCCTTGCTTGAGGGCCAATGAACTTGGCAGGGGTGGGGGCACCCATCTCTTCTGGAAATTTAGAATTGACTCGAGGGCAATGGGTTTGGCTTGGTTTTGGCTTTGGTGGCACAGTCATTAACAGCTCCACTACTAACCAAAATGTCAGCAGTTCAAATCTACCAGCCAGTCCTTGGAAATCCTACTCTGCCCTATAGGGTCACTATGAGTTGGACTGGACTCAAAAGCAAGGGGTTTGTTTTTGGTTTACTCTGGGGAGGAGCCCTGGCGGTGCAGTGCAAGCACCCTTGAGAACGCTCCTAGCTCTGAGCAGTGGCTCTCAGAGTGTTGTTCTGAGAACCGCAGCAGCGTCATTTCAGCATCACCTGGGAATTTGTTAGAAGTGCAAATTCTCTGGCTCCACCCCAGATCAACTGAATCAGGAATTCTGTAGATGGGGCCCAGAAATGTGGTTTTTCGCAAAGCCTCCAGAAGTTTCTGATGTTCGTTCAGGGACGGATTACCCAATAAGCAAGGTATGCACGGGTTTAATTGTGCTAATTTACCTATCTGTAGTGAACAATTTCCCCTGGGTTTCACTACATCTTTGACGTGAATTTGTTCACTACAGATTAGTAAGTAAGCACAGTTAAGCCTGTGTGTACCTTGCTTACTGTAAGCCTATGGGTACCGAGTTAACTGGTTAATCTGCCCCTGTGTGTGCCAGATTTTGAGAACTTCTTTCCTACAGGAAGGCCAGATGGCTGCTGGGTCCTGTTCTGTCTGGCCCTTCTGGGTACCCTCTTGGGATAATCTCCCCTGTGTCCAGCTAGCTCATGTGATCTTGATTCTCACTGGTTCTGTATTCTCCTCAGAAGGAGAGTGATCTAGCCTTCACAGGAGGAAGTAATAATACCCTTCTGCTAGCCTCAGAGCTTGACTGGTAGGGTCAGGTGGGAGCCCCTGAACCCCGTATGTTACTACAAGACTCCCTCCTTTTTCTCCTTCTAAATTCACAGCCTCAAACTATTATCTTCTCTGCAACTATCAACACTACTTTTATTATACTTTTATTCCTTTTTGAGTTGGTGTCCAAAAGAAGTCCAGGACTCTTTGATCTTCCTTCACCACTAGAATGCTAGTCCCCATAAAGAAATGTTTGCCCCATTTACTGACACTATCTTCTACTACCCACCCCCAACTTCTGACACACTTCTACTGGCCCTAAGGAATTCATGATTCATCATCAGCAAAATCTCCTAAAACCTCAAGCTGCTCCCAATGCTTTAGGATTCTTAAATGGTGACCCTTGTACCACTGGCCTTGGAGTTGGAGTAGGTGTCATTCGTGCTCTGCATTGCCACCTCCAGCACATTCTCCCTCTCTCTTCTTGAAAACTCCTGGTTTTGAATAGCATTAAACTCGACCATACATTTCCTCCTCTTCTCATAATAGACATCTACCCACCTTCAAAGGAACCCTGGTGTGCAGTGGTTAAAACACATGGCTGCCAATCAAACGGTCAGTGGTTTGAACCTACCAACTACTCCATGGGAGATAGATGAGGCAGTCTGCTTCAGTAAAGATTTACAGCCTTGGAAACCCTATAGGGCAGTTCTAATCTGCCCTACAGGATCACGATGAGTCAGAATTGACTCAATGGCAATGGGTTTGGTTTTTTGGTTGGCCTAGTTTCAAGTAACAACCTACCCACTTTTTGACGATTTTAGCTCTAGCTCACATTACTGTCATAATTTTTCAGGATTTTCAATTCACACAGATGGTCTTTTCAATAATCTGGTCTCTCCATTCCTTGACCTCCTCGCCTCCAATGATCTTTTCATTCACCTTATATTGGCCAGTTACTTCCATGGTCATATGCTAGACCTTGTCATTATCAATAATTTGTCCCTTCCTTGATCTCGATTCCATGAATCCCACTCTATTGGAATTCTTACCTTTCTTACTTCTTACCTTTCCAGCTCACTACTACAATTCCAACAGTCTTCTGACCCCACCAGAACCATATTCACCTCATGTTGTCACTATCCTTCTTAATCAGCCTAAGATTCATGGTCTATCCTTTTAATTGCCTCCTTGTACACATATACAACTCTTTTGTCTGTCTCTCACCTCAGGCTACTCAGTCAGGAAAACTACAACAACTGCTTAAATCCAACTCTCCACAATCATAACTGACCGTACTATACATGAGCTTTTAATGTTACTCATAAATTATATTTTCCTTCTCCTGTGCATTCCCTCCCCCACTCTCCCAGAAAACCATTCATACTTTCTGATCACTCTTCAAAATTTTAACACTTCCTCCTTTATCCTTACTCTCAATGACTTTACTTTCTATTTCATTGAGAAATTGAAGCAGTCAGAAAAGAGACGATAAAAGTCCCACTACCACATGTATTTGCTTTCTGGCATCTATGTTCATGTGTTCTGCTTTCCCTCCCCCTACAATAGCAAAACTACTGGTACTCCTGTCTAAAGTTAATCCCACCACATGCACACTAGATTCTATCTCTTCTTGTCTACCCAAGGACATTGCTCCAACAACTTTCCCTCTCTAGCTTAAATCTTCAATTTTTCACTGTCTACTGGATTGCTCACCAGCAGCCAGCATGCTCCCATTTTTAAAAACCCTCCCCTGATTCTACCCTTCTAACCCCTGCCCCGGTTCCCCCCTACCCCCCACCCCAGTTCTCTTTACAGTTAAACTCCTTGAGTTATCCATACTCACTGTGTCCAATTCTTTCTTCCACTTTCTTCTTCAATTGACTCCAGCCAGGCTTTTACTCTGAAACTCAGCTAAAACTGCTCTTGTTGAGGTCTAAAGTGATGGATACTCAGTCCCCATTTTACTTTGGCTCAGCTGATCACTCCTTTCTCATTAAAACACTCTTCATTTGGCTTCTAGTATACTTCTCCCTCTTGGTTTTCTACCTATGTCACTTTTTTTTTTTGGTCTTAATTTCACAAGACCTCAATCAATGGCCTGGTCTATAGATTCACTCCTAGCTATACATCCATGCCTACCCAAGGCAGATCTCGGTTTCCCACACCCACTGTTTCCCTTGATTATTCAAGTGCAGGCAACCTTCCTCAATAGAGGGATGCATCCTGCCTCCAAGTGGTTCCTCCAAACCCAGGTTTTCCTAATCAGTCTTGGTTCTCCACTAACCTGAGCTTCTAAGGTCCAAGCAAGTATGGAGGCTCCTTCACCAATCCTATGACAAGAAAACTGAAGAAGGAATGACAAGAAAGCCTAAAACAAGTATGCTGGCTAAAAGTCAAAAGACCAAGGAGAATAAGAATGAACCATTTACTTTGGCTTTTGTAATTAAATGGACAGACTGGCATGTTTGTGGCTCCTTCCTGACCTATAAATGAGCCAAAAATCACTAAACCAAACCCATTGTGTCAATTCATTTCCAACTCATAGCGACCCTATAGGACAGAGTAGAACTGCCCCGTAGAGTTTCCAAGGAGCGCCTGGTGGATTCGAACTGCCGACCCTTGGGTTAGCAGCTATAGCACTTAACCATTATACCACCAAGGTTTCCTCCTCACCTATAAATGAGTGAAAAATCACTAAACCAAACCCATTGCGTCAATTCATTTCCAACTCATAGCGACCCTGTAGGACAGAGTAGAACTTCCCCATAGAGTTTCCTAGGCCATAATCTTTACAGAAGCAGACTGCCACATCTTTCTCCCACATAGCAGCTGGGAGGTTCAAACTGTGGGCCTTTCAGTTAGCAGCCGAGTGCTTAACTACCACAACATCAGGGCTCCTTCTTGTTGTTGTGGTTAGGTGCCATTGAGTTGATTCTAACTCATAGCAACCCTACAGAACAGAGTAGAATTGCCCTGTAGGGTTTCCAAGGAGCGGCTGGTAGATTTGAACTGCCAACTTTTTGGTTAGCAGCTGAGGTCTTAACCACTGTGCCACCAGAGCTCCTCAGGGCTTCTTAGATGAGCCAAAGTCACCCTCAGACAGTGTGCCTAGCTCTATATATCAGTGTCCCAGGAAGTGAGGCTGTGTCAGGACCAGCTTTCTCCTCTTCCTCATCTCCAATCACAAATGTTAGACCAGCCTTCTGCTCTGTGCTTAGACCTCATTGGATCTGATGATCATTCCCCCTCTGTCTGACCCCATCTTTGTTCTAAACCCTGCATATGGTTTCCCTAGTCTCCACCACATAGCCATAAACCTGATCCATTCTGTCTCCCAGCCCCAGGTCTTGAACCCCATGGCCAAAATAAATGTATATACTCTTTAAGAAAAGCAAATTGCAAGGAATGTAGAAGGGAGGACATTAGGTGAACAAATAGAGAAGTTAGCTCAAGGTCAAGGAGAATCAAGAGAATTTTTAAGTAGGATTGGTAGAACTTGTTTAAAGAACTTGTTTAGAAGGGGACAGAGAGACAGAGATTGAAGATGCTAAAAGGGTCATAAATATGATACTTAAATCTCCCAGGAGGTGGAGGGTAAACGGCTACCTTCCTCTCAGATGTTGAGGTATGATAAAGTGACTAACATTAATTGTGCCTTTTCTTTGAGCCACACACAGTTCAAAGTGTTTTCCATATATTGGCTTCATCTTCATACTAATCCTATGAAGTCATTTTTGTTATTATCTTCTTTTACAGATGAGGAAACTGAGGCACAGAAAGGTTTCACAACTTGCCCAAGGTCAAACAAGTAACAAATGGCAGAACCAGGATTTGAACCCAAGGAGTATGATTCTAGCACCGTGCTTGAGCCACTCCACAGTGCTGTCTATGAGAGTACAGAGATAGGTGCAACAGCGCACCAATATGAACCCTGGGGTAAGCCAGATTCAAGTACCCACAGACTAACACACTCCGTGGTGTGGACTCTCTTTGGACTACCCTGGCGCTGTCACAACTCTCCCTCAGCCCACATTACTGCTAACATGAAACCAGGTCCTGTAGACTGATACCAGAAATTATCCCATTAAATATCAACCATTCAACACAAATCCTTCTTTCTATTTTACGCCCTCCCTTTATTTAGAGTTTGATACCTGCTAACGTTGTCATTGCTATTGTTATGTGCTGTTGAGTCAGTGTCTACTCATAGTGACACTTCGTACAATAGATTAAGCAGTAGTGAATATTTAATAAAGACCAAGGACCCAGAGAATTGTTTAATCGCCATTTAGGTTAAGAATCACAGGGCATTCTACCTGGAGGCCAGATTGGAAGACAGGCATTGGAAAAGGAAAGCAAAATGGCTGAGGAAATGTATATTCATTTATGCACGTAGTGATATAACAGCTACGAAATTGAATCTTCTTCCCTAGGGTAAGTAGGCAACAGAGTATTAGAGGCCTTGGCAGGCAAAATAACCCGTTTTCCAAGCTGGAAGATATTATCCTTTGATCAAAAAAACCTAAGATCTTTCATTTTCCCACTACAGCCAGTGCTTTAATTTCAAAGGGCACTTACCGTTTCTGATCTGTTATCAGTCAGGCCGACTCAACACACATAGAGAAAGCCACTTTAGTATAGGCTGCTGCCTCCTTTCTTACAAACGCAGACTTAAGGTCCCTATCCTGCTAAAACTGTGCAGTTCAAGACAAAAAGGGAGGAGTGGGGGAGAGGAAGGAAACCTCGGTGGTGTAGACGTTAAGCACTACAGCTGCTAACCAAAAGGTCAGCAGTTCAAATCCACCAGGCACTCCTTGGAAGCTCTATGGGGCAGTTCTACTCTGTCTTGTAGGATTGCTATGAGTCGGAATTGACTTGACAGCAATGGGCTTGGTTTTTTGTTTGGGGGAGGAGGAAGTTTCAGAATCTATAGAGAGGAGTAGAGATGCAGAATGTAGGTGAAATATGGAAAGTTAATTGATGTGCCTAGACAAACCCCTTTGTCTCTGAGCTAGCTCCACTCCTAAGATCAGGAGTTCCAAAAGAAAAATAAACCAAAAAAAAACCAAACCCAGTGCAGTCGAGTCGATTCTGACTCATAGCAACCCTACAGGACAGAGTAGAACTGTCCCATAGAGTTTCCAAGGAGCCCCTGGTGGATTTGAACTGCCAAACCCTTTGGTTAGCAGCCATAGCACTTAACCACTATGCCACCAGGGTTTCCAAAAGAAAAATACCAGGTATTATATATTTATTATATGGTATTGTATATTATATAAGGAGTCCCTGGGTGGTAGAAACAGTTAAGCACTTGACTACTAGTCAAAAGTTTGGCGATTAGAACCCACCCAAAGGAGCCTCGGGACAGGCCTGGCGATCTGCTTCCAAAAGGTCGCAGCCTTGAAAACCCTATGGAGCAATTCTACTCTGCACACATGGGGTCACCGCAAGTCAGAATCAACTTGACAGCAACTAACAACATTATATTATATATTTTCCAACACCTAACACATTAAAAAAAATTTTTTTTTTTAACACATACCAGGCACTGTACTTTTTTAAATGTAGTAAACCTCACAATCACCATGGCATGGGGAAACTGAGGCTAGAAGAAGTTAAACGATGCCCAAGGGTATAATCTTAAGTGGTGGAGCCATGAGTGAAACCCCTGCTTCTCCTACCAGAAAGCCTGGGCTTTTTCTTTGATTTTCATTGTTTGGTTTTTCATCGTCTTTCTCTTACAGCACACTGCCTCCATAAAAACGGAGGAAAGCGCGAGTGTGTTAGTCTGAGGACTGGTTTAGCCAGAAGGACGAGCCCGACCACACACACAGGTGTTTCGTTTTGTCTGTTCTGTGTACATCATAATTGTGCACCCCTCAAAAACAGGTTTGGACAAATAACTGCAGGGCATGTTGCGAACATCTCTGCCTCACCCCACAACAGAAATCATATTTGCCAAAAGTTGTTACATTTGCTGAATTGGTGGCTTGCCAGCCTTAATGACTGATCTATTCACATGCTTAGCTTCAATGGAACCACAATACCCTGGTCTTCATGTTTTATTTATTTCAAGGACACTTTATATCGCTCATTCAACAGTCTCATTCAACAAATAGGCAAAGGGCAGTTGGAAAAGAATGATAACTGGAATTGAGCCAAACCTTAGCTATATTTTTAGTCCAATAGTAAAAGTAGTTTCCCAACTAGTTTTATTTCAGATTTATATTACTACTCTCTGTTTCCTTGTATTCATTTTTGGGTGAATGAATTCATTTTATTTTATTTTTAATTGTAAAAGTAATATTGTAATTCATGCTTACTACATCCCCCATGTTAAGTTTGGTGTAAATTTTCCCATACCTTTTACCATACGCTGTCCAAACGTTTATAATTGTAAAAAAGTTTTCCTATTATTATAAAAACAATATACGGGACACTCTATTCAGCAATTTGTATTTTTTGTTAATATATTCACTTAAAAAGACACCAGGCATATCCCTCCAGATCAGTACATTTAAATTATACTTACTCTTTTAAGTAGTTACATTATTTTCCGTTGTGAATATATCAAAAAAATTAGCTATTCCTCAACAGACGAATATTTAGGCTGTTGCAAGGTTTTTGCTATTGTGGCTCTTGTTTGATTATAATAAGTGTTGCTGAAACCAACTTTCTTGCACAAGTATCCTCACACACAGGTACTTCTTTCACAGTAAGTCGTAGCCCCCAGAGCAAAAGCATTAGCTCAGGAATCTTACACATTTTTTAGTAACGATATTATTGAGGCAGACCTTAACTGTACAGTTCAGTCAGTTTTGCCAAATGCATACAGCCATGGAACTTCATCAAGATAGAGAACATTTCCATCACTCCAGAAAGTTTCCTTGTGACTTTTCTATGTCAAACCCAACCACTAATCTGATTTTTGCCTGTTCTAGAATTACCTACACCCAAACACAATCATAAAGTTTACACCATCAGTGATGGGTTTCTTTTGTTCAACACCATGGCCATGAGTTCATTCCTTTTTAGTATACGACTATATCACAATATTCATCTCTTTTTTATTGTACAAGTACTCCCCCATTATATTCAACTATTCTTGCAGTTGAAAAGTGGAGGGTCAGTGAAAAAGAGATAGACCCTCAACGAGATAGATTGACTCAGTGGCTGCAACAATGGCCTCAAGCACAACAACGATTGTGAGGGTGGCCCCAGATTGAGCAGTGTTTGGCTCTGTTGTATCTAGGGTCGCTGTGAGTCAGAGCCAACTTGACGGCACCTACCAACAACACCACCCACCATTCTTCTACTGATGAACATTTAGGTTGTTCCTGGTATTTTTTTTATTACAATAAATGATGGTGTAATAAATATCCTTGTACTCATGGCCTTATGTACTGTTACTTGTTTCATCATAGGATGAGGCCCCAAAACAGGATTTTTTAGTTCTTTAAACTTACAACTTTATTAGAGATGGCCAGATTACCTTCTCAATAGATGACAGCAATTCACACTCACATCAGCCCATTTCCCCACACTTGTTTAGTCTGAAGGAGATCTTTGGATATCAAGACTATTAAGCCCTGGTTCTTAAATATTCATTTGTAGAAGCAGTCACCTATTCAAAATATGTGTGTTGAGCACAAACTTCATGTTGAACACTCTACCGGGCCTGGGCGATAAAAGCTGAGTAAGGCCTGACGCCTGTCTTTGGGTGGCTTACGAGTCAGAAAAGAAAAGCAGTACGATTACAGCAAGGAGAGGGCTTTCACAGGATGCGGGGTGGGGGGTAGATTTGGGAAATCTGCAAAGACAAGTCAGGGCAAGTGGCTGTGAGTGCCAGATTGGAAGATGTAAGGCTTAACTGGATGAGGAAAGGCAGAAAGGGTAATCTAGGCAGACGGAATAGACTGGGAGACACCATGGAAGCATATTTAAAAAAAAAAAAAAAAGAGACCTAACTGTCCAGATTAACCAAACCAGTTCCCATCAAGCTGACTTCCACTCATGGTGACTCAATGTGTGTCAGAGAAGAACTGTGCTCCATAGGGTTTTCGATGGCTGATTATTCAGAAGTAGACTGTCAGGCCTTTCTTCCAAGGCACCTCTGTGCAGGCTCAAACCTCCAGCTTTTCAGTTAACAGTGTCCAAGACCATTAATCATCTGCACTGCCCAGGGACTCCAACTGTCCACATTAAAGGACACTTAAGAGACATGACAATTACATGCAGGAAGTAGTCCTGGCCTGAATCCTGGCGCACTCACACACAAATCTGCTATAAAAATTGGCAAAATTTGAATAACTTTTATAGGTTGGGTGATAGTATTTTATAGATATTAAATTTCTTGATTTGATAATTTTCCTGTGTTTAAGTGAATGCCTTTGTTCTTAATATGCAGTGAAGTATTTAGGGATAAAAGGAGCATAATGTCTACAGCATACTCTCAAATGGCTCAGAAAACAAATAATAATAGCAGATTGGGAGCTAGATAGGTAGGTAGATAGAGAGACAGACAGATGAATGGATAATAGGTAGATAGATAGATAAAACCAGTGTTGTAAAATGTTACTAACTGGTGAATCTAGGTGATGGATACATGGGAGTTCTGCAATTTTTCTGTAAGTCTGAAATTATTTCAAAATAAAGAATTGTTTTATTAATATTAAAAATATAACAATGCCTTCAGTGACCTTCAATGTCTGACTGGGACGAACGGTGAAATGAAAAGTGGTGAACTCTGAGGATGAGAAAACAAGTAAAGGCAGATCCTTGAAGGGCCTTGTTCAAAGCTGAGAAATTTGAACTTCATCCTGAAAGCCACGCTGAATAATGCGGTGACATAATCAAATTTGCATATTAGAAAGATTACTCTATTGGGTTTGTGGAGATGGACCAAAAGGAGAAGCAAGGAAAACCAGGTGGGAGGCTGCCGTGATAATTCAGATATGAGGTAGTAGAGGCCTGCATGAGGCAATGATGTGAGAATGGGGACCACTACCAAAACTATTAAGATTCTGTATGACTTAGAAAGTGAAGGATATGGGAGAATTCTGGTTTGGGAACCTGGTTAGATGGTGGTGCCAGCCACCAAAATAGAAAATAGAGACAGAGAAAAGAGTTTGGAAAGAAACATGATGGGTTTTAGTTTTGCTATGTTGAGTTTAAGGAGCCCTACTGGCACAGTGGAAACCCTGGTGGCATAGTGGTTAAGTGCTACAGCTGCGAACCAAAGGAATGGCAGTTCAAATCCACCAGGTGCTCCTTGGAAACTCTATGGGGCAGTTCTATGTCCTGTAGGGTCGCTGTGAGTTGGAATCAACTCCACGGCACTAGGTTTTTTTTTTTTTTTTTGTGGCACAGAGGTTAGTACCTGGCTGCTAACCAAAAGGCCAACAGTTCAAACCTACCAGCCACTCCATGGGAAAAAGATGTGGCAGTCTGTTTCCGGTAAAGATTATAGCCTTGGAAACCCTATGGGGCAGTTGTACTCTGTCCTATAGGGTCGCTATGAATTGAAATCGACTCAATAGCAATGGGTTTTTATTTTATTATGCATTTAAAAGACTTCCTACAGAGTAAGAACTTAGTCCTAGGTTTGTAGTATTTACTGAATGTGTATTTGCCTGGTTTTTGTTTAAACTTTATGTACATTTCTTGAACATACAGAGTTTTACATTTTTTGTGTCATAAAACCCTTTGAGATTTTCTCCATTCTATTTAAGTTTATCCAATTTTACCAAACACAGAGATCAGATATTTAACTTTACTTTTCTACATTTTATTATTTTTAAAAATGTATATGTATTTAATTATAAAAATTATACACACTACAGCAAATTTAATAAACACATGAAGGTATTTAAGAAAACAATTATCTCCATTGCCTTTATCTCACAGCTATCTAGTGGAAATTTAATAAAAATTTAATATCAGGAAATCTACTAATAAAATGATATCAATCAGGCAAATAGTATAAAACATATGATATAAATAGATGTCCCCAGAAGGCATTTAATGAAATTCAACACTAGTACCTAATATTTTACCAAGACTTTTTCTCAGGTACATTGGACATGTTATCAGGATGGACCAGTCCCCACAAAAGGACATCATGCTTGGTAAAGTAGAGGGCCAGCAAAAAAAAGGAAGACCCTCAGTGAAATGGATTGATACAGTGGCTGCCACAATGGGCTCAAGCATGACAACGATTGTGAGGATGGCGCAGAACTGGCCAGTATCTCGTTCTGTTGTACACAGTATCGCTTTGAGTCAGGACCTAACAAGAACAACCACCTAACATTTTAAAAAGAATTTAATAGAATAGTTTTAGAAAGATATTTTCTTCATATGATAAAGTATATCTAGCTTAAGTCAACTGTCAACATCAGACTTAACAGAAAATTTTTGGTAAGTGGTATTCTCAATGAAAATCAAGAAAAAAAAGACAAGGATACCTATCATTAGCCTAACAATGTATTACTTTTCTAGAAATTCTGTTTATTGCTCTAAAGTAGGAGGCATGTAAGTGGTTTAACTACTAAAAGAAGACAAAATTATAATAATTTACAGATCAGACAAGCCACTAGAAAATCTACCAAAGTGACTAAAATATATTAGAACTAAAGACTTTGATAAGAGAAACTGATATAAATTAATATGAAAAGCCAGTAGCCCTCCCCTAGATAGATAGTAACTACTTATAATGGCGCTCATAAAAGAAATACAAAGAAGAACTTCTACCATAACTGTTGTCTATACACAGAGCGATCTTGCCAGTTAAAAAAAAAAAAAAATTAAGGCACATTTATTCTTTTAACTATTAGCAGGTGAGCACCGCTATAATTATCACTGTTGAGTCAGAGAAGTCATCCCAAAACCCTCTGTTACATTCTATTTTCTGTCTATATTTATACATGCCTCTGTGTACTAGCTGTTGCCTCTCAGCTCCAGGCCATCCTTCTATTCTTTGCTTTGGGAGGCTGGTGCTGGGCCTCTCCAAATCACTTATCTGCTTTCCCAACTGGCTCTTGGTTAGACTCTGCCAATGTGAGCGCTAGAGGGAGCTTGCAAAAGTGAAAGGGTAAAAGGAACTTGTTTCTTCCCTTCTGTCAGTTGATCCTGACCATTTTGCTCCAGCAATGCCCCTCCTCTCCAGCAGTGGCAGTTGATGGCTCTAAACTCCAACTCCTTTCCAGTTAGAGGTGCTAACTGCAGCCAAGCATCCTCACCCCATCTTCGAAGTCTAAGTCCCAGCTGGCTTTGCGGGATCCTTCCTTCAAGCTTCTGAAGTGCCAGACGCATCTAGGAAATGTTCTCTCTTCAAACTTCTGAATCCCAGCTCCACAGGGTCCCTTTTCTAAACTCCTAAGGCAATAGAATAGCCAGGAAGTGCTCACTCCTCACATGTCTGGGCCTTACCTCTGTGAGGCCCCTCCTCTGAGCTGCTGGGTTCTGATTGACCCAGACTCTTTCCCCCATCCACCTGCCCTGCAGGGGATAACTGCTTCGTGCAATTACTATCTCCCTGCTACCTCAGTGACAGTTCCTATTTTGCCTTTTCAGTACTCCAATGCCCACTTAACCACTTTCCTATACTGAAGAGTCTCTGTAAAAACAACATTATGGTTTTAGTTTATCTATCTGAACACTGACTGATACAGGACTTGGAGATTAGGAGAAGTCTCAGAAAACAACCCTAAAGGAGTGGATTTGGGTACAATAGCTTAATAACAAGACCACACAAAAGTGAGTATATATGGCAGTAACGTCATCAGGATGGTGGAGTAAAAACCTCCAAAAATCCTCTCCTCCATAAAAGTAATGCAAACACTGGGAAAATGTCAAAATCAACATTTTCAGAATTCTGGAAATTAACCAAAGACTTGTAACAATTTAGAAAAATTTATTCTAGAAAAATGGCTGAAGCTGGGTGAGAACATACAGTGTTGTGGCATTTTTAACTTGCCCCATTGCCGTCTCCCTCTCCCCAGCTCCACGGTAGTCTTAAAAATCAACAGCCAACCACTACCAACCATTCTGACCAGGGACACAATAGGAGGTCTCTGATACGATGGGAGAAAAATGTATAACAAAATTCAAATTCCTAAAAAAGACCAGACTTACCGGACTGATAGAGACTCCAAGAACCCTTAAGACTATCATCCTAAGACACCCTTTTAATTTGGAACTGAAGCCACTCCTGGAGGTCACGTTTCAGCCAAAGAATAGACTGGCTTACAAAGGAAACAATATCATCCTTGAGGAATGCGCTTCCTTGAACAATCAACTATAGAGACCAAACGGTTAACATTTACCCAAAAGAAAAGATGAGAAGGCAAGAAGGGGCAGGAAGCTAGATAAATGGAAGCAGAACAAATAGAATGGAAATAATGAGAATGCTGACACATTGCAAAAATCGTAATCAATGTCACGGTACAATTTGTATAAAAATTCTTAAATGGGAACCTAATTTGCTGTGTAAACTTTCACCTAAAATGCAATAAAATATTTAAAAAGACAAGAAGAAGAAAAAGACTTAAAAAAAAAAAAATCAATGACCAACATTCACAATGAAAACCAGCAACCTAACTGGCCACTAGAGCACCTGGGTGGTACACATGGGTAAGCTAACCAAAAAGTTGGTGATTCAAACCCACCCAGAGGCACTTTGGAAGAAAGGCTTGCAATCTGCTTCTGAAGGATCATAGCCTTGAAAACCCTACGGAATGCAGTACTACCCTGCATATATGGAGTCACAATGAGTCAGAATCAACTCAGCAGCGATTGATTTTGTGTTGTTTGTTTTTTAGCAACCACTGGAAAAGTCAGAAAACTGTCATTATTTTATATGTCTGGCAGTTCTCTGGAAAACTTCACTAGTAAGGCTTGTCTTTACTTGACCTAACTCAGAACAGCCTTTTCCCTAGGGGCAAAATGAAGGCGAAGTTACGACATTCCCACATAATCAAAAGCTGAGAGCATCCTTTGCTAGCAGAGCTTCCCGACCAAAATGCAAAAAGAAGTCCATCAGGCTGAATGGAAAAGACCCTAGACAGTAAGTAAAATTCACATGAAAAAATTAAGAGGCCCAGTAAGGGCAACTACATAGCAAAATACAAAAGATAGTATAAATATAACTTTGTTTGCAATGCTTTTTTTCCTCCTGATTTAAAAGACAGCTGTATAAAGTAATAGTCATAAATCTGTGTCATGGGGCATACAATGTATAAAGGTGTAATTTATATGACAATGATAGCACAAAAGAAAAAGAATGGAATTACAAAGGAGCAAAATTTTGTATGCCGTTGAAATCAAATTGGTATTAATCCAAACTAGATTATTATTAATTAAGGTATTAATTATAATCCTCCAGGCAACTACTAAGAATATAACTCAAAAAATATATATAGTAAAAGAAACAACGAGGGGATTTAAGTTTCCAAAAACCAAAGCTGTTGCCGTCGAGGCAATTCCAACTCATAGAAACCCTATAGGACAGAGTAGAACTGCCCCGTATAGTTTCCAAGGAGCACCTGGCAGATTCAAACTGCTGACCTTTTGGTTAGCAGCTATAGCACTTAACCACTGCATCACCAGGGTTTCCATTAAAAGGCATACTAGCAATTGTATATTTAACACGAAAGAAGGCAGAAGTGGAGACATAAAGGAACAAAAAAGGCATAAAACATATAAAAAACAAAGAGTAGAAGGGTAGATATAAATTCTAACTTATTAGTAATTAAATTAAATTTACATTCATTGGATTAAACGCTCCAATTAAAAGACAGAAATGGATGGAGTGGATTAAAAAAAACATGATCCAAAATGGGCAGGGTGGATTTTTAAAAAATAATCTAACTAAATGCTGTCTACAAAAGACACACTTTAGGATCAAAGACATGAATAGGTTAAAAGTAAAGGGATGGGAAAATAAAAGTAAAGGGATGAGAAAAGATGTACCATGTAAACAGTAACCCCAGAAAAAGCTGGAGTGGCTATACTAATATTAGACAAGATAGGCCTTATGATAAATATTGTTACTAGAGACAAAGAAGGATATTTTATAATGATAAAATGTTCAATCTATCAAGAAAATATAAGAATTATGAAATATTTTTTTTTTAAACCAAAGGGCCCAAAATATGTGAATCAAAAACTGAGAGATTGAAGGGAGAAATGGACAATTCAACAATAATAGTTGGAGATTTCAATACCTCATTTTCAATAATGAATAGAACGACTAGATGAAAGGTCAACACAGAAGGACTTGAACAACCCTATAAATCAACCAGACTGAACAGACATCTACAGATCACGGCACTCAGCAACAGCACAACATACATTCTTGTCAAGTGCACACTGAACATTCTGCAGGATAGACCACATATTAGCCCATAAAACAAGCCTCAAGGAATTTAAAAGGATTTTAAATCATGCAAAGTGTCTTCTCCAACCACAGTGAAATAAAGCTAGAAATCGATAACAGAAAGAAATTCACAAATATGTGGAAAATAAGCATCACACTCCTAAATGACCAATGGCTGAAAAAAGAAATCATAAGTGATATTAGAAAATATATTGAGATGAATTTAAAAAACAATATGTCAAAACTAATCTCAGGGCTTAGAGGGAAATTTATACTTGTAAATACCTATATTATAAAAGAATCTCAAATTGATAACCTAACCTTACACCTTAAGAATCTAGAAAAGAACAAATTAAACCCAAAGCAAGGAGATGGAAGAAAAGAATAAAGATTATTATGGTAGAAATAAATGAAACAGAGAAGAAAAAGAGAAAAATCAACAGAACCAAAAGTTGGTTCTTTGTAAAGATCAACATCACTACCAACCTTAGATGGAACGGTAAAATTTCTAGACACAAATTACTTGTTACAGGCCTATTCAGATTTTCTATTTCTTCTTGAGTCCGTTGTATGGTTTCTACCTTTCTATAAATTTGTCCATTTTGTCTAGGTTATCTAATTTCTTAGCAGACAATTGTTCACACTACATCCTTGTAACCCTTTTTACTTCTGTAGTGTTGGTATTAATGCCCCCTATTTTGTTACCAACTTTAGTAATTTGAGTTTTCTCTCTTGGTCAGTCTAGCCAAAGATTTGTCAGTTTTGTTGATCTTTACAAAGAACTGACTTTTGGGTTTGTTGATTTTCTCAGACATCCATTGATCTGCATTCTGTCACTAACATTAGTTTGCATTTTCCAGACTCTTTTACAAATGGAATCACACAGTGTGTACTCTTTAGTCTGGCCTCTTTCTGTCAGCATAATTATTCGGACAATCAGAATGCTTTTGAATACTTTCAAGGTCTTTTGTAGCAGGCTTGCCCAACGCAACATGTAGTTTGCTTTCTTGACGACTGCTTCCATGGGCATTGATTGTGGATCCAAGTAAAACGAAACCCTTGACAACTTCAATTCAAATGACTGCCCCTTGGTGTATGTACAGGTTCCATATAAACACAATTAATTGTTCTGGGATTCCCATTATATGTAATGTTATCCATAATTTGTTATGATCCACATAGACGAATGCTTTTGCATACTCAATAAAATACTGGTAAACATCTTTCTGGCATTCTCTGCTTTCAGCCAGGATGGTATGCCTCATTCCAGGTCCACTTCTGAATCCAGCCTGAATTTCTAGTGTTTCCTGTTGATGTACTGCTGCAACTGTTTTTGAATCGTCTTCAATAAAATTATACTTACATGTGATATTAATGTAATCATTAATATTGTTGGAGAATTTCCACACTGTTGGATCACCTTTCTTTGGAATGGGCACAGATATGGATCTCTTCCAGTTAATTGGCCAGGTAGTTGTCTTCCGAATTTCTTGGCATAGCTGACTGAGCGCTTCCAGTGTTGCATCCATTTGTTGAAATGTCAATCGGTACTCCATCAATTCCTGAAGCCTTGTTTTTTGCCAGGGCCTTCAGTGCAGCTTGGACTTCTTCCTTTAATACCATAGGTTCTTAATCATATGTTACCCCCTAAAATGGCTGAATGTCCACGAATTCTTTTTAGTACAATGACTCTGTGTGTTTATTCCTTCCATATTTTGATGCTTCCTCCATTGTTCAATATTTTGCCTACAAAATCAAAAAAACCAAACCCATTGCAGTCCAGTCAATCCTAATTCATAACAACCTTGTAGGACACAGTAGAACTGCCCCATAGGGTTTCCAAGGAGCAACTGGTGGATTCCAACTGCTGACTTTTTGATTAGCAGCCATAGCTCTTAACCATTGTGCCACCAGGGGTCCCTTTTGCCCTAGAACCCTTCAATATTGCAGCTTGAGGCTTGAATTTTTTCTTCAGTTCTTTCAGCTTGAGAAATGCCAAGTGTGTTCTTCCATTTTGGGTTTCTAACCACGTCTTTGCGCATTTCATTTTAATTTGAATAATAGTTGTATTAACTGGTCTTCCTTATAAAAGGTGTATGGATATTATCCTATCACTGACCATATTGTACTTTAGGATAGATCTTGAAAAGTTCAAAAGTATAAGAACCACTGTAACAGACTAAAATAAGAAAAACAAGCCTTTTATGATATCAATTCAGTGAAGTAGCCCTCATCTCAAAATTTGGAAATTATAAGCTTCTCTAGGGCTTAAGCTCTGTCTTTTAATATTTTAAGTCTCTGTATACCCAAAGCCTAATTATTAATTCAATAAACACTTACTGAATACTAAAAGAGTCTGGCACACAATAAGTGTTTAGAAAGGAAACATGGAAAGAAAGAAGGGAGAGAGAGAGGTGGAGGGAGAGAAGGAAGGAAGAAGGAAAGAAGAAAGGGAGGGAGTAAGAAAGAGAGAGGAAATTATGTCTGTGGCCTCAAAGCTGTGCCAGACTTTTAAAAGTCCATATTTTGTTCTTTCCCATTCTTCCTACAGTGGCCAAGAAACAATATATACAGGGGAGTGTACAAAAATGAGCCAAGATTCTGTGGGTGGTGAAGGGAGGCAGAAACTAGGGGAACAAAACTATTTCTCTTTTGTTCTCATGTACTTTTCTTTCCTCGTTTCCTGAATTCCTTCATTTTCGCTGTCTCACGCTCATCTGTTTCCTGACATATATGGAGTTACACTTAAACAGACATGTATTCTTATCTCCCAGGAGGGCACACACACAAACTCCCAGAGAAAGTTCTCTTCAACTCTTCTATCCGTGCTTTTCTCATTGGTCTTAAGACCCGGGGCCCGCAGTGGACCTTCCTCCGGTCAGCTGCTCTTTCTTCATTTTCTCCCAGTAGATACTTTCCATGGCTTGCCATCTAAGGATTCAATGTTCTTTTAAGACAATGTAGCATGTCCTATCACAGGACAGATAAATCCCGTGATATATCCTCTAGTGTGAGATTCACTCTCCTTCCTTCAAAACCAGTATTAAAAAATCAGGTGGTCAGAGAGAAAGCAAAAGCTAGCATTTATTTCCTGAGCACTTACTACATGCAGAGTTATGTGTTGAGTCCTTTCAGGACATTAGCACCGAATTTCTTTACAAAAAGTCTATGAAGTAAGCATAACTATGCCCATTTCAAAGATGAGGAAATTGAGAATTAAAGAGGCCGAATAATTTACCTAAGATCTAACAGTTGCAAAGAAAAAGCATCCAATCCTTGGCAGTTCATCTCAGAGTTTCTACTCTTAACTTCTACAGAACAAAAAAATTCTCAGAATCATAGAGTATTAGGATTGAAGGTGCCTTGAAAATTATTGAAGCCAGTGGTTTTCCACCTTGAATGCACATTAGCATTATGGATGCTTTTTTTTAAATCCTAACCACCAGGCCACACCCCAGCCCAATTAAATAATCTCCGGGGTTGTGACCCAAATATCTTTTGTTTGTTTTATTTTTTCGAAGCTTCGTGATGATTCTAACGTACAGAAAAAGTTGAGGTTCACTGATTTGAGTCCAGGTTTTATATTTTGTTATTTAGAGAACTAGTGACAGTAGAAAAAAATTAGAGTAATAGAGGAAGCTCCTGCTACCATTCAACTCACAGAGAACAAGGGAAGGCGTCCACCCACCATGGGGCAAGTGTGGAGTGCCTTGCTGTTCTACTTCAAAGAACTGTATATAAGTCATTCCTGTCTAAGATTTATAGCAAGAGGTGTGATTATTTCCCTTTAAATTCTTTAGGCTTGGTGTGGTATCCTGAAAGTGTTAATGGTCGTATACTCCAGAATCAACTCTGAAAATGATTCATCAGAATCTTGGGACATTTAGCCCCTCTCAAGCCTCTGTTTCCTTATCTGCAAATTTAGTGTGATAGCGGCCAAGCCTTATTGACTTTAAGGGTAGTTTTAAAAATCAAAGAAGACAATGTGTACTTTTCATATTTTCCAGGTTTTTATTTTGTTTTGTTTCTTTTTTTTTTTTACTTGAAGAATGACACAATGTTAGTTTTTAGCAGGTAATTAACTTAAAAGGAAATGAGCATTGAGGGCACACAGAACAGGGCCTGAGTCTCAGTCTTGCTATTTATTAACTGTCGCTAGGGAAGTTGATTAAGCTCCCTGAAACAGTACTCTCATCCATAATATGGAGAAAGAAAAATCAATCACCTCGTAATTGTTTTGAGAATGAAATAACACTCCACACAGTTTAGAGGCACCTCCAAAAAACCCATTGCCGGTGAATCGATTCCAACTCATAGCGACCCTATAGGACAGAGTAGAACTGTCCCATAGAGTTGCCAAGGAGCGCCTGGTGGATTTGAACTGCCGACCTTTTGGTTAGCAGCCATAGCACTTAATCATTACAGCACCAGGGTTTCCTAGTGGCATCTAAAAAGTATTAAAAAGTGTTACTTTTCTTTTCTCAAGAAACCCTGGTGGCGTAGTGGCTAAGTGCTGCCACTGCTAACCAAAGGGTCGGCAATTCAAATCCACCAAGAGCTCCTTGGAAACTCTATGGGGCAGTTTTACTCTGTCCTGTATGGTCGCTATGAGTCGGAATCGACTCGACGGCACTGTGTTTTGGTTTTCCCTTTCTCACAACAATTTAAATTTTTTACTTTTTTCTACTATATATCTTAAATTAAAGCACACGAGAAAAAAAAAAACCTAAGGCAGAAGTTGCCATGTAAAGATACATCTACTAACAGTAAAGACTGTCAACAGCCCCTAGAAGTTAGGAGAGAGGCACACAGCAGTTCTCTTTCAGAACCCTCGGAAGGAATTAACACAGCCAATATCCTGATCTGGACTCCTGGACTCCACAACTGTGATAAAGTTCTGTTCTTTAAAGCTACCCATTTTATGGTATTTTGTTATGGTAGTCCTTGGAAATGATGGCAGTATGTATGTATATATTAAGCATGTGTCTGTTTTTATGTATATCCATGCATATATTTCCTAGCTCTGTCTACTGAAAAGGCCTAGAAGCAAAGATACTTCAGTAGCCATGAGCTCACCTAGCACCCAGATCATCATTTTTAATTGAACCAGGGCCAAAAGGAACCAGTGCTCCTCAGAGAAATGGCCAAGTCCAGGGCTGGAGAAGGGTCAGTACAAGATAAGACTGGAACATCTTACAAGGAAGTGCTCACAAAAATGATAAGGATCTTTAAGTCCATACTGTTATATATAAAAAAAATAAATAAATAAAGAAGAGGGAAGGGAGGACTCTTGTTTATAGTAGAATATCAAGTGCCATCTGGTAAATGTGGAATACGGAAGTTAGAAAATCATCATTTTGCAATCATCATAGAGAAGATTGGTTCAAGCACGAATCATCAATGGGTTCTCAATCCAGGGGAAAGTTTGATGAGAAGCAGGCTAATTGTTTGGCCTTCATATGTCTCCCCACATGATTATTAGTTTCAAGATCAAAAAAAAAAAAAAGTAACTATAAAAAAAAAAAAAACTATACATTGGAGAAATAGAACAACACTTGACTGAATCATCAAAATTCACATCACCAACGCAGAGCAGATGAACGTTGTGTGCATCTACACAATGCCTTGAGAAGGACCCAGTATCTCCTATGTCATATTCCACCCAGGCCTGTATAACCTGAGTCTAATGGCTAGGAAACGTCAGGCAAGCCCAGAATAAGGAACACTTGTCATGAAAGATAAAGAAAGGCTATGAAAATGTTCCACATTAAAGGAGACTAAAGAGACATGACCACCAGATCAATGTCCTACGCTAGGCTGGATCTTCTACTGAGGTAGAGTTGTGGTGGTGGAATGCTCTAAAAGACATCACTGGGTCAAGAGACAAAATACAAATACTTATTAGATAAAAGCATTATATCAACATATTTACTGAGGTTTTAACTCTGCTGTGGTTAGGTAAGAGACTATCCCTATTCTTAAGACGTATACACTATGTATTTAGGGGTAAAGAGCCATGGTGTGTGCAACTGACCCTCAAATGATCCAGAAAAAAAAAATCTATGCACATATATGTATGTATGTATACACACACACATACGCACACAGGGACACACGAAGTGCATGCAAGTAATAAAGCAAATGGGATGAAACCTTAGCCACAGATAAACATGGAAAAAGGATATACAGGTGTTCTTTGTTCAATTCTTATTCCTACAGCTTTTCAGAACACTTATTTCCAAATAAAAACAATTTTTTAAAAAAAAGAATGTGCTATCAACTTGATTTAGAATAGCTTAGCCCAAAATAACAAAATACCGTTATCAAAATAAGGTAGGAATTCATCTTAATCCCTATCTGAAAAATGTTGTCAGCAAATTTTGCTAAAACTACTTCATTATTGAACATTTATAAGACCATATATTGAAGCGGTTTTGATTAAAACAGCTTACAAACTATAGTCCAACCAACAGAGAAGGGTATATTTAATAAATTACCATGACATAGCCATATGCCGTTAATTAGCTGGGTGTCTTCCCAGAAGCCTTGTAAGGAAGACCCACTTAGTGATCAGAAAAAGATTGGAGTGCCTAATCAGCAGCCTTTATAGGTCTGAAATACAAATTTTCAGAATGCTACTTTTAAAATCATACCACATTTCTTTTTCTTATTTTAAAATAATGTCTGAGACCCAACAGTAGTCTTTAATTTCACATTTTTAGTACTTACTTTTTACTTAGATATTAACATTGAGATTTGGAGGGGTGGGGGATACAGAATTAAGTATTTCTTGCCCTTGGAAAACTTAGTGTCCTTGGTTCACATGCAGGTACAGAGGCTGACATCCTAACATTTGTATTTCAATATTTGCTTCTTAAAAAAAAAAAATTAGAGACTGATATAAAGAGAACATACCTATCGCACCCTCCATTTTGAGATAGCTTACATTTGCAGGCCAGCTATACATACCTCCTCTCAGTGAGCTGAAATTGTTTGACCAGATTGATCCCAAAGATTGATTGATATGACCTAAGGCTTTGTTTTTCTGTTTGTGTTTTATTTCGGTTTAAAGAAGCTAATTTGTTATAGATCTGAGATATTATGACTTTAAAAACTTTCTGCTAATGTACTGAAGCCCTGGTGGCCCAGCACAGAGCCCTGGTGATGTAGTGGTTAAGAGCTACAGCTGCTAACCAAAAAAGGTCAGCAGTTTGGATCCACCAGCTGCTCCTTGGAAATTCTATGGGGCAGTTCTACTGTGTACTACAGGGTTGCTATGAGTCAGAATCGACTCGATCGCAACGGGTTTTGTTTTGTTTAATACTAATTCATAAATTATCGGCTATTTATACTTCAAACAAATGAGCTAATTGTTAGCGTGTTTACCTAATAGGCTAAGTCTAAATAGCTATTAGTGGCCATTAGTAAATGAAATTATATTTGCATTTTAAAAGGTTTTTTTAAATGTCACTCTGTATTTTTCACGTAGCAGATTTACATAAAAACATCTCTGATTAAGGCACGACTTTATAAAGTGAATATTTAATTTCCTGAACTGCCTGCATAAACAAAAGGAAAATTCATAATTTATCAATTTTCTGCTGTAGACTTCAGGCCATGTTCTTCAGTGGCAATTTACATGCAATGACTTCAACATTAGAAGGAAGATAAAAAGGAGAATTGAAAGTACAGAGGGAAGAAAATAAATCCAAGAAAGGAGAACGAACAAAGAGGAGAAAAGAGAAGAGGAAACAACCGAGGAAGGAGAAATAGAATGCCACTGGGAAGGATTAGATACTCAAAAAAGAGAAGAATGGGGCAATGCAGTTGGAGGGAGAAAGAAGGGGAACTGAGAGATTAAAATTTCTCACCTGCAGGGTTGTTAACAAGGTCCTGAGCTGGAGCCACCTTATTTTCATCAGAAAGGACCATTGCCTGTATTTCACGTTGCTTCTGTTTGTTTAATGCAGGTTTATTTTAAGATTAACTTAACTCGCATGAAAGTACTCATTAATGCTTGTACTAGAGTTAAGCACTCATTTTAGAGATGGACGGTAATTCTATCAGACGACTGGGCTAAGCAGAGGCTCTGCAGCACGCCTGGCATTCGTAAGAATTGCCAACTATTAATAAAGCAGTTTGCTTCCAGTTGTCACTGTGTGCCATTCTTTGACTCATTCCCTGAGGAATATTTTTAAACAAGCTTAGATAGAACTTGTCATGGTATCATATAACCGCTATTGAACTGTTCTGGGCTTTGAATCAGCCATGTATCCTTTGTGTGGAAAAGAAAAACAATCTGTCATAAAAATGCATGAAAGTTGACAACATTTTCTCTAATAGCTATATCCTGGGAATACACATTTCTGAAGGTTTTTAAACACTCACTTGGGTAAACGCATACT
Source organism: Elephas maximus indicus (assembly GCF_024166365.1). NCBI lineage: Eukaryota > Metazoa > Chordata > Mammalia > Proboscidea > Elephantidae > Elephas > Elephas maximus. The sequence goes on along the minus strand of NC_064845.1, from coordinate 16,507,086 downwards.
ACATTCTCAGGTCATTTAAAATATAAATCACTGACCTTAACAATCACTACAACTGACTTTGCAGATAAGCCTGTGGTTTTCTGACTGTCAGGTAGCCTATAATGGCCTACATGAAAGAAAGAACTCGTGTTTATTTTTTTTTCTAGTATTTTGTTTTGTGATCAAGTATAGACAGTATTCAAAATAGCTATCTCACTTAATGTTTATTTAATTTTCCGAACTATATCAATTATTGTCTAACACTCTATGAGCGTACAGTGAAATCCATGAAGTTATATGAAGGCAATAATGGAGCAAAATGTCAACCCAAACAACGATTTTTCTTCCCATCTAAAAATTCTTTTTCAAATGGTACAATTAATCTATATAATTTTTTTAAATGGAAATTTGTCCTGGTTTCAAAAGTAGTGAATGACAATGCGGCCACATCGTGCTATATGAATGTTCTCAGAACACAGAAAATTACCATTGACGACAAGTGATGACTATATTTGGGTTTACAGAAGCACCTAAATTAGATGATATCCTTGCTTTTAATTTGTGTTGGAGTTCATTTCAGGAACACACACAGACTTCTAATAAAATATCCCACTATCCTGTACCGTTAACAAAAGGCAATACAATTCCATTGAGTGGTTTTCATATAATAGTCAATCAAATATTTACCACCATCCTTGCCTAAATTATTTGTATAGCATTCATAATTACATTCAGTATTACTTCTTTGATCCCCCAAATAATTTTATCTTCCTTTTAAACACGAGTCAGCTGAGGCAAAATGATGTAAAGGTAACTTCTTCACCAATTAACGTAAGATTTGTTGTAATTCCTGAACTTTTAATTCCTATAGTTAAGACACCCAGATACCATTTCCTTCCATCTCTGCTTGTGACTTTTATCTCAAGTGAGAGCTAAATATCAAGATGAGCTTAAGAATTAAAACCAGAGTCTAATGTATTAGAACACAATAGCATAGATAAGGAGCCATAGAACTTTAGAGTTGAAGATTTTAAAGATAACATTTTAAAGGAAATGGAAGTCCAAGGATATTAAAAGACCTGCCAAACTTTGCATAACTGGTGTGAGAATAAGTAGAAAGGAAGCTAAGTACACTTGATAACTATACAAGAAAGGATAAGAGAATAAACAATGTCATAGGTAGCTAGACAATATTCCCATGGGGAAGAATGGTTTATGGAACACTGTGCCCAGGAAATAACTTCAAACAAGGTTGTATGAAGCTAATCTGCTAAGGTCTGGTTCCTTCATCACCAGCAATAACCAACAGGCTTTTTACCATCACCATAGGGTCAATATGAGTCGGAATCGACTCAACGGCAATTTTTGTTTTGTTTTGTTTTGGATATAAGGATCTGTTCCCAGTTATACTCCATATATAGCCTCTACACTGGATTACTATTGCCCCCAAAAAATTTTTTTTATAAACAGAGAATATTAGCCTTTAACCAAATGCATTGGGAAAATACTTTTAAAAAAATGTGTATTCCTTGTGTGTGTATGTTTTCTTTTTAAGTGTTTATTCTCTTTTTGTTTTTCTTTTTAAGCAGAACCAGAAAGAAGGACGTGTCAGGGACAGCACAGGCTCTGTGACTAAGAGTAAGGAGGGACAACCTTCTAGCCCTGAAAGTGAAAATCCCCTTCTATTTTAAGGAACATTCCCTTACTTTAAGAACCTCTCAAGTGAGTCATTAGAGTTAGATCATATTCTCCAGAGACATTTATTTTCCAAAGAATAAGCCTTTAATGCATTGATAAGAGAGGAAAAAAATATAATCTGACAACTAAGAAGGCAGAACCACTCCTTACCAAATACCCTGTCTGTTTTCTTCTCATCAGTCTGCAGAGCCCAAACGGCTATGGCGGGAAATAAAGATCTCAACTCCGTGAAGGCAAAAAGGCTCAAACATGAGTCCTCTAGTCCCGTGGCTTTATATGACTGCTGTTCTGTGGTGATTGGCCCTGAAAATCCTCTACTTTGCCGTAACCCAATGTGTCTCAGAGGAAGAGAAGTGGACAATCGGGGCTTTGAAAACTCCCAGCTTTCTGGGTAAAACCATAATTGTGTACTTCACGTCAGGCTGTATAAAAGCATATATGAATAGCTGCTGTTTTATTGCTCACCCATTTAAAATGCAAATGATAGTACCAAAAATTACCAAAGTCTACGCTCCAGATGTTCTTCTTATTCAAGACAGCTTTTTTTTTTTGCTACACTTATCTTCTCCTACGCATCTCTGAATTTATTCTACTACATAACCCTCCTCATGAAAACTCCTACTTGTTTCTGAAATAATTTTGTTTTATATATTTAAAGAGTTAGAATCAAAAATAAGCTCTCGTTTTCCCAAGTCATGAGGAAAATAGACCTTCATTTCCATATTCCAAAAGTTAAATATGTAGAAATAAACTAACAACATAAAGTGGCAGACAACCTATTTATGGTGCTCCATTGGTTGCTCTGTGGAAAGAAAAGTGGCCCAGTTTTCCTCAAAAGCATGTGAAGGACCCAAAAGAGAACAACTAAAGTTCTGTTATGAGTGCCCATCACCAACACCCCCTATAAGATTGCTTAATTCAGTGTGCTTGAACTTGGAGGGAAACACGTACACACAAAAGCCCCTCTCTTTCTGCATGAAGGAAGGGGAAGTCCTGATGCTGGCCATGAATGACAGGATGTGGTTCCAAGCAGAAAAGGAGACATGGTATCATTCCTCATTCATTCATTCATTTATTTAACAACCATCTATTAGCAATTTCTACTGCAAACACCATATTAAAATGAACAAGACATGTTTCCTACCTTTCGGACTTTATAATCCAATGGAAGGAGAAAGGGAACACACAATAAGACACTCTGTTGTTTAGGATTTTTTGTATTAGATGTGACAGAAGCCTACTTTACAAGGAATTATTTGTTGGGAATTTATTGGCTCATGTAACTAAAAGTTCTAGATGTAGATTCCAGACGTAGCTGGATCCAGCAAAGTCAATACACAATACGTCTCATTCCTCCGGATTGCTATGCTTTCCTTTCAATTGATTTCATTCTCAGGCAGGTTTCCACCTTCTGGGGGCATCAAGGCCACCTTTGGCTCCAGGTTTACATGTCACCAACATGAGAACTCTCATGAAAAGAGAGAGATTTTTGTCTAATAGTTTCAGCAAAGGTCCAAGAACTGATACTAATTTGGCCTGCTTGGGTCATGTTCCCATCCCTGAACCAATCTCTGTAGCTACAGTGACAGAATTTGTTACTTAGCTAGGCCAGTAGGCTGAGCATGTGGGAGGGATAGTTCCACTAAGAAAAGGGCATGACCCAAGCCATGGTGTTTTCAATCTCCTCATATGCATATGAAAGCTGGACAGTGAATAAGAAAGACTGAAGAAGAATTGAAGCCTTTGAATTATGGTGTTGGAGAAGAATATTGAATATACTGTGGACTGCTACAAGAATGAAGAAATCTGTCTTGGAAGAAGTACAACCAGAAGGCTCCTTAGAAGCAAGGTTGGAGACTTCGTCTCATGTACTTTGGACATGTTATCAGAAGAGATAGCCCCTGGAGAAGGACATCGTGCTTGGTAAAGTAGAGGGCCAGCGGAAAAGAGGAAGGCCCTCAATGAGAGGAATTGACACAGTGGCTGCAACAATGGGCTCAAACATAGCAATGATTGTGACGATGGCACAGGACTGAGCAGTGTTTTGTTCTCTTGTACACAGGGTCGCTATGAGTCAGAACTGACTCAACAGTACCTAACACCAGGAGGAAAGAGAGAAGTCAGAGTTGTTTGTCTTACAGTTTTTGGTATTTGAATGGGATGTGGGGGCAGGGAAGAATGAGTTTTTAGCGTCATGCTGTTTAGAATCTTCTAAACCCAAAAACACCAAACCCACTACTGTCGACTTGATTCCGACTCACAGCGACTCACAGAGAAGAACTGCCCTGTAGAGTTTCCAAGGAGCGCCTGGCAGATTTGAACTTCTGACCACTTAGTTAACAGCTGTAGTACTTACCCACTACACTACCAGGGTTTCTGAGCATCTTCTAGAACAGCTTTATTTAATGTGGAGACAGTTGGAAGCGTTCATCTGGGCTCAACTGAGGGCTAAAGGATCAGTAGAATGAATTCATAGTAAAGTCGTTTAATCTGGGTTTTTTTTTTCTGGCAACAGACAGATATGCAGGACAATGGACTAAGAAAGATGGGCGTATTCAGGGGTCAGGTAGAAGTTTATGAATGGACAGACAATGACACTGTGATTCTAAAATTCTAGCATGCATCAGAATCACCTGAAGGGCTTGTTCAAACACGGATTGCAGGGCTCCATGGCGGGAATTTCTGGTTCAGTATGTCTGGGGTGATGGGGCCTAAGAATTTCTAACAAGTTCCCAAATGATACTAATGCCACTAGTGCAAGGACCACAGTTTGGGTAGCACTGATCTGGAGAACTAAGCAGACAGCTGCAATTACCGGCAGGCATCCAGATAAGAAAGGGGAAGAAAATTAACTGTTGAGTATCTACTACAAGTTTCACAGCATTGTCTAGGAAGTATGTGTTATATATTTTTCAGATGAGGAAACTGCAATTCAGAGAGGTAAGGAACTTGTCCAAAGCCACACAATTAGTAAGACAGCAACACTGGTACTTTGACCCAGATCTATCTGAGTCCAAAGCCCGTGTTTCTTCCACTGTATTATGCTCTCGATGTAATCTCTGCATGTAAAGTCAGGAGGGGACTGGGAGACTAGGGTCATAAGAAGGATCTACAGTTCACAGGGAGGCTTTAAGCACCAACTGGATGCCAACAACTGCTAAATATATCTTTCCAGGCCAGACCTATCTCCTGAAATCCGGTGCTCAACTACCTATCCAACATCTGTACTGGCCATTCCATCTCTCTGGAACACTCTTTGTCCACATACCTGAGAGCTAACTTTCTCCCTCCTTCAAGCCTTTGCTCAAACTTCATTTTCTCAGTAAACCTGTTGCCCCCCAGTCAATTCTGACCCAAAGAGACCCTATAGGATAGAGCAGAACTGTCCCATAGGGTTTCCAAGGAACGGCTGGGAGATTCAAACAGCTGACATTTTGTTTTAACCACTCCTACTCCTCCCCCTTATTCTATTTTTTTCTGCTCTGTTTTTTTTTTTTTCCTCATAACCCTTCTAAAACCATATATAATTAACCTATCTGTTGTATTTATTATTGATTGTTTATCTCACTCCACTAGAATGTAAGCCCTATGAAACGGGGATCTTTAAATTTTGTTCACTGAGGTATCCAAGGTGCCTAAGCCTGTGTTTGACACATTGCAGGTGCTCAGTAAATGCTTGTGGAATGAATGAGGTGCAGAAATGAGTTCCATGGAACCAAGAAAGTGGTAGTGATGCAAAGTCAGAATAATTACATCAGCGAGAACGATTTCAGAGCTGAGCTCTTGGAGATGGCTGGATTCTGCTGATGAGGAAAGCATGGCTGTGAGTTTGACCTGCGGAAGGGAAGTGGAGCAGGAGGCTGACAACAGAGAAGGACTAATAGAACACCCAAGAGTCAAAGTCAAAGAGCTTCTCTTACCACTGTTCTCAGTAAAAAAAAAAAAAAAAGAGAGAGAGAGTAACGGGGAAATGGAAAATTATTTTCCCTTTTGAAAGTGTTCAAAGTTTTGCAGTAATCTTAAAAAATATGCATTATTTCTCAAATGGATATTAGTTTCTTTACCTTACGTATCTACCTGTGAAGAAAGTATATAAGACCAGCTCCTGAATTGTTTTTGCTTAAATCAGGAGGGCATAAATAAGGAGTGCCTAGACAGAAACGAAAGAAGCTTCATCCACTCTATGCGGAATTACAGGGTCAGAATGACAGGATTCTCTGGGTAGACAGCAACAGAAAACGAAACTAAGGCTGCCTTTAAAAAAGTGGGGGGAGGGTTTATTGGCTTGTAGAATGTAAAAGTCCAGGGTTTCAGGCCTGACTTTATCTAGACACACATACAATGTCATCAAGAATCTTATTTTCTTCATCACTAAGCTTTTCTTACCTTTCTGTTCACATTATTTGCTGGCAGACTTTCTCCAAATACGGCCTCCACAATCTCTAGGCTTATATTTTTTCATATTAGCCACCCCAGCAGATGAAGCCTCTTTGCCAATCATTCCCAGAAAAGTTCCAGGCCTGCCTCTCCTTTCCTGACTTGAGTTGTGTCATCTCCCCTAAACAAATCACCGTGGGCATGGGACGCAGGCCTCTAATTGACTCATCCTGGGTCTTATACAAGTCCGCTCCTGGAGCCAAAAGATGGACCAGACCCTACATGGACTGATTGTAGAGAAGCGTGATTCCCTGAAAGAAAAAACTTGTGCTTGTTCATCAGAAAAGGGGAAATGGTTGCTGAGCAGGCTGCAAAAGCGTATTGGTATTTTTTCAAAGTTTTATAGGACAGAATCTTACTGCTTATATAACAATGTTCTTAGGAATATGTAAGAAGTAAAGGCCAAAAAACATTTCTCTTAATTTAGAAAGTCCGTACTTTTGCAAGAACATGTTATTTTCAGGGACCTACCATTGAGGACAAGTTTTCTTTTTTAAATAAACCTGAACACTTCTGAGTCCTGTGTCACCTTCCCCCTTAGCAGATGTCTGATATTTCCCAGATTCAGGGCTAGACACTAGGTAAAATATGAACAGAGGCAAGATGCACCATCGGGGCACCATGCTCCTGCCTTTCCCTACCTCCCCCAGCCACCTATTTAGGGGACCTTCAAATAATGCCATCATGAACGCTCTGTTTCCAGGTCTTCCATCTATCCTGGACCAGGTTCCCATGGCTGCCATTATCCTGCCCAGTCTGGGCCCAGTCACTCTTTCCTGTTGGCAGCTGCAGTCATGAAAACTCAGTGAAAAAGCTTTGAAATGTTTAGAAACTTCAGACTCTACCTCAGAAATCTAGAAATTTCTCAGAAAGGCCCCTTTGTGACTAGTCATGAGTCTGACCCTGCCTCCCATATACCTCTGGAATCCAACAAGAAGATTTCCAAGCACCAGCTCAGTTTTTTGTTTTTGTTTTTGTTTTTTTTAAGATTTGGGCAAATCATCATGATCTCCTAGGGCAAGGAATCTTAGTGCTAGAAGTAAATTTAGTGACCACCTACTTTGGCCCTATACCTTCAAGTAGGAAAAAAGACTTGCAGGCAAGTGATGGAAGTGCAGATGGCAATCCCCATTGCTGTTGAGAAAACCTACTTGGTGGTGACTCAGAACATCAGCAGGAATAATAGAGGGGAAAGAAGGTGAGAAATCATCTCTCCCAATCTGGTCTCTGGTCTTTTGTTATTCTAAAACCTTGTTTTTGTCTTGAATTTATTCATTTCTTCCTTCTGCAAAGATTTATTTAGTTCCTATCATGTGCCAGGAACAAAGCAGCTCCCAAAAGAAAAAGACACTGTCCTTCCTCCCAGGCTCTCAAGGTCTAATGGGGGAGGCAGACACGCACTGGGATGTGTGCTGAACTAGCAATGACAGAGGAGATTAAAGGGAGATGGAGAAGGGGATCTTTACCCAGCTCAGGGGCAGTGGGAGTGCAGATGATGATGGACTCTCAGAGAATAGGTCCCAAGGGAGATCAAAGTAAGCTGAGTCTCAAAAAATGAGTCAGCTGGCAAAACTCAAGGCAGCCAAGCTTGGCATGGAAAAGCGGTGACTGGTAAGCACAGCAGGGGCCAGATCATGTAGAAGCTTCCAGGCCAAGTTAAGAAACTTGGAATTTATTCTGTAGTCAATGCCCATGAGGAACTATCAACACATTTTATGCAGTGTATAGTAATGTCATCCAATTTTCATTTTTGCTAAATCATTCTGGCAGCTGTGTAGAGGGTAGAATTTAAGAGAACAAGATAACTCAGGGAGGAAAATAGATGAAAGACTGAACTAGCAAAATGGCAGCAAGGAATGATAGGTAGAATTATATTTGAGAAAAATTGAGGGGGGAAAATCAGAATGACTTGGGAATTGATTAGATGTGGGGGGACAAAGAATGAACACAGAGCTTGTATCTGCTGACCAGCTGGTGACTACAAGCAGTGGGAAGCTGGGTGGAGCCATTTGTCTTGGAAGGCAAGGAGAGGGGGCAGCAATTGGAGCAATCTGCGCTTTCACCATCTAGGGGAAAGGATACAATTGATTCTCTTGGACTAAGTGGATTCCATGGAAGATAAGTAGGTTCAAGCCAACTCGATGTGTTATCTAAGAAAACAGCCCATGAGGGAAAGGAAAATTCAGGAGCTAGGAGCTGTGGAATAGATTACCAAAGGCAAGAGCTGAGAGGACTCGGCCCAAGAAGTTAGTAGTACAATGTATTGCACATGTCAACCTTGTCATCCCCACATGGGGGTGTTTCCAAAAGCTCAGAAATGCCCCCATGAAAGAGCCATCATATGGAGGCCTGCTATAACAGAAAGCATGATGGCCAGACAGTATTTGCCAAGGTAGAACATGAGCAGCACCAGTAACAAAAGGCTCTTGCCTCTTGTTTCTCTGAGAAAGAGCCATTTTTTAAAGGTTAGTTTAGATAAAACTAGCTATAAATTAATGAATGCACTTGGTATACATAAACTACAACATATAACAATGCTCTGAAAGCAAATGAGTCAAAGTGCCAAGGTCAGGCCCCCCACTCCCTGGCATAGTGGGCTCCCGTTCTTGTCTTAAGACACCTCAAAGATGGTAGGTAACATGTAACTGGCTGATACACACTCAAGGCACCAGCTTCAATATGTGTATTCATCATTAATAAAGCTTAATTTTAGGTGAAAAAAAAAGGAAGGGCTAGCACTTTCTGCCCACCTCCCAGGGGGTCATCTCTTACATTGCCCTAGGAGTGGGCCCAGCATTCTGTGATCACTGCTGTGATCACGCTTTGCTTTACAGAACCATTTTAGCATCTGCCAGGCCAGGCTCAGCTGGTCCACCACCACTCACTGCCCTCAGAAATGTCTGGATGTTCTCCAAACTCCCTGAGGGACAGAATTACTGGGCTAAATGCTGGGGACTATGGCCTCGGGGGACATCTAGCTCAATTGGCATAACATAGTTTATAAAGAAAATGTTCTACGTCCTACTTTGGTGAGTAGCATCTGGGGTCTTAAAAGCTTGTGAGTGGTCATCTGAGATACTCCACTGGTCTCACCCTGTCTGGAGCAAGGGAGAATGACGAAAACCAAGACACTAGGGAAAGATTAGTCCAAAGGACTAATGGATCACAACTACCACAGCCTCCACCTGACTGAGTCCAGCACAACTAGACAGCGCCGTGCTACCACCACTGAGTGCTCTGACAGGGATCATGATAGAGGGTCCCAGACAGAGCTGGAGAAAAATGTAGAACGAAATTCTAACTCACACACACAGGAAAAAAAACAGACTTACTGGTCTGACAGAGACTGGAAAAACCCTGAGAGTATGACCAATGGACACCGTTTTAGCTCAGAACTGAAGTCACTCCTGAGGTTCACCCTTCAGCCAAAGATTAGAAAGGCCCATAAACAAAAATGAGACCAAATGGGCACACCATCCCAGGGGCAAAGACAAGAAGGCAGGAGGGGACAGGAAAGCTAGTAATAGGGAAACCAACGTTGCGAAGAGGGGCATGTTGACATATCGTGGGGTTGGCAACAACTGTCATAAAACAATATATGTATGTTTAATGAGAAACTAATTTGCTCTGTAAGCCTTCATCTAAAATACAAAAAAGAAAAAGAAAGAAATGCCCAGGTGTTCTCAGGGAGCCCACGCCGTCTGGTAGTTTCCCCTTTTTGACCCTGAAACACAAACTTCTGATTACTTCCCCTGGGCAGTGGGAGTGTGGGGTGGAGAGAGGGATGGCTCTGTGACTCAACTGTTAGTCATCTCTTCAAATGGTACCTTGTGTCTCCCACTAGAGGCCAGAGGACAAGGGTAACTTCTCAGCAGGCATTCTGCTCCTTGTTGTAGCAACAACCCTTGAAGGACCAGTTTTGGTGAGTCCCAGGAGAAGGAGCAAAGTCAAGGGTCCAGTTCTGGGAAAGGGTTGTTTATTTCTTTATTATTTTTTATTAAGCAAGCTACAAGAATTTTGGTTAGGTTGTAAACTCTAGGGGGTTGTGCATTAGCCTTCTCTTGAACCTGGTTTAAATTCTGTTCCCTTAAAAGTTTCTGAACCCTTTTCTACCTACAGAGTCTTCTTGACGCCTTCAGCTTCCTTCTTCTGTATTGATACTCCCTTTTGATCTCAGGACTTTACTATTCGTCTGAGGTTATCACACATAGTTCTGCTTGCCCTCGAAAACCATCACCTTTCTGATCTTTTCTAAGCTACCTTCAGCTGGGACTCCTGGTAATCTTTTATATACTCTGTTTTGCCTTCAAAGCCTCCCCACTCTCCTATTCTCATATCCTCCAGATTATTTTTTATTTTCTCCTAGGGAAATGTATTTTGTATTTCTCATAGGGAAATGTATCTTTTATTCTGGGTCCAGATATATACCTGTCTTTATCTTTCCAGGAAGATAGAGTATTTGAAAATATTTTGGATTGTATTATATGTATTTAAGGTTTTCGTTTGTTTGCTTTATGCAAATAGCTTTTTCATACCTGTTTTGTGCACATGTTAAAAAAAAGAATTCTGGAATAATAAAAATAATTAGTAGAAGAATTAAAAAACAACATATAATAAATGACACCTTTAGAAACAGCATAAACTATTAGGTATTTTTACAATTTAAAAAGAGGTTAGAAGAGCAGAGAATATGTATAATTTTAGCAAATTCCATCACATTAGCACACACAAAATGTCAAATGAATTCTCATCTATTTTTTCTTAATGCCAGTGAGCTAACAAAAGTTATTTCCATTTTGGTGCCAGCAGCAAAATGGATATGGTATGGAATTATATATATGTACATACATATAGATCTGTATATGTGTATATCTGCTTTGAGGAGCCCTGATGGCACAGTGCTTAAGTGCTCAGCTGTGAACTGAAAGGTGTGTGGTATAAACCCACCAGAGACCTGAGGAAGAAAGCTGTGGCAACGTGGTTCCATGATGATTATCAAAAAAAAAAAAAAATCCTTTGCCATCAAGTCAATTCAAATTCGTGGTGACCCTACAGGACAGAGTACAGCTGCCTCATAGGGTTTCTGATGCTGTCATCTTTACAGAAGTGGACTGCCACATCTTTCTCCCACCAAGTGGCTGGTGAGTTGGAACCACCGACCTTTGGGCTAACAGCTAATTTCTCAACCACCGCACCACCAGGGATCTTTCCGTGAAGATTACAGCCTGGGAAACCTTGCCTCAAAGTGAGATAGGTAATTTGTGATGCAATTTGTGTTTCAGACCTTTCCCCATGGGATCAAGCTGAAGTCTTACCCAATCCTCCATCCCTTACTCCCCTTCTGGGAATATTCCCCCAATAAGAAGAATCCCCATCCCTTCCTCTGCTTCTATGTAACCTGATTTAAGACAAGTTCTAAGCAATAAATTTATCAAAGAGAACCACCCCTGCCTGGATCACCTAGGTTAAACTTCAGAAAGGAATGCCATTCTCTCAGTATCATATAGTTACTAAAACTGTCATTTTGTCATACCGTGGTGGCTCATGTGTTGCTATGATATTGGAAGCTACGTCGCTGTTGTTTCAAATACCAGTAGGATCACCCATGGTGGACAGGTTTTGGTGGCACCTCCAGACTAAGGCAGGCCTGGCTATCTACTGTCAAAACATTAGCCAGTGAAAACCGTATGAATCACTATAGAATATTATCTGATACAGTGCTGGAAGATGAGCCCCCTAGGTAGGAAAATGCTACACAATAGCCGCAGCTATGGGCTCAAACATTTCAGTGATCGCGAAGATGCCGTTTGACCAGGCAACATTTGGTTCTGTTATAAGTAATGTGGCCATGAGCCTGAATCAACTTGACGGCAACTAACAACAGAAACAAAATTAATTGATATCTATATAATATATGGAGGAAACCCTGGTGGCATAGTGGTTAAGTGCTACGGCTGCTAACCAAAGGGTCGGCAGTTCGAATACACCAGGAGCTCCTTGGAAACTCTATGGGGCAGTTGTACTCTGTCCTATAGGGTCGCTATGAATTGGAATCGACTCGACAGCACTGGGTTTGGTTTGGTTTTGGATATAATATATAGATAATAAATAATTTTATTTAATATCTTTATTATTTGTTATCAATAATATTGCTAGTAGCAATAGAATTGTTTAATATCTAGGATACCAGAGGAACTTAATGCAGCAAAGACCTTTTGGAGAAACCACTCTATTTTTTTTTTTTTTTTAAGTAGCAAAAGCTTTCACTGGTGTATTTGGAGGCAGGCGAGGTGGAAAGGATGCACCCATTAAAAATATCCTGCTCTGAGGACCAATTAGGCTGTACACAAGAGCAAGAATGCTGCTGCTAACACAGCGCCAAAAACATATCTCTGCAAAATTTTTAGATGACAATATTGGCATCCTAGTCCGCCCTTCAGTCTGTCAGAAGCTTCTGGCTGTATACCGGCTGTACAGAATGGTCAAAAGTAGTTAGGGTGTCTGGCCAACCCAGAGAAAACAGGATGACAATCACCTCAAACCTGGACTGAATTCTCAATGTTGTTTTAATGGCTCAGCCCTCCTCTGAGCTGTTAAGTCCCTTTTCAGAAGGAAAGAAACATGTGTAGCCAACTCTCCATTTTCAGCTCTAACGGAAGGACTATTCATTCCATAAATACTTATTGAGCTCTTGTTCTGTGCATAACACATTGCTAGATACTGGGAGGAACCCAGAGGAGTAAATAGGCTTGTAGGATACCAGGGATATGAACAATACCAAGAAACTGTATTTGGCTTTGGAATATCGAGCTATGGAGGACCTCAACCCAAGTCAATCTGGAAACACGCCTACCTTCTCTGTCTTCCACACTTCTAATTTATAGCACACATGACTTCTCAGTGCTGTTTTATAGCACACAAATCTTTTCTGTTTGTGTGTTTTACCCACTCTCTGCCAAATTGCAGAGAAATATTGCTTTTTAAAAGAGGTGTGCAGCAGCCTGAGCTTCTCATTCTCCTTTTATTCTGTGCTCCCTGTTCATGGCTTCCCATCCAACCCGTCTTTTCATGCCTCCTGGGGATAGCAGAAGAAATAGAAATTAAGCTACTTGATTTAAAAAGTCATTCTTGATCATACAGCCAGGGATGAAGGAGGTGCTACAGGCTAGATTCAGAGGAAATCATCCAATTACAAACTGTTCTTTTAACATTCCTGATTGGGCAACTGTCAGTGAGGAATCTAGTTCATTGGCAGAGTGAATGACTCATTCAGAATGAGCTTAGGTAATGACCCTTTATATTTACCTAGTGTTGTAGAGTTTACAAAATTATTTCACATGTATCATTCTAGCTAATTTTCACAATAAACTTAGGAAGTTAACTTGCTACAGCAGTGGAAGCTGAGGCTCAGAGAAGTGGCTTGTGGTAAGAGCAAAGCCAGTACTTGAACTCAAGTCTTTCAACTCCAAGCCTTTCAACTGCTCCAGCCCTGGATTTGTAAAGCATTTCTTTTTCCTACCAATTCCCCTCCCACTTCTCAACTTCAACCACTACCTAAATCAGCAATATAATCGTCCTTCAGAGAAGCTAGTCTTTGGACGATGACAACTTCCTCTACAATCTATACTGCACAGTTTACTAGAAAATTGAGACAGATGATGTAGGGACCATCACTGTAGGGACAGTAATTATATTAACTACCTTCCTTTCTTTCTCCACTTAGCAGGTAATAATGCTACTAGGTTCAATGTTTTCCTGATCAAAATAATCAGTAGAAACTACAAGTTTTCAGACAGAGAAAATTGATACAAAACATATCTTGCTAGGATCCACACACTGGTATTTTTTAAACGTTGGAGCACACTGTAGGAAGTTACTACTTTAGAACAAGTCATAAGAATGCTGCATGATGAAACACATTTGGGGCTCTGAGTAGGGGCCTTATCTTGGTATCTGTTCCATAGCTTAACTATTTTCTTTCCTCATACGAATAATGGAGGGGAAGGAGATGAATGTTTTCAACTTGGTCCAGTCATCGGAATCATCTGAGCTCAAAGTTTTCATTCCCTAGTCTTATACATTGGATCAATACTCTTACATATTACTCATTGATGATGAATGCCTAGATCTATCGCTATTGATGACCATTGCCTAGATACATTGGCTCATTTGGAGTTGCAGAATGATGATATTCTTACATTCCTTCTAACATTAGTCAAAAAGCTAAAGAAGCTTAAACACATACAAACACACAAGAAATGTTCTGTACAACAATAACCAAAAAAAAGAGCTCAATTCTTTTTTCAATTTAAAATTTCATCTAACTCAGGGTTTGGCAAACTGTGTGCAAAGGGCCAGATATTTCCTATGTAGCTTTGAGGGCCATACAGCCTTTGTTGCGCCTACTAAACTCTTCCATTGTAGTATGAAAACAGCCATAGACAATATAAAAATGAATGAGTATCGTTTATTGTGTCCCAATAAAACTTTATTTACAAAAACAGGTGGCAGACTAGATTTACCCTATAATTCAGAAAATAATTTTGGAATCATTATTCCCTGGCCTTGAGCAAAAAGAATGTGACCCAGCTAGAGCTGGGCGCACAAGTACACATCAACTGGGTCCTGAGATACAGACAATAGTTGTGACAATCTTAGAAATTATCTTTTAGGGAAGAAAACTATCTTTTTAGGGAAACTTTCACATAAACCAATCAAACAGAATACAAAAACTTTACACTCTTATCTATTTCTATTTAGTAAATAGAAAATTGTTGGTCCAATGAAGACCCTTCTGTCATTTCTGAAACCTGTACCAAGGATTGTTAAGAAAGATGATTCAAAATATAAGATCACAATTTCCGGTCAATCTGTGAAAAGACAAAGTTTTCAATGATTCTGCCCCTTCCATGATGTTAATATATACTGATGATTCTGTAACCTTTGTCAGATTGAGGCAGACTTTAGCTCTGGCAGCATGCTCGTCAGCTTCCCACTTTTTCGTTTTTGAATATATGCTGAATAAAACTTTCTTTTTGCTTTACTAAACTTTGTGGTGTTTTTTTCTACCACACCTAAGAGCTGTAGTTTGCCAACCCTTGATGTAGCCAAAGCCTTTGCATTTTTGGAGATAGTTTTTTTAATCTTTTTTTATGATGGGAAACTTCAACCATAAACAAAAGTTGAAAGAATACTATAATGAATTCTAATGTATCCATCACTCACCTTCAACAGTTATCAACTTAGGACCAGACCAGTCTTGTTTCATTTACCTCCTTATCCAACTTACTACCCTCAAATTATTTTAAAGTAAGCCCTTTTATTTTATCTATAAATATTCATATTCAGTTCATCCAAAATAGTTTGGTAGATATCTCTAAAGACATACAATTATCACTCCTAACAAAATTAACATGTTTTTAACAATTTCTGTGATCAAATCAAAATCCCAATTTTTGATTGGTTGATAGGCCTCTTAAGTCATTTTTGCTCTGTGGGTCCCCCCTTTTTTAGCTCTTGTAATGCATTTGATGAAGAAAGTAGGTCATTCAACCTGTAGAGGTTCTCCCAGTTTGAATTTTGATTTTTAAACCCCGGTGGTATCATTTAGCATGTTCCTCTGTCCTCTGTATTTTCTGTGAATTGGAAGTGAGATCTAGAGGCCTAATGAGATTTCAGTTTGATGTTGTTGGTGAGAATACTTAATATGCGGTCTAGTGTACTGCTATCAGGAGACCCATTCTGTGTTGTTTGCACCTGTTGATGGTCATTGCTTAGATCCACTGATTCATTTGGAGTTTTACAGTGGTGATGATGTAATTCAATATTCTTTCTTTACTTGTTAGCTGCAATATTTCTGTGAAAACAAACTTTCCCAAAATAGCTATTTAATTCTCCAGATATAGAATTGGTAAATGGAAAGCAGGATACATGAGTGATTTTTTTCCCTTTATTTGCCAGATTTTAAAATAATAAATTGTTTACCCTTATTGTCAAGTTGATTCTGAATCATGGTGACCCCGTATGTATCAGAGTAGAACTGTGCTCTGCAGGGTTTTCCATTGCTGATTTTCCTGAAGGAGATTACCGGGTCTTTCTTCCAAGGTATCTCGGGGTGAACTGGAACCTTCAACCTTTGTGTTAGAAGGTTAGCCCATTAACCAACTGCACCACTAAGATCGTCCAAAGGTGACCAATGGATTTCTTTCTTTAAAGAAAATTTTTTTTTGTTTGTGTGTGTGTTCTAGTGAAAGTTTATGCAGCAAGTTAGGATCCCATTTGACAATTTCCACACAAATTGTTCAGTAACATTATTTACATTTTCTACATGTCAACATTGTCTTTGTGTTCTGGTTGTTCCGTTCAATGGACTTCTTATAATGAAAATCTCCTTAAAAACACAGGTATCCAGGTCCTATTACAGACCTACTGAATCAGAGTCTCCAAGGGTGAGATCTTGCCTCTGAATGTGTAAGAATCTCCCTAAATGAACCTGAAGTGCTGGTCTACAGACCAGCTATTGAGAATGTCCCCAACCAGGTGACTGCTGAAGTCCATCCCACCACTACCATTCTACAAGTCTGTAATGCTCCATTAGTTGTCTATTGCTTATATTGCTACCCCTTGCTCTCCTTTTTCTAACATGGCTAGTGAAATGGCACCAGCTCGATGCTCAGAGAACATCCAGACATTCTTCATAGCTTAGCAGCCTGTTCTCTCAGAGAGTTGCATGACTGACCAGGGTCACTTTTATTTCCCACACAAAGGGTGGAGATTGGTACCTTCAGATTCACAAAGAATTCAGGATGCCTCTGATGTTCTTCAGCCCTCCAATTCCACACACCCAGTGATCATGGGCACATGAACTAAAATTTGAAATTCACCTGCAGAGTGGGCTCTTTTGGCTATGAAGTACCATGAGATTCAGGGGCCAAGCCAGCAAGAGAGTCACTATGGTTACCTGCCAGCTGGAATATAAGAAAGACATTTGTTGCAGTCTAGGGACAAACTTATTCAAAACCTGGTTCTCTCAGTTACCGTGTGACTTATGGCAAGTTACCTAATTTCTTTGTATCTCAGATTCATTGCCTCTGAAATGGGGATAAATATAAAAACTAACTCATTGAGCTAACCTGATGATTAAATACATTTAATACATACAAAGTGCTTCAAATAGTATTTTGTGCTTATATTTCTTGCTGCTATTACCATTATTTAGAGCCAGGAATGTCACCTGCATGGTGACTTAAAATCAATAACAAGATGGGTAGATACCAACAGACTACAAACTGTGGCTTTCAAAAAATCTTGACCAATATTTTAAGGACTCTGGGGTCAGGAACCAAGTAGAGTGTTAATTCCCCTTCTCACATTGTAAGAGTGGTCACAAGAATACTGTCAGCTAGAGGCTGGGGGCAGGGGTAGGAAGGTGTCACTATAGCCACGAATCTTAGTAAAAAGAGGTACAAACTACCACCACTCCTCCAATTCCACGTCTGAGAGTCCCAAGTCACCTCCCTCACCCCAACAAAGCTTTTTCAACTTCTCATGACCGCTCAGACTCCAATCTCTTGCTTTTTAAATTATACTGCATGCACCATGTCATCCTGACTTAGGAGAGAAATGCAGCCCTTTCTCTCACTCCCACAGAGCAGTCACAAATCTAATAGGCTTTGTTGGGAATTTATGGGAAAGGTGAAAGAGAGGCTTACCTCACATCAGTGAAAACCACCTCCCCAGACACTGTCTTTTGGCTAGGGGCTGTCCCATAGAAGTTCCTGTGAGGATGGAAATGTTCTACTTCTGTACTGTCTAATATCGGCCACCATTAGCCACATGTGACTACTGATCACAGGAAATGTGGTCATTGTGACCAAGAAATTAAATTTTAAATTTATTATATTTTAATGTATTTAAATAGCCATATATTTTTTTTAAAAAAAAAAAGAAAAAAAAAGGTATGAGCTGGAATTGACTTGACAGCAATGGGCTTGGCTTGCCAAATGTAGGTAACAAAAAAAAAACAAAACTTTTTTTTTTTTTTTAATGGCTACCATATTTTCGGCAAAGCTTGAGCCCTTTCACTGTAGCTTCATGAGCTTTTTTTACTCCATAGATTCCCAGATTCTCTCCATCTTTCTCTTATCATCTTTTAAGATCTTTCCTAACGCATGTCCAGCCATGTTTTGGAATCTCTATTAATTATGTGACTCACGGCAATTTATTTAAATTTTTATGCCTGGAAAATTATATTTTTTAATATTTGTGAAAATAATAACCCTCTCACCAAGTTAATCTGAGAATTAAACAACTGATTACATATAAAGTGTAATACCATCCCATATGGGCTTACCATAACCCTTACCATCCAGAAAAACCCAGTGCCTTCGAGTCGATTCCGAGTCATAGTGACCCTACAGGACAGAGTAGAGCTGCCCCATAGAGTTTCCAAGGAGCGCCTGGCAGATTTGAACTGCCGACCCTTTGGTTAGCAGTCGTAACACTTAACCAACCCTTATCATAGGTCACCCAAAAGAAAGACATTTTCTTGCCTAAAAGGAATTCTAATGGCAGATGTTAAGAAAGAGAATTTTCACTTTGTTACGTAATTTTGAACTGCCCTATCCAATCAGTAGCCACTCGCCACATGTGGTTATTCAAATTCCCCAGTTGTGTTAGTTAGATTTGAAGTGCTCAGTAACTACACATGGCGAGTAGCTACCATGTTGGACGTGACAAAATAGTGTCTTAGTTATCTAGTGACTTAGTTATCTAGTGCTGCTGACGGCACTGGGTTCTAGGGCTATAACAGAAATGTCACAAGTGGATGGCTTTAAAAAACAGAAATTTATTATTCACAGTTAGGAGGCTGAAAGTCTGAATTCAGGGCACCAGCTCCAAGGGAAGGCTTTCTCTCTCTGTTGGCTCTGGGGGAAAGTCCTTGTCATCAATCCTCCCCTGGTCTAGGAGCTTCTTAGCATAGAGGCCCTGGATCCAAAGGACATGCTCTGCTCCTGGGTCTTCTTGCTGGGTGGTAATGAGGTCCCTCTCCTCTCTGCTCAACTCTCTCTTTTATATTTCAGAAGAGATTGACTCAAGATGCAATCTAATCCTGTAGGCTGAGTCCTGTCTCATTAACATAACTGCCTTTAATCTTGCCTCATTAACATCACAGAGGTTACGGTTTACAACACAATGGATAATTACATCAGATCACAAAATGGAGGACAACCACACAATATTGGCTTGCCAAGTTGGCACACAATTTTGGGGGACACAATTCAACCCATAACACATAGGAAAGCTCTATCCAACAGTGGGAGAGCATTATTATTATTTTTTGGTACAAAAACTCAGGAGATAATAATTGCCACACTAGGTCAGGCTGCTTAGATTGGTAAAACCAATCAGCAGCTTTAGCCCCCTTATCAATTTCACATTCTCATTCTTGCCAGCCACTCTGTATTCTCACATTTCTTTTTTCCCTTTTACTACTTCCTCTCCCATCTCTATAATACTAATGAAATGCATTTAATATGTATCAGTAAAGTATTGTGGACCTAATTTTAGATGTTATCAAGAATAATTTCTTCAGAATTTATTCTCTTCTAAGGCTCCACAGCAGGGGAGATTATCTCTTTCTTTTTATTAATACTATGTCCTATCTAGGAAAATGTTGCATATAATCATATTCATTTTCTGCAGCCATAGCACAGCGAGGCATAATAGATAACGTAATGAACATTTTTGCTTAATCCTATTTGCTCATAGGTTGACAGAGCCTGACATAAAATGGTGAAAGGAAAAGAGGTTTTTTTGTGTGTGTGTTTCTATGCTCCATGTTCACACCCGCATACACCTTTTGTCATTAATTGCAGTTGACAGGAACTTGTCTGGGCAGTTAATGAAAGTTCTGCCATTAAGCAGCTATTCTCTTGGGCATCTGCTCCAAAGGGAAACGCTATCATTAGTACATGACGGGAACTTTCTTCCAGCTTCCAGAAGCTTATCCTGAGAGCACACAGTATTTCTCTGGGTATTGTTCTGAGTACTAACTGCCAGAATACTCCTATTTTGATCTCAGTGAGAGCACAAGAGAAGTGTACTTGGCAGAAAAAAAAAAAAAAAAAAAATTTTTTTTTTTTTTTTTCTTGGCAGAGAGGAGGATAAATGATCCATCATTTTGAAGAGTGTTTTGTCAGTGCTTATTTTCATTTAGGGGAAATTAAAACAAATAAAGTATTTTGAAATATTGCTAAGATAAAGACAATAAAAATAAATCACTATTGATCTTCAATAATAAAATTTAGCCATATATTTTGTGTGTTTTAGGTGCAAAAGAAAAGGGCTCCAAAATAAAATCCAAGTGCTTTGAGTCAGACTCTGTTAGTCTTTATAAGCTCTGTAACCTCAGACAAACCATTTCACCTCTCTGAGCCTTTGTTTCCAGGCATCTCTAAACTCAGGATTCAGGTCTCCCTCACATTCTTTACCTGGGTGTAGGAATACCTTAGGTCAATTTCCTCAGGAAACAGATTCTGAGAGCTTTACTGACCGAGGTTTATGGAAGAATGCCCTTGAGGACAATGCCTGTGGAGAAGTAAGAGTAGCAGGGTTGGACAAAGGGAGAAGTTGAGCTTCAGTGAATTGCAACAGAGGCCTCAGCCAATACCACTGAGAGTTCTAGAGCTGGGCTAGTGCTCAAAGTTGTCCCAAATGTAGACGAGGGTTCTGGCCTTTGTACTCCCACATTGACCAGTCATGGACATGGGCTGTCAACTGCCAGAGCTCCAGTGGCTGGGGGAGGAGTGTCTCTATCCTAGTCCTGAAGGGGAGATCTGGGCAGCATCCACCACAAAGAGGAGACAGCCTGTTGTCTTTCCTGCTCCAGCAGTAGTGTCCATTTCCCTCAGGAAGGAATCCGACTTTCCACCCACTAGGCTGAGGGTATGACCTCCAAGGCATAGACAAAGCAGTCATTGTGAGGGTCCACAGTGAACCCCCTGACTTAAGAGGGAGTCCCTAGAAGTAGATCCTGAGATGAAGATTCATGTGGAAATGAGGTAATAGGAAGTGTTCCCAGAAAAAAACAGTAGAGAGGTTGAAAGGGAGACTAGGAAGGGAAGGAGGCCAAGCAAGGGTATCAAGCAAAATCCCAGGGCTGGTAACTCTGGCTCAATTCCATGCAGGCGCTTTGGGAACTGCTTCACAGTTGTCCCCATCAATGGCGAGGGAGCTGGCATATTTATACCCCTGCACCCATTAGTAAGGAGCTCTGGTGGCACAGTGGTTAAAGTGCTCAGCTACTAACTGAAAAGTCGGAGGTTTGAACTCACCAGCCACTCCAGCAGAGAGAGATTTGGTGGTCTGCTTCCATAAAGATTACACCCATGGAGATCTTATGGGGCAGTTCTATTCTGTCCTGTAGGGTTGCTATGAGTCAGAATCAAATTGATGGTAGTGGGTTGGGTTTGGTTTTGACACCCATTAGTTGTTAATTAGAGACTACCCTTGGGAGAACTTAAATTCTCAGGCACTTTCAACTCCCCATGTTCTTAGTTTCTTAGGATGACAACAAAATACCACAAAGTGGGTAGTTTCAAAGAACAGAAATTTATTTTCTCACAGTTCTGGAGGCTAGAAGTCCGAATTCAGGGCATCAATATCCTGATACTATATTCTTCAATAATCGAATGCTTACAAAAGAACACTCACATTTACACTTCTCCTAAGGATGAACAATAATTTTTAGGTCAGGGCAGTCCTAATCCAGATTAACAAAATACAACGTCAATGTCAGGACTAGAACTGATCTCGGATTCATCTAACGGTTTTTCAGAATACGTCATCTTCACTTCCAAGTAGGTTTTTGAAATAAAAAAAAAAACCAAACACTTTACTGTCAAGTCGATTCTGACTCATTGCGACCCTATAGGACAGAGTAGAACTCCTGTATAGAGTTTCCAAGGAGCACCTAGTGGATTTGAACTGCCAACCTTTTGATTAGCAGTCGTAGCTCTTAACCACTACACCACCAGGGCTTCCTTTGAAACACAACACTTTCAAAATCCAGGTATGATATTATTAGACTATATCCTAAATCCTAAATCACAAATGGATACTTGCATAATACGAGGAAGGTTTCTCTTTTGTTTGTCTCGTGTGTCCTAGGGACCTCCTCAATGCAATCGCTTTCTGAATCTCTTTCAAAAAAGATTTTAAAGAGTTTTTTAAGATGATATCTCACACATGTGTCTGTGAGGTTATGCACGCAGTGGTAATTATTGTATTTGTGTTAAATTTCTTTGTCTTCTTTCAAAAATTTTAACTTATTTCTTCAGAAGACTGCTCTCAGCATCCAAGACTCATGTTAAAGAGGTTCATTTCAGGGTAATTCCTCATTCCCAAATAGTACTTTGTTGCTCAAAATCAAGAGAGACCCATAATGGGAAAAAGGTTGTAAGGACTTGAATATTAGGCAGCTCCCTCTTTTATAGGGGACAACTTGGGGATAAAAACCTTGCTTTATGTAATGAAATTAGAGGAAGTTGACAGTAACCACATTAAGTGTGGGTGCCCATGTGCCTGTGGGAAGAGGCCTTATTAGGCTTGTTGTAAATAGGCTTTCTTTCTGCACCTTGTTGTTGTTGTTAGGTACGGTCAAGTCAATTTTCAACTCATAGCAACCCATGTGATACAGTGGAACTGCCCTGTAGGGTTTTCTTGGCTGTACACTTCATGAAAGCAGATCGCCAGGTCTTTCTCCCACAAAGCTGAAGCTGCTGGGTGGGTTCAAACAGACAGCCTTTCAGTTAGCAGCAGAGAGCACTTAACTGTTGCATCACCAGGGCTCCTTAGGGTATCCTATAACTTTATCAATCATAATACTGAACTTATTTCTATACAAAGGATATGGAAAAGGGTATGTTCTTTTTCACTGTATGAGTGTTTGGAAGAAGTGACTCAGGTGTGATATCAAGCAGCAACTTCAATGATGTATGGAAAATGGAGTAGTCTAATAATTGATTATTTTACTTAATCTTTATCATGATTTACTTGAAAAATTTAGTGTTTACATAATAAGCATGCTATTTTCTAAGTAGATAAGAAATCATATGAATTTTTTAAAAACATGATTTATAAAGAATCATAGACCAATTTAATTAGAGCCAATTTATAAAACATTTTGCAAAGAATGTTTTGTGAGGCCATCAGGCTAGAAATGACAAATAAACTAGCTCTTTGTTTTTGTTGTCCAATAGATAAAGTGTAGAAATGTGGAAATATGTTTAGATTTGGTCAGGTACATACAGTTAAGAAGTAGCCAGGGATTTTTTAAAAGATTACAAACTAAATTGTAAGGTATGTAGGGTTATCTGTCATTTGTAGAGAATTAGATTTTGTGCTTGACTGTCTCAATAGTGTGTTGTTGGAATATTTGCTTTGTTTCTCAATACCTTATGATTAAGTTTATAAATTACTGTTAAAACACATAAAAATTCTAACAACTACAAAACTGCAGTTGGCTCAGATAACCCAGGCCTGTTATAACTCAGATTTCTTATCTGCAGAATGGAGAGACACATTATCTTATCACCTGTGTTTTATCTGATTTTGATTGGTAATTCCAGCTGTGTTTCTTATTCTGCTGAAGACATACTGAAACCAGGCAAAGGATCTCAAGGTAAAGAACAGGAAACGGGTATTGATTTCCTTTATCCACCCCAGTCTCTTCGTATCTTTTTGTATTCTACTATGATAGATTAGGTGGACGGGCCAGCAAATGTTTCACATTTGCTACCAATTTGATGGGCTTTAGAAAAAGCGTTTGAGGCATATGCTAGTAAAGAGGAGAATCCTTAAACCAGGTCTGGGTCAGTGTGATAAGTAGCAAGGCATATGTTCCCTAAATCAGAGGGCCCCACACCTATCTAACATCTTATTTAGCTCTCTTATTCACACACACACACACACACACACACACACACACACACACACACACACACACACACACACACACAAATCTTACTGTAATAAATACTGGTGCATTTCTTTAAGAGTGTTTGAGTATTCTCGGTCTTTTGTTTCTCTGGAGTGAATATGATCATCAAAACTATGCTTTCTCATTCTCAACCATTATCTTCTAGGTCAGTATTTCTCAAAGTGCCGTTCATGGAGAAAGTATCCAACCCCTGCAGGATAAACTGCAGCTCCTAAACCAACTGGATCAGAGTCTGAGCGAGGGGCCCAGGAGTCTGCATTTCAACATGGAAGGCTTTTGTACATTTAAATTTGGACACCATTGCCACAGGTTGTGACAGGAGATTTACATGCTAAATTAAATAAACTAAGGTACAGCCCTCCTAAGGCCTAGTTGATGTGCTTAAAAAAATACAACATGGTTAAGCAGAAGTGACACACCAGCTTCACTGGGCTCTGGGACATCCCTCCCCATCCTCTCTACTTCTTTAATAGCTTTTCCATTCTTCCCTTTCTCAGCAGTGAATTATTTACAACATAATTAAACAGTCATTGCCTGAACATTTCCGGCCCCTTGTGTCATCCCACGCCACCTTTATATTTTCTGCTGAGAATCTCTTTCTCCCTCCCTTTAGCAGAGTGAAGTGCAACAAATTGGAAAACTAAAGACAAAATAATTGTAGTAGAGACGTAACAATAGACTGGAGGGTTCCTGCCTGAGCATCCGGGCCAATTGTGCAGCCGGCAGTGTGTTTTAGCTCCCCCCCAATCCCACCGCCCTGAGGCTCACCTCTTCCTCAGCATTTGCTTCCCTCCCTTCAGCCATCCAGGTACCGAAAGGATGTCCCCGAAATGGCAGGTCACCCTAACTTCCTTCTGGAACAATGCATCTCAGGAGCCACACCTTTCATTTTTCCCTTTTCCCGTAAAAACTTTTTCTGTTCTGCATTCTGGGTGAACAAACCTAACAACAAACTCATAGTGACTCTATATGACAGAGTAGAACTGCCCCATAGGGTTTCCAAGGAGCACCTGGTAGATTCGAACTGCTGACCTTTTGGTTAGCAGCCATACCTCTTAACCACTACACCATCAGGGTTTCCTACATATATATAGGAATATATAGGATATATATATCTTTTCTTTTTAAATCAACTTTTTAAAAGCCTAATTTACATACAATAAAATGCACATGTTTTAACTATACGGTTCAAAGAGTTTTGAAAATATGCACGTGGGCAAACATCTCCATAATCCAGACATATAATATTTCCATCACCCTAAAAGTTTCCTCCTATGTTTTTGCAGTTAATCTCACCCCACACCTGACCTCCCAGCCCCCAAAAACCATGATCTGCTTTTGGTCACGATAGATTAAATTTTGCCTGCTTTAAAGTTTCGTATCAATGAATTCTTACTATAGATACCCTTTTGTGTCTGTTTTTTTTTCACTCAACATAATGCTTTTGAGGTTCATCCATATTGTTGCATGGGTAGATATACCAAAGTCTGTTTATCCATTTTCCTGTAGCTGCACATTTGGGTTCTTTCCAGTTAGGGACTATTATTCAGACAGAGCAAGGGGATACTGAGTTGGTTAAAGTCAGGAAAGGTCTGCGTCAGGGTTGTATCTTTTCACCATACTTATTCGATCTGTATGCTGAGCAACTAATCTGAGAAACTGGACTATATGAAGAAGAACAGGGCTCCAGGATTGAAGGAAGACTCCTAAATAACCTGTGTTATGCAGATGACACAGCTTTGCTTGCTGAAAGTGAAGAGGTTTGAAGCACTTACTAATGAATATCAAAGGCTACAGCCTTCAGTATCGATTACCTCAACAGAAAAAAAAGAACAATCCTCACAACTGGACCAATAAGCAACATCATGATAAAGAGAGAAAGATTGAAGTTGTCAAGGATTTCATTTTACTTGGATCCACAATCAACACCCATAGAAGGAGCAGTCAAGAAATCAAAAGACGTGTTGCTTTAAGCAAATCTGCTGCGAAAGACCTCTTTAAAGTGTTCAAAACCAAAGATGTTACCTTGAGGACTACGGCGCACCTGACCCAAGCCATGGTATTTTCAGTCGCATCATATTCATGTGAAAGCTGGACAAGGAATAAGGAAGACCAAAGAAGAACTGATGCCTTTGAATTGTGGTGTTGGTGAAGAATATTGAATATACCATGGACTGCCAAAAGAATGAACAAATCTGTCTTTGAAGTACAACCAGAATGCTCCTTAGAAGCAAGGATGGTGAGACTATGTTTTACATACTTTGGTCATCTTGTCAGGCTGGATCAGTCCCTGGAGAAGGACATTATGCTTGATAAAGTACAGGGTCAATGGAAAAGAGGAAGACCCTCAATAAGATGG
The DNA here is from genome assembly GCF_024166365.1 of Elephas maximus indicus. NCBI lineage: Eukaryota > Metazoa > Chordata > Mammalia > Proboscidea > Elephantidae > Elephas > Elephas maximus. Next base: position 16,480,612 of record NC_064845.1, on the reverse strand, counting down.
ATTGACACAGTGGCTGCAACAATGGGCTCAAGTATAACAATGATTGTAAGGATGGCACATGACCAGGCAGTGTTTCGTTCTGTTGCGCATAGGGCCGCTATGAGTCGGAACTGACTCAGTGGCACCTAACAACAACAACAGCATCTCTATTGTGTACAATTCTTTTTGTGGACATATATTTTAATCTCTCTTAGGTGAAATGTGGAGTTACTGAGTCATACGGTAAGTTTATATTTAAAACTTTTCCTTTTCAGTTGCTCTAGATAGAAACTCCAGTAACCAGGTTGAATAAAAGTGGTTATAGTCCCATCCTTGCCTTAAATTCTTAGAGGAAAAGAATTCAGTCCTTCAACATTACCTGTGATCTTAACTGCAGGATTTTTTAATTGCCAAACACTTCTCCAAAGTGGTTGTATCATTTTACATTCCCACCAGCAATTCATGAGAGTGCCAGTTTGTCCACATCCTCATGCATACTTGGTATAGTCAACCTTTTCAACTTCAGCTATTCTAACAGGTGTGTAGTAGAATCTCATTGTGATTTTAATTTGCATTTCTCTGATGATTAATGATGATGAGCATTTTTCATGTTCTTAATTCCCATTTGTAAAGCTTCTTTTCTAAAGTACCTGTTCCAATCTTGCCCATCTTAAAATGGGTTGTCTTCTGACTACATACGTATTACGTATCTGTATATACACACGTGTGTATGCATACAGAACATTTGATACTAAACTTTTGATTCTAAACTCAAAGGATTGATCCTACTGGTAGAAATCAGACAGACACAATGGTAAAGTGTGTAGTCTATTTTTGTGTATGGGGAATGGAATCTTACCCTGTATAAGCCACAAAGTACTGGAACCTAGTATTAATATTGTCCCTGATTTGTGTTGATACACCATAGTGAGTAGCTACACAGACTATGGAGTCAATCTGGATTCATATACTGACTCCACCACTTACTAGATGCATGAGCTTGGGCAAAGTGCCCAATTAATCCGCACCTCAGTTTCCTCTGCTGCAATGATGATATTTACCCCATAGGGTTATTGTGATATTTAAATGAGATCAAGGAAAGTGCTTTGAACAGTCCTGACATGTAGTGAGCATTCCGGGATTTTTTTTTTTTTTTTTTTGCCATAATGAGGTTGAAGAATCTTTCTGAGTTTTTTTGTTTATTAAAGTGTTTAGAATCTTCTTTCCAGAATCCTCATCTATACAGCATCATCTTGCTCCTTCAGTCTTCAGTTCAATTTCTGAGACTATTTTCTGATCAGTTATACCTGGGGACTCATTCTCCTCTTGCTCCCATGCAATCTGGAAAAGCAATGGCAAACAGAGAGAGAAAGAGAGAGAAATGGGGCAAAGATAGGTCTTAACTGATTGAGTTTAAATTTTATATCAATTTATACTGATTTGTTCCTTAAAAATCTAATTCTTTTTAGAATATTTCAGCCAAAGCCCTGAGATAACATAAAGCTCCAGAGAGGGAAGAGAAACTAGATTCATCTCAGCAGGAGGCTGGGAGCAACATTTGATAATCAGATCGTTTTATTTCAGGACAGAAAATGAGTTTCCTCCAGGACAAACAGAGGAAGTGAAACTTTTAACAACTTTTGGCTTTGAACTTCAGGAAGCCTTAAAAATCCCTGAAAATACATATTTAAAAAATGGAAATGTATTAGATTAATAGAACAAAAGATTTTAAGAAAACGCACTATCATCTCAAAGGTTGAAGGATAAGCATTTGAAAAAAACCAACACCTACATGTAATAAAAACCTCAGCAAACTAGGAATAGAAGATAACTTCCTCAACCTGATAAAGGGCATTGAAGAAAAACACTCTGCAGTTAACATCATACTTAATGCTGAAAGACTGAATTCTTTTCCTCCAAGATTGGGAACAAGGCAAAATGTGACTATTACCATTTTTATACAACCTTGTACTGAAGTGTCTAGTTAGTGCAATTGAAAAGGAAAAAAAAATTTTTTTTTAAATTAAGGGCTTCTAGATTGGAAAGACAAAAGTAAAACTGCCATAATCCTGTGTGAAAAATCCAAAAGAATTCACAGAAATTTTATAAGAACTAACAAAGGGCCTTAGCAAGGTCTCAGGATACAAGATCCATATACAAAAATTAGTTGTTTCGATGTACAAGCCATGAAAAATCAGAAATTGAAATTAAGAAAATAATTTCCTTCACAATAACAGCAAAAAGAATAAAATATTTAGGAATTAATTTAACAAAAGACGCGCAAGACTTGTACACTGAAAGCTATAAAACATCACCGAAAGAAATTAAAAAGACCCGAATAAACGGAAAGACGTTTCATGTTCATGGATTAGAAGATTCAAGATTTTCAAAATGGCCATTCTCACATGGATTCATAAATTCAGAGCAAACCAAAAAAACTAAATCTGTTGCCGTTGAGTTGATTCCAACTCATAGCGACCCTATAGGACAGAGCAGAACTTCCCCATAGGGTTTCCAAGGAGCAGCTGGTGAATTCCAACTGCCGACCTTTTGGTTAGCAGCCAAGCTCTTAACTACCATGCCACCAGGGCTCCTCCCTATCAAAATTTGAGCAAAAAGGCTGGAACAATGAGTATATTTTGTGTCAGACTTGCTCCTAATTATTGTGGGGTAGTGGGGGACAAGGCTATAAGGGGAGGCTCCAAACTTCCTCATCAGCCGTGTCACAAATTGCTCCCCTTTGGCTACCTCCTTGAGCCTAGGGCTGTGCACACCAGCAGGAAAAGTCCCAAGCCTCTGCAAGAAATAGGCTCTATCAGGGCCATTTAAGCTGGAAATTCCACAGTCTCATTCACCTGGGGGCATGATCTAGAAGAAGAGGGCACGGGCTACATATGGCCACGTCCCTTTGGCCTCACAGACTCCTCACTCAAAAAGGAGCCAAAGAGGTGCCCTCTAAAGTCATGCTTCTCAAACTTTAATGTACAAACAAGTTACTGGAGATCTTGTTAAAATCTGGATTCCAATTCATTAAGTTTAGTGAGGCCTGATATTCTGCGTTTCTACCAAGCTTCCAGGTGATGTCCATGCTGCCGGTCTGTGGACCACACTTTGAGTAGCAAGGCTCTCAAACATGGCGCCCAGGTCAGAGGCCCCACTAAACTGGCTCTAAGGCAAGAGCTCAGCAGTGGAAAGAGAGTGGCAGCTGTAAGATTGAGAAGTTGCTTTAGATCTACCAGGCCTTCACCACCTAGGACTGAGCAGCTTGGTGATGGCTGATGGTGAGCAATAGTGTTTACAGTACAGGTTCTTGAGGAGCTTATAGTCTAGTGGGCAAATTAGACACAAACAAATAAGTTCAAGGCATTGTATAAAGGGAAATAATAGAAGTATATGTGAGGCACATAAGTGACACAACAACAAAAGTGTCGATTAATTCTTTGTTGGAAAAAATGTTTCACAAAGAAAGTAATGTCTGAGTGGAGCATGGGGGGGGGGCGAATTGGGTTTCATAGGGAATAAAGAGGGAAAGGAAATTCAAGGCAAAAGGAATAGCATGTCTGTGGCAGATGATATTTTCCAAAGATATCTGAGACGATATCTCTAGTCCCATAAAATCTTCTAGAAATTTTCTACTCCTCTATCAAGAGGTGAAATCTAATTCCCTTCTCCTTGAATCTAGGTGGACTTACAGTTGCTTCCACGTTACAATGTGGGTAAGTGACAGAAGGGCATGGACAGACACATGTTCTCCTTCTTCCATCTACCCTCAGCGTACCTTTGCCAAGGACAATCACAACAAGCTGCTTTTTAACTCACAAGTTAGAGACTATTAACTCATCTATAAAAAGCATGTGACTTCTTAGGCAAGATTTTAAAATGCTTCTGTCTGGTTTTATTAGGATGTTTGATTTGGAACCCAGCCACCATGCTGTGAGGAAGCCTAAGCAGCCTGTGGAAAAGCCCTGGTGGGGAGGAACTGAGGTCCCTACCCATGGCTCCCGTTGAGCTCCTAGCTGATAACCAACATTAACTGGCCAGCCATGTGAGTGAGCCATCTTGAAAGCAGCTCCTCCGGCCTTCAGTGAAATGGTTCCAGGTGACACTGTGTGGAGCAGAGATAAGCCATTCTCACCCAGTCCTGGCCAAATTTCAGCTTCCTGAGCAAAATAAATGACCATTGCTTTGAACCAATAACTTTTGGAGTAGTGTGTTACGCAGCCATGTATTCCTGGAACAATGTCTAAAAGTAAAGAGGTGTAAAACAACCTGGTGTTTTAAATGATGACATATTTAAGTATAGTCTGGCTATTTAAAATAAAACCATAAAAATATGGGAAGCGTTAGGAATGTTGCATCTGTGATGGGGAGGGAAAAAAGTTTAGTAACCAAACTATTAATAGTGTAAATGCAATGAAGTTTTAATATGTAGTCAACCAGACTTGGGTTAACATGACTCTGCCAGAAAGTGTTATAGATGTAAATATATTTATATAACGCTGTTTCCTTACTAGAAAAAAGTAGATTCTTATTGAAAAGAAAATACTAATAATCTGCTATAATGTTCCGCAGATGAAGCCCAGCTAGACACTTTCCAAAATAAATCAGTTTATAGTTTTTCTACCAAAGTTTTTCTAGAATGATAAAATTTCAGAGACAAATTAAAAACCCACTGGAATTCCTTTATTGGGGATTGTTGTCGTCATGGGATCAGTTCAGCTCATAGAGACCCCATGAGACAGAGTAGAACTGGCCCATAGGGTTTTCTAGGCTGTAATCTTTACAGAAGCAGATTGCCAGGTTTTTCTCCTGGATAAGTCCCCATTTTCTTTGGATAAAAGTACGTGATTCTGACCTGCCAACAATACCGTTGTTTTTTTAATTCAAACACACATTGCTAAGGGAACCGACAAGAAGTTCCTGAGAGAGGTAAAATTTATGACACTTCTTTGAAGCTGACAATCTGATTTTCTACAGGTCTGAGGAGTAGTGGGTGGGTGCATGCTAATTTGATAGATAAAGATTTAGAATGTACTCATTGATACGCTAAGATTGTTTTCTGGGCATGTGGGTGTCTCTCTCTCTCTTTTTTTTAAAATTCTTTTGACCCTGATCTAATGTGTGGTTCCAAAGCAGTATCCCTGTGCAGCCTGGGGATTTATATTTCATTTAGCAGCTTGGAATCAGAGGTTCCTGGGGTGGAGATAGCAGGTGACAAATAGCTTTCCTTTTGCCCTCAGCTGAACTGACTTCTCCTGGAATATTGCGTTCAGTTCCTGACACCAGATTTTAAGAGAAACATAGACAAATTAGAATGTGTTTGGAGGAGAGTTATTTGAATGGTGAGGGAACACAAACCTGTTTCGTATGAGGGACAAAAATCAGAAAAGAGGGATATTTCATGGGGCATGTGAGCCGTTTTTAAATATTGAAAGAACTTTCCTACAGAGGAGCTTATTCTGTGGTCCCGAAACACAACGAGAAAAGGATTTGGAAGCAATTTTGGGGTGAAGAAAGTAAAAATGCTCAAAGATGGAATTGGCTATCTGGGAAGACAGGAAGTCTCTGCCTCTGGAGATCTTCAACACGTTTTTTTTCCAAACAATTCTAAATCAGAAGCTGTCTAGGTTGACATCCTGCAAGGTTTTTTTTCACTAGTGCCATAGCTCTGACCTCCTTCATTGTAGGTGTCGTGGAGTCGGTTCTGGCTCATGATGAACCTACGTACAACAGAATGAAACACTGCCTGGTCCTACGCCATCCTCACAATCGTTGTTGAGCTTGAGCCCATTGTTGTAGCCACTGTGTCAATCTATCTCGTTGAGGGTCTTCCTCTTTTTCGCTGACCCTTTACTTTACCAAGTATAATGTTCTTCTCCAGGGACTGAACCCTCCCGACAACATGTCCAAAGTATGTGAGACGAGGTCTTGCCATCCTTGCTTCTAAGAAGCGTTCTGGCTGTACTTCTTCCAAGACAGATTTGCTCATTCTTCTGGCAGTCCATGATGTACTCAATATTCTTTGCCAACACCATAATTCAAAAACATCAATTCCTCTTTGGTTTCCCTTATTCATTGTCCAGCTTTCACATGCACATGAGGTGATTGAAAACACCATGGCTTTGGTTAGGCACACCTTAGTCCTCAAACTGACATCTTTGCTTTGTAACACTTTAAAGAGGTCTTTTGCAGCAGATGTGACCAGTGCAATGTGTCATTTGAGTTCTTTCTTTTTTCATATTTTATTGTGATTCAGGTGAAAGTTTACAGCTCAAATTAGTTTCTCGTTCAAAAATTTATACATACATTGTTTTGTGATATCGGTTGCAATCTCTGCAATGTGACGACACCTTCCCCCTTTCTAGCCTGGGCTCCCCACGTTCATTCATGTTTCCCTGTCCTTTCCTGCCTTCTCGCCTTGCTTTTGGGCAGGAGTTACCCATATAGTCTTGTATATTTGATTGAACTAAGAAGTATGTTCCTCACGTGTGTTATTGTTTGTTTTATAGGCCTGTCTAATCTTTGGCTGAAAGGTGGACTTTGAGAGTGGCTTCAGTTCTGAGTTAGCAGGGTATCCAGGGGCCATAGTCTTGTCAGACCAATTAGTCTGATCTTTTCTTGTGAATTTGAATTTTGTTCTACATTTTTCTCCCTGTCTGTCTAGGACTCTCTATAGTGATCCCTGTCAGAGAGGTCTGTGGTGGTAGCCGGGCACCATCTAATTCTTCTAGGTGTCATTTGATTTCTTGACTGCTGCTTCCATGGGTGTTGATTGTGGATCCAAGTGAAATGACCTCTTTTGGGGTCCCCTTTACCATCACTTCTGGGAGGTACTAATTGTTCTCCCGCATGTGTTCATGGTATAGCCCATTTTCCTTCCTTTTACTTCTGGCTCCCATAATTTACAGCATTTCCTGAAGTCCCCAAAGTTTATGAAGTCCGCAAAGCTTTCAGCTATGCCAACTCTGTTTGGCTAAAAGGCCTATGCCGTCCCTCATTGATGGGACCCAAACAATTCTGTGCCAATGTCTCCCTGTGCAAAAGTTGTACCACTGTGTCAAGCAATCCTAGTGCCACGGGACTGGTGCCGTTTTCCACTGTATCTGTCAGCTCTCTCAACGTGGCAATGTCTGACATCCTCTTTTTTTTTGTTACATTGCGCAAGTGTTGTCGAGTCAGGACCTTAAGATGTCGAAGAGATTTTGTAGGCAAATAGCTGTTAGTTCTTAGTCATAGACTTTTTCCCTCTTGGGCTTAAGTAAAATTCTATAGGGGCTGAGTTGGAATAATGTGGGAGGAACCCATTTTATGTTGTGTTTAAAATTGCCTTTATCCAGAATGCTGTGCTCGTTGCCCTTAAACAAATCTTCTTAGGGTCAGTTCCTTCCAAGGTGCTCCTCGTTCCCTCATTTAATCATCTTGCTCCTCCCTAAGGGCTTGCCTACCACTTCTCAGTATATACTTGAAGCTGAGTCCTAAATTGAGACAGATTAGAAGCCAGCTGTAGACCTTCCTCCTTCTTTTTCCCACATGTGACCCTTGCCCTTTATGATTCTATGACAGAGATGCAGGAGCAGAGAAAGAGAAAAATAAGATAAAAGGTGAAAAAATGTTTCATGGAAGGGGAAGGGAAAAGAATTATGTACTGGGGATGACATAATTAAATTTTTTTAAAGTGAATGGTTAACTGTTTTTTTTTTTTTTTTTAATTCAGCCTAATGTTTATGCTTCTAAATAAACCCAAACCAAGCCTGTTGCCATTGAGTCAATTCCAACTCATAGTGAACCTATAGGACAGAGTGGAACTGCCCCATAGGGTTTCCAAGGAGCGGCTGGTGGATTTCAACTGCTGACGTTTTGGTTAGCAGCTGTAGCACTTAGCCACTGCACCACCAGGCTTCAAAATAATGTGACAGAAAGAAGTACTCATAAAATTTAGCAGTAATAATATGATTGTTCCATCCTCCATAAGATTTTGTGGGTCTAAATTTAGATTATAAATCAGGGGGAAAAGTATCTCACAGCTTGTTAAATTTATTTGCAAAACAATTTTTATTACTAATTCAATGTTAATTATAAATTTTGAGAGTTGAATTACGATAAGTTATATCTACATGGTATAAAGATATTTACACATGTTCTGTAACTCATGAGTTAGAAAGCAGCTTGTTGTGATCGTCTTTGGTAATATTTTGCTAAGGAAGGATGGAAGAAGAGACAGCATGTATCTATCTTCCACTGTATCAGGGTTGTAGTTTTAGGATAGGTTATGGGGGGAAGGAATCACCAGTGTGAATTCTTATGTATTCTTCAGAACATGTGTCAGTGGACCTTTCTCTTATCTTTATAAGAGAGAAAAAAGAAGAAAAAAATTGATAGGAGTTAATTAGAAGCTAATACTTTACTTAACGTAACTTTTAAGCTTCAGAAAAAGAACTCGGGCATTTTGTTTTGACTTTCTGAGGCCAGTCTAATGGAAGTTGGAGCACAGCTTAGGATCAAAAATATCCACTGCTAATCAAATGGAGGGAGCCCTGGTGATACAGTGGTTAAGAGCTCAGCTGCTAACCAAAAGGTCAGCAGTTTGAATCCACCAGCTGCTCCTTGGAAACCCTATGAGGCAGCTCTCCTAAAGCCTATGGGGCAGTTCTACTCTGACCTATAGGGTCAGTATGAGTCAGAATTGACTCGATGGGACCGAGTTTGGTTTTTGAATCAAATGGAGAGAAAGATGTAGCTGTCTGCTTCTGTAAAGATTACAGCCTTGGAAACCCTATGGGGCAGTTCTACTCTGTCCTATAGGGTTGCTACGAGTCAGAATCAACTTGACTTCAGCGGGTTTGGTTTTTTGATTTGTATTAAATGAAGGAATTACATGCTGTGTACAGCTGTGGTTAAAAACACAAACTCATAACCCAGGCAAAAGCAGAGGTGGCAAGCAACAGTGTGAGTGAAGGAGGTTATCCAACTTAGAAAGCCCAAGGCAGGAGGAAAAACTGAAGTCAGGAATCAAGTTATGTCCATGAATGTAGAGTTTTGATGACAAAGGACAAAGGGCTGAGAGAAGTGTGAAGCTATGGAGGGGTATGGCTTGGGTGCTCTTCAAGAATGACTTGCCTATCAGCTGTGAGGGACCCAGTTAACTGACAGCTTCTAGCTCTAAGTGCCTTTAGGATCTCCCTTAGCTTTTAGCCAAGCCTGTGCTATTCCCAGGCAGTCCCAGGAAATAACTGAGCATGATGGGAGCAAAGGGACCTGACCATTTCTAATATGGGACACCTCTTGGAAAAATCTTTGCGCTGGAGCTGTTAGGCTAGGCGAGACTTCCTCAGATCTACACTGCAGTCCAAGGCTCTTCCTACCCATTTCCTCTTCCTTCTTTCTCTCCTTTCACAAGTGTCAGGACTGCATTGATGCATGAAGGATTTTTGTACTTACTCCTGCTCTATTTTCCCTTCATGTTTCACAGGCCATCAAATCAATTTCCACTTGCGGTAGCCCCATGTGTGTCAGGATAGAGCTGTGCTCCTTAGGGATTTCAATAGCTGCTTTTTTTGGAAGTAGATTGCCAGATTTTCTTCCGAGGCACCTTTGGATAGGCTCCAACCTCCACCCTTTGGTTAGCAGCCAAGCATGTAAACTGTTTGCACCACCTATAACCCCATAAATCTCTTCAACTTCTAACTTAACCTTGGTGTCTGCTCCCTGAAGGACTCAACCCAAACAGAAGGGATGCCAGTCTTCTGGGACACAACCTGAATAGGGCCAAGCTAGTAAGATAAACTACCAGCTGGAGTCCTTGACGTTTGGCCCTTCTTAGGATGCGACCTTTTCATTTGACCTTGGTTTGCATACTAACCAACAGAGGCCAAACAAATTGCTTACCTAAAGGGTCATCATAGTAAAAATCAAAAAAAGAACCATCACTGTTGAGTCTATTCTGACTCACAGTGACCCTGTAGGACAGAATAGAACTGCCCCATATGGTTTCCAAGGAGTGCCTGGTAGATTTGAACTGCCAACCTTTTGATTAGCAGCCATAGCCCTTAACCACTACACTACCAGCGTTTTCTGTCATAGTAAGCCCTGGCCAATATATAAATACAACAGAATAGACAGACAGAGAGAAGAATAGTCTTTATTCTTTATTCATAAAAATTGTGCCCTTCTCATTACACAAAGGAGCACTCAGATAAACAGTAGAGGAAAACGAGGAATAAGGTAAAGACAGCTAACAAGATTATTTTTCATTTAGCTGTATGTAAGGAAAGCTCACAATTTTTCTTGCATGGAATCTGCAGAGAAGGCCAGAGTGTCCATGAAGTGCTGGAAAATATTCATTAATATACCTTCTGAATTTATAAGAAAGAATGAAAAGCTTACGTGTTCTTTGAAATGGTTGTCGCCGTCAAGAACATGCAGCAAAGGCACCCTGACTCCACAGTTTCATAATTTGGGGAAATGGCAGTTGAAAAAGCAGATATGTCCATTCATTCACTCATTCAAACAAAACCTTTATGGGGTGCCTACTCTTTATAAAGGGTAGAAACCAAAAAAAAAAAAACCCTTTGTCATTGAGTCGATTCTGACTCATAGCAACACTATAGGACAGAGTAGAACTGCCCCACAGGGTTTCCAAGGAGGGCCTGGTGGATCTGAACTGCCCACCTTTTGGTTAGCAGCTGTAGCTCTTAACCACTGTACCACCAGGGTTTCCATAAAGTGTAGATGAAGAAGTAAAGAAGACCTGGTCTCTGGCTTTGAAGAGCTTGAAGAAAAGTGGGGAAAACAGGCTTTTAAACAGAGTACAGGATGCAGGGAGACAGCTGCTGTGACTGACCCCGGAGACTGTTTGCAAGAGAAAGTGCCAAACTCCAGGAAGATAATAACCCCTGGACTTGAGGGTGACATGACTTGCCACTTATCAAAGCAGTAGGCAGGCTGTTAGCTCACACTTCTATAGTATTTGCTTTGTCTCAAGCTCTGTTCAAGTTGGTTATATATATATTAACCCACTTAATCTTCCCACTAACCCTATATAAGCATTAGCTATTAAAATAAGCCCCATTTATATAAGAGGAATCTGAGAGAGCGAGAGGTTAAGTAGCTTGCCAGTGATCACACAGCAAGGAAGAGGTAGAGCTGGAATGAATCCAGACAGCACAGCTCCAAAGTATGCAGGGCACAAACCAGGGCAAGTCTTTTCTTCCTCTGTCTTTGCTTGTTTCCTTCTGTAATTAGAAATTTCTGTCCTTAGTTTTCCTAAGTCAAAGATATTTTTATTTATTATACTTACAACAACACGACTATGACAAAGAAAAAAAAAAAAGCCAAAACAAAACAAAAAACACCTCATTCAGTCTCATTGCTCAACAAATCTTTGGCTCTCATATGTCACTTTTCTTTCTGTTCTGATAGTCTCTTTCAGAGCAGGTCCTTCCTTTCTTACTCTGTGGTGTCTAAAAGATGGCCCATCTGAATCACTTTTCTTCTATCAATTCCTGAGCTCTGCTCTCTCTTGAGATCCTTTACCATACCTCTACACCTTCTCAAGCCTCTCTGTTTGTGTTCCTGGGAAGTCAGATGCAATAGCCAATTCCAGGAGCAAGTGAGACTTCTCACTCTGCAGGAGCTACCACAGCAAATAGCATCTTTGTTGTGTTGAGGTCTGGGGAGGAAAACTCATCATTAGAAAGCAGAAAGCATGGTGTGTTAATTATCTATTGTTTCATGACAAATTACCCTCAAAACTTAGTGGCTTAAAACAACAAACATTTATTATTTCATAGTTTATGCAGGTCAGGAATTCAAGAGTTGCTTAGCTGGCTAATTTGGCTCAAGGTCTTTCATCAGGTTGCAGTCATGATGTTGACCTGAAGAGTTGGCTGGGGCTGAAGGATTGACTTCCAAGCCACTCATGTGGATGTTAGTGGGAGACCTTAGTTCCCAGCCATGTGGGCTGCTTTATAGGACTGCTTACAATATAGCGGCTGGCTTTCCCCAGCATGAGCGATTGAGTGATGAGAAAGAGAGTGAGATAGAAGCCCTAATGTCTTTTATAAACGATCTCTGAAAGGACAAACGATCACTTCTCAGCATTTACCAATGCTGGTATAATGCGAGAGGAAACTACACAAGGGTGTGAATGTCAGGAGGCAGGGATCATTGGAAACTATCTTGGAGACTGACTACCATGCTTGGGCAGGGCTATAAGGTGGGAAGACCAGTCAGGTGGCTGTGTTCGCATCTTAATTTGTAGGAATGAAGCCCCTGAAGTTTTGCAGTGCATAGCACATAAAATTATATATAGTAGCCCAGGTGGCAGTCCCCCTCCAAGTGGGGAGATCAGGGCAATTTGTCCCCAGCAGTCTTCCATTCCCTGTTGGGAATTCATTCATTTAAAAAAAAAAAAAATGAACATTTGTTAAGCAGCTGTTGGGTGCCTCTGTGGGTCCTGTACTAGGTAATGGAGTCCCTAGGCCTCAGCTCTAACGGAGTTTCAATTTTCCCATAGCAGTGTTACTCTGCTGAAGTATCCAAGACACTCAGGGTGACCACAGGGTGCCTATAGCCCCCTTCAAGTCAAGGTGTAAGCAAAAGATCTTTCGTCTCATTCTCTCAGGGTGCTAACCTTAGGTAATCTGAGCTAATACAATGTTTCCTTTGGGGGTGTAAATAAAATAATTAACAACCACCAATCATTGGGTGCCTAAACAAGAATGAGAACTGCCTAAATAGCAGCAGGGTTCTACCAATATGGCGCGTTCTGCTGAAATTCAGCTCAGTTTCCTTCAGAGAGGTCTTTTTATTACCCTTCCTTTCAAACTGCAACACTAATTGTAACTCTGCTACTCACAATGTTGACAGTAACAAGGGTTACAAGAAGGACCTTTCGGGAAAAAAAAAAATTCCCATTTGCTAATTTTAGGGGAAAAATGTAGGCTCTAAAACCCGGTACAGATTAAGAGTTTGGCTGCTAACCAAATGCTGGCAGTTCAAATCCACCAGTTGCTCCTTGGAAACCCTATGGGGCAGCTCTACTCTGTCCTATAGGGTTGCTATGAGTCAGAATCGACTTAATAGCAATGGGTTTTTTGGTTTTTATTAAAACCCAGAAATAAGTATAGGAAAGGAGAGAGTGAGTTCATGGTGATGGGTTGATAGGCCAGAACAGGAAATAAAAGGAAGGTAAGCTATTTGTCTCAGAGACCAAGTTTGAGTGTCAGGGGGAGGGAACTGGGAATATCAAGTAAAATTTGTTTGTAACGCTGGACTCATGATAAAGAATGCAGAAGGTCATAGACCTGAGAGCCAACTGTTGATTTTAAATCCCAGTTCTGCCACTTACTAGCTGCGTGACTGTGGGCACATGACTTTATTCCTCTGTACCTCAGCGTTCTCATCTGTACAATGGCTTGTTGGAATGAAGCTACCCTTATCGGGGGTTGTAAGCTAGTGCATGTAAAGTGCTTAGAACTTAGCCTGTCATGAATTAAGAACAAAATAAGTGCTAATTATTATTATTGAAGAAATTATAGCCATGTTATCAACTGAAAGAGGTCAAAGTATCTAGAAACCTCGGTGGCATAGTGGTTAAGAGCTATGGCCGCTATCCAAAAGATTGGCAGTTCAAATCCACCAGGCGCTCCTTGGAAACCCTAGGGGCAGTTCTCCTCTGTCCTATAGAGTCGCTATGAGTTGGAATCCACTTGACGGCAACGGGTTAACCGGTATTTGTTGACTATACACAGCAGCAAACCACAAACAACAAAACCCTTGTCCTCAAGGAGCTTATATGCAGGGATGAGGGAAGATTAAGTTAAATAAATAAAGTATATATTATGTCAGGTGACGGTCATGGAGAAAAATAAAGCAGGGGAGGAGGATAGGAGATATTGGATGTGGGTGGGAGGGAGGAATATCCTGTTGTTGTCATTGTTAGGTGCCGTTGAGTTGGTTCCAACTCATAGAGACCCCATGTACAACAGAACGAAACACTGCAAGTTCCCATCCCATCCTCACAATCGTTATGCTTGAGGCCATTGTTGCAGCCATTGTCAATCCATCTTGTTGAAGGTCTTCCTCTTTTTCACTGACCCTCTATTTCACCATGCATGATGTCCTGCAGAGTCATGGATTGAATTGTGTCCCCCAAAAATATGTGTCAACTTGGTTAGGCCATGATTCCCAGTATTGTGTGGTTGTCCTCCATTTTTTATTGTAATTTTATGCTAAAGAGGATTAGGGTGGGATTGTAGCACCCTTATTAAGGTCTCATCCCTGATCCAATGTAAAAGGAGTTTGCTTGGGGTGTGGCCTGCACCATCTTTTATCTTACAAGAGATAAAAGGAAAAGGGAGCAAGCAGAGAGTGGGGACCTCACCCCACCAAGAAAGCAGTGCAGGAGCAGAGTCTGTCCTTTGGACCTGGGGTTCCTGTGTGGAGAACCTTCTAGTCCAGGGGAAGATTGATGACAAGAACCTTCTTCCATAGCCAACAGAGAAAGCCTTCCCCTGCAGCTGACACCCTGAATTTGGATTTTAGCCTACTAGACTGTGAGAGAATAAACTTCTGTTAAAGCCATCCATCTACTTGTGGTATTTCTGTTAGAGCAGCACTAGATAACGAAGACATCCAGGGACTGGTTCCTCCTGATAACATGTCCAAAGTATGTGAGATGAAGACTCGTCATCTTTGCTTCTAAGGAGAATGTTAGGTACAGAAGTCTTGAGGTTGACAAATACTTGTGTTCTATAATAGCAAGGAGTTCAGTGTGGCCGAACAAAGATGACAATGAAGTTATGCAACTTTAGCTCAGAGGGGTCCTAGTGGGGAGGGGGGTGGAAAGCAGATTAGGCAGGGCTGTGTAGCCACTATGAGAACTGGGGCTGTTGCTTTAGGATGGGAAGCTACTGCAGGTTCTGAGAAAATGAGAAACATGGTCTAAGCTATGTTTTAAAGAATCGTTAAGGCCGCTCTGTGTGTGTGTTCTAGGGATGGAGGAAGAGGTGGAGGTGCATAGAAAGAAAACAGAAAGATGAGGTAGAGGCTGTTATTGAGAGATGGCTTGGACTGAAGTATTAGCAGTGGAGAGGGGCGTGGGAAAAAGTAGACAATTTCAGGATATATTTCTGAAGGTAGAGTCAACAAAATTTGCCGATGGATTGGATGTAGGGTGTGAAACAAAGAGAAGGGTCAAAGATGGGGAGCTCTGAGGACAGGGATTTTTCTTTTATTCAGTGTCATATCTCCACCACCTAGACAGTGCCTAAAAAAAAAAAAAAAAAAAACCCATTGTCATTGAGTCGATTCCTACTCATAGCGACCCTATAGGACAGAGTAGAACTGCCCCATATGGTTTCCAAAGAGCGCCTGGTGGGTTCAAACTGCGGACCTTTTGGTTAGCAGCCATGGCTCTTAACCACTATGCCACCAGGGTTTCCTGACAGCGCCTGGTACTCAATACTGAGTACCATTATTGAGACAGTTCCTGGTACTCAATATTCCTTAAATGAATGAAAAGAGTAACTCTGATTTGTATTATACTTTTTTTTAACTTGTTGTTGTTGGTTGCCATTGAGTCAATTCCAACTCATGGTGACCCCATGTGTGCAGAGTAGAACTGCTCCATAGGGTTTTCAAGGCTGTGGCCTTTTAGAAGCAGATCACCCGGACTGCCTTCTAAACCACTGGGTAGCTGAGAAGCTGAGTACTTAACTATTTGCACCACCTAGAAACTCCCATTCTTGAACTTAATATTAAATAGCAGTTAAAACCTGTTGCTATCAAGTCAATTCCAACTCATAGAGACAGAGTAGAATTGCCCGGTAGTTTCCAAGGAGGCGCTTGGTGGATTTGAACTGCTGACCTTTTGGTTAGCAGTGGTAGCTCTTAATCACTACACCACCATGGCTTCCAGCAGTGAAAACATTTGCAGCCAAATGAAGTACTATAGCAACCACAGTTTCGGCATTTAAGTGAGGAAGCCTCTTCCAATCCTTTCACAAAGACAGCAGTTGACATTGCAGCCGTCCTGGCCTGCAACCCCCCTACCCCCATGACCAAGGATTTAAAAACTTCTTTGAGTTTTTTTTTTTTTTTTGAAACTTTCTGTAACAGAAGAGTTCTTTGTTACATAAAGTTCTTGGGGTGGGAGAACAACCCAAAAAATCACAACAGGACAGGTACAGAGTAGTTCATTTGGAGAAAGGCACAGAGACCGGGGAAATGGGGATTCTGTCATCTAGCTCACTAAACAGTTGCAAAACACATCGAAGGCTTTGAAATTTCTGCATTCCCGAAACACAGTGAAATGAAGATGATAAATACAAAGGTTTTTATGAGGTAAGATAAACAAATTATGCACACACTTAAGGCAGTCTATGAAATGCTCTACTTTAGTCATATCCTAAATATTAAGAAGCAAATACGATCCATTTATACTACCTTTTCCTATGGATGTACCGCACCATGTGAGAGATATAGGTGACTATATAATTGATAATCCCCAAATATGCTCATTTCTAATCTTCTAATAGATACGGTTTTTTAAAAATAGATATTTTAGAGTTTACCCGTAACTGATAATCCCCAAATATGCTCATTTCTAATCTTCTGATATGTTTTTTTTTTAATAGATATTTTAGAGTTTACCCGTAACAGTCCTTGAGTGAAACCTAAGAACTCACCCACCCACTTTTTCCTCAATTGTCATTTACCAAGGCTAGAGGTTAATACCTGCTTTTGACAATTGTCAGGGATTTTAGAAGGCGATAGTCAGTCCTTGGAGAAGGCATTTGATAAAAGGATTTTCAGTTGTAGACATATGTATGGATCCTGACTTGCTCCGATCCTCTGGGGTTTTAGTCCGCTGATTTCTTTAGGCTGTTTGTTGACTTGGACTCTGCACATCGCCCCATGGAGGGCTTAAGGCGCCTACCCTTTCCACCCTACTCCTCAATATCTCAGGGTGTGCATTCTGACCCCGGGCGAGCCAACAGGCAGGTCCTCCGAGCTACGGTGTCGCCTGAAGAGTCAGCCTGAGCCGGGCGAACTTTCCAGGCCAAGGCAGAGTTTTCCCATCTTGGGTGCATGTGGGCACCACGCGTCCGAGTTTGGGTTAGTGTGCCAACCGGGTCAGTCCCTGTGGCTGCTGTGCGAGAGCTTCGGGGCGAGTGTGAAGTCGAGGGCTGCAGGGAGCGGGGGTGGGGGTGGGAAAACACCTCCCTGGTCACCCCACCCCGCATCGTCTTAGGGCAACCCCCAGCCAGCGCATCCCTTTAATGCGCGTGCTCGTCAAGGTCCCAGTGTCCCCTCCCCTGAAGCTGCCCCGTCAGCCTCGGTTTCCCTCTACCTCTCCCGGCCCCTGCCGCTCCTTCTCCATGGGACGCCCCTCGCCCACCCCTGCCGCCGCCCGCGCGCGGGACTCGGCCGTCACTTCACTTTGGCGCGCGGGCCCCTCGCCGCCTCCGGCCCGGCCGCGGGTAGCCCTCCGTGCGCGCGCCCGGCCCGCCCCCGCCCCTCGCGGCCGCGCGCCGGGCGGAGGAGGGGCGGGGCGGGCGCGGGGAGGGCTGGCGCGCGGCGCGGCCGACGTGGGGCTCGCGCTCTCGCGGTCTCTCCCGGCGGGCGCGCGGGCACGCGCACTGGGCGGGCGCGCGCGCGGACGGCCAGGAGGCGGCGGCGGCGGCGGCGGCGGCTCGCGGAGGTGGGAGCTTCACTTTCCAGGACGCAGGGGCGGCCACAGCGGCAGCCGCGGGCAGCAGCCTCGGGAGCCGGGGCCGGAGCGGCCGGGGGCGGCGGCGGCGGCGCTGACGGTGAGTGCGGGCGGGCGCGATCGCCACGGGGGCAGGCGTGGCGGGGCGGTCGGGTGCACGGGTCTGGGCTTCGGTGACTAGACGGCCGGCCGGGGACACCCCGTCTCCAGGGCCTCCCTCCTGCCCTCGCGCCGCGGCCACCCTCCCTGCCCGGGCTTCAGCTCGAGCCTGCGACCTGCGCGGACGCCCCTCCCTCAGGTATGGTCCCGGGCCGCGCCGGCGTCCCCCGCCGCGGGCGCCCCCTCCCCCGCGGGCGCCCCCTCCCCCGCCGGCCACCCCTCCCCGCCGCAGGTCTCGCTTCCACCTCTGCGCCCCGGTTCCCTCCTCCCGTGCCCCGCTCCCCGCGCCCCCCCGCGAGCCTCCAGCCCGGTTTCTCGCCCTTTCCACCCCTCCCCCTCCCCCTCCCCCCCGTGCTCTGCCCCTTCCCTCCCTGCCCGTCTTCCACCCCCCCAGCTCTCAGTTCCCCATCCTTCGCTGCCCTCCCGGCTTCTTCGCTCTCCCAGCCGCATCCTGGAACTAAGTCTTCGCAAAAGTACAGGATAAATGTCACGGCGGAAAGTGCCCGGCTTGATCTTTTGCTATTTTCCCTAATTGCGTAATTGCTGCACATGGTGTCTCTCCTGGCGAGGGCCGGGTCTGGCACCCCCGCCGCCGCCGCCGCCGCACCCCCGAGGCCCGCCCAGGGAAGACCTAGTGGGGCGTGTTGTGTCTGCCCTGGTGTGGGGTATGTGCCCTGTTGGTCTTTTGTGATGCCAGGCGCTTGTCACAGTTGGGAGCCGAACCCCATTTTTCTCTGGTCTCTTCTCTGCAGCCCTCCCCGGCCTGGTTTGTAACTGAATTCCCTCTGTTCTTACCCCCTCCTCTTACCACCCCCTTCCCCTTCTCTCCTAATGTTCTGATCCTTTTGCCCTTTACCATTTCTAATGAAGATAAAGTGTGGCTTCTTGTGGCTTTTTTTTTTTTTTCCCCCACGGCCAACCAGAAATGTCCAATCCATCTTCCCTTAAGGAAATTAAGGCCGCTTTAGAAAGACATCATCCTGGGCTCGGTGGCTGTTAGATCTATTTGCATGTTTCCGAGATTCATCGTTTTGTATTGTGTATTCTTGAGAGGCTACTCAAATATTTTTATTTACAAGTACAAAAGGAGGCGCTGGGCTGACCCTCACTTTATCTCGCGCTTCAGAAAGATTGTCAGCTCTTTTTTATCCCTGATTCTTTTAAAAAGTACGTTTCTGAATATATGATAATGCAACCTGGACCTTGGAAACCTCAGTGTTTTTACTCAGACGGGTTGGATGCTCCGTGGCTCTTGGAGTTTCCCGTGTGGGCTAATGCTGATGATATAATTATCCCCCCCCCCATAGCCCCATTCTTTCTCCTCCAGGGCATAGCACCCTTTCCTCCAGCTCCATGGTATCTTATTTTAAAAATTCACTTGTCCCACTACTATGTCCTGCATAAGTATCTTTACAGTTAAGTTAAAAGTTGGATATCGCTAGAGGTTGTGTATATAATACAAATAATTTTACGTTTTAGGAAAGTTTAGAAACATGACTAGGAAGACAAATAGCAAGCTATCAAGGAACAGAGTGGAGGGTTTTTCTGTTAGAAAAGCTGAAATGAATACTTGCTTTTGCAGCTTTATACTGTGAGATACTTACTGATAAAAGGCTTATCTGGCCTCATGGAGTGACTGAAGTTGCTTTTACATCACAGATAATATTTATAGCCAGATCATTTCATTTATATGGAGCAAGATGTAGAAATGAAAAAGCATCTCATTTCTGTATATTGCTAATTACCAGGACTGTAATTACAATAAAGGGTACATGGCTAATACAAGCTTTTTAGATAATTTTGGTGTTGAAGGAGGAACAGTATGCAAACTCTTAACACAAATTTTAGGTAAGTCTACTGTACTATTTTGTTTTTGTTGAGAAACCAGGTTTTTGTGGGTCCAAAGTAATAATATTGATTTAAATATCTTAATATCTTTGAAACTGTCATTGGAGAGTAGCTCTGTGCTTATAGCCCCGGAATTGAAATTTGTCTTCCCTTTGGATGGGATGATCGTACCAGAGTAGCTATTTAGGAATTAACTTTAGTCAAAGATAATTCTGAGACGTTAATTTAAAAGGTAATGTTGAAGAAATTTTGATTTGGGAATTTTCATTCATTTGTACTTCAGAGAGACAAAACGCCAATTTTATACTTAAGACTAATTAAGATGATTTATAGACTACTTTGATTTCATAAAATTAGTTGAACCTGAGTGGTATAATAATTCCCCCCCGCCTGCCCCCAGACTTTTTCTCTAATCAGGGATTCAAAACACAGAGCCAGCAGAAAGTCTGCTTATTCTTGGTTTTGAAAAAAGAGATAGGAAAACTTCATTTGTAAAAGTTTCATGGTTATCAGTGGGCTCAGATTAATTTATCATTTGATAGGTTAAGATTTGGAAAAAATAACGCATTTTAGGTCAAAAGTAGAAATAAATTTTTTTCTATATTGTGAAACTATAGAAATCATGCCTCTGGGCATTTTTAGTGTTATTTTTGATTCTTCTCTTGTGGGACTAGTTTCGACTTTGGTTTTCCTCTGATATTATGAAATTCGAGTTTCAGATTATGGCTCAGATTGCACTATTGAGTAGTCTTTTTAAGTAGTTATGTAATCATATCGTTAATAGATAAAGTATGTAATTGCACATAGATGTGAATATTGAGAATGTCTAGCTTTGCACCTAATATATAACTGAAACCATAGGGGTAGTTTATTAAATCTTAGTTTATTAAACTGAAGCTGCAGCCTCGGTAAAAAATTTATTTTTGTTAGGTTTCCATGTGTTTGTCATGTAATGGACTGCTTCTGGTTTTAGATATCAAGTGATTTTTCACTCATTTCACATTTCTTAAAATACTGCTGACAGCATTTGCTCTATCCACGGGCCTTCCCTGAGATGCACTCTCTTCTCACTCCCATGCGTATGTGCGCTATCTGATGTGCTCTTACGTACATTACTTAATAAGGTTTTACACTTCCCATATATTTGAATGGAAATACATTGAAAAAAATCTTTGTTAAAGTCCAGGAGGAGAATTAAAATGGAATAAAAACTTCTAAAAAGCAAGAAATATGTTAGGTCTATTAGAGCTAGACATGAAACATACTGATATAAAATTTCAATGTTCTATTAAGTGACTTTAGTGCTCATAAAAGATGTCACAGCTGTGGAGACTGATGTCCTCTTCTCCATTTACAGAACAGGTAGGGAGGCAGTTAGATTTCCCATCAGTGTGTCTCAGAGCTGCGTGGGAGGACTTCATTTTGTTTGGCATGGGGGCCTGGAGCTGTTGGATCTGAGATGGGTGGTGGTGTGCACGTGGATAGTTGTCTCCGTGGAGGCACTGACTATTTCGGATGGACTCTTCACCGTTCTGTGCTCCCTGATCCTTCCCAGTCTTTGGCTCTTTTTACCAGGATCCACTAAAGATCTGTATTATGAAATTGCTTTGGTTTAGAGCAGGCCGTGCATAAAATCTTTGGTGATGATGACTTTTCATCAGTGTTATCTAGCTATACTTTTGGACTAATGATTGAAATAAAAAAATACTTGATTTGAGGTACAGTTCACCTATTCGGATTCCTGATCCTATCAGTAATGGTTTTATTTCAAGTCCTAATTTGGTTAAGAGTAATACAGTGTCCTTTTCAAAAGAAATTGGTTCAGTTTATGACTTGCAGAGGCATATTTCATATTGTTAATGGCACTTCTTAAATCTAGGTAGTTTTGCTTTTTAAATATTAGTTTGAGAGAAGTAGAAGAAACTGCAACAGCTTAGGGTCTATATTTCTGTTTGTGTTTTTGCCTTTAAAAGGGAGCGGTGTCTGAGAAGGTACTCAAAGAGACTATTAAGTGACAGTGCCTTGGTGGACACAGGTCCACCTAGAATCTAGGTATTGGCTTTGTTGGCTCAGTTCTGGATTTGTCAGTACGATCTAAGCTGGTTGGGTCACAAGGGATACATTCACAGTGATCAAACTCCGAAATTGATTATGATAGAATGACAGTCGAGATAGGTAGTTGACACACACTGGAATTTTTTTGTGTCTGCAATCTAGATTGTAACAACTACCTAGGTATTAAGGTAGTGAAGAAATTGGGTTGGTAATCAGAGAGCTGCCTGGGGAGCATGAACTCAGGGCACAGGGGATTTGAAAGCTTGAGGGATATGTCATCCCAGCTGTGAAAAAAAAAGAATACGCTCTTCAGTGTCTCACTAGAGTCTCCATCTCTTATAAAACATGGTTGCTTGATATATTGCTGGGTCAGTGCTGACACTACTGTCAGATGGTTTAGTTTTTATTTAGGATCCATGCAGACGTTTGTGTTCTTCTGTTACCTCGAAGGTTACTTAAAACAATTGGCTGCTTGATAGGATTTTAACCCTAGCCGATTCCTGAGGATGTAGTGATTGGGTGTGAATGTGAAAATGTCCGCATTTTTCTCTTCCTATGACTTTGCACTAACCTCTGTTACAGCACTTAGCAAGTTGGCTTACCCACTAGACAGAAGTTCTCACGGTCTTGGGACTAAAGGGCTAGTACAGTGGCCAGTAGAGAGGAGGTGCTCAATTTTTTTTAAGTAAAAGCTTTATTGAGATGTAATTCACATACTGTGAAATCCACCCTTTTAAAATGTATAACTCTGGTTTTTAGAATATTCATGGAATTATGCAACATCACTGTTATCTAATTTTAGAACATACTCATCATCCTGAAAGGAAAAGCCGATAGCCACTAGCAGTAGCAGTTACTTCTCACCCCACCCTGCCTGCAACCACTAGTCTACTTTCTGTCTCTGTGGATTTGCCTTTTACCTATTCTGGACATTCTGTATGAATGAAATCATAAGGCTGTTTGTGACTGGCGTCTTTCACTTAGCATGATGTTTTCAGGGTTCATCTACGTTGCAGCATGTATCAGTACTTCATTCCTTTTTATGGTTGGATGATAGCCCATGGTGTGGATATACCGTATTTTGTTTATCCATTCATCAGTTGATGACCATTTGGATGGTTTCCACTTTTTGGCTGTTACAAATAATGTTGCTATGAACATACAGGTTTTGTATTTTTTCATTTTTCTCTTCGATACATTTTGAATGGATGTTGAAGAGTTTTGGGAAATCCTAAAGCCATTTGTAAATGACCAAATTATCCATTTTTTTAATTACAATTTACTTGTTCAGCTTTGAGGCTAACCTTATCTTTATTCAGTAGACCCATCCCCCTGATTAAGTAAATGATTTTTGTTTCTTTAATCCAGGATCTAAAATGTCCACTGAGGCTCAAAGAGTTGATGACAGCCCCAGCACTAGTGGAGGAAGTTCCGATGGAGACCAACGTGAAAGTGTTCAGCAGGAACCAGAAAGAGAGCAAGTTCAGCCCAAGAAAAAGGAGGGAAAAATATCCAGCAAAACAGCTGCTAAATTGTCAACTAGTGCCAAAAGGTACCACAATTCTTTTCACCTTTCTATTTTTAGTATCAATTTATCAACTTAAGTTCTGTTTTTCTGTTTCATTTAAACATTTTTCTGGGATGTGAACCATGTAGTTCATGGATTTTTTTCCCCCCTTCAAGATCATCTTTTTTTCATGAGTTTAATGGTAGGATATGTGAACTTTGCTAACTTTAATTGAGTTGTTTGTCTTTTTATTCTTGAATTTTAGGAGTTCTTTATATATTCTGAATATTAAATCCTTATCAGATATATAAAACCAAAAAAATCCAAACTCGTTGCCGTCAAGTCAGTTCCAACTCATAGCAACTCTATAGGATAGAGCAGAACTGCCCTGTAGGGTTTCCAAGGAGCAGCTGGTGGATTCGAACTGCTGACGTTTTGGTTGGCAGCTGAGGTCTTAACCATTATGCCACCAGGACTCTGATCACATATATGGTGCCTAAATATTTTCTCCCATTCTATAGGTTGTCTCTTCATTTTCTTGATAAAGTCTTTTAATGCACAAAAATTTTTTCATTTTGATGAAGTCTAATCTTTCTTTGTTGTTGCTTCTCATGCTTTTGGTGTCATATCTAAGAATCTATTGTCAAGAAGTCTTGAAGCTTTAACTCTGCCCTAGTTTCCTAGAGCTGTTGTAACAGAAATACCTCAAGTGAGTGGCTTTAAAGAACATACATTAATTTTCTCACAGTTTAGGAGGCTAGAAGTCCAAATTCAGGGTATGGCTCTAGGGAGAGGTCCTCGTCTATTTCACCTTCTAATAGCCAGCAATCCTCACAGTTCCCGGGCTTGTAAATTCCTCTGCCTCCATCTTGATCAGGTAGCATTTGTCTTTCCCTATAAGTTTTCCTCTGTGTCGAATCTGCTGTTCTTATAACTCGGAAGTGATTAGGTTTAGGATACACCCTACACAGGCAGGCTTCATTAATATAACAAAGAATACCCTATTCTCACAAGTATAGGGGTTAAAATTCCAACACATGTTTTTCAGGGACACAATTACAATAACAACCCCTATGTTTTCTTTTAAGAGTTTTATGGTTTTAATCCTTATATTTAGGTCATTGACCCATTTTGACTTGATTTTTGTATATGGTGTGAGGTATGAGTCCAACTTCATTCTTTTGTCTGTGGAGATCCAGTTGTCCCAGCAGCATTTATTGATGAGACTCTTCTTTTCCCATTGAATGGACATGCACCTTTGTCAAAGATGAGTTAGTCATAGATGTATGAGTTTATTTCTGAACTTCTCGTTCTATTCCATTGCTCTGTATTTCTGGTGGTGCTGTGGTCAAGCATGTGGCTGCTAACCAAAAGGTTGGTGGTTCAAACCCACTCATTCACCCTGCTGGAGAAAGACTTGGTGATCTGCTTCCATAAGAATTACGGCCTAGAAAATCCTATGGAGCAGCTCTATTCTGTCACGGGGTCGCTGTGAGTAGAAGCTAACTTGACGGCATCTGACAGCAGCAAGCAGCAACAAACCATACTGTTTTGGTTACTGTACCTTCGTAGTACATTTTGAAGTCTGGAAGTGTGAATCCTCCTATTTTGTTCTTTTTCAAGATAGTTTTGGCTCTTTGGGGTCCCTTGCAATTCCATATGAATTTGAGGATTGGCTTTTTTGCAGAAAAGGCTGTTAAAATTCTGTAGGGACTTCGCTGAATCTATAGATTGCTTGAAGTAGTATGACATCTCATATTAAATGTTCCAATCCATGAACACTGGATATCTTTCCATTTATTTAGATCTTCTTTAAATTTTTTCAAAAATGTTTTATAGCTTTTAGTGTATAATTCTTTCACCTCCCTGGTTGAATTTGTTCCTAGATATTTTATTCTATTCTTTCTTTCAGATTATTTATTGATGTTATATAGCAGTACAACTGATTTTTCGTGTTGATTATGTGCTCTTGCCACTTTACTGAATTCATTTATTCATTTTAGCAGCTTTCTTGTGGATTCTTTGGGATTTCCTATATATAGGATCATGTTGTCTGTGAATATAGTAGTTTTGTTCTTTTCTAATTTGGATGCATTTGATATCTTTTTATTGCCTAATTGGTCTAGCTAAAGATTTGTCAATTTCATTGATCTTTTCAGAGAACAAACTTTTGGTTTTGTTGATTCTCTATATTATTTTTCTTTACTGTATAACATTTATCTGTTGAGTCGATTCCGACTCATAGCGACCCCATAGGACAAAGTAGAACTGCCCGTTCAGGTTTCTAAGGAGCAGTTGGTGTATTCGAACTGCTGACTTTTTGGTTAGCAGCTGTAGCTCTTAACCACTGTGCTACCAGAGCTCCTGTCTCTGCTCTGATCTTTATTATTTCCTTCCTTCTGATGATGGCTTTGGGCTTAGATTGTTTTCTTTTTCAGGTTCCTCAAGGTGTAAAGTTAAGTTATTGATTTGCGATCTTTTTTATTTCTTTGAAACGTAGGCACTTGTATCTGTAAATTTCTCTCTGAACACTTGTCTTCGCTGCATTCCGTAAGTTTTGGTGTTCTGTGCTTTCGTTTCCATTTGTCTGTACGTATTCTCTAATTCCATTTGTGATTTCTTCTTTGACCCATTTGTTGTTTAATTTCTCATATTTGTGAAATTTCTAGTTTTCCTTCTGTAATTGATTTCTAGTTTTACTCTGTTGTGGTCAGAGAAGATACTTTTTATGATTTCAGTGTTTTAGAATTCATTGAGACTTGTTTTGTGACCTAACACATGGTGTATCCTAGAGAATGATCTTTGTGCCTTGGAGAAATGATCATTTTGTTTGCTGTCGTAGGGTGATGGGTTCATGTCTTTTAGGTCCAGATGGTGTATAATATTCGAGTTCTGTATTTCCTTATTCATCTTCTGTTTAGGTGTTTTATCCATTATTGAAAAATGGTATATTGACTTTCCAATTATTATTGTAGAACTACCTATTTCTCCCTTCTGTGAATGTCTGCTTCATATATTTTGGGACTGTGTTGTTAGTTGCATATATATTTATAATTGTTATGTCTTCTTGATGAATTGACCCTTTTTTCATTATAAAATAGCCTTTTTCCCTAGTAACAGATTTTGACTTAAAATCTGTTTTGTCTGATATTAGTACAGTCACTCCTACTCTCCTTTGGCTGCTATTTACGTGGAATTTTTTTTTTTTTTTTCTATCCTGTTACCTTCAACCTACCAGTGTCTTTGGGACTTAAGTGGATCTTCTTCTGTAAACAGCATATACAGTATTTTTACACAAATAATGTGCTTCTTCTACGTTTGTTTGCCAGTCATACCTTCCCCCAACAAGGTACTTTCATAAGCATGCAGTGCTAATTTTTTTTATAATAACATGTAAAAAATTTTTTTTTATCGTAACATGTAAAAAAAATTGGCATAGCGGTGCTAATGAAAATACCTCGTCGGGGGAGTGGATGGAAAACAAACATAGAAGGCATATATTATTTGTATAAAAATATAGTAGTTGGATTATGTTTTCTTTTCCATTCTACCCGTCTCTGCCTAACAAAAATTGAGTCTGAAACCAAAGAATTATAGACTTAATAGTTTGGTGTGGCAACATGTTTTCTTGAAGATTTCAGTTTTCAGGCGTTACTGAAAAGTGATGTATGACATAGAGAACTTTAAATGGGTGTTTTTTTTAAACAATAAATTTTTTTTTTTTTTTATTAAGAGTTAGGAGAGAGGAAGATTATAGTTATATCTTTGTTGTCTTTTTGCTCTTTGGCAAGAATTTAGTCCTTTAAAAAATTGTCATGTATTTAGCAGTCTGTTCTCTTGATACGCCTATATAGTTCTTACTGTATTTGCTAGGATGTAGTTTGAAAGTAGGCCTTGAAGTCAGACTATGTCTGCAGTGACAAATTTTGATGCTTTTGGTTAAATTGACTAGTCAGTTCAGGAAAACATCTATTTTGAGATTTTCACTAAATTGACTGTGCTGCTGCTTTCATGTGTTGACACATATGAATTTTAAATTAGATTGATTTGAAATTAACTTTGTTCAGAGTAGACAGTGTGGCTTTATTGAATGCTCAGTATAATATTGTTCTAGGAATGGCATTTGGTTTCAGACTCTAAATTTTTGTTAGGTTGAAAAGTGGGTTCTGGTGTATTCCAATGTGAACTTTATTGTATGGGCTCGTATAAATTTAATTTTTCCACATAAGAATGAAGTCGTAGTATTTATACAGATAAAGAATCTTTGTAATTACTGTATTTTCTTGATTCTAAAATATATATTTTAAAACTTTTTAATGTCTTTGAAATCAGGGTGCATCTTACAATTGATGTTCACAATCATTTAATTGATGGTGTGTCTTAAATCAGTGGCTTCTTAGAATCATAGGTGTATAGTATTTATCACTATCCATAATTAAACTCTAGGCTTATTATTTAAAATGACTGTGTTTTCTGGAGCCCTGTGGTGGCACAGTGGTTAAGAGCTTGGCTGCTAACCAAAAGGTTGGCAGTTCGAATCTACCAGTGGCTCCTTGAAAACCCTACGGAGCAGCTCTGCTCTGTCCTGTAGGGTCACTAGGAGTCAGAATCGACTTGAAGGCAATGGGTTTTGGGTTTGGTGTATTTTCTAGGTTGATTCAGGGTCTACTTTGAGATGTAAAAAATTTTTGTAATTTCTTATTATAATGTTTTCTTGTTATGAGTAAGTTCTTTTGGGAGGGCTTTATCCGGTTGATTCAATTAGTTGGAACAGGGGTTCTCAGGTGACTAAGGAATGCAGTCAACTAGGTAGGGTGAGGGTGTTAAAAAAAAAACAGACTGGTTAGAGGTCACCTTGTGTATCCCCATATTCATTTTCTTTTACCCAAAATGTGTGTGTTTTAAACATGTCAGTCCTTCATTTTCTGAACTCTTAATCCAATTTGCTGTTAAAAGGAGTGTCTCATATTTTCTTCACTCTGTATAATTTGGAAACCCTGGTGGTGTAGTGGTTAAGTGCTATGGCTTCTAACCAAGAGGCTGGCAGTTCAGATCTGCCAGGCGCTCCTTGGAAACTCTATGGGGCAGTTCTACTCTGTCCTATAGGGTCGCTATGAGTCGGAATTGACTCGACGGCAGTGGGCTTGGGCTATATAATTTTGGTACTGCTACTACCTGCTGCCACTGAGTCCATTCCTACTCATAGTGACCTATAGCACTATAGGATTTCCAAGGCTGTAAATCTTTATGGAAGCAGACTACCTCATTTTTCTCCCGTGGAGTAGCTGGTGAGTTCGAACCACTGACCTTTCGGTTTGCGGCTGAGCACTTTAACCAGTGTGCCACCAGGCCGCCTGTTCTGATTGAACGAATCATGATTGTTATGATTATTTTTCCCCCATAGCAAATGGCATTCACACACAGTACTCTTACCATTCTTAGAACCATTAAAGTATCAGATGAGAGTCGTACAGACTGAACTCTAGTCTATATTTTGCTCCTCGCTTTTCTCAGTTCCTTTGTGTAGTTGCTGTCTTCTGTATGATAATAACCTAAGAAGTGGCACTGCCAGACGGAAATCAGAAATTCAGGCAATTGTCTAGTTGATTTACGTCTAAAGAAAAAATTCTGCCTCCAGTGTTCTGAGAAGGGAGAAGTTTTGTGTTTGACTTAGCAAGGTAATGGCCTGTCTTCCACCTTCCCAGCGTACAATAACTAGCTTTAGTTTTCATATTGTTTAAATGGGGACTCGTAGCAGTAATACTTAGAGAGTTCGAGGAGATTTATTTAATTCACTTTTAATGCCTTAAGATCATCATGTGAAAGGTACAGTGTAAGTGTGAATTATTGATACTTTTTCATTTTTCTTTACCCTCAGGACAGTGCCTGAAATAGCTACTTTCCTTATCCTACATGTCAAGACTGAGAAGCTTAATGCATAGCATGATCACAACTTTGGAGATAGAATTGAATTGCTCTCATTGAAAACAGCAGGACATCTTACAGCCGTTTAAACAGCAATTCTTAGCGTAATCTTTCCTATTGAGAGAAATACAGCATTCTTAGGTAACAGTGGCTCCAAATTTAATACATTGAACGCTGCTCAGAGTCATCAAATTTATCAGTAAACTGCTTTTTTGTATTGAATAATATAGATTTGGGATTATTGACATCTGGAGGGGTTTCAGTTCCATCATATAATTCTGCGACAGAAAATTATGATTTATCAGTTCTTTTTTTAAGTCAAAAGGGGCAATAAAGCATATAGGAAGATGTTCTTTTACGTTAAAAATAGTTCTTTGAAGGATTAAACATGCTATCTTGAATGTCTGTTCTTTTGGTTCTCTTAGTTTAAAAACAATTATAAAAGTTATTCGTGTTTCTGGTAACAAGTTAAACAGTGCAGAGAAGTTTGTAATGAAAGGCAGCAGTCTTCTATTCAAACACTCTGGCTTCCCAATTCCATTCCTGTGAAGCATACTCTTGTAGTCATTTCTGTTTTTAGTTCTTCTATTGGTTTTCTGCACAACTCTAAATAACATACCTCATTTGTTGAATTGTTAACCTTACGTAATATTTTTAACTCCTTGCTATGAAGTGTGAGGACTTAGCTTGTTTACCTGCTGTGCCTCCTTTTCCTCTCTTCCTAGTTAATGATAGTGATAGGAAAAAAGAAAAATCATTGATTGTCTTTGTACTCGAAATACTATATTTAAGCCTCTATTCCTTGTTCCTTCAGATTTCAGCAGAATTTCTTGATTTCCCACTTTGTAAAATGGACATAGTAACACCTTTGTTCTTCTTTCACCTACTCCCATCTATCCTCCTATCTACTTCTGGCTGGTTTCTGTTAGCCGCACTTGATTTTACTTCTTCTTGTTAAAAAAAAAATCTTGTTAGGTGCCGATAAGTCGGTTCTGACTCATAGTGACCCTATATATTACAGAACGAAACTGCGCTATCCTCACAGTTGTTGCTATGCTTGAGCTCATCATTGCAGCCACTGTGTCAGCGGCTTGAAGGTCTTCCTCTCTTTCACTGAGCCTCTGCTTTACCGGGCACGGTGTCTTCCAGGGAAACTGGTCCTTCCTGATAACATGTCCAAAGTACATGAGATGAAGCCTCACCACCCTTGCTTCTAAGGAGCATCCTGGCTGTATTTCTTCTGAGACAGATTTGTCAGTTCTTAATAAAATTCAAGTCTGTAATGTACCTAAATTGATTTTCTGTGCTTTTTCTATAAGTAGAAGACCAATAAACTGTGTACTTACTATAAATGTAAATATTTGGTACCAGACCAAGAAGCTTGTTAAGATTCCATTCATTGTCTGTAAGTCCAACGTCATGATCTCTGGGCTGCGCATTGAGTCATAGTATTTAGGCAGAATAGATCAAATCTCTGTTTTTTTTGTTGTTGATATTTGTTTGATTGCATGTGACTTTATTATATCCTTATACTGTCTGCAGCCCCCACTTGGCCATCTCAACCTATTTGATTTACACTCATTCACTTTGTCTTCCAGGAATGTACTGAATTTTCTCATCCATTGGTGACCACCCAATTCTCTTTGCTGTTTTAGGTTTATTCCTTTTTGTACTTTTTTTTTTTCCCTCCCATTGGAGTCCTGAACGGGTAGGAGGTGAATATATGTGTGCTCAGCTTGCTTTCTTTAACCTGGACTTATCCATATAGATTTAAAGCGCCTGTTTTATACTTTTGTGTGGAATCCATGAAAGGTGTTCTTGTAATCAGATCTTTGAGACTTCTGTCCTTTAATTATGGGCCGTATGCATGTAAACACATCATAGAATCTGTGTTAAGAGGAAATTATAGTGTTTTAAAGATAAAAGAAATCATGGAGTTCGTCTTAGTAAACCTTTCATTTTATCGTACAGATAACAGGTGGAGAAAGAGCAGCAGGTCTGAGTAGCCTTCTTGCCCAGGGATTCTCAGTTAATGGAACAGAAGAATTAAAATGAAAGTTTTTTGACTTTGTATTTATTGATCTTGTTTTGCTTCATAATGCCTCCCAACCTTGAATCACATGGTTTAGACAAGTGGAAATTGTATTAGTAGTGTACAGTTCTTCAGGAAGTTGCTGCCAGTCCTATAGAAGGAGCCTTGTCTATTCTAGTAGTTTCATTTGTAGATGTAGAACAATTATTGGTCTCCCCTTGTCTGGAGGGAAAAAGAAGGAAACCCAAGACTCAGAAGAAACTAGTCTACAGGACTATTTATACAAACCACGGCCTCATCTACCCTGAAACCAAAAGAACTAGATGGTGCCCAGCTACTACTACTGATTGTTCCTATCAGGACCACAATAGATGGATCCTGATAGGATGGGAGAAAAATGTGAAACAGAGCCTCAAATTCTTAAAGAATCAAATTCTTAGCGAATCCAGACTTATTGGACTAGTTGAGACTAGAGGACTCCCTAAGACTACTGCCCTGAGATGCTCTTGAAACCTTGAACTGACACTATCCCTTGAGGACACCTTTTAGCTAAATAACAGTTTGGCTCACAAAATAAAGAATATCACCCATGAGTACTACTCTCCTTTAAAAAGTCATCTGTGTGAGACCAAACAGTCAACAGTTACTTTAAAACAAAGATTCTCGAGAAGGTGAGGGGCCAAGGAAACTAGATTACTGGAAGTGGAACAACCAGAACGGAAATAATGAGAATGTTGATGCATTGTGAAAAATGTAACCAGTGTCGTTGAACAATTTGTATAGAAATTGTTGAATGGGAAACTAGCCTGCTGTGAAACTTTCACCAAAAATGCAATAAAATTAATATTAAAAAAAAAAGATGTAGAATGAAATTGTTTGAGTAAATGTTCTTATTCAAATTCTTGTGTTTTTTAAGGTACGGTGGTGGTTGGTTTAGTCAGCTCACATCTGTGTACTATCACATTAGTTACCAGACAGCAGGTATCCAGCTGTTCATGAATCTCATACTTAAAAATCAAGGCAAAGGGAAGAAATGGTCTTCAGAAGTTTTTGTTGTTGTTGGTTTAACAAACCCTGTGTCTAATAAGATATGAATGTGGCTAAGATGTCGCTAAATGTAGTTTTAGGAAACAGTGTAGCACTATTACTGTTTGTGTTTATATATTTGTGTACATGGGGTTTAGGTACAGTTAAAGAATCAAAGTAAGAAATAACACCATGAGGGCAGAGGAGGTTTTTAAAAAAACTTTGTTTTTGTCTGTATGAAGCTCATTCAATGCCAGAAAAATAATTATTCACATATTATTAGGATAGTTCCACTAATCGAAGGAATAGTGTCAAATCTGAAAGTGACAACCCGCTCCAACCTTAGAGGCTTCAGGGACGAATAAGATAATATATTTTGAGAGCAGTCTCAAGTGTTGGAATGAGATGGTGATATTCCTCTCTCCAGCTGATTGGATCAGTCAAGATGCTTGCATTCAACTTGATATGATCAGCTTTCCATCCTATTTGGGGGTGTTCCAGTACAAATCTGCAGTTAGAATGACCCATACATAGCGTAGCAGAAGTTTTCAGTTTAAATGAGACATTTTGGTTAATGCCATCAGTGGTTTAATGAAGTTTTAATTCAAATCATAGCATCGCCTCCATAGGCTGCGTGCACTGGGAGTGGCCAGTCTCATCGCTCTTGGTGGGTGTCACCTCAACATTGTGGTAGGAATTCCTACTTTGTTGTTGTTGTGTGTGATGTGTTATATAATACTAGTATTTCTCATTAAAAGCATACAGAAGGGAAGTGTTAGTGGTGAAATACAACAATTGAATGAGATAAATTAATATTAAGAGAGTGAAGACATACTCATTTTCATATAACTTTTCTTTGTGTTTTAAAGAATTCAGAAGGAACTTGCAGAAATTACATTGGACCCTCCTCCCAACTGTAGGTAAGTACTTACGGATTTTTATTTACTTGTATTGTTTGCAGAAGGTACGTTTGAAGTGCTGGCCTGATGTGCTCTTGTTGTAGTCTGATTAATTAGTAAAAACATCATTGTGGCTTGGACTTCAGTGATTGTGGAAGTTGGTGCTTTTTGTTGTCTCTGTGCAGAAATGGAACATTCAGCAAGTATGTTTGTAGTGATAGAGTGGAATGGCCCAAAATAGAGTAATTCAATAACGATAAGATAATGGAATGACAGGGTAACAAATGCAATTATCTTTTAGTGGAAGAAGTATTAGGAACGTGAATGATTTTTCTAATGATAGAGTGATAGTGTGGTTAAAATATTTGCTATTTCATAATTATTCAGTTGTTACCTTGTTGGAAATCGATTTTTAGCAGTACCGGAGAGTTAAACAATTTCTTCATGGCCTACATTATTTCATACCATCATCAGTTGTGACTAAGTAAGAATACATGATTTGAGGCAATGATGTCAGATTTGAAACACTTTCTCCATTGTGACTGCATGTCCTCAATTTTCTGGTCAGCGTTTGTTTATAGGAAGTAAAAGCGCTTGCCTGGAAATGATTAATGATAGACAGGTACTTAGAAAAAGAGGAGTAGAATAACCTCCTACCTTATACTCTATCCTGGGTCTGGTGTAGTAGTTGGAAAATGGCTATTTGACTATTTTAAGACATTTATTTCTGTTTTGATTTGAGGTTAGTGTTTGAACTGGGCCAACATGGAGTTTTTCTAGTTGATGCTCATGTGAATTACAAGCGAGAGGGCAGATGAAAGGAGTCTTTCCAACACTGAATGCGGGTGGAATTTGTTTGGTATGATTTCTGTTTTTATTGATCTTTATGTGGAAGCAAAGGTAGTAACTCCAGGTGTTCATGAAAGTGAAAACTTTGCAGAATGGCTGTCTTAATACAGTGAAACCTGTGAGAACCAGAAGTCGATGGAACGGCCTTGCTCTCTGGGGTCTTGCAGGTACTCTGCCTTTGACAGGGTCAGTCTTAACCACTTCTCTTTCACACGTTTTAGTGGAGAACATTTGCGTTTTCCTTCTCTGACATGTTTCTGCCTTCACAAAGGTTCTGGCTTTCATAGGTTTTACTATAGCTGGCTAAAAAAAAAGTTGACAACTATTTTATGTAGGAAAGACTCTAGTAAAGCTTATCATTTGTGGTGAATCTCATATGGTTCTTTGCACGAGTGTCATGTACAGTATATAAACTTGCAATAATAATGTTCAAAGAATATTTCACTCAAATAGAACAGATATTTCTTTGCTAGGTAAAACTGTTTAATGATAAACCTTTTTGTCGCTCTTAAGACTATGTTACATCAAAGCTGTTTAAGATGGCAGGTCATTGCTTAGGCTTTGGCGGCCAGCTCATATAAATGGACTGCTTTGTGGAACAGATTATTGGCAAAGTTAATTAATTACTTTGTTTTAATGAGCTTATTGAATTTAAGGTTTATTTTAATAAACTTGAATTTTTATAGAGCTTTTGGGTTTACAGAAAAATTTTGCAGAAGGTACAGAGTTCCCATACGTCCCCCCTCCCCTTGCACACTTTCTCCTATTATTAACGTCTTGCATTCCTGTGGTACATTTGTTACAATTGATAATATTGACACATTATTAAGTGAAGTCCATAGTTTACATAAGGGTTCACAGTTTGTGTTGTGCAGTCCCTATGGGTGTGCCCACCGTTACAGTATCACACACAAGTTTCACGGCGCTGACAATGCTCTGGACTTCAGCTTTCATCCCTCCGCCCTCCTGCTGACCCCCTGGCAACCACTCATCTTTTTACGGTCTCTGTGGTTTTGCTTTTTCCCAGAATGTTATATGGTTGGAATCATACAGTATGTAATTTCTCCAAACTGGCTTGTTTCACTTAGTACGCGTTGGAGTTTCCTCTATGTCTTTTTGTATCTTGGTAGCTCATTTGTTTTTATTGCAGAATAATACTCCATTGTTCATCCATTCACCCATCAAAGGCCATCTTGGTTGCTTCCAATTTTTTGACAATTAAGAATAAAACTGCTGTAAACATTTGAGGGCAAGTTTTTATGTGAACTTACATTTTCACCTCACTTGGGGAAAAATCGAGGTACATTTTTGATAAATGGAATCTACATATAATAATGTGTGATGGTAGACTGCAACTTTGCCATCAGTTTTTTTATTTTTTGAAATAGTAAATGATCTAATTTGGACTTAATACAGATAATGATTTAATGTTGATTAAACTAGTAATTGTAAACATGCATGAGAATCTAAGACACCGAGGAAAGGAATTGTATAGTGGTTATTTCTTAAATAAACCATAGTTTTATTTAAAGTAAAAAAAGAAAAGTTTAACTATAATGTGGTCTGAAATTTGAAGTTTTGCTTTTTTCTTGAGCCTTAGTTAGTAATACCATTGCCGGTTCATATGCATGCTGTTTATAAATAAAATGAATGGAATAGTTTTTCAGTTTTAAGTAATAAGCTCTGTAGAGAGTTTCAAGAAAGGCACCTACTTGGGATAATTTGCTTGCTTATGGGAATTTGCAAGGAAACACACTTAGAAGGATTTGATAGCTAATATGTTTATTTTAGAAGCTGGGCCTACAATGTAATGGCTTTGACTGTTTTTATTGATCCCAAAATGGTTGCTTGGCCTGGGTCAGGCAGAGGTAAAGATCACCTACTTTTATGTGGTGTTCGCCTTTGGCACGCAGAAGATCCTCTGTGCTGTGGCCGATGGGGAAATGATTAGTTTCTCGTTCCCTGTGTGCCTGTGCCGCTAACTGTGGGTGTTTAGATGTTCGGTGTGCTTGTTAAGTGGATTACTGTGGTCTTTGGATTGTTTGGAGTCAACTATTTGATTGTGGTTTATAGTAAATCTTACTGTCTATATTTCAGTGAGAATGTGGTTGCTATCTTCAGACAGAGAACTTAGAGCATATTTTTAGTTTGGTTTATTTTTGGCACAAAGTTAACAGTGCTTTTGTGGTTGATTTTTTTTTTTTTCTCCTAAGTTCTGTGCTGCCTTTGTGTGTGGCCTAATGACTATAATGAATGAATTTATAGAAACACAGCAGATTAAAGCTGTCTGCCTAATAAAAGGCGTCAGAGTCGCTTACTTAATAAATAAGGCGTATCTGATTTCAGAAGAAATGATTCCTGTAGTTACTGCCTTTGCGAATTACCTCTCACAGCACAAATGGCTCTCAGAGCCCTGCCTTTGGGTTCCTAGGATAGTCGTTAGCCTGCTGTTACAAATAAAGGTTATGTATGAGGGAGCTTCTGTGGGTCTACCTGTTTAGGCACTCATAGGCTGGGGAATATTTTATCAGTTGATGGTCAGGGGAGGGAGGGTTGCATTGCACTCAGCATAGTTTATGCTTATTTTCTGGAAACTTAACAGACAAAGACAGCTCCGTTGTTCTGTCTGTCCGGTCAGACGTGAGGCCTCTGAATTTTGGTGTGTTTCCTATGTGATGCCTTGTTAGACAACTCCCGGAGTCCTACCAAAGGAGCTAGTGTGTGTTTTTAAGTGCTGTGCAAGTCTGACATTTGAATATATTGGGAATATAAAGCCTTCTTGAAGCCCGTCATTCACTGTGGTAGGTTTATGTAACGTATTTCTTGAGAAACTTACTTTACTATAAAATTCACTGCCACTGAGTCAATTATGACTCATAGTGACCCTATAGGACAGAGTAGAACTGCCTCATAGGGTTTCCGAGGCCATAAATCTTTACAGAAGCAGACTGCCACATCTTTCTCTTGCAGAGCATACCCTCTGGCCTTTTGGTTAGCAGTCGAGCACTTTAACCACTGTGCCACCAGAACTCCTATTAGTTTGCAATAGTAATGTTTAAAATTTTTTTTCAGGTTTTGAATAAACCTAAAAATTATTTCAAAAGAGCATCCACGAAGTTCTGTTACTTAATAGGTGGAATTATTATAATAGGAAACACATGCCTGTACATCTTAGTTTTCTT
Organism: Elephas maximus indicus; assembly: GCF_024166365.1. Classification (NCBI taxonomy): domain Eukaryota; kingdom Metazoa; phylum Chordata; class Mammalia; order Proboscidea; family Elephantidae; genus Elephas; species Elephas maximus. The sequence goes on along the minus strand of NC_064845.1, from coordinate 16,443,438 downwards.
TTCACTTTTTTTGTTGTCCTCGAATGAGGTTAAAAACCCCAGTAGTACAGTTTGTTTGTTGAAACTGGACCGAATACACCATCTTCGTTGTTCTCTTCCTTTTTTTTTTTCCTTGACATTACTCAGAGTATGAAGGGTAAATGTCTAAAAACAATCAAAAGCTTTTTTTGATACATCTAAGAAAAAAAGTGTCTTCATAAAAGCATAGAAAGTTAGACATCATTTAGATGTAATTTGATATATGCTTAGAGTTCTTCTTATAAATAGCAGAATATATTTTATTGGCCTCAGCGCTTCTGTGAGATGACATAATAGATCCCTGACATTTGCCGAGGCTGTATCCTGAGTCCTCTGCAGAATTCATAAGCGTTCTGAGGCTGCCAGCTGAGTTGGAGATGCTGGCCTGCCGACTAGAATTGTTCACTACCTTGGTGACTTGCATTCCGGCTTAGCTAGACGGAGTGCATCAAATTCATGCTATACCTCTTGTAAACATCTGCGTGCTGTGACGTGGGGAACTCTTAACAAATTATCAGAAACCAAGCCTTAAATCTGTAAATGGCAATGGGTCCATTTATATTTGGCACCGTGGTTAAGAGCTTGACTGCTGACCAAAAGGTCGGAGTTAAAATCCACCAGCTGCTCCTTGAAAATGTTTCTATGGGGCAGTTCAGCTCCATCCTATAGGTTCACTGTGAGTTGGAATCGACTCAACGGCACTGGGTTTGGTTTTTGATTTTAGTGGAAAACTGGCAGCTGGTAGGCCAGAAAATGTCCAAATTAAAATTAATGTTTTGTCATCCAAAGGATAACTTGTTTGTTCCTCTGCACTGCTGGGAAGCCAAGTTCAGATTCTGTTAAGTCTGATAAAGCCCAAGTTGGTATTAGCTTTGCAAGCGTGAGAATGACAGAATCCCTACTCCTTTTTCATAGAGACCTAAGATAATATTATTTGTTTTGATTTTGACTTTTGAAGTAGTAATTGAGCAAGTAAAAGGAGGAAAAACCGAAAAACCAAAACCCATTGCTGTCGAGTTGATTATGGCTCATAGCAACCCTGTAGGACAAAGTAGAACTGCCCCCTAGGGTTTTCCCAAGGCTGTAATCTTTATGGAAGCAGACTGCCACATCTTTATCCTGCAGAGCGACTGGTGAGTTTGAATGGCACACCTTTCAGTTAGCAGCCGAGTGCTTAACCACTGAGCCACTAGGGCTCCTTAGAAGGAGGAAGTAAACCAAAAAAGATGTAGTTCAGTTAGATTAGCAGTTTTCAGTTTTCATCTCTAAGTGTCTCAATGATCTGTTCATTTAACACTGGCTTGGCTTTACTTTTTTTTTTTTTAAAGTAGCAGCTTTATTGAGATATAATTCACATACCATACAATTTAAGTTTTACAGTATAAAGTGTAAAATTCAGTGATCTGTAGTATATGCAGAGTTGTGTAATCATCATCACAGTGCATTTTGCAACATTTTCATCACCCCTGAAAGATAATCCTGGGCCTTTTAGCAGCCACCCCTTACCCATTTCCTCCCAACACCCCGCCCCCCCCGCCACGCCACAACCACGTATCTACTTTCTGTCTCAGTAGATTTGCCTATTATAGTCATTTCTTATAAAGGGAATCATGTGATATGTGGTCTTCTGTGGCTGGCCTCTTTTCACTTAGCATCATGTTTTCAGGGTTCATCCATGCTGTAGAGTGTCAGTGCTTCAGTCCTTTTTGTTGCTGAGTAATACTCCATTGTGTAGACGTACCACATTTTATGTACTCATTCATCTGTTGATGAACGTTTGAATTGTTTATAACGTTGCTGTGAATATTCACGTGCAGTTGTTCGTGTGGACAAACCTTTTCATCTCTCTTGGGTATACACCTAGGACTGGAATTTCTTGGTCATAACGGTAACCATATCTAACCTTTTGAGGAACTGCCAGACTGTTTTCCAGAGTGACTGCACCGTTTTATGTTCCTGCCAGCAGTACATGAGGGTTCCAGTTTCTCCACAGCCTTGGCAATACTTGTTATTGTTCTTTTTTTTTTTCTTTTTTAATGATAGCTGTCCTAGTGGGTATGAAGGGGTATCTCATTGAGGCTTTGATTTGCATTTTCTTAATGACTAGTGGCGAACATCTTTTCATATGCTTTTTGGCTATTTATATATATATTTTTGGAGAAATGTGTATTCAAATTCTTTGCCCATTTTTAAAATTGTCTTTTTATTGTTGGGTTGTAAACGTTTATGTATTCCGGATCCAAGTCCTGTACCAGTCAGAGATACGATTTGCATATATTTTCTCCTGTTTGTTTTTTTCTTTTGATAGTGTCCTTTGACGCACAAAAGTTTTTAATTTTAATGAAGCCCAGTTTATCTGTTTTTTCTTTTGTTGATTGTCCTTTTGGTGTCATTGCCAAGGTCATGAAGATTTACCTACATCTTGCTGCTCTAAAGAGTGTGATCTTTGTAGACTGGAGAGTGGTGGGATTATTGGCAGAAGCGGAGCAGTTGTTTAATGTAAACTGATTTTATTAACAGCTGAAAACTGATTTGTTTCAATATATGGGCACTGTACGATGGCACTGGGTTTTTTTGGGTTTGGGCACATCCTAAAATTGGTAACGCTTTTCTCTTTACCTTGGCTTCCTGGAACCCATGGCCTTATTTCCTTCCCACTTTAGTAATTATACGGATCTGAAATAACTGCATTTTATATAGAAACCTCAACTCTGGTTTTATTTTCTTACCGTTATTTTCCTTTTTATGTCCATGTCTCCATTTTGTACTTTGATACTACATAAGTCTTTGTAAGCTACCTCAGAGACTTTTTGGAGCAAGGCAGATTATTAGTAAATATAGTGTATGAATAACTGAAAGTTGGTGGGCATGTGTATTAGCAGAATGCTGGCAGGACGGCACTGGGCTTGGGGTGGGGATGCCTCAAGTGAGGGGCCATTAACATGATGAAATTTAAATACACAACGAGGGCCTGTGTTATTGAGGGTACTTAATTCTTCATCTCCATCCTTCCTTTAGTACAGATAATTGAGGAATATTTTTTATTCATTCCTGAGTTATTACTTTTTCTTTTTTTCACTGCATTGCTGCAGTGCAGTTTTAATAGACATGGAAAAGATAAAAGACTCTTTAACATTGGAGACGTGCCAGGTGGTCAGAACAGCTCCAGACTTCTGGGAGTAGTACCTGCAGGTTGGACAGCCACTGCAGCGGGGCTGTGGGTGCAGTGTGACGGAGGATGAGGAAGCACGGTCCTGCCTGACGCCCCACTGGCAGTTCAGCATTTCAAGCTCATTTCGGCTCTCCTTTCCCAGCTCACTTTTATGATTTTTAAGACAAGCTCCTTCATTACTGTCGAGAATGTATTTATGGATTTCTTTCTGCCTTTAACTAACCTGAGGCTGATTTTTCACCTGGAACACAACCAATGGAGAGCCTTAAAGAGCTGACTGCCTGTCTTTTCAGATGGAGCGCTTTATGTGTAGTCATTGCTGCTGTGTACCTTCACTTGGGAAACCCTGGTGGTGTAGTGGTTAAGTGCTACAGCTGCTAACCAAAGGGTCGGCAGTTCGAATCCGCCAGGTGCTCCTTGGAAACTCTACGGGGCAGTTCTACTCTGTCCTTATAGGGTCGCTATGAGTCGGAATCGACTTGACGACACTGTGTTTGTTTTTTTGGTTTTTACCTTCACTTCAAAACTACACTCGAGGAATGTATAGCTATCTCAGTGAAATCACCAGGAAAATTCTCTGCTTTCTTATTTCGAAATGTTGTTGGTTCTCCCCCTCCTGTCATTCTGCCTTTTAACCATAGATTCTACAGTGTTTATTTGCTAATCAGAGCAAATGTTGGGTGATAAAGTGAGTTTAGTGGCCATTACTTTTGGTCTTTTAATTTTTTTTTTTCTGTTTCTACTGCTTTAACAATAGTATAGGAATGTGTCTGAAAAAAATATTAAATGATCACACTGGGATTATATTAGGTAATAGCAACAGGACTTTTTTTTTTTTTTTAATCACTTATTTTAGTTTGCCCACTGTTATGGACTGAATTGTGTCCCTCCAGAGTATGTGTTGTAAATCCTAACCTCTGTGCCTGTGTTTATAATCCCATTTGGGAGTGGGTTGTCTTTGTTACGTTAATGAGATAGCATTAGTGCAGGGAGTGTCTTGAGTCAATCTCTTCTGAGATATAAAAGAGATTAAACAAGCAAGTAAGCAGAGATGGGAGAAGATTGATGCCAAAAGCCATGTGGAGATTTCCCAGGAACCAGGAAACAAGCTGAAGAGACACCAACCTTTCCCTAGAGTCGACAGAGAGACAAAGACTTCCCCTGGAGCTGGTGTCCTGGATTTAGACTTCTAGCCTCCTGAACTGTGAGAAAATGAATTTCCGTTTTGTTAAAGCCACCCACGTCTGGTATTTCTGTTATAGCGGCACTAGATAACTAAGACACCCACGTTTATAATTGGTTGTTAGTTCTGGTTTATTACATAATCACCTTAGATAGAAAGTGCCATATTATTCTCTAACATGTAATATTTTAATTCTCGTAGCTCTTTTATCTTTTAAGATGTCCTGAAAACTATTTTTTGAGCTTCCACAGAACTTCTTTATAGTGATTACTATATTCATTACTTTAAATGTTTTTGTTTTTTTAACAACCAAGCATTATTGCAAATGACAAGTAAAACTCTGTTTCATTGGTATATTTTGAGAACCTTGCAAATTTTGATCTTAAAATTTATATTGTCAAAGTTTGCCCTTTGGACTATGTCTTTTATAAATGTACACTTAGAGCTGTCAAATAGAATGTCTGTTTTAGGCTCTTCTTGTTGTGTGCCGTCAAGTCGGTTCTGACTATATAGGTCAGAGTAAAACTGCCTCATGGGGTTTCTAAGGCTGTCGTCTTTACGGAAGCAGACTGCCACATCTTTCTGCTGCAGAGCGGTGTTCCAACCACTGACCTTTTGGTTCGCAGCCGAGCGCTTAACCACTGTTGCACAAGGACTCCTTTTTAGGTTTTTATTGGGGTGCTTTTAAAGATATGTCTGTATCCTTATTTATGTCAAAATAGCACATTATTCTAAAGTGTACCATAGAATCAGACAAAGCCATAAGCTAAAATTCAAATTATTTTCCAATATGCAACATAATAGATTTCTCTCTCTACTTACATGGAAGATGGGACCTAGTAATAATTGGAAATGACCAGAAGGAGAGACAGAGTGCCCATAGCAGAGCCACTGTGTTTGCCTTGGCACCTGCCGATTTCTCCGCCTAGAGTCCAGCCGCCTTCCCTACTCCACCTGACTGTTGTCAGTGCTCCTGACACTTCTTATTACAGCTCTTCTACCTGTTTCATCTGGCTGGGTGGGAACCCTTTCTTTAATTTTTATATTTCAAATTTTAGCATTAAGTTAGTGTTTAATATGCCGTGAATGAGTGAATACAGCTAATTATAGTAGGATTAACATTTATTGAATGGTTGTACTGTTCGAGGCAGCGTGCTAGGTGCCTTACCAGCATTGTCTCACCTACTCTTCATGACTATCTTTGAGTTAGATACTAGTTGTAGACAGCATCTTATAGATGAGAAAACAGGCTTAAAGAAGTTGAGTAACTTGCCCAAAGTCACGCAGCAAGTCAGTAGGAGAAGTAGGATTTCAGCATTGGTGTTTCTGATTTTAGAACCTCAAGTGTTTTGATGTTTTACTGTGCTGTTTTGCATTTGCAAAATAAATTTAGGTGAATTAATCTAGAACAGCACTGTCCCAGCTGAACTTTCTCTTACTATTATAAGTGTTTTCTGCTTTGTCCAATGTTGTAGCCACTAACTGTTGAGTACAGTCGGGTCCTTGAAATGTGGATAGTCCAACTGAGGAACTGTATTTTACTAAATTTTAATTAATTTACATTTAAATAGTCTTATGTGGCTAGTGATTGCCTTATTGGACAGCACAGATCTGGACAAATAAGAACTTTTCAGGGTAAAAATTATGCGTGTATTTAAATTTCTGGTAAGAATAAACTGTCAGGCCAGTTTAACATTTTTTTTTCTAAATAATTTGTATTGTGCTTCAAGTGAAAGTTTACAAAATCAAGTCAGTCTGTCACACATAAGCTTATACATACCTTACTATATACTCCCATTTACTCTCCCCCTAATGAGTCAGCCCGCTCCCTCCCTCCAGTCTCTTATTTCGTGACTGTTTTGCCAGTTTCTAACCCTCTCTACCCTCCTATCCCCCCTCCAGACAGGAGATGCCATCACAGTCTCAAGTGTCCACCTGATACAAGTAGCTCACTCTTCATCAGCATCTCTCTCCAACCCATTGTCCAGTCCCTTCCCAGTTTAACATTTTTGACGGTGCTTCTGTTCTTAATTGTGGTTATGTATTTGTCTCACCCCCTTCCGCCTTCCCACTGCTGTCTTCTAAGATCCTTGATCAAGGAATTGTACATGTTTTTATATCCTAGAGCGTCAAACACAGTGCCTTACACATGGATGGCACTTCATAAAGTAAAATGACCGTATAAATATTAATATTTAAAGTATTATTTGGTTAAATAATTTGCTTTTCATTTCTTAACAGAATGAAAAGGATATTGCAAATGATTGCTTTTACATAGACTCATGGAAAGCTTATGGTCTGGCACTCTCTCCAGCCAGAGAGAAAATGGGACTTTCCCAAGGCCATACAGCTTAATGAGAAAACCAGGACTAGCATTGCAGAACACACAAGGACATTTGGGAATTCTCATCCACGATCATGAGGTACATTTGAAAGGAATTGGAGTTATCTTGCCTGGAGAAGTGAGGAGGCCGTGATAGCTGTGTTTTTAACTCTTCTCAGAACCATAAAATGGAAGAGAGATTAAACTTGTTCCATATGATTTCAGGTAGTGAAACTAGCACTGCTGGTCACAGAGTTAAAAGGAAACCATTTTCAGCTTGATGGATGAGCTTCATCTTCAGTCGGAGCTGTCCAGAGAAATAATGGGCAACTTCAGGAGGTAATGAATGCCTGTCTCTGGAGGAATTCACAATGGATGTTTACTTATTTCAGAAGGATTTCAGGTTTTATCAGTGGTAGCTCTAGAATGGTTATTTCTCAGCTGCTAGATACCAGACGAATGAAGCATATTTTTACCAGCTTCTGTTTTCTCCGCCAATGGATTGTGACTTTTTTCTGTGTTCTTTGTCCTAATGGAGTCCATGGTAGGTAATTTATATAGTTTACTGGCCTGACTGTTTAAAGCAGTATGTTAATTTATTATCAGTTCCATGTCTGAATTGGTGAGGGCGGCTTTTACTTCCTCCTTAGAAGTTTAAATTTGTGGGAAGAGAAGGACATACGAAAAACACCATAAATAAGCCTGTTGTGGGGCTAAGGGACATAAATTAGTACCATCCTCTTGATAAGGTCCCTCATTATTATGTGTTGTTTCATAAACTACGCTACCTGACATAAGAAATAAAAAATGTTCCTGTTAATCAAATGTTAACATCAGTTGAGTCCATCATATAATGCAAATCTTTTCAGTCTTCATTTGGTCAGTGTATACCCCTGTACATTTATCAAACTGCTAAAAAACCTGTTCAGAATCCCCATGGTTTCCCGTTACCCCTTTGGTTCTGGAAAAAATATTATACATTCCTAGAAACTGAATAAGTATTAATGAAGAACATTGTATTTATTTGGGATGTAATTTTTTTTTTCTGATATAAATGTTGCATGAGCCAAGGAATTTTAGGGTTTAAGAGATAAGAATATTGAAAGTTTTAAAGATTTCAAATGACAGAATATACTAGAGTCCATCACTACCATTTACACGTACATGTGGACCACATTTTTTATTTATGATCTTACTTATTAAGAGATTTATTTGAAAGCTTTTGGTTCATCTTTTCAAAAAGCGATTCATGTCTGAGGCAAGGGCAAAATTCTGTGGCCTCACGGATCAGAGCAGAATGATCTGAGCCCCGCGTGCAAGTAGTGAAGTGGGAGAAAGTGACAGATTCAGCTGCAAGTGCTGAGGGAAAGTCCTTGCCCGAAGCCAGAGCAAGCTGCTGAAGAGTGGCACAGCTGCTCGTTGCTTGAAGCAGTTGACGTTTTGGTGTCAGGCTCGAGTTAGGCAAACGAAGCCCAGCAGGTTTGGATTCCAGGTGACCAAGCAATGCGTAAGGGGGTCTGGATCGGGGGACGGGCACAAGTCCTAGCCTGCATGGGCAGTGTAGAATGGGCCTAGAACCTGGGGAAGTAGAACTGAGGGGTTTGGGAGTCAGGCCCTGTTGACCGAGATGGGGCGAGACTAGACAGTAGTGGTTTTTATATCAGTTCTTTTGAGCTAACTACTGTATTCTCTGGCTTAAGGTAAAGGTTTTGCTGTCTTATCCAAGCCCTTGGGTACGCTTCAGTAATTGCCTTGCAGCAGTTTGGTGCATAAACCGTGTTAAACAGTGTTATGGTCCTGCTTTGCTAACAACTGAAATTTGGGGTGAGGGAAAAGGACAGACAAGTTTACCTTTTAAGAGGGTGCAGACAAAGGGATTAGCTTGATTACCCTTCTGTATCCATGTCAAGCTCTTTAGGAATTTGAAGAGTGCACATAATAGCTGTTTTGGCCTTTGGACTGTTTTCTTAATACATCGGAACAGAATCTCGTGCCTTTTGCTCTAAATTTGGGTTTGGTTATAAGGCACTTCTGGGACTATCTGAGTGGCTTGGACTATATGCAAGAGGCTTTAGTGCTGCAATACCAAAAGCACCTTATTTTAAGTTTGTCTAAATGGTAAAGTGGACCCTAAAGGCAACATGAGAAGGAGCCCCCAGTACTTAGGTGGTCAGACTTATTTGATTCTCGATTATCTGCATTAATGGAAAAGGGAAATTAGTAATTCATTGTGTGGTATAGGGTGAAAATATATCGTATTTAAAAGCATGGAACATGAATCACAAATGGTATCCTGAATATATTATAATGGAAAGAGTTTTAAATACTAAATTCAGGGTTTAAAGAGACTTTATCAAATAATGTAAATATAGATGTCATAAAACATTTAATAAATACTTATCAAACTTATTATATGGTAGTTATTTGAAATTGGTTCTCCTACCTGAGACTGTGTATGGCTCAGCTGTGTCCAGCTTTCAAGTGGGAAAAAGCCGTTTAACAGTTTTTCCGTTTCCTGAGCTCACCAGGGGTGTGGGCCGGTGGGTTGGCTGCTGACCGATCTCTGCCCAGAGAAGTAGAGGTGCACGTGGTTTCCGATGTTGTCATTCTCCACGCTTGAAAGCCTTTTTCATTCCCCTGCTTGCAGTCATTTTAAGAAGTGAGCAGTTTGGAGTAAGGTGTGACTAGATGGAGTATACCTTTGTAATCAGCTAGTCTGCGACCCTGAGCTGGGCTTTGAACCGCTTTGCTCAGGTTTGAACCCCTGCTAGGATTTGCATTTCTAGCAAGTTCCGTGCTGAGAATTCGCGTTTCCACCCCAGATACACTGAATCAGAGTCTGCATTTTAACAAAATCTGTAGGCGATTCTTAAGTATAACTTCCTGGGAACTTTTTACAGAGGCAAATTCTCAGCAGGGAGCTTGTTAGAAATCAAATTCTTAGCAGGGGTTCGAACTGGAACAAACTGGTACTAAGGTCTGCTCCTGAATGTGGATTTTGTTTGAGCAGATTTTCAGTCTTCTATGGGAATTCCAGAACACTTAATTGTGCTGAAAAGGAAACTGTATAGATCAAGAGGCAGTTGTTGGGACAGAACAAGGGGATACTGCGTGCTTTAAAGTCAGGAAAGCTGTGCGTCAGGGTTGTATCCTTTCACCACACCTATTCAGTCTGTATGCTGAGCAGATAATCTGAGAAGCTGGACTATATGAAGAACAGGGCATCAGGATTGGTGGAAGACTCGTTAACAACCTGATTATGCAGATGACACAACCTTGCTTGCTGAAAGTGATGAGGACTTGAAGCACTTACTGATAAAGATCAAACACCACAGCCTTCAGTATGGATTACACCTCACCATAAAGAAAACGAAAATCCTCACAACTGGACCAGTAAGCAACATCAGGATAAATGGAGAAGAGATTGAAGTTGTCAAGGATTTCGTTTTACTTGGATCCACAATCAACACCCATGGAAGCGGCAGTCAGGAAATCAAACGACGCATTGCATTGGGCAAATCTGCTGCAAAAGACCTCTTTAAAGCATTGAAAAGCAAAGGTGTCACCCTGAAGACTAGGGTGTGCCTGACCCAAGCCATGGTATTTTCAGTTGCACCATGTGCGTGCAAAAGCTGGACAGTGAATAAGAAAGACTGAAGAATTGACGTCTTTGAATTGTGATATTGGTAAAGACTATTGAATATACCATGGACTGCCAAAAGAATGAACAAATCTGTCTTGGAAGAAGTATAACCAGAATGCTCCTTAGAAGCAAGAATGGCAAGACTGCATCTTACATACTTTGGACATGTTGTCAGGAGGGATCAGTCCCTGGAGAAGGACATCATGCTTGATAAAGTACAGAGTCAAGCGGAAAAGAGGAAGACCTTCAATGAGGTGGATTGAAACAGTGACTGCAACAATGGTCTCAAGCGTAACAACAAATGTGAGCATGGTGTAGGACCAGGCAGTGTTTCATTCTGTTGTGCATAGGGTTGCTATGAGTTGGAACCAACTCAGCGGCACCTAACAAGAACAACATCAACAGCAACGTGGAAGGTAGTCAGAGATGAACGTTTAATTGGACATATACACATGTAAATGCACCCGGTGACCTACAGCTCCTCCTTGGTCAGCCCCTCCAGATGGGGAGCACCTTAAGATCCAGCTGGGGAGTGTTGAATAAGAATAGAGCCTGTATTTTAGTAAGCACATTTTTGTAGCAAAAAAGGTAGGCTTAAATTGATATTTATTTGCTTACAACATTTGAGGCTTGGGAAGGACGGGGTCAGCTGTCAGACTGATTGCTAGGGCCTCAGTCAGGGGTGGATTACCCAATAAACAAGGTAAGCATAGGTTTACTTGTGCTTAGTTACTATTACTAATTTGTAGTGAATAATTTCACATGGGTTTTACCATACCACATCAAAGTGAAACCCATGTGAAATTGTTCACTACAGATTAGTAAGTAAGCACAAGTAAGCCTGTGCTTACCTTACATGGTTAAGAATAGTCACCATGTATGACAAAGCAGCTGCCCAGAGATTAATAGGGAAGCCTGTGTTTAGGCTCAGACTGGGACTAGGGAAATAGCAAAATAAAATTACATTCTTGAATAAGAATGTGTAAGGTGCTGGTGCGGAGCCCTGGTGGCACAGTGGTTAAAAGCTCGGCTGCTGACCGAAAGGTCCGTAGTTCAAAGCCACCATCCACTTCTTGGAAACCCTATGGGGCAATTCTGCTTTGTCATATAGGGTTGCTATGAGTCGGAATCGATTTGATGGCACCTAACAACAACAACAACAACGAGGTGCTGGTGTATTCGGAATATAACTACTATTAGGTTAAGCACTGGGCTACTGATAGAAAGGTTGGCCGTTTGGATTCACCCAGAAGCGCCTCAAAATAAAGGCCTGGCAGTTTACTTTGGAAAGCTCACAGCCACTGAAAACCTTATGGGGTACGGTTCTGCTCTGAACTCCATGAGTTGGAATTCGTTCAATGGCAACGGGTTTTTTTTTTTCCTTTTAGGTTAAGTGAAAAATAAGATAAACTGAGTAATGTATGTTTTCAGATTAATATCCGTTTAACATTAAACAAATATTTTTTGAGGGCCTGTTATGTGATCAGCACTGTGCTGAACTAGACAAATGGAATCTTCAGTCCATGTGGAACTTATATTTCAGTCATGAAGACAGTCTGGGGATTATTAAAAAAAAAAAAAAAGCCTTCGGGAGTGGGGAAAGTAAACAGACATACTGATTGTTATGAAGAAAGTAAATCAGGAGTGAGTTTAGACAACTCATAACAGGCTGCACGTGTTGAGGGTCTACAGCAGAAGTACGCTTCTGGAGTTGAAGTTGCTGGAAGAAGGCTGGTGTGGCAGGATTGAGCACGTGTGAGAGGTAGGCAGGGAAAGCTGTGACACAAGATGAGGTGCAAAACAAGGTTGGGGCCAAACGCAGCACAGTTTGGCTTTGAGGAAGATTACTCTGGCTTCTGGATTGGAGGAGTATGACTGTAGTCTGATAATCATTACGTGAGAGAGGATGGTATTCTAGGTGAGGGTGGTGGCAGTTAGAGATGAAGAGAAGAGAGTAATTTGAGGTATAGTTTTTTGAAGGAGAATTGACAGAGCTTGCTGATGGTTAGATGAAGGAGTTGGACAGAGATACTAGAGGAAAGGAAGAGCTCAGAGATGGGGCTTGAGTCTGTTGGGGAAATTGTGGTGCCTATTCTGAGATGGGGAAGATTGGTGGAGGGGAATGGTTTGGGGGACAGGGTCAAGAGTTGTTTATTGTGAAATGTCTGTGAGATATCCAACTGGAGATGTCAGGCAGGCAGTTGAATACAAGCAGGATCCCAGTGAAGAGCTGAAAATATTAATTTGAGGTTGTCTTCTCAAAGATACTTAAATCCACAGGAATTGATGAATTCGTGCATGGAAAGAGTATGGAAAGGAGACCCAAGACCAAGCCCCCTGAAACTATAACATTTAGAGATGAGTGGAGGAGAAGCAGTCAGCAAAGGGAACGGAGGAGTTCTCCAGTGGGTCCCAGGAGAGAGGTTTCTGTGATGTCAAGAGACAGTGTCCAGTTCTTAGCTCAGTGGATCTAAAATTGATCATGAAAGAAATTTTCAGGTGAATAGAAAATAGAATAAGATTGTAATTACTCACTCTCCTCACCAGGAAATTAGTTAAGTGGATAAAGATTATCAAACTATTGTGATTCCAAGAGTAATTTCTTTTGTAATTCTGTAAGATTATTAAGATTATACGTGCTGCCTATTCGTCTAGACTCTAAAAAAAAAAATTTTTTTTCTCTAATTGGACTCAGGAGAGAAGGCTTTTCCGTTGGAAAGCAGGGGTCTCCACACCTGAATGTTGCTTAGTTAGGCTCTGGGGCCAGCAGTTAAGTTGGGGCGCTTTTGAGTGTACGGAAGACAAAGTTGTTGGTAGTGCGGTAGTGTGTCAGGTTATATACATCCAGAAGACAAAGTTGTTGGTAGTGCGGTAGTGCGTCAGTTCATATACATCCAGCTCCCATCCCCTGAAACACACGATTCAGCGTGATCACCGTCCACTCTGTTTCATTTTCCGCACTGAGAAAGAGCTACCAGGAATGTTCCCTCTGGAGAACAGCCAAAGCTACCTTCAAAGCCAGAGCTGGTTTGACCCTTTCGATACCGAATTTTTATTAAAAAAAAAAATTTTTTTTTTTTTTTTGATGGCATGTGTTTTCAGTATTGGCGTGCATGCTTTACTAATTAAGTGTCTTTACATTTTTGGTTCGTAATATGGATTTTGAGAAATACGATCTGATAATACAAGCCCCTAATAAGGCACTCTGGCTCCGCCGATCTGTGGTATGACGATATACCAATAAGAACTAAACAGGGAATTTATTGTGGGCACCTTTCCATTAGGTTACACGGGGAACCTCTGATTTTCCAAATATGGCACAGAAAAACCAAAACAAGCCCACCAGGGCTCCCTAACTATCACACAGGAAAAGCTATAATTATGCTTACAAGCCTTACCTCACAGAAATCAAGGAAAAAAGGGCAGAAGTTTACAAAACTACAAAATCCAGGAATCATCACCTAATAGAATGCCCAGCCTACAAAACAATGAGTCTCCACCTCAGGTTTGCTGAGCTTCACGCATTTAAAAGGGACCCACCTTGACACTAAATGCATACTACCATGAGGCCCAGATGGAAACCCTGGTGGCGGAGTGGTTAAGAGCTACAGCTGCTAACCAAAAGGTTGGCAGTTTAAGTCCACCAGGCGCTCCTTGAAAACCATATGGGCAGTTCTACTCTGTCCTGTAGGGTCACTATGACTTGGAATCGACTCAACTGCAATGGGTTTATGAGACCCAGAGCCATAAAAAGTGGCTGGTGTACTATTAAACCAATAGTAACTGAAGAGTTTTAAGCGTGTTCTCAGACAGACATTTTCTGTGGATGTGTGAACTCACATCTGTTACTGCTTCTGCCTGTGTCATGTGTGAAGAGGCCAAAGAAGAGTAGCAGAGAATGAAAGCCTTTTCCTCCAGGTGTACACAGCATGGTCTTTTTTCCATCTCTTCCATTTGAACTTCAAGGTCTGGCTCAAAACATCACCTTCATTCTATGATTTTCTCCTGTCACAGTGTCCTTGCTCCTCTGCTCTCAGTGTACACATAGCCTTTGTTGCTTTGAGTTAGAGAGGCAGTGGTTTCTTCCGGAGAGAGTGCCTAAGTTACATACACATAACTTCTTAGTCTAGTTACATAACTTCTCCGTGCCTCAGTTTCATCATCTGTAAAATGTCATGGGTTGGGAGAGGATTATGTGGGTCAGTATGTGTAAAGCACTTGGAGTAGTGTCCAGCACGTAAGGTTTCATTAATTGTTCGTTGTGGATGCTGTTATTTGTGGGGCTTGCATGCATGTACCTTGTTCTTTTTGAGGACGTTGAGGGCGTATGATATGTATTATTCGTAGGGTATATTGCATATAGTAAACACACATATTTTTACACAGGTACTAAGACCGAGAACTTCTGAATTTTTCTGTAAAAGCTAAGCATACATCTACGTCTTGTTACTTGCATGCGACCCTAGATGCTTGATTGTCAGTGTCTCTTGAAAAAGGTTTTCCATTTCTGCTTTGTGTGGAAGTCTCATCAGCTGGGCTCCTATCAGTGAAAGGAAGATGATTAGACAATTCATTAGGAGGTTGCATTGACTATTTTATCGCCAAATTAACTCATTAGTTTCTCATGTTTACAAAATTCCTTAATCGGGATTGTGTTTATTGCAGCTGGAATGTTTTATCCTTAAACTGTAATCTCTAGTTTTTTATGTTAATTGCAGTCAGGATCAGGTAATGTGCTTCTCTCTCATGGGTATGTGAATCCTACAGGTCTTGTCTCTTAGCAGGATCTGCTGCCATTTAGGAGTTCAAGAGAATGATTGTTTTGAAAGGTGCAAGCTCCTACTTTAGCTGAAAAAATAAAATCTTTACTATGCAATTATAAACTGGGCCTTAATGCGTTTGTTAGTTACTATTTCTTTATAACATGAGCTTAAGTTTCGTTTTAAGCTCTCATACAAGTTCCTGAGGAAAACCTTTTTTTTTCCCCAAGAGTAGAAACTTTTCTTGGTGTTTTCCAGTTCAGTTTGTCCTTTTTGGTGATACAGCACAAAACCATGAGTTTATTCCGTGTTCATGGGTGGCTTGGCATTTTAGTCCGTCTGTCCGTGAGTGCTCAGGGCTCTGCGGATTTGGATGGACTAAGTTGAAGATCGGCCTCTTGGCTTTCGGAGCGTATAATCTTAAGTGTTGAAAAGGGCTGACCGACATGAAATAATTTGAGAAAAATATCAGAGGTATACACAGGGAGTATGGTGTAGTAGTAAATAAATAATGTAGCCATCTTGTTTGTATCGAGCATCTTCTCAGAGTAAATCAGAATCTCTTGAGTTCTGGTTCAGCGTCTTCCACTGAAGAACTTGGACAAGTCCCTTATCTTTACTGAATTTACCATGCCTACCAAGGATCAGATGTGATCATGGATGTGTAAGCTCCTAGAATACGAAAGCAGTGTGCAAATATGAAGAATTGTTATATGAGTTAATGTTAATTGTTTGGGGCAGGCCATCTGTGTGGTAGCAGTTAAAAGGAACAAATCAGTGAGGACTGAATCTTGAAGAGGAGGTGGGATTTTCCCCCTAAAAACATTGGCAGAAAAGCTGTTTGTAAAAGTGAGTACGTGGAACTAATGAATTAGTTGGAGAAAGGAGATGTTTTTCACTAAGATGGAAAAATTGTCCAATTGTGTCTTTTCGGAAAAGGAAGTGTTCTGCATAGATGAATTTGTTGAGCCACTGAGATGTATCCCTTCAAGTTCCCACGTTTTTACATTTTATCATTTAAAATAAAACATGTTTCTCAAATGAAACGTGTGTTTTACTCCTCTCTAAAACAGAGTAGACTGAGTTTAATTTTTTCTTGTATGTAGTTTGGGATCTCCTCCTGAACGTCAGTTATGATACTGTAATATAACGATGGATCAGGGAACTGTGGGGTTATTAAGGTAACTAAGGCCCTTGCCCCATGCCCTAAAAGGGACTTCAGGCTGCTGTCATTTTTTAAAATGAGACATAATTCACATACCATATTTTACCCTTTTAAACTGCTCAATTCAGTGGTTTTTAGTATATTTACAAGTTGTACAGCCGTCACCACTATTACTTCCAGAATATTTTCATGACCCCAAAAAGAAACCCCATACACATTAGCGGCCATTCTCCAGTTTCCTCTCCCTCCCCGCCCCTGGCAACCACTAATCTGCTCGTTTTCTGAATCTCTGGATTTGCCTGGGCTGCCCATTTTGTGTAAATGGAATCATGCAACATGTGGCCTTTTGTATTATCTGGCTTTTTTTTCACACAATATAACGGAAACACTCAGTTTTATAATAAAAAACAGTAGTCAAATAATTGGGTGGGTGAAATTGAAGAGTTCTGATGAAAGAAGGAAGGTGAAGTAAGTGGGAGAGACATGAAAACAAATGAAATGTAGGTTTAGCAAACAGCGAATGTAAGTCTGGCTCTGTGCTGAGTCCATTGGGTGACAAAGCAGAAGAGATTCTGAAAGGTATGCTGGTTTTTCATGCTGTGGATGATGTTGATTGGACTTGTGGTAGAAAGGATAGTTATATCCTCTTAATGTGTAAAGTTACGGAGTGAACTGTTTGAAAAGGGAATTGGAAAGCAGATTATTACTTATAATCAGTTTTTGACTAGGAAGATTTCAACTTTCATTGTTTTTTTAAGGTGCAATTTCCTATTTCTGCCCAGTTTGCATTTCTTGAGGTATGTAGGACTTTGGCCTCACACTGTCAGCCTTGTCCTAGGTTTTAGTTTTTAATGTATCATTTAAAGTAGTCAGGTTGAATTTTGGAAATATTACAGACTGGGAAAATAGGCATCTCAGTCATTTCTCTGCACACCTTATTGTTTCATACGTAAGGCTAGGAGAATCGATTAAACATTTACATTTCATAAACTGGCAACTCCCACCCCCTTTTCTTTTTCCATTTATTATCTCGATAGTCTCCTCCACCCTTACCCGTTTCACTAATTTATCTAAATTTTAACTTTTAAGCTTAGCGGTTCATACAGGGCTTCAATTTTTTTATTTTAAAGCTGTGCTAGTGGATTAGCCAGTTTAAAAAAATATGTATTTTTTTGTGTCTTACTGGGTTAACAGTTAACTTGATACAGGGCAGCGAGTAGCTTTATGGCGGTGTGCATACATTAACTGTCTGTACTCAGTTCCATTTCAGCAGATTATCTTTAACACAGTGGTAATGATCCAGTTACTTTGTTTAGAGAGAAAACCTGTCATTAAATAGTTGGGTGTCTGCAGTGCACAGCAGCACAATTTATGATGCCGTTATGAATCTGCAGGGCTTCCTGTGTCTCCAGCGAAAGCTACAGATGAAAGCTGAACAATATCTTTTGGCATTTTCACCTCTACGCATTATACATCTAACATGGGGGGAGAATTAAGCCCTTTGTATTGTTGAGCTGTGATTATTTACGCTTACTGGATATTCCAAGTGTTTTTTTGTTTGCCCATATTCATTTATTAAAAAAAAAAAAAATTGTTATTATGGAAACTTTTAAACATACACTGAAGTATAGACTGTTATGAAGTGAACCCCCACGTGTCTGTCAACCAGCTTAAACATAGACCAAATCAACATCTTTACCCCCTACCCCGTGCTGTAGTAATTTGAATATGTTATATAAATTAATCCCTAAATATTTGTTGCAGTTGCGTGAACTCCAACTCATAGAAACCTTATGTATAACAGACCAAAACTTTGCCTGGTCCTGTGCCATCTTCATGATTGTTGTTGGTATGTTTGAGTTCGTAATATTTGAGTATGTATTTCTAAAAGAGCGGACTCTTAAAAAAACAAAACAAAACACATCTTATTACCACCTTTATAATCCTAACATCATCAAATGTCATTTTTTTTTCAACAGTTTAATTGAATGGTTTTAAATAAGGTCCAGAAAATTATGATTGGTCCATGCCTACTAAATATTTCTCTTTTAATCTATAGATTCCTACTCTACCTCTTATTTTCCTTGTACTTTATCTGTTGAAGAAATCAGGTCATTTGTCCTTTATGTGTTTAATGAGATTATAAAGATAATATTTTTAAGCAGTATTTATTGGACTTCTTTCCTGAGTATATATACAGGTCAGTTTTGGATTCTTAGCAGGGGCCTAGGCCTCCATAGTTATTTATTTTTATCCATATAGCCAGACATTTGCCATTTCAATGATTTTATGTGTACAATTCAGTGACATTTATAACATTAACCATGTCATACAACTACCACCACTCTCCGTTTCCAAAAATTTTCTCGTCACCCTTGGCAGAGACCTGGTACCCCTCATGAAATAACTCCACATTTCCTCCTCCCACTGTCACTGGGAACCACGAACACATCTCTCTGCGTTTGCCTAATTCTATATGTTTCATGTAAGTGGGACCATACAATATTTGCCCTTTTTCGTCAGACTTGTTTCACTCAGCATAATGTTTTCAGCATTTGTCCATGTTGTAGCATGTATCAGAACTTGGTATCTCTTTATGGCTGAATGATACCCCATTGCATGTATATGCCACATTTTGTTTATTCACTCGTCTGTTGATGAACACTTGGATTGTTTCCACCTTTTGGCTATTGTGAATAGCTCTGCCGTGGTGTACATTGTACACAATGGTGTGCAAGTTATATATGTTCCTGCTGTCAGTTTTGGGGGTATATACCTAGGGGTGGATTTGCTGTGTCATGTGGTAGTCCTGTGTTTCACTTTTTGAGGAACTGCCAAACTGTTTGCCACGATGAGCTTCCCATTTTACATTCCTCCCAGCAGTGGATGCGGGTTCCAACTTTTCTACATCCTCACCAAAACTTGTTATTTTCCTTTTTTTTTTTCTGAATGTAGATATGAATGGGGGCATAGGTGGTTCAGTGGTAGAATTCTTGCCTTCCATACAAGAGATCGTGGTTCAGTTCCTGGCCAGCGCACCTCACGCACAGCCAGCACCCATCTGCCGATAGAGGCTATGATGTTGAACAGGTTTCTGCGAGCTTCCAGTTTAAAATAGGAAGAAAGGCTTGGCTGTCTACTTTTGAAAATCAGCCAGTGAAAATTCTCTGGGTCACAATGGCCCAACCCACAACCAATCATGGAGATGGTGCAGGAGCGGGCAGCATTTAGTTCTGTTGTGCATGGGGTCACCGTGAGTGGGGAGGGGCTGGTGAACAGATGACAACTAACAATAGCAGTGGTGGGTGTGAAGTGGTGTCTCATTGTGGTTTTAATTTGCAAGTTTTGATTAACACTTCCCTAACAACTATTGTTGGAACCACAGGCAATAGGTTTGGTTTTCTTTTTGGTTTAATGACTGTTGATGTTGGGCATTTTTCCTGTTCTTATTAGCCATTTGTATACCTTCTTTGGAGAAATGTCTTTTGGATAAACATTGAAGGTCTTTGCCCATTGAGTCTGGTTAATTTGCTAGTCTGATTTTTAAAAACTTTTTATTATGGAAAATTTCAAATATATATAAAATTAGGCAGAATAGTACAATGAACTACTCTGTCCTCGTTGCCCAGCTTCAGCAGTTTTCAATTCATGGCTCATCTTGTTTCATCTATACCTACACCTAGTCCACCCTCGTCTATGTTATTTCAAAGGTAATCCCAAATATAGTCTTATTTTTAAATGTTGAAAAATGTAATTATATAACCGTGTCATATTAATACCTATTATATAATATATAGTAGAATGCACAAGTGAATTTTCACAGATAGAATACATCTGTGCAAGTAGCATTTAAATTAAGAAGCAGAAAATTACCAGCACCCCAGAAGACATCCTCATTTTTCCTTCTGTCTTACCTCTAAGGCTGAAGATTTTTAAAGTTTTTTTTTTTTAATATTGAATATCGTTCTCATACAAATAAAGATTTGTTGCAGAGTAGTCTGTTAACACAGAGTTTTTTTTTTCAAGTGAGATTTGATTAATAACATCCTTTTGCCTTGTCCTGCATAGTCACGAGCCGTCCGCAAAGCAAAAAGGTACACCGGAACGGAAAGACTGTTTGCTGAGTTTATGGAAATGTGTCTTAAGTTGTTTTTACAATCACCTTTGCAACTTAAGAATACAAATGTCACAGGGATGAGAGCCTTCACCATTTTACTGGAGTCTGTGATTTATATGGTCATTTTATTCTGTTGATGGTATGTAGCATGATGCAGACGGATAATATACTGAAAATTGAAGCAGTACATTCTATTGACACACGAGTCTTTTGAGAAAAATTTAATTATTACCATTGAGGTGGTATAAGTCCACCACAACTAAATGGTGCCCGGCTACCACAACCAACTGCTCTGACAGGGATCACAGTAGATGGTCCTGGACAGAGTTGGAGAAAAATGGAGAACAAGGTTTTAACTCAAAAGAAAAGACCAGACTTACTTGTCTGACAGAGACTGAGAAACTGAAAGTATGGCCGCCAAACACCCTTTTAACTCAGTACTGAAGTCATTCCTCAGGTTTACCTACAGCCAAAAATTAGAAAAGACCCGTAAAACAAATAATAACACACATAGTTCAACCATGTATATGAGACTAAATGGGCACACCATAGGGACCCCGTAGGGCAGAATAGAACTGCCCCATAGTGTTTCCAAGGAACAGCTGGTGGATTCGAAGTGCTGACCTTTTGGTTAGCAGGCAAGCTCTTAACCACTGTGCCACCAGGGCTTCCAGAACATGTTTAAAACCAAAAAAACCTGTTGCCATCGAGTTGATTCTGACTCATAGCGACCCTAGAGGACAAAGTAAAACTGCCTCATAGAGTTTCCAAGGAGCGCCTGGTGGATTTGAACTGCCGACCTTTGGTTAGCAGCCGTAGCACTTAACTACTACGAACCAGGGTTTCCAGAACTTGCTTAGGCTTTTAAAATATACCAGGCTTAGGTAAAGTATATTTAAGATGAATATACCTTGTGTAGAAATTTTAACCAAGAAAGACTCAACGATTTCTAATAATTATATTCTTACCATATGTTGACAAATTCGTATTTGCATGCATTATTAATATATAAAGGTAGATTAGTGTTTACCTTTCTGGGCACAGTGGTTAAAGAGCTTGGCTGGTAACTGAAAGATCTGCAGTGCAGAACCACCAGCTGCTCCTCCGAGAAAGATGTGGCAGTCTACTTCTGTGAAGACTTACAGCCTTGGAAACCCTACGGGGTATTTCTGTGCCATCCTGTAGGGTTGCTATGAATTGGAATCGACTTGACAGCAGTGGGTTTGGTTTTTGTTTTGTGGGTGTTCTATTCTTTAATGCACATAATTTCCTTCTAAAACGAGTTACATGTATCTGTGCGGTTGACTTTTCATTATTAGTGTTCGTTAGTCTCCTTAATGAAGATTTTTACAGTCAAAATGGAAGAGGGCCAACATTTTATTGTTAGTGCAGCCGGTAATTAACCATACAAGGTTTGTTTATTATAGCTGAGTACTAGAACAATGCTTCAAAGAGGAAAACATACAGAGAAGATTAGTAAATAACATAGCAATATGTGAGGCTGGCCAATTGTAATAATGCCTTAGTTGGGTGGTTCTTGAATTTGTAAACACATGTTTACATTTTTCAGATAATAGGCACAAAAATGTTTAATTTTAATTGCTATTTCTTTTGCAGTGTTACAAAAAAATAATGGAAATTTTGCTTGGAAAATGAATGTATTGGGAAATATTATGTGTACCTTGGTTCTGAAAGACTTTGAGTGCTTTTATGCTAATTGGTATTGGAAACGTAAGGTACAAATTACATTTATGATTTAATAGAATCAGAGAATGATACATTTCAATAGTTAATTAATCATAGAATAAAACTTTGCAGTTGGGCTAGTACTGTGCAGAGAATTTAGGGCTTTGTGCAGCCCACATTTTCTGGGAAAGTCCTGCTTTCAGATATTCCTCCCTGTCTTTTTATGTAAATAAATTTATAGATCAGTGTACCCTTTGGACCTATTTATGATGGCCCTTTTTAGTAAATATGGCTAACCAATATTTTAGGCACTGGGGGCTACCCAGAAGAAACAGGTGCACAGCTGCTGAGAGATACTGAGATTATGTTCCATTTGTATAAAAATAGGGGGTCAGAGGTAGAAACAAAACAAAAGGACAGAGGATTTATTGTCTGGTAAAAAAGGGTATATAACTCATAAATAGGTTACACACTGAGGACTGATAAAAAGGCAGTATTGAGTTCTTAATATGTGGTAGAATTATGCTGAATATTGTTATTTTTGTTTTCATTTCATCTTCATGACACCTGTTCCAGGTAGGTACCGTCACCCTCATTTTACAGTCGTAGAGACTGAGCCTCAGAGAGCTTACATTGCCAAAGTTCATACAAAGCCAAAATTCCAACCTAAGTGTAAATCCCATTTTCTGTCTACTAAATCATAATCAAAACAAAAAAAACTTGTTTGCCGTGAAGTTGATTCTGACTCATAGTGACCCTGTGTCACAGTAAATGCCTAGAAACCCTCAAAGGATATATAACTTCTTCAAATTTGACTGAACTGGCACAGAGTATTGGTTTATCTTGAATTAAATACTACAACTAAACTTACCAAAATTAAGTGTTAGAGGCCGTATTTGGTCCTTAGATATACCACTTTAAATGTAGCTATTAAGGTATTTGGGGACTCTTGATTATTCATAATAAAGCATGAATAATTGAAGTCATCAGAGTAATCAAGAAATTTTCTTTAATAGTAGCATATTACATTAGAATGGCATTTTAGTTAACCGAGAACTAAAACCATTCCCAAAGCCAACTCTTCAAAGATTAGACTGGACCTTAAGACATAAAATGATACTGGTGAAGAGTGTGCGTCTTGGCTCAAGTAGATACACGAGACTAAATGGGCAGCTCCTGTCCGAAGGCGAGATAAGAAGACAGAAGGGGAAGCTGGCGGAAAGGACATGGGAAATGGAGAGGAGGAGTGTGCTGTCACATTGTAGGGAGAGCAACTAGGGTCACATAACAATTGTGTGTATAAGTTTTTATATGAGAAACTGACTTGAAATGTCAACTTTCACATTTTACAGTCTTAAACGCACTTTTGTGTTTGTATCTTAGCATCTTAAATCTTTTATGAGCTCTACCAAATAATTGGTTTTGTTCTCTCTTGACCTCTTTTTCATTGAAAGAGAAACAGTGTCTCATTGAGTTCAACAGCCGTCTTCTGCATATCCACCTACGTTCCTCTTTCACCCTCCCACCTGCTGTTAAACCTACCGCTGGAATGGATGGGTGGATAAATAAAGGACAGGTTTCAAAAGGACAAAGCAAGAGGACTCAGGTGGATATCTACCCACAAATTGTTGAATAAAATGTATTTTGAGCACAGACTACCTGTTTATTATCAATAAAAAATGAAGCATTTAATTTTTTTTTTAAACAACAGAGGTTTAATTACGAAAAATCAAGAGTGTACGTGAGAGTCATTAGCCATTCCGTTCATTCTGATCAGTGAATGTGCCCTTGAGCGAGAGATGGAAGATGCTCTCTCACTCTCACATCTCAGTTGCATTTCCCAGTGTGACCAGCTCTGAGTGGGATTTCAGTCGTTCCTGACTGGGTCAGCTACTTCATGCGGTGTCAGCTGAGTGGACAGTGCTGGAGGAAAACTGGTTGTGTTGGCGTTACTGAAGGATAATACATTACAGGGTGATATAAGGGATATTCAAAGGTTATTTTTATTTTTTAAAGTTTTATTATGTTTTAGGTGAAAGCTTACAGCACAAATTAGTTTTTCGTTAAAAAAATTTAAACATAAATTGTTTTGTGACATTAGTTGCAGTGCTTACACTGTGTCAGTGCTCTCCCCCTTTCTGTTTTCACCCTGGGTTCCCCATGTCCATTCGTCCGGTTTTCCTGTCCCTTCCTGCCTTCTTGTCTTTGCTTTTGGGCAGGTGTTGCCCGTTTGGTCTCGCGTACTTGATTGAACTAAGAAGCCCATTCTCCATGTGTGTTACTGTTTGTTTCGTAGGCCTGTCTGATCTTTGGCTGAAAGGTGGACTTCCAGAGCGGCTTCAGCTCTTAAGTTAGCAGGGTGTCAGGGCCATAGTCTCAGGGCTTCTGCCAGTCACTGTCAGACCAGTAAGTGGTGGTCTTTTTCTGTGAATTTGATTTTTCTCCATTTTTCTCCTGCTCTGCCCGGTACCCTCTATTGTGACCCCTGTCAGAGCAGTCGGTGGTAGCTGGGCACCATCTAGTTCTTGTGGGCTCAGGCTGGTGGAGGCTGTGTTTCACGTGGTCCACTTGTCTTTTGGACTACTATTTTCTTTGTGTCTTTGGTTTTCTTTCCCACTCATGGCGACCCCATGTGTTATAGAGTAGAACTGCTCCATAGGATTTTCTTGGCTGTGATAATAGTGGAAGCAGATCACCAGGCCTTTTCTTCTGTGGTGCCATTGGGCAGGTTCAAATCACTGTTTAAGTTAACAGCCAAGTGCAAACTGGTTGTGCCACCTAGGGACCTTTCTGATGTAGCTAAATTAGCTAAGATTAGGGATTCCTGAGTTTTGAAAATGTCTATTAACTAAAACTCAAGTTATTTTAATTAAATCTTATGGATAAAATAAGAAAGACTTCATATTAAACCAAAGTTTTAAAAATATATATTTTTGAAGGATTGCAATAAAAATTGATGCGGCAGGTCCTGATCTAAGTGGTTTTACCTGTCCAACCTGTTGAATCTTTGCAGTTTTAATCATTTGGACAGATACTGTTCTGGGAGCTTCATATATATTAGCTCACTTAGTTCTCAACGGCTCAAGAATACGGACTGTAGTCATCACAGCCTATGGATGAGAAACTGCAATATTATACAGGTTTTATGTAACTGAGCCAAGATTTGAACTCACAATGATTTCCTCCACTTCCTGTACCCTTAACCTGTCTTCTGTGCTTATTCTTTTTTTTTTTTAATTTTTATTGTGCTTTAAGTGGAAGTTTACAAATCAAGTCAGTCATGTAAAAATTTATATACACCTTGCTGTATACTTCTAGTTGCCCTCCCCACGATGAGACAGCACACTCCTTCCCTCCACTCTCTCTTCTTGTGTCCATTTGGCCAGGTTCTGACTCCCTCTGCCTTCTCATCTTCCCTGTAGACAGGAGCTGCCCACATAGTCTCATGTGTCTACTTGATCTAAGAAGCTCACTCTTCACCAGAATCATTTTCTATCCCATAGTCTAGTCCAATCCCTATCTGAAGAGCTGGCCTTGAGAATGGTTCCTGTCTTGGGCTTTCTGTGCTTATTCTTGATGTTCTGTTACCTTATTGTTGCATGTATAAAGGTTTCAAATGTCCACTCCAGTTTATTGAAAGTAGCTGCTGCTATCCTCATACAGTGTTGAGGATTCTGAGACCAGGTCTGCAGTCAGTTGGGACAATTTTCTGATTGCAATATAGAGTAGTGGCAAATCTCATTTCTGACTTTACATCAAACTAGATCAACAGAAAGTGATCTAGTCCTAGATTTTAGTAGTAGTCTTTCATATTTTATCAGTCTTTATAAGATACAGTTGTATGAGAAATATTTCTTTATCTCCTACAAAACTGTGTTGAATACATTGTCTCTTAAGAGTCAGTGTTCCCTTTGTAAGAATCCACATCATAAGCCCTTTAAGAATTCAGTTTCAGACGAAGTTTCTTTCCTTATGATCTAACACACTTCCTTCCCTCAGCCATTGAGAGGTATATAGACCCTTGTGTTTTCTATTTGTTTTGGCTAAAAGGAAGCTTGGAATTATATTTCATTTTGATTACAATAACTTTGTTAGTCTAGGCTTTCGATATGGGTAATTTCTTCTCTGGTTCTCTTTGGCAGGAGTTTTAATCCGTGGTCTGTGTATTGGCTTCAGGGAGTTCATGAACCTCCCTCTGAAATGATATGTAAAATTGTTTGCTTGCCTGTGAGTATCTGGGGCAGCATTTTTGGCTTTGATGAGATTCTCAGTGACCCCCTAAAAGACAAAGAGCTATTTTTTTCTGGATTTGCTTTTCATTTTCTATTTTAATGGTCTAAATGTATAGAGTCTGTTGTTAAAAGCTACCAATATCCTTTTTGGCAATAAACCCAATAGCTGGGCTATAAATCATGCCTTTATATTTAAATCATCATCCTATTTCTCAGTTTTATCAGAAAGTTTAAAAGCAGACTCTTTGTAATTTTAAAAGACACAATCTTGAAAACTTAAGACTAGTTGATGTTTTCATGCAAACCATGTACCTACTACATTTATTTCTCATTAAAGGAGCTTATCAGCCTTAAAAGGAGCCCTGGTGGTGCAGTGGTTAAAGTGCTTGGTTGCTAACCAATGGGTTAGCCGTTCGAAACCACCAGTAGCTTCACCGGAGAAAGACCCGGCAGTTTGCTTCTGTAAAGATTACAGCCTTGGGAACCGCATGGGGACAGTTCTGCCCTGTCCTGTTGGGTTGCTATGAGTCGGAATTGACTTGAGGGCGGTGGGCTTTTTTTTGTTTGTTTTGGCTTTATTTAGAATAGCATATTGAAACCACATAAACTATATATGAAAACAGTTTCCTGTGCCTTCCTTCTTTGTTTTGTAGGTAAATAGAAAAGATTATAAAATCTCAGTCATCTTTCTGGCCTGTTTATGTGTTAAGGGATACAACTCTTCCAAAATACATAGGGTAGGGTTATTAGCTATTATTTGACATACTCAGACATTTTAGGTAAAAGCTGTAACGGTTAAAAGAAAATGAAGCCAGTGCTGTTAACCTCGCTACTCAGATTAATTTCCATGGTTGTCGTTTTAACAATATTGTTATAGCTTTTCAAATGCAAATTATATTAGCAGGTCTTCTGCATAAATGTGCTATCACCCAAAGGGGTACATGTATTATGTTTTTGATTGTAGTTGGCTTTTTGGCCTAATGGACTGTTTCACTGCACCAAAATGGAACTGTAGTTACTCAAGCTGGAAAAGAGAAAGCTGCCTGCTCTTCACTAGGTGATGTCTGGGTTTTTTAAATCTATAAATTGTACATACGTGTGTGTGTGTATATATATATTTTTTTTCTTCTGTTGGAGAGTCGATGGCTGACTAAAATACTGCCAAGGTGCCATTATAATAAAAGTTGTTGCTTCTATGAATTCTTATGCAGCAGTGTAAGTAGTGGTGTGAGCTGTAATAAATTATTCAGGAGTTCGTCACAGTTACAAAACTTGTGTGTGTAACAGAGATCTATGGAATATGATTTAAAAAATGAATAACACATTATTATCCAGCTTGCTACTCTGCGGGCTGTGTATGTGAAAAAGAATTTGTATGACTTAACCACAGACATTAAAATTTGGTTTGCCAGCAAAAACAGATTTTCTTAAACCATATGATTCATATTCCCACAATAAAGGGGGAAAACAAACAAACATACCCTGTAGCATTGTCTTGTCATTCATCATGGCGTGTATTTTACTTTTGTATCTAAATTGGTTAAATAACCTGTAAAAAGCCTAGTAAGATTACAATAATGGGTAGTACTTTCTCTTAATTAAAGGGTATTTATTTAAGGAACACCTATTGAATGCTTAGATATGGAACCAAAAAAAAAAAAAAAAACCCAGTGCCGTCGAGTCGATTCCGAGTATTAAAATAGGTTCTTGGGAGAGGCATTCAGAAATAACATATTCCTTACTTACTGGCTAAAGGGTTAACTATAAAAGAAGAATAAAACTAGGAGAAACTACATTTTGGGGATGACTACTATAAATGATACTATATAAATGATATACTGTATAAATGATGACTACTATAAATGATAGAAGAAATTATAAAGAAAGAGGCATCAAACTTGACTAGATAAAATTGCAAGCTAAAATGGTTTTAAAAGTGTGTGGGAGTGGGAAGAAAAGAGACTCCAAAAGGAGCCGGTAACAAAGTGAGGAAAATCTATTTGCAGTGAGAGACGGGCAGAGGATGACAAGCTGGTAAGGAAACGAAAGCACAGTGACTACAATAGGTAAATGGGCATAGTACACAAACACTGCTCACAAAAGAGAAAATAGGCTTAGTAAAGAAGCATATGGGACATGTTCAGCCTTGCTAGTAATCTAGGAAATGTGATTTAAAGCAAGAATCATAGACGGTACTGTTGAAACGACTGTTGCTGGAAGACTGTGAAAGATGCAGCTCTGACGGAAGGCATGTTGACTCTGCTTCAGTAGCGATAAAAATGTTTCTTCACAACTTTAAATTCAGTAATTCAGCATAAGGGACCCTCAACCCCAAAACCAAACCCATTGCTGCTGGGTAGATTCTGACTCATAGTGACCTTATTGGACAGAGTAGAAATGCCGCATTGGGTTTCCAACGCTGTTTATCTGCCTGCCTGTGTGTCTATCTAATCTGTCTATCGATCGGATCATTGTACTTTAGGTGAAGGTTTACGGAACAAACTAGTTTCTCCTTAAACAGCTAATACACATACTGTTTTATGACATTGGTAACAACCCCAGACATGTCAACACTCTCCCTTCCCGACCTTGGGTTCCCTATTACCAGCTTTCCTGTCCCCTCCAGCCTTCTAGTCCTTGCCCCTGGACTGTTGTTCCCCTTTGGTCTCATTTCGTTTTTGGGGCCTGTCTAATCTTGGCTGAAGGGTGAACCTTGGGAGTGACTTCATCACTGAGCTAAAAGGGTGTCCAGGGGGCATACTCTCGGGGTGCCTCCAGTCTCTGTCAGGCCAGTAAGTCTGGTCTTTTGTTGTGACTTAGAATTTTGCTTCACGTTTTTCTCCAGCTCTGCCTGGGACCATCTATGGTGATCCCTGTTAGAGCAGTCAGTGGTGGTAGCTGGGATCTTCTAGCTGTACTGAACTCAGTCTGGTCAAGGCTGTGGTAGATGTGGTCCATTAGTCCTATGGACTAGTTTTTCCGTCGTCTGTTTAGTTTTCTTCACTCTTCCTTGCTCCTGAAGGAATGAGACCAGTGGAGTGTCTTAGATGGCCGCTCAACAGGCTTTTAAGACTCCGGACACTACTCACCAAAGTAGAACGTGGAACGTTTTCTTTATAAACGATGTTACGCCACTTTAGCTGGTTGTTCCTGAGACCATGGTCCCCGTAGCCTTCAGACAAGGCTGTAGTCTTCACGGAAGCAGACTGCTGCGTCTTTCTCCCAAGGAGTGGCTGGTGTGTTTGAACTGCCGACCTTGTGGCTGGCTGCCAGGTGCTTAACCATTGTGCCACCAGGGCTTCCTAAGGGACCCTAGCCTGTGGAAAATAATTTAAAATATGGACTATTAAAATAATGAAAGTGTAGAAGTAAAACAATGTTATGCTAAGGAAAATAGCTAAATAAATTATAGTTAACTCATTAGATGATTGTGTAACCAATAAAAATAATTGGTCCAACTATATAGTGATATGAAAAGGCACATATAAATAGGGATAGGCTAAATTACATGTAATCTATGATTGTAAGTTTGTAAAATATAAATATGAGCATAAAATCGAAAGGAAGGGAAGAAAATTTACAGTCCCTTTCTTGGTAGAGTAATGAAGTCACAGGTGTGCTCTCTCTCCCGGCCTGTCTGAGATGGTGTTCTGTCAGTTTTAAAATTTAGATAAAGATTTATGTGTGTTAAGAAGGTGAAGATCAAGTTCTCGTTCTCAAAGAACTGCCAGTCTAGTGTGATCGAACTACAGTAAAAAGAAATACGCTAGTGACATATGAGAGAGTCATAAACAAATACTCTGGGAAGAATCTCAAAATACAGTTTCCTGCGTGCTGGGTTTTTATGTAATCAAGTGAACCTTAAAAGTTAACGTTTTGATGTTTCATAAATGAACTAGATTTTTTAAAAAGGCACTGAAAAATGTGTATGAACTTAAAAATGTCCACGAGATACTATTTCTTTTATTCGTATTCTGATTGCACAACCATTAGTTTACATTCTATACTATTACGCTATGGAACAGCTGGCTACGGATGCCATAAATTTGTGGAGTACTTATAAAGTCTTACAATCATGTATCTGGGGGTGGGAGTGAATGAAGATGGATGACTTGGTTATTGCTCCAAGGGAACACTGTGTCAGTTGAGGAGACTCATCTTTGTATCTCATTAGACCTGGAGACCAGTCACACTTTATTAAATACTCCAGCTGATGTTTACACCAAGAATGATTTGAGAGCAGGGGGAATAGAGGTAATTTTGACTGAAGGATGCTGGGAAGACTCTACAGAGGTTGTGACAGGTTACTGAGCCTGGAAGGTTAATAAAAGGTTGTGATATATGTAGTATTTTCTCACGTTGGGGGCTTCAAGAGAAGCGACAGGATGCATGAAGCGAAGAAGATAAAGGAGATTCCAGATATAGAGAAAAGGATGCATAAAGGCAAGGAGCAGTGTGTGTTTGTGTTAATGCCAGATTTAGGGAACATCAAGTCGCCTGTGTTTCTGGAGATGTAGGCAGTAGGTGTTTGCGGGGCAGCGACAGGAGAGTGAGTAGCCAGTGTTTGCGAAGCTGTTCTGTCCTTATTCGTGTGAGTGATTAGGGATACAGAAATGCAATAGTCTCTGCTCTTAAGGAGCATGTGGTCTAGTGTGGGGAGCAATAATTAACTAAAACCCAGTATACTGGCTTGAATTTATGTTAAGATTTAATTAGAACGTGTATTTGCAAAATTCTGATTGAAGACATTGTTTTGTCCTAAAGAAAATCATAGAATTTTAGGGGATTACATAGGGGTGGTGCTTGATCCTGGCCAGGCCAGTAGGAGGTGGGAAGGAGTGAACAAGGAGAACCGTCTCTAGGAGGCCATATGTGAGCTGGGTTTTGAAGGATGAGTAGAAATTAGAAGAGAGGATGGTAGTGGGGAAGGATCGAGCTGGAAGGGCAGGTTGTAGATACATGATTCTCAAGGCAGTTCTGTAACCTTAAAGGGATTCGGGGACTTTGTTTCCTTACAGCATTTTTTCTTATGCTTCAGGATATGTCAGTAAACATTGACCATGTTTAACAGAAACATGGTCATGAAAAGGAAAAGCCAGTCTGCGTAAGTGGTTTATGATATCGTATCACTTGCCCATCTTCAACACATTTAAGAACAATTTGCTGTAATACAGCTAAGGGTAATTTAGGGAGTAACTTTAACTTAACTGTAAAACAGCACAGTTCAGAAGCTAGATAAAAGGCAGAAGTTTGCTATTAATGATGTGCTTTATAAACAGAAAGCAAAACTTGAGGGATTTAGTAAGGGAGCTAAAGAGACTTGAGAACATGGATACAGAAAAAGCGAAAAGTAGGGTGACGGTCTCTTTGCCTGCACGTTAGAAATAAAGCTGACATGTAAGTCACGACTACTTCACTTTTCTTGTGTTCTAGTAAAGTTCTGATTACACAATTTTTTAGGATGCACATTTCTTCCATATGTTATGGGGAAGACTTCACTGAAATGAATAGGATTGCATTTGTAGCCTCATGATATTTCTCATTTAAATGATAATTGTTTTAGTTATCATATTTGTATATCTACATAAAATATTGGCATTGCCCTGTCATGTTGAGTACTTGGACATTTATAGAACTGTTTTTTATTAGTGCTTTATTTTACAGAATATTCCACAACAAGAAAGGTGTATATATACAAAGAGATATGAATATATATATATATATATATACAATTGCAGAGTTTTTGTGAGTTATGTAAAGTAAAGAAACTTTTGTTTTAATCTTTGATTAAAAAAAGCAAAACAGGTTAGTTCAAACCATATTTCTAAAGAGTATGTTATTTAATCAAGAGGTTTATAATTCTTAGCTAAAAATTTAATAACGCCAGGAAAGTGTGATTTGTTGAGGTTATGTCAGTTTCTTCGGAAACGATGGATAAAGTTCCTTTGAAACTATTACAGCATGTGAATTCTACATAATTAATAGTAAATTAGGTCAGTAGCCCCCACCCAACTCGTGTCCATCAGGGTAGAACCAGCCCTTCACTACTTCAAGGCTCCTCAGACTAGGAGCTGAGCCTTTGCACTTCCGTTTCTGTCTAAGGGCTGGTATCAGGAGTGGAGGTCTGATAACTGTTAGCTCTACTGCTTTATCTTCCTTAAGGGAAGACAAGTTTAATATGTTAGGGCCTTCTTCTGGCTGTTCACTGTTTTTGATTCATGGTGCATTTTAAAACAAAACATATCTTAAAATCTAGTCTCTTACATGTCAGCATCACTCATCTCCTTTTTTCCATTGGGAGAGAATAACAGTATTGTGAAAAATTTATAGCACCCAGGCCGACATTTGTTTTACCTTTCTTTATCCTCCAGTATTATAAAATTAATAATCAGAATTTTAAGAAATCTGGTGTAATTCTTCATGTTCTGCCCCCCCCTCCCCCATTTAGATCTACCTCTTTCATCTGTTCAGCTATTGCCATTTTGAAAAAAGTTCCTTCTTGGAGAGATGAGTGTTAGAAATGGATTTAAAGAGAAAATGTTAATGAGAAGAGATGACAGGACATGAGCACGGTGTGATTGCTCTGTGCAGTGTGAATCAATTCTACTGTAATGGAGGCTAAGCCCAGCACTGGGATGGGATCTGAACCCTAGCAGGATGGAATGGCAGCCACATGCCCAACATTAGTGCTTGCAGTTGAGCATACTGAAGATAAAACCAAAGACTTATTTTTGATGAGAAAGACAAGAGCCAGGGGCTTGGTAAAATAGTAGTTGCCTCCCAAGAAGACCAAAGATGGTGACCAGTAGATGTTTTTAGTAGGACAAGAAGGGAAAGGGGTCACCAGAAGTTGAGAGTAGAATGATATCAGAGTGGGTGGGTCATTGTGTTGGGAATAATTTGAATGTGAATGGGGTTAGTAGTGACAGTAAAAAGAAGAACAAGTGTTTTTGTATCAGCCAACTTTATTTGAAAAAAAGTCTGCTTTTTAATGGGCTGATTTAAATAGCTTGCCTTTCTATATCAATTTCATTAATAACAACGGTAAAGAGAGCTGGCTGCCAAATATTAGATCATTATGTTGATGATGATAGAGCATGTTTCTCTGGGTAGTTATAAAAGGAACTAACTTCGAGAAAGGCGAAGGTATTTATCATGAAATTTGGACTTGCTTGAAAGAAAAGACCTTTTGTGAACTCTAGCAGAAAATCTTTGACAGTTTATTCCTTTAAAGTAATCATTTTTATACTGGTGAGACCTGAAATTTTTTTTTTTTAATTGTGCCTTAGGTGAAAGTTTACAGAGCAAATCAGTTTCTCATTAAACAATACACAAATTGTTTTGTGACATTGGTTGCCAACCCTGTGATGTGTCAACACTCTCCCCTTCTCTACCCCGGATTCCCCGTTGCCGTTTGTCCAGTTTTCCTGTCTTTGCTTTTGGGCTGATGTACCCATTTAGTCTTGTATACATGAAACCTGTTTTTTTAAATGAACATTGTAGTGGAAAAGAAGTCACAGAATGTCACTTTTAGATTGTGGAAAATGTGTGGAGCAGGGATATGAATGTTACCAACTAGCTCTGGGGGAGAGCCACTGAAGGGCTGTCCCCTCCCCGCTGAAATGAACAGGACAGCCTCTCCATATCCAGTGAGATCCTAAACCACTGTCTGTTTCCTTGGTGGTCCTTCTGATTTGTATATGTACAAATGGGGTATTATTTCAAGAGTGGTTCTGTTCATTTTTGAAAAGTCATATTTAAATTATCTTTTAGGCATGGTTTTACAAGAGATGAAATTTTTTCCCTTTTCTCTAAATATCTAGTGAAAACATTGTATTGTTTGTCACTGTATTATTTCTTATGAAAAAATCAACCAACTCAGTATTTTTCTCAGAGTGGAACTTAGGAACCAAAGCGTGTATTAATTTTATACATACACAAATTGGTTTGTGTCATTGATTCAATTGGAATCTCTAGGGGTGAGATCTAGGCTTAGGTGTTTTTTTTTTTTTTTTTAAAATTCCCAGGTAATTTCACTTTATGCCTAAGGTTAAACACCAAACCAAAACCGTTGCCATGAAGTTGATTCTGACACATAGCATCCCTATAAGACAGAGTAGAACCATGCCACAGGCTTTCCAAGGAGCGGCTGATGGATTAGAACTGCTGATCTTTTGGTTAGCAGCCGAGCTCTTAAGCCACTGCTTCACCAGGGATCCAGTTTTGTATGTGATTTTAAGATAATATCTTTGATTATCATTTTTTTTGTGACTTTAGTATCTTAGGGTTAAATCTGTTCTCCTCGTTAGTTCATCATAATGGAATCCTAGATGTGTGTGTAACATTGTTCGGTCAAAAATTACTCATCTGTGTGTTGTCGAAAGCCACCCGACTTAGGAATTTCTAAAATATTAGTCCTTTTGTGTTGGATGCGTCATTATAAACACATATTACACATAATTGGAACATCATATAATTTGAAACAGTGTTATCTAATCCTTTTATTATATGTTCTCAGTTCTGTACTTTTTTAGACTTGAAAAACAGCTGTCAATTATTAACCTCTGCCAAATTATACTTGAATTCTTTTCAGTTGGCCAAGAAGGATATTTTATAGTATAGTTTTAATGAAAAGAATGCATAGGAAAACATCAGAAAGCATAAAACGTCAGATATGAAAATGATATAATCAGAGTTCTTTGATCTCATTATGTGCAAAAATGCATTTTTTTTAAACAAAAGATATCTCACATGTGGTAAATATAATTTAATGGAATGCAGTATTTGGCATTTAGTTATTAACAAGAGCATGGTGAAACCCTTTAAAGATCTCAGGAATTACCACTGACTGTCCCTTTAAATGTATGATATTCTCTGATAGAGGTGCAAGATCATTTGGAAGCGTTGGTACTGGAAAAATTTTTATCTGTGGTTTTTCTTTTTGGGAAGGTGCCATAGAGTCAATTCCAACTCAGAATCAGAATCATAATGACCCCATGTGACGGCAGAACTGTCCCATAGGGTTATCTTGGCTGTAATTTTTATGGAAGTAGATTGCCAGGTCTTTCTCCCACACAGCAGCTGGGTGGGTCCAAACTACCAACGTTTCCCTTAGCAGCCAAGTGCTTAACCATTGTGCTACCAGGGCTCCTTTGTCTGTGTGGAAATTAAGGCAAACTGCTGAGATGGGCATAATGCTTAAACCTTACTGTATTTTTAAATTTCAGTATAGAAAGCCTTTAGCTTCAGGAGTCAAAAAGCTCTTTAGGAATTCCACTAGCTTGTTTCTTCCACAGGGACAGAGGAAAATAACTTCTTTCTAGTGAGGAAAAGCAGGTGTGAAGTTTACGTTACAGAACAGAGGTACTGCTAGAGGAGGTGTCTTCTTAGTTTATCGAGTACGTGAGGTTGGGATGCAGTGTTAAGTTAACTACACTCAGTGAACTTGATCCGTCGGGACTCCTGGGGAATTTGAAACCTAATTGAGTTAGGTGAGCAAGGAACCATGGGTTTCTGTCTCTTGTTTAAATCTTTTTCTCAGGTATTAGTTTGTTAAGTCTCGTGTTTGTGTATGAGAGTTATATATAAAGACACTTTGTGTAACTGTCTTCACACAAAGGTCTTTTGTGTGTTTGGGCTGAACTTCTTAAGTTATTAAATAAGTTAATTTGTTGAATAGAATTTCTTAAGAGTTATGTGCCACTAACAATGGCTTTGGCTCTGGCATAGCTGATATTTATTTGTTCTGACAGTAATAGGCTACCAGATTCAGCTGCTTCTTGAGTCTTTTTGGAGCAGGATAATAGGGTCATGTCAGCATAGTGCAGGACGCTTATCTTTCTTTTTATTACAGTGGGGGAGGCCCCTTTCATTTAAGAGCTGTAATGATTTGTTAAAACCCATTGCCTTCCAGTTGATTCTGACTCATAGTGACCCTGTAGGACAGAGTAGAACTGCCGCATTGAGTTTTCAAGGCTGTGATCTTCATGGAAGCAGACTGCCGCACTTTCCTCCTACGGAGCAACTAGTGAGTTCCAATGGCCAACATTTCAATTTGCACTTGAGTGCTTTAACAACTGCACCACGAGGGCACCTTAATGATTTGTTAGGTGTTTGTTTTAAAAAAAAAGAGGATAGTTACAACATACTCCTGCTTAATTTTAAGAAATAAGATTATCAAAAGGCCATTTCAGTTATTTGATTTTTAAAATTACTTTGTTAAAGGCTTAAAACCCAAAAGAAACAAAAAAAGAGACCAGAACTAAAAAAAACAACTTCATTGCTGTCAAGTTGATTCTGACTCATAGCTACCCTGTAGGACAGAGTAGAGCTGCCCCATAGGGTTTCCAAGGAGTGGCTGGTGGATTTGAACTGCTGACCTTTTGATGAGCAGCCAAGCTCTTAACCACTGCGCCACCAGGGCTTAAATGAACTTTAAAAGCCTCGACCTTATACTGATTTTACAGAGCTTGGTTCATAGACAGTTTCTTTCTTGACCTTAGGGTAAGATCATATAAAAAGCTGTCCAGAATTATTTTAACCCTTTTGATGTTTTAAAATTTTGGTGGAACAGCATAGGTCAGTAGTGCTCTAGAGTATGGAGGCCTAAACGTCCCTGTTTTTCTTACAAAATTCTGGACTGGATGACCCAGATTACAGTTTTTTTAGTTCTCCATCTCATCCTATGATGATGATGGTAATTAAAATAATAGTAGTTAATGTTTATCAGATGTTTATCATGAGCCAGGCACATGACCTTATGTACTCCTTTTACCAGCCATATGATTTGGCCACTACTATTTTCCCTGTTTTGCAGATGAGACAATGACACTTAGAGGGAGTTTTAAATAACTTGTCAAAATTTAACATATTCTGGGAGTTGGAGCTAGAATGCATACCTAGGACCTCCAACCTTTGCTCCTAATCTCTGATTGAGTGAAAATGAATATCAGAATTAATGTCCAAACCAGGAAGAAAAAGAAAATGTTGATGTTCACATCTTGTAGCAGGCACTAGAGCCTTTTGTGGGTAGAAAGCTAGTGACAGTGGAGGCAGTAGTAGAGAGAAATCATTGTTGTTAGTTGCCGTCAAGTCAATTCCAAGTTCCAACTCATGTGCACAGTAGAAGTGCTCCATTGAGTTTTCAAGACTGTGACCTTTCGGAAGCAGATAGCCAGGCCTGCCTTCCAAGGTGCCTCTCGGTGGGTTTGAACTGCAACCTTTCAGTTAACAGCCCAGTGCTTAAGCATTTGCGCCGGCCAGGGACTCCTACAGAGAAATCATGGAGGCAGGAAAGTGATGTGCTGACTAATGTGAGGAAAACCAGCCAAACCAAACCTGTTGCTGTCCAGTCGATTCTGATTCATAGAGACCCTACAGGACAGAGTAGAATTGCTCCATGAGGTTTCCAAGGAGCGCCTGGTGGATCTGAACCGCCGACCTTTTGGTTAGCATCTGAACTCTTAACCACTGTGCCACCAGGGTTTCCATGTGGGGAAGGGCCTAGTAGAAAAGGAAAGGAAAAATCTTCCCTCCATTTTTAGGTGAAAAACATGTTTTCTGAGGCCCTAACCACCCCAAGGGGCCAAGAATGAAGAAATAGGAGTCTCTATAACCGTGGAAAGTCTTGGGTTGGAGCCTCATCTGTATAACTGTGGGAACCACAGAAATGCCTTGTCTTGGTGCAGGCCCTGAGTGGCTCATTATTGACTGTCCGTCTGCTACCTCAGCAGTAGTGGACCAGTAGGTCCCTCCCTCTGGGCCCTTGACTGTGTTTGTGTTCAAGACTCCTTTCCTTTCTGCCACTTCTTCCAGTGGATGATTTTGCTCCTTCTATCTCATGGGTCTTTCTCTCAGGAATCTCCCTCTCCGGATACCACTGTCAGTTTGCTGTTCTGTGGTTGGATTGCCATTGGGTGGAGAGCATGAGCTGGGATGGAGTGTTTGTGCAGATAGGGCTCTCCTGAGCTTGTCTCTTGTTGGTCTTGCAGTCCACTCTAGGAGAGTTCCCTGGGCCTGGGTTACCCTGTACCTCAAGGGAGGAGACCGGAGCCACGGCTTGGGAGTCTTGGGAACCACTCATTCTGGCTCACAAACACATGGGGCTGAGGCTTTGCCCACTCCCTTGAAAGGCTGTTTATATTCTCCTCTTAGCTGCATTTTTGGTTCACATACTCTGGCCCTCAGGAACCATAGAGTACACCCATATATGCAGAGAGAATAAGT
This sequence comes from Elephas maximus indicus, assembly GCF_024166365.1. Taxonomy (NCBI): domain Eukaryota; kingdom Metazoa; phylum Chordata; class Mammalia; order Proboscidea; family Elephantidae; genus Elephas; species Elephas maximus. The sequence goes on along the minus strand of NC_064845.1, from coordinate 16,404,914 downwards.
TCTGATTCAGGTACCCAGCTGAGGTCTCTGCAGCCTGAAGTCTTTAAGCCCTGGCCAAAGAAGTACGAGGGAAAATGGTTGGCGCCAGCAGGTCATTACTGGCTTCTGGTATTTGCAACTCCCTGTGTCAAAAATCTCCCTGTCAGCTCTCATTTGTGTGGGTATTTTTTACTATGTTAAAATGCTTAATAACTCTCTTGGGAATTCATTTAACAGTTTCTCCTAGACAGGCAGCAGTTTTTCTCAGGAAAATCTGGTTTTTGATCACAGGCCCTGAACTAAGAGTGATAATTGTCAAGCATTTTTTGAAACCCGCCTGACAATTGGATTTATACCCTGTTTGTTAGCAGACTGCCCCTGGTTGGATCTGCGTGCATGTCCTCTAACCTGTGAGCAGTGTGAGGGAACAGACTTTTGTCTTATTTATTCTACGGGGCGCTGTGAGTCACAATCAACTGGACGGCAGTGGGTAGTCCCTATGCTTGGAATGCATTAGACATTCAAGAGTGAAGATGTTAGGAATAATGAAGGAAGGCATGGATTTTGGCTTCCCAGAACTTGTGTTTTAACAGGCTTTAAAAAGATGCCACTGAGCATGTGTGTTTGGGAAGGGGAGGGGAGAGTTTTGAAGTGGAGTGTGGGATGGTCACACATCTGATGATGCATGCCTCCAAATAGGAGTTGTCATCGTTTCATCCTAGAATCGTTCTCTTTCTTTAGTATTTTTGTGTGTCTTGCTCTGCTTCTTCTAAAACAATCTCATGGCATAAAAAGCAATATAATAATTTTAAAGCATCATGAGATAAGTAAGTGAATGAATGTCCAAATTTGTTGGATTATGAGTCATCCTGCTACTTTCCAGGATTATTTTTACTTGAAGTTGACAGATGATTCAAATGATTAAAAAAAAAAAGCCTTGCTTTTCTTCCTGATTGAATCTTATACAGAAACCCTTCGGTGTGAGGGGGCAAGTGCATTTGATAAAAGAAGAAAAGTCAGATACAGCACAGGGCTGTTGGTCAAAATGGTCTTTGCTTTAAAGTGCAGTAGCTGTGTACTGCCAAGCTGTTACGTTTTGTCTCCCTGCATGTGGTGCTGATTTCTGATCTTGAATCACGTGTAAAACCAGTGGCAGCCTGTAAACCCAAAAAACTAGTATCTTAAAATTACTCTTGAATTTAAAATTACTAAAATGCATATTGCTGAAGGAACGGCCAGATTCATGAAGAAAATGATTTTCAGTGTCTGTATATTCCTTCATCCGGTATGTTCCGTAGTTTATTTAATCAATCCTCATCACCAGAATTCCTTACTTTTTAAAATAATGATACTTTGAATATCCTTGTTTATAGGTATTCTGTATTTTTTTTTTTTTATAGCTCTCATTTCTTTACAGTAAATGTCCAGGAGTGGAGCTCTGTCAAATTCTATCCACTTTTTGAACAGTTTTGATAAATATTGCCTAATTGCCCTTATTTATTCACGCTTATTTAAAATCAATATTAATAATAACAATTAGTATGTATTGAGTGGTGGTCAGGTTCCAGGCCCCGGTCTTTATGTGGACTGTTCAGTTTAATCTTCAGAATAATCTTGTAATGAAGGTGTTATTAATATCCCCATTGGGAAACAGCTGAGTTTGCAGAGTACCTGTGCTAGTCAGGGGGGAGGGAGGTGACTCGAGTCCTGAGTGAAACAGCCATGATTGATGCCCACGTCCTAGAGGAAAAGACTGAGGACCAACACCAGCTCCCAGTTTATTTGATCAAGATTGTGAGGTAGGTTATGAAAAAGAATTAACAGGGTGCTGTGAACGCATATCACAAGGGGCGTGGGGACGGGTGGCAAGAAAGAAATTACTTTGTAAAAAAAACACGTTGGAAGCCTAGCTTTCCAGGGTGGGCGGGCAAGGTGGGGGAAGGAAATGTTGTAGGCTGAGGAGGCAGGATTGTGTGAAGGCCTTGAGGTGGGTAAAAGGTGGGCACACTCTAGGAACTGGAATTGGGCCAAGTGTGACTGGCATCTATATCCTACAGGGTCTTTTCGGCCACATTAAGGATTTTGTTCTTTTTTCCTAGAAGCAAAGGAAAAAGTGTTTTAAGTAGAGGAGCCTCAAGAGGATTTACTTTTAAAAAGAACAGTGGCTGCTGTGTGGATGATGGGTCTGTAATGTATGAATGTATGAAGATTTCTAGGGCCCTATAGTTTCAGCAGCCTTATTATTGTCAGTTTGTTAGGTATACCGTACCATACCATGCCCGTTGCCGTCAAGTCAGTTCTGACTCATAGCGACTCTGTAGGACACAGTAGAACTGCCCCATATGGTTTCCAAGGAGCGCCTGGTGGATGTGAACTGCCGACCTCTTGGTTAGCAGCCATAGCTCTTAACTACTACACCACCAGGGTTTCCAGGGTTTCCATTTGATAGGTAGAGACACTTTAATGTCTTAATTAAAAAGAAACCAAAACAAAATAAAAAGCTGTAATCACGGGGATAGGGGGCTGTGGAGGGGGAAGTGGGGCGTATATGGGTGAGTGAGAAGGGAAATGTTAGTGATGCTGGTGATTCAAGGCAGAGAAGTCAGAATTCTTACTCCCTTTTTGTCACAAACCCTGGTGTTGTAGCGGCTAAGTGCTATGGCTGCTAACCAAATAGTTGGCAGTTCAAGTCCACCAGGCGCTCCTAGGAAACCCTATGGGGTCGCTATGAGTCGGTAATGACTCAATAGCACTATTTTTTTTTTTTTTGTCACAATGTCCAAAAGACTCAGTTTGTATTCGGAGCAGAATATGTTGCTCAGTAGATCCAGTTCATTAAAAATCTAAATTTGAGTCTTGTTCATAGTAATCCTTGCCTGCATCTCATCTGATTTCCACAAACCGTGTCTGAGAAATGTCACTTAAGAGACTTACTGAAAGACACTGAGGGCTTTGTAGATTGGTAAGACATGGTATAGGGGAGAAAAGTAGAGATAAGCTTATTTTTTTATTTTTTTACAATTTCTGTCCCTTTCTATCTGCCTTGTGATGCCAGTTAGACGGCTATGTGGCCTGTGCCCCGGTTGGTTGTTAGAGAGGCACCATGATTTTCAGTTAGTCATTTCCTTTAGATAGCTCCTTTGAGAGTTACCCACCTCCTACTTTTCCTTGAGGCTCAGACAGCAAATCACGACCCATTTTTTAGAATTGTGCTTCTAATAAAAGGCACCTTTCATTTATTCTAATTTTTCATTTTAAATTTATACTGTAGTTTCAAGAAACAATCTTTTAAACATGAATACTAGAAAACTAAAATTATACTGCTCTTGGGTAAGTTAACAAAAGTTTTTTTTAATTAAAAAATTCTAATATATAATCCAAACCAAACCAAACCTGTTGCCATTGAGTCCATTTCGACTCATAGCGACCATATAGGACGGAGCAGAACTGCCCCATCAGGTTTCCAAGGCGCTGCTGGCAGATTCCAACTGCCGACCTTTTGGTTAGCAGCCGTAGCTCTTAACCGCTGCTCCACCAGGGCTCCTGTATACTCCAAGGCGAGGTTAAAAACTTATTTTCATTTACCTTTGGGAATTTTTTTATGTTTTCTGGAGGAAAAAAAAAGAAAACGTTTTAAAAAACGTTATTATACTTCATAGCACTTTCTGCCTTCTAATATGTGTGTATCTTGTCCTCTAGTGGGATCATGATGCAGACCCCTGTGTTGAAGTGATTATGCAACTTTTTTCCTTTGATTGCACACAGTTAAACTTGGGTGGAACCAAACTGTAAAGATTACAAGTAGAGAGCATGGGTTGCGTTTTCAGACCTTTAACCATTATGTCCAAAAATTAAATAGGTAATTATTATTTCAAGATATTAGAGGTACTATTTTACCTGGTGAGCATCTGTACTTCTGTAAGGTTTTGTTTTTATTTCTAATCTTGATTGTGATTTTAAGATTATTTGCATCAAGACTTGTTAAAGAAAAAGAAGTAGTTCTGTATAACGTTAGTATTATAACAATAAAATTCTTTTGTATCCACTTAAGGAAAGGAGAAAGAGTTTTTTTTTTTTTTTTTAATTCTTTATAAAAAGCAGAGTAAAGCTCTGAGCCACTTTCAGCAGTTGCAGTGTTCTGGGAAGACAAAGGCCTTGGTTTACATGCCTTAGTAGACAGTATGACCATATCATGTATGCTTTTTTAATAATGTCTGACATTATCAGATTGATTAACACAGCATGGGGCCTAATCAGATTTAACAAGAGTTGGCAGCTGTGCGCTAGAAGAATAGTAATATACTGGGGGAATAAAATCCATTTTTTAATAAGCTGTATTAAATCCCAAACTAGAAAATAAATCAGAAGTGTTCATTACTTCACACTCACCCAAAAAAACGCATTCGTGTCAAGTCAATTCCGACTCATAGTGACCCTCTAGGACAGAGCAGAACTGCCCCAAAGGGTTTCCAGAGAGCGCCTTTTGGATTCGAACTGCTGACCTTTTGGTTAGCAGCTGTAGCTCTTAACTACTCTGCGACCAGGGTTTCCTCATTATTTCACAGGGACGTGTAAAACTATTGTATTCACTCAGTAGCTTTCTCAAAACCATGCTGACTTGTATTTTCAAAGATTGGCTGCTGCTAGAAGCTAGATGTGCTGATAATAAGATTTTTATTTGATAATTGATGGTGTGGGGTTTCAGGCAGTTATGATTTCCTGCAGGCCTCAAAGGTCAATGTTTTTATCTGCATATTGTGTTTACTGTGTAAACTATACAGTCCCTCTAAGAACTAGAGCCAAAACCACTGCTTACTTTTCCTAGGATCACCGTAAATATTTCTTGAAGAAGTTAGTCATTGTAAAAGTTATTGTCCCCCCACTTTGCTTTTTAAAAACAAAGTCATGAAAAGTTAATAACATGATGCATAAGAGCCTTAAATTAGGGGGTTGTGATTAATTCTAATTCTGCTATTAACTATGGCCTGGGATTCAGGATTTAATTAGATTCATTTACCAAATATTTAATGGACACGTACTACGTGCAAGTTGTTCATGGCTCTAGAGCTGTTATTAGTGACCCAAACAGCAAAGAGATTGGTCCCATTCAAAGCGCAGTTTTGATATGCTGAGAATCCGTGGTGAGGATAACAGCCATTAGCTGTGTGAGCACTGGGCATGGATTTCCAGACTCTGAGGAGTAGGCGTGACAAAAGCAGTGTGTCTTTTCAAATTGTGTTGCATGAAGTTTATGCACAGTGTTGCTATATTCCAGTAGGTGTGTCACCCAGCCTTCTGTCAGTGTTCTAAAGCCGTTAAGCCAATAATTCATATATTATCCAGGCAGGTGTTATCATTTGGGATGAAGGTGATAAGAGATATGCAAATGATATGAATCAGTTTTCTCCTCATGGGAAAAGAATAGCTGCATTTCAGAGAACAATTTTCCAAATAAACATGCTTAGTTCCCTTATATATTAACACGTAACAACTAAGTTATATGCATGTATGAGAAATATATATTAAATTTCTTATGCTGGTTACAGTTTCTAACTTCATTAGTACAGTGTCATGACAAGTTGGAATCCAGAAAATTAATAAACATATTTAACTTAGAAAAAGGTGCATTTTATGTCATTTTAACATACAGTAACCCTTAACAGTAAGACAATATAATTTTTAAAGGTTTGATAAGTTCCTGAGTATATGAAATTAGATAATTTACTCAAATTTAACCTTCTTTAACTGTCATCTTTCAGATGAAAAATGATCCAGATCCAAGAGGAGTTGTTTTGAGGAATTTTAAATGCCAGTAAACAGAAGCTTATAATAAACATGCCTGTTTAGCTGTCACTGCGGCTTTATTCTGATGTACAAAATCTCTAGGACGTGGAAGAACACAGAAGTATTGTTGAATTGAATTGTGTGCTTCCTAGATGTAGCTTTCCTGAGCAGGTGTGTGACTGCATTAAACTATAAACAGTAGTCAAGTGATCAAATATTAATTAATGGACTCATAAGCCACTTTAAAGTAAAAGAATTGATTTGTGTTAGGTTTCAGCAATACATTTTGCATCATAAATATACTGTTCAAATTTAAATTGCCAAAACCCCCAGCAGTTTAGATCCAAACTCAACAAATATTAGGTATTAGTATTATATAAAAAGATTCATATATTTATTTCATGATTGGTTTGAATTATGTAGTGATAAACTACTTAATATACTAAATTGTCACTTTTTAAATTAGAATTTACATACACTGCAGTGACTCGAGTCATTGAATAAAATTTCAAAGTTAGGAGGTTGGGTAGAATAATCTCACCATTTAACTTATTGTTTATTATCATAAACATAGTTCTCAGACAGCTGCCATTTTTTATAGTTGTACCATTCTTTAATTTTCAGGTAATAAATTGTCAGATTCATTCAGTAGTTGAGGTGTGACTTCAAAGAATGCTACCCACTACTCTTCATCTCCTCTATCACCATTCACTGATGCTTGAAATCAATTTAATAGCCCACAGTGCCTTTCGTTCAACTCTTGGCCATAAATGCACATAAGCTTGGGAGAGGAAACACATTTGACTTATTACCACATTAAGGTTCAAATCACTGACACCAAGGTCTTAGGAGACTCGATAGAGAAGACAGCACTGTAAGATGGGGCTTGTAGCAAATGTAAGCCTAAAACCAAAGATAAAGAACCTGTGGTAATACCGTAAAAACTTGCCGGGGGCTGTCTCTGTGGTGAAGCGCCTTACACCGCTCTGGGAGATGTTTTTACTAACCTTCTACTTGCAGGTCTTTCCGGTATTCAGAGTTGGAGCCTCTAAGTGTGATTTGTTGATGTTTAGAGTTTTGACAGTGCTGATATTCTTTGGGAAACATAAATGTTGTACACATAACACACACCTCCCACCTCCCTGCAGAGAACTTCTGATACGGATCACATGGGAGCCAATGTCACTGGTAGTTTAGTGGACGTTTTAGGGGATTATGAACAGGATTAGATACAGGTGCACGATCTCTTTGATCCTTTTTTCCTCACATTTGGTCATCAGAAATGGTGCCTTCTTTTAGTGGTGCTTGTTATAATTTGTCCTAACACACTACTTGGCCTGTAGGAGGGACTGAGTAAATATTTGTTGCTTGAAGGAATACATGGGACTCAGCTTTTCTGTGCCTGCCTCCCATGCTCCTCTTCTCTCTTTACTGATTCGTCTTTTCTTCCGAAGTAACGCTGACTCTCTTGTTACATGTTCACAGTTTCCTTAGAGCTTCTGTCCTGGTTGGTGAGTCACCATCCAAACCAGAGTGACCAGGTGGGTATGGTTCTCACACCGAACTCTCAGCAGAGCCTCTCAGTGTTTCTTCTATTCATCTTTTAGTTTGTTGCCTTTGACTAGTGTGACAGAGTCCTATCTAATTGGCTGTGGCTTGGGTACATGGCTACCTGACTCAGAACTTGAGAAATCAGCCATGAGTGGGCAAGGGAATACTGTGATTGGTTATTAATCAAAACAAAACCCACCAAACCAGTTGCCTTGGAGCCATTTCCGACTCATGGTGACACGATGTGGTGCAGAGCAGAACTTAGTTCCGTAGGGTTTTCATGGCAATGACCTTTTGGAAGCACATTGCCAGGTCTTTTTTTCAAGGCACTTCTGGGTGGGTTCAAACCATATAGAGAGAGAGAGAGAGAGAGGCAGGTAAAGCCTTGTTTTATTGAACGATTGGTCTCTATAATTGCTGAGGCCATTATGCACAGACAGGAGAAGGGGAACAGATTTATTTCCTGGTCTCTTCCTCCTAGGACAGAGTCTTGATGATCTCTTTTTTCTTGTCTTGGAGCCGCCCCTCACGATGCTTGCACGCTTCCTTGGTCTTAGACCTGCGGGCCTCAGCCTGGTCAGCCAGGAACTTCTTGCAGGTCTTGTCTTGCCTTCGGCTTGTGGCCGTGTTCATGAGAATCCACTTGTGCTTGAGCAGGTTCACCTTCACCTTCAGGTACAGGCTGTGACATGTGTGGCAGTCAGTTTTCATAGATTCACGAAAACTATCAATATTTTGATTAACAGCTGAGTACTTGTTTACATCACCCGGGGACTCTATGACTGGCTATTTTAAATGAACAAATGTATTTTATCTTGCATATGTACTACTATTAAATTAAGTCAGAACCAACATCAGGTTTTATTTGAGGAGGTATGTGTATAGAAGGAGCCCTGGTGGCACAGTGGTTAAGAGCTCCATTGCTAATGAAAAGGTCAAGGGCTCAAATATACCAGCCACTCCTTGGAACCCCCGTAGGGCAGCTCTGTTCTGTCCTGTAGGGTTGCTATGAGTTGGAATCAACTCGATGGCAATGGGTTTGGTTGCATAGAAAATGTGTATACTACTATACTACGTTATGAAGTTTATAATGAAAACTTTTAATTAAAAATTATTTTTTTGTCTAGAGGTCTTTTTTGAGGATTTCATGTCTATTTTAGATGTATCTACTTATAACCATGAAAATGACTTCATAATATAAAAAATACATTTGTAATCCAACATTAATAAAGCTAAACATTTTATTAAAAATATCTTTTAAAGACTATATATATGTATGTATACACACACACACCCCCATTTACATTTATGTTAGGAATAAATAACTAGAAAATCTTGTGACTAGAGAACTGTTTCCAAGAATTCAATTAGCAGTAACATTAGAAATGTATTGAATTCCCTAGAAACCTCTGAAGTACAAAATAGTTTGACTAGGTTTATTGTTTATTAATGAAATAAAATTCCAACTGCCATTTATTGAGTACTTTCTTTGTGCCACAGATACTTTGGATGTAATTTTGTACCCAGTCTCCATAATGATTCTGAAATTATCTAAGTTTTGCAATCTTATCTCAAAGCAAGGAGGAAGAGCTGAGACTTGAACCCACGTCTGTCTCATGCCATAATCTCTTTGCTGTGTTTAATTTCTACTATTGGCATAAATGGTTAAGTGCTGGACTACTAACCTAATGGTCAGCAGTTCAAACCCAACCAGAGGTGCCTTGGGAGACAGGCCTGGTGATCTGCTTCTGAAAGGTGATAGCCTTGAAAACGCTATGTAGTATAGTTCTGTTCTGCACACACAGGGTCGCCATGAGTCAGAATCAACTCCAGGGCAATTAACAACAAGAATACAAATGACTAAATGGCAGCTAACAAAAACAACACAAATGGCCACACTGTAGTGAATGAAATTAAAAAATAGTATCACTTTTGGAGCAGATCTTGTTTTGTCACATTGCATCTTGTGAGCTTTCGTTCTAGGTACGTCTGTCACGCATATGTAGTCGTCAGTGGGTGAATGCTTTTGGATGGTACAAGTGAAGCATAATCATTCCTTTAATGACATAGGCCCATCTTTTAATGTAATTATTATCAGCTTCTATCCTGTTCTATCCTGTTATGGAGCCCTGGTGGCACAGTGGTTAAGAGCTCTGGCTGCTAACCAAAAGGTCTGCAGTTCGAATCTACCACATGCTCCTTGGGAGCCGCATGGGGCAGTTCTGCTCTGTCCTGTGGAGCTGCTATGAGTCAAGATTGACTCGGCAGCAACGGGTGTGGGTCTTTGGTTTCTATCCTGTTAAGAACGATTTTTGCTGTTCTCCCACCAGATTATTATTTTAATATAAACAAAACACATGGGTATAAAATTCTGCTGTTGTTAGTCGATAAATTAAGAGGGCCTTTTAGACGGTAATATCCCAAGTTTATCTAAGTCGTAAATAAAAATTGCTTTTTGTGCTTTACAGTGAACTGTATTTGATTATCCCCCACCTTGTATTCTGCAGTGTGAAATTTGGATTTTTATCCTCTTTCAGTACAAAAATCCTATTTTTATATGCCAACAAAAATGATTTAAAAATCAGATTGAAGTAAAAAAAATATTGTCAGTATATTGTCAAACTAGAGAATCTGAAATTAACTTGGTTCAGCTTGTTATACTAGACACATGTTACATAATAAATCTTTTATAGCAGCCACATTAGGAAAATGCAAGAGTGAATTAATTTGTTAATGGATTAGGTTACTTTTCGGAGAAAAGGCTCAGATCAGGATTAGATTCGGAACTCTAAGGGTGACATAAATATATGAAAACAGGCAGAACTTGAAGAGGGTTGATGTTCATCTTTTAAAAGATTGATCGATAGCTCTAGGAAATAAGTAGACACTAAACCTGAGCCCCAGTGATTTCAGAGATAGACCTCAGACTGTGTAGGACAGCTGGAACAGACTGATGTTTATCATTAAATCTGTGTTTTCAAAGAGGGGTTAATAAGTGCCACTCTCCTATACCCACCCTGGTCAGTGCTTCGCCTTCTGGTGAACATCCAGAGTGCCCCCATGACAAACAGTAAAAAAAAAAAAAAAAAAAAAAAATTCCCTAGAAAAGTTAGAACTTTATTGAATCTGCCTATGAAACTCAGGATTCAAAAGGGGTCACTTGCTCTTAAAGCTTTATAATTAGCAAGAGGGACGTGTGGGACTTGAACCCGCTCCACCTTATTTCAAGACTCATGCTCTTTTCTCTATGCGGTGTGGGGCTTACAGCAGATATTTCCGTCTGTGGTCACTTAAGTGTGCAAATTTGAGATTCTTGACAGCTTAGATCAGTGGTTCTTAAAGTGTGACCTGGGAATTGGTTAGAAATGCAACCAATGAAGTACGACCTGGGAATTGGTTAGAAATGCAGATTATCAGGCCCCATCCCGACCGACAGAAACTCTGGAGGTGGAGCCAACAAGTCTGAGTTGTAATGATTCCGCCGTCAGCTGACTCAGATACATGGTAAAGTTTGAGAACCACTGCCTTAGATATCTTTGCAGTTGGAACCCATAACAATGTAGATGACAGGGGTTCTCTGCAATGTGTGGAGTCTTTCCCAGAAAGACCAACTGTTCTGGCTATGTTTGAGTAAGCCAATTTTGTGACTAGTTGATTGTAATTAACTGAATTGCCTGAATTAACAGCACTTCTACCCCAGTTCCAGTCTCCTGTAGGAGTTTTTAAGTAATCCAAATGCTAATTTTGATTTTTTGATCTTTTCACCAAAGATTAATTTGGTTTATCTAGTTTACTGTTTTTTTAAAAAAGCCTTAATGTTTCTGTTAATTCTAAACTTAGCCATATTGAGGGAAGTAGATTTTGCATATGAACTATATAACATATTCTTCAAAGAAACATCTTTAAAAAAAATTATTTTTGTTGTGGGAATATACAAAGCAGAGCATACACCAGTTCAGTTTCTACGTGTATGATAAAGTGACATTGATTACATTGTGCAACCATTCTCACACTCTTTTTCTGAGTTGCTCACTGCCGCATAGCTTACCTATTTAATCTTTTGAGTAACTGTTGTCAGTTTGGTCCTGTATAAAAGCAAAACTAAACCAAACCTGTTGCTGTCGAGTCAATCTTGACGCATAGTGAGCCTATAGGACAGAGTAGAACTGCCCCATACGGTTTCCAAGGAGCACCCGGTGGATTCGAACTGCCAGCCTCTTGGTTAGCAGCTGTAGCTCTTAACCACTACACCACCAGGGTTTCCAGATCCTGTATAGATAGATCTTAAAAGAGCACAATGCTCAAAACAGACATTCTTTACTAATTAAGCTAAACTTTATTGTTTGGCTCTAAGAGGACTTCAGGGGATATCTTTGGTTTAAGGTTTCAAGATTATCTCAAGGTAGCAGTTTCAGGGGTTTATCCAGCCTCCATAGCTCAAGAATTCTGGATTCCATGATAATTTGAAATTCTCTTCCCTTCTGTTCCCCCTTTTCATCAGAATTCTTCTACTGAATCTTTGATCAAAACGTTCAGTAATGGTAGCTAGACAACATCCAGTTCTTCTGATCTTGTGGCAAAGGGGGCGGTTGCTCACGGAGGCAGTTAGCCACACATTCCATTTCCTCCTCCTATTCCTGACTGTCCTGCCTCTGTTGCTTCAGACAAGTAGAGACCACTTGTACCTTGGACTCATATGAGTTGGAATCGACTCGATGGCACTGGGTTGGGTTTTTTGGTTTTGGTTTTGTACCTTGGATGGTCACTTGCAAGCTTTTAAGACTCCAGGTACTACACAATGAATTAGGAGGGAGAACAAAAGCACTAAACGTAGTATTAGGCCAATTAACTGGGATGTTCCATGAAACCATGGTCTTAAAACCTCCAAACCAAGGAACCAAATCCCATGAGGTACTTGTTTGTACATAAATAGCCTCACAGCTACTCTGTTGTTGTTATAAATATATCTATCACACAATTTTGCCTGTTCAACTTTTTACTGGTGTACAACTTATTGACAGCAATCAGAAACATTTTTTTTAATTCATCTTTTTTTGCCCATTTCTCCAGTATTTGATTTTAATGAATCAATTAGATGTGATTTAAGAATATAAATAATCTCTTATTGGCCTCGTTTGTGCTCATAAAATATTTTGACATTTTATTAAGAGATCGCCCCCCCCTCCCCCCAGTGCCTTGGTGCCTTGGTAATTCTCAGTAAAGAATCTTTGAACTGACTGGGTATTTGATGATTTTAAGGAATTATTGTTGATTTGTGTGTGTGTGTGTGTGTGCGCAAGTGTGTGAAGAGACAGAGAAAACAAGATACTTTGGATCTGATTAATAGGAGGAGTCTTTTAAAGATAGCTTCTCATGTGTAAATATTTCAGTATGTATCTAGGATTTGCCTTAAAATTACTGGAGTGGGGGTGTAATGAGGGTTATTGTAAGTGGGGTACAGTGGAGACATGGTCCACCATGAGTTGACAATTGTTGAAGCTTAATGAGGGGGTATATGAGGGTCCATTATACTTTTCTTTCTAATTTTGCATGTTTGAAATCTTTTATAATGTAAAACTTGAGATAAGAAGCAACACTGATACTGGCCCAGAGCCCTTCTCACACAATGAAGGATTTTTACTTTGGCTGACTTCCCGGCACACATGTCTTAATATAATATAAAAAGAAAACTTTTCTGAGCAAAAAGCAGTTGGACACATTGCTACTTCCATATATAATTTTTCAAATGTGGTGTATGACTAGGGAGTTAGCAAACAAAAGCAAATCGGGAAGAAACACTTAAAAATATCACTTTAAAATACCATACTGTGCCATTCTATGTTATCATAAATGATAACATAGGATGCATTTCATCTTTTTTCTTATTGTTATGCTGGTTCTTAACACTTTTAAAAATATGTGTTAGCTGAATGCCAAATATTTTAAATACGTGGTATTTAGTTTTACAGTGGAGCCCTGGTGGCGCAGTGGTTGAAAGCTACAGCTGCTAGCCAAAAGGTTTGCAGTTGGAATCCACTAGTGCCTTCTTGGAAACCTATAGGGCAGTTCTACTCCGTCCTGTAGGATCACTATGAGTCAGAATCTACTCAATGGCAATGGCTTATTTGTTTTAAAATGTCCAAGTATTTCTTAATATTTAGTTGCATTTAAGTTCTGAAATGGTAAAGGAGTATGCCTGCCAGCGACATTACAGTTAAAGAGCTTTGCATTATCAAATTGTAAAGTTATTTTAAATTTCTGTGTTAGGAACAGAATGGTTCTGTAAAAGTACTTTTCTGTCCTGTAATATAGTTTTCCTTTAAAATAATAATCATACTTGTAAATAAAGGTTTGATAGACTCTTTAAAATTACTTCTCTCTAGACTGGGAACCTTTGTACAGTATACAAAGTTGCAATTGTGCTGATTGGTCCTGTCTTTGTTTAACCTCTAGCACAAAGGTGTACAATAAAAACCAAACCAAACCCAGTGCCGTTGAGCCGATTCCGACTCATAGCGACCCTACAGGACAGAGTAGAACCGCCCCATAGAGTTTCCAAGGAGCGCCTGGCAGATTCGAACTGCTGACCCTTTGGTTAGCAGCTATAGCACTTAACCACTACACCACCAGGGTTTCCACAGCACAGTAAAAACCCAGTGCCACAATAGAGTAGGCCTTAATAATCATTGGTGATAAAATCAACTGCTTATAAAGTGTATAAGCAAAACCAAAAATCCTTCTAATCTCTTCATATGTAATATGACTTCTTCACAATTTTAACATACTTGCTTTTTAAAAAATGAATACCGTTGCTATAAATTTCGATATAGGTTAAATAAAATCCAGAGAAGATACATAAGCAGCCCACTACTGATGTGTTGTCTTAGAAAATGGTCACATTTTCATTCACTGATGAGCAGAGTCTAGGGTAGTGGTTCCTACCTAAGTGTGGGTACCAGGCAGAATGAGAAAAATATGGCAGCGTAGGGAGGTTTTCCTCTTTATAAATTCATTCTGCTTAAGGGACTCTTCTTTATTCATTATTCCTTCTGGTGTTAAAGGTATCTTTATAGGCAGCGTTGGTGATGTGTGAGAGGTGTACTGAAGTGTTTGTGTGTACATGCCTGCACTCCTCGTTCCTGGCTTTATTTTTTCAAAGGACAATCGGTTTGTCTTCTTGGTCTTTAAGAAAAAAGGGGAAGACTAAGGCTGAGCTTCTCTCGCCTCCAGGTGCCTCATAAATATTTGCTCTTTGTTTTGACTTCTCACACTGGTTCACACATTGTATTTCCAGCCACCTCTGGGATATTTCTCTATCTTAGTGTTTCTTTTGTTGTCGTTGTTAGGGGCCGTAGAGTCATTTTTGACTCATAACGACCCCAGGTGACAGTAGAACTGCCCCATAGGGTTTTCTTGGCTGTAATCTTTGTGAAAGCACATCTCCAGGTCTTTGTCCTGTGGAGCCGCTGATGGGTTCCAGTTGCCAGCCTTTTGGTTAACAGCCTGGTGCTTAACCATTTCTCCACCAGGGCTCCGCAGTGTTTCCTGACCAACTTAAATTTGTGTTGTTGTTGTTAGGTGCTGTTGAGTTGGTTCCAACTCACAGTGGCCCCATGTAGAACAGAATGAAAAGCTGCCCTGTCATGCACCGTCCTGAATCGTTGCTGTGTTTGAGCCCCTCATTGCAGCCACTGTGTAATCCATCTCGTTGAGGTTCTCCTCTGATGTTCTCCAATAACTTAAAATTAGCATGTCTCAAATTGAACTCATCTTTTTTCTAAATCTAGTTCCCGTCTCAGTTTTCCTTGTCTTTAATCATCTTTCTGGTAATCCAGAATCATGTAGAGTTGGAGTTATTGCTGACTAACGTCCTTTCATCTTCTGACCCCTATTATTTTTCCTTGTAAATATATCTCATATTACTATATTTACAGCTCCCCCCTCCCGCCCCGCCCCAATCCAGGACTTCCTGAAGGCTGGCAGCAGAATTTGCTCTCCAGTTTATCTCCATGACTCCTACGGTCTCCCTGTGTCCCAGGTGACAGTTTCCCTCCCATTCATTTCCAGCCTACCTTCATCATCTCACCACACTATTTTTCTGTTCAGTAGCCCCCAGTGGGTGTGACCTCCTTGCTAAATGAGTCGAGGAGCTTTGGTGACGCAATGGTTAGGTGTTCAGTTGCTAACTGAAAATTCTGCGGGTTGGAAGAAAAGGCCTCGTGATCCGCTCCCATAAAGATTACAGCCTAAGAAACCCTATGGCACAGTTTTGCTCTGACACATGGGGTCACTGTGAGCCAGAATTGACTCGACACCACACAACAACAACAAATATCAAATATGAGTTTCTCTGTCAGATTTTCAAGATCATGTAATCTTGCCCTTGCCCTGATCAGCTGTATTTCCCACTATGAAATAGTCGATCTTTATTCCCAAGCTGGTAGGTGTTTCATTACCATTTATGCCTTCTGACTCTATTTGTTGCTGTTTCTCCACTACTGAAATAGCTTTGTCTTTTACTCCTCCAGCAAAACCCCACACATCCCTAACAAACAGCTCAATTCCAGGCCTTCTAGGAATGTCCTGTGGCGACTCCAGTTCACACTGGCTTCTCCTTTTGAATTTCTCCTTCACTTAATTAACGAGAGCTGTATGGCTCAGCACATAAAATCATAGATCCTTTTAGAACTGGAAAATAAATATCAGCTAGTCATCTGTACATTTTTTGAATGATAGAAAATTTGTGACTTGCCTTGATTGTATTAGTTTTGAGCCTAAACTTTATACCTCTCATGTAGCTTCCATTCACTGTAGTGCTCTTGCTGTGTTTCATTTTTTAGTAGTACTCTAAGAGTTTCATAGTGACAGGTGAGTTTTCCAAACTATACTATTAGGGCCTTGGCTTACACAAATCACTTGTTCCCTTTGGCATTGGTGAATACCCTGGCTCTGTGCACACTGAAAGCGTATGGCCAGTTTAGGGTGATCTCCCCTCATTTATTACAGAAGGTAAGTTGTAGTGCACTGTGGATGATTAACTGTCAGAAAATATGAGGTCAGGATGAGCCAAGAAGCCAGACCATAGAGTGTGTACTACCCATGTGGTCATCACCCCAGTTACTTCTGTGGTGAGAAACCTGGTATAAGCTGATGATTTTTAAAAATTTTAAATAATATTTTATTGTGTTTTAGGTGAAAGTTTACATGGCAAGTTAGGTTCCCTCGTACAATTTTTATAAAATGTTCATCACATTGGTTACATTTTTTACAGTGTGTCAGCATCCTCTTTATTTCCATTGTTTCCATTAACCTAGCTTTTTCCTGCCCCACGTTCCCTTCTCGTTTTTGCTTTAGGCTAAATGTCGACCATTTGGTCCCATATGATTGATTATTTAAGGGAGCACAGCACTCACGGGTGATATTGTTTATTTTATAAGCCTATCTAATGTTTGGCTGAAAAGTGACCTCTGGGAGTGACTTCAGTTCCAAGTTCAAAGAGTATCTTAGGGGGATAGGCTCAGGTGTTCCTTTAGTATTTTTCAGTCCAGTAAGTCCGGCCTTTTTTTTTTTTTTTTTTTAGGAATTTGAGTTTTGTTTTACATTTTTCTTCCATTCACTCCGGAAATTTCTGTGGTGTTATTGGTCACAGCGGTCAGCAGTGGTAGCCAGACACCATCTAGTTCTTCTGGTCTCAGGCTAAATGAGGCTGTGGTTCGTGTTTTATGCCAATTGACTGAGTTGTCCCATGAGACTCTGGTCCTAAGCCATTCAACCCAGCAACCCAGTCCTGCAAGGTGTTTCGATATGTCTAGGAAGTCTTCGTAACTGTGCCCCAAGCTGATGTTTTTTATAAATAGCAAATGCTTGCCCTGGTCACTGCTCCATGAGTGTCGTCAGAATCATAGTTTTATGAAGTAACATGGTCTAATTGAAAAGAAAAAAAAAAAAGAATGTTCTAGATAGAATGCTATGAAGACCTTAATGGGGAGTTTAGATATTATCCCTCTAGTATCAGAAATTATTCATCTGTGCATATTCTTCCAGAAGCTTTTTAAAATAAAAACGCAGATGAGGTATATTAAAAATCATAATGTATGTCTTTCCCCTAGAAGAGGGATTGGCAGACTTCTTCTGTAAAGATAGTATTTTTAGTTTTGTGGGCCATATGGTCTCTGTTGCAGCTATACAGCTTGACTGAGTAGTATGAAAGCAGCCATAGACAATATTTAAACTGATGAGTGTAACTGTGTTCCAATAAAACTTTATTTACCAAAAACAATTTGGAGGCCTGATTTGGTTTGCAGACCATAGTTTGCTAACACTGTTCTAGAGTAACAGTGTTCTAGCAGATTTTTTTCCTTTTGTTTTGGTTTTAGAATGAAGGACATATAATAAAACAGCTTTTATTTAGAAGCATCATCAGACAAAGAAGTGCAATTTGTTTTTTATTATCAGGTATAAATTTTCATATTTAATTCAACTTTAGAAGTCAGTAGTAAAACAAATATACCCACTGATATAAAACAATAGTGACTCTTTTGAATTGAAAAACATTGTTCTTAGGTAATAAGGATGCTTTTAATTATAATCTATAAAGTCCACATGCCTTGCGTGGATATGTGGTGATGCCTTTCCGAAGACTAGTTTAGCACATTAAATCTGCAGAATTATTGTTTTCTTTTCATACTCCAGATGTTTGGAATGAAATAGAGGTGAAGTTACTGATCCAGGGTCATAAAAAATTATTGTAAAAGCTAGAAGTAGAGCTCACCAACACCTCGCTTAGTCTACTAGTCTGCTGAGTTACAATAATTAACTTCTGCTCATTCGTGGCTGTTAAAGTTCCTATGGCTCTTCTCATGGGAATTAGACCATGAACCCTGTTATCCTGGCCAGATTCCAAGCAGTGTGATTTGTTCTTTGTCCTACCTAGATTGCCTCTGTGGAATGTAATTATCTTAGCTAGGTTCCAGCCAGGGCACTAGGCATAGCACACCTCCTCTGAAGAAGCCTGCTTGTCCTTACCCCTTGACTGTTGGATACTTCCATTCCTGCTGTTGAACAACTGCTGTCCTCTGTGGAAGAACTAGCACTGTATGTTCGGTGTGGTGTGTGTTTGATTTCACTGTTCACTTTGCATAAGAATAAAACGGACCTTGGCAGATCACTTTTGACCTTGGGCAGGTCAGAGATGTAAGCATGATGAAATTTATCAAGAGGGATATGTATTTTCAAAGAAAAATATTGGAATCAAGCTTGAAAACCTAGACCTTTTATCTTTTGACAGTGAAAACCAACTATTTTATGCCACATTATAAAACCAGCAGTTCTCAGGCTTTTCTGTCTCAGGACCCTTTTAGATTCTTAAAAATTATTGGATCGTATCTGTCAATATTTGCCATATTAAAATTAAAGCAGATTTAAAATATACTTATTAATCTTTTAAAACAGCAATTTTAAATCCATTACTTGTTAACATAAATGAGGTCTTATGAACAATATATTTTGAAAAATTGGTGAGAAGGGCTGCATTGCTTTACATTTTTGCAGATGTGTTTAATGTCTGACTTAATAGTTGACACCTGGATTCTGCTGCTTTTACGTTCTTTTACGAAATGTTACTTTGCTTGAGGTATATGAGGAAAATCCTCACACATATAGTTAGAAAAAGGAAGAGTATTTAATAGCTTTTTCAGATTATTGTGTGTATTCTTCTTTAATAGTACACCAAAAATTGACCAGTAGTAACTTTCATAGGTTTACTGCAGTGTGGAATATGAAACCGTATTATTGAACTTTTCATACTGTGTTACATTAAAATCCACTGGTCTTACACTTTATTTTTATTCATTCATGCATGCATGCGTTCATTTGTTTATTCATTAGCTTTCTCTCTCTATGTGTGGGTGCTTAACTTCTAGTTGTTATTTTTCTTGTACTTCAAATGACTTTTTTACTCATGCATGATTTTGTAACATCAGATACTGGTTGTTTGGAAAACATTTTTTCCCTAAGTTATTCAGGAAACCCAAAAGGTCAGCAGTTTGATCCACCAGGCACTCCTTGGAAACTCTGTGGGGCAGTTCTACCCTGTTCTATAGGGTTGCTGTGAGTCGGAATTGACTCGACAGCAGTGGGTTGTTTTTTGTTTTGTTTTTTTAAGTTATGCAAACCCTCCAGATATTGATACATTTCATTATGCAATATAACCAAATCTTATTGTTTAATATCACAACTGATCTCATCAGGACAGTCTTTAAGTATTGGTGGCCAAACACAAGGTTTCCAAAATGCTGATTTTTCACCCGAAAGATCAAAGTTTATCATTGGCAACAAATACTGTTGTAGTGTTTTTCTTGATGTGACAGGCTAATTTCGTTCATTATTTTTAGGAAATACCTGCCACCTTCCCAACTCTGAGTAAGCCTACTATGTCTGTCAGTCATTCTTTCAAGTAGAAATGGGGTTCCATGAAAAAAGCAGCTAGTTAATTGCAGTTCAGGTACACAGTGCTCTTCTCTTGATACAGCCATATTTAGGCATGCAGTCGGAGGGTTTTATGCAAGCTCAAAGGTTGATATTTAATACAATTAATATTTGTTACTCTTTTAGCAACATTTTTCAGGGAAACTGACTTTTTTATTTCGTTCATTTAAATAGTACAGTTTGCTGCCATTGCCTTGGTTTGAGATAAAACATCAGCATTTTTACCCACTATTATGGATTGAATTGTGTCCCCCCAAAATGTGTGTCAACTTGGGTGGGCCGTGATTCCCAGTACTGTGTCTTTGTCCTCAGTTTTGTTATCTGATGTAATTACCCTATGTGTTATAAATCCTACCTCTGTGAGGTTAATGAGGCAGGATTAGAGGAGGTTATGTTAATGAGACAGGACACAGGCTACTGGATTAGGGCCTATCTTGAGTCAGTCTGTTTTGAGATATAAAAGAGAGAGGAGAAGGGACCTCATTATCCCTGAGCAGGAAGAGCCAGGAGCGGAATGTGTCCTTTGGACCTGGGGTCCCTGCACTGAGAAGTTCCTAGACCAGGGGAAGATTGATGACAATGACAGTCCCCTAGAGCTGACAGAGGGAGAAGGCCTTCCCCTGGAGCTGGCACCCTGAATTTGGATTTCTAGCTTCCCAAACTGAGAGAATAAATATCTGTTCAAGCCATCCACTTACGCTATTTCTGTTATAGCAGTACTAGACACCCACTATTGTGTATGCATTGTCAGTACAAATGTTAACACAATGAAAAATGCAAATGAGGTCTTAGTGTAATTAAGAAAATAGTTTTGATTTCTCTGACCCCCCGAAAGGGTGTCTGGGATGCGCAGAAGTCTGTGTGGCACACTTTCAGAACTGCAGATATGACCCTTGTAGAAGACAGTATTTAACGTTCCCCCTTTCTTTTGACAGTATAAAATCATAACCGCTCTTATCTTACCATTTGGTTTGCCATGGTGTTATCTAACAGCTGACATTTCTGTAATTCTAGGATATATATCCAGGAACTGAACCAGACCTCCACTGAAAGAAACACAGTGCTTTTCTTAAACTCAGTAACGATATCCTAGTTGTGGATTGGATCTAAAGAACAGTATCGGTTTAGTATACATTTAGTTATTTTTTTTTTTTTAAGAGACCGTGTATTCATTGTATTTGCAGAAATGGTGTATGTCTGAGCACTAAACTGCTGCATCTGTCAAAGAAGATGTTCTGATTCGGATTATAAATATCAGTAGGATTCCAGTCAAAACAAATCAAAGAGGTAAATAAATCATCGCGTTAGAGCCATTTTGTTTATGCTGCAGATTTTGCCGTTGCTCAGTGGAACTGATTGATGATTTGTGGCCGGACGTGTGCTCCGTTTCCTCATTTCACTCACTGGTCCTGGTCGGCTTTCTTATAGTACCATTCCTCCAGCTGGAAAAATGACGAGCAAATGAACCTGTGGATACCTGTGGAGCAAGAGCTACCACTGAATCATGGACACTGATTTTCAGAGCCTGGCTCCGTTGATAAGTGCACATCGTAGAGGAGTTTTACTTGAATATTTGTCTGACAATCCAGACAGATCTGTATACTCAATTTTAGATTTTCTTTCAGCCAGATCCTATTATTAAACATTAAAATTAACTCAATAAGGAAATTAAGCTGTTCTTAACTGATTGACTTAACTAGGGAAAATTGACATATTTCAAGATCCTCCTAAGAATCCTTTTGTTGAATAATTTAAAGACACTGTAAGCTTTATGATGCAAGAAAAGCAGCAGAGAAACTGACATTTGTATTATCACGTTCTTTATAAACTGCGTTTTATGCAAATAATGTGTACCTTCTGTTTGCCAACCACACCCTTCACACGCAAGGTATTTTTGGAAGTACTGCTATGCCTTTTTTTTGTACGTGTTGCTGTAAAAAAATTAGCACGCTTATGGAGAAAAAAAGAAAAAACCCCAAACTCCTTGCCGTTGAGTCAATTCCGATTGGTAGTGACACTACAGGATAGAGTAGCACTGCCCCATAGGGTTTCCGCAGAGTGCTGTTGGGTTTGAACTGCTGACCTTTTGGTTAGCAGCCATAGCTCTCAACCACTGCGCGCCATCAGGGCTCCAACAAACTTGACTTAAAAACTTAAAGACACCGTTAGGAGTGAATCTTGTTCATTGCCTGGGGACTGCCTGTATAATAGTATACAGTTGTAGTTTTATGGTTGTGAATATCTTCTCTCTTGAGGATATTAATAGTTTGTTTTCTTTTCTCTGTATAGCCTTTCTACAAGTTGTTCTTTTTTGTTCCTTGTCTTTCATGTCCAGCAGTCCTTGGTCACTGGCTTAGTTTTAAGAATGGGCCAGATTTCTTGAATCTGCTAAATCATTATTATTTATGTGTTTTCTAGCTTCCAGAAGTTTATTGTTTTGGCCTCTTCCTCCCTTACCTCTATACTGATGTATTGATGCCTTTTTACAAATTTTACTCTACTGTCATTTTAATAGGACTTTGAAAGGGAGCAGTTCTTGATGTAAGTGCCCTGTTGCCGTCTTTACTAGTAATATTTGCTTATTTAAGTAAAAGCATATTCACCGTTCTTACTTCAAACCAGGAGTTGAGTTCTGCAAGCAACTACTAAAGTCAATTTGATAGTTTAAGAAAAAATTGTTTTAGCAATTATATTTTCATATTGTCATGGATCCCATTAAATAATTGTATGATTCCAACAAGGTTTCTCATGAATTATCAAATGTATGTTGCTTCTTTTAAAAGGTTAGGATTTTAAAATGATAAGTTGTTTAAGAAATAAACCATCATTTTTATTTACTTAATGAATTAGTTTAGGTAAATGTAAGCAGAGCTGGAAATCACAATTTGGAAAGAATTGTAGGGGGATAAAATTAGTTTGGTTTTGAATATGCTTAATTTTGCACATTCGTACATTCAGGTACACCTGAGGCTGATACATAGGAGAGTGGCCGGAAACATGGATCGGAGAGTTAGCAGCGTGAACAAATGATGATTCACGCTCCTACAGCGTGTGGAACCGCAGATGATCAGGTCGATAGTTGTAAGGACTGCTGAGGGAGTGAGAATAACCAGGAGGGAGTCATGACGCTAAGGAAGTGGTCAGCAGTGGCCCAGGTCACAGAGAGATCCCCAGGATAAGTCTGAAAGGATTTGGCTTGGCCGTTAGCAGGCAAGTTGCTGTTTGGGCGGAAATGGAAGGTGAGGATTTGGAAGCAGTGATTGTGGGCTTTTCTTTCCAGATTTGTCAGTGAAGGCAAGAAGAGAAAATATGCAGGAAGGGACCAAACTGGACAGCAGGTTCAGGGGAACTTTTTCCCCTTTACAACAGGAGCAACTTGAGCATGTTTGTATGTCAGATTGGGGGAAGTGGGGAAAAACACTGATGTAGGAAAGGTCGAAGACATGAGAGAGAAGAGGCAAAGCTGAAAGAGCAGAGTCTGAGTGGAGTCTGGAGGATACAGGGTGGATGTTGGGGAAGAGGTTGTGAATGGGACCCGGTGTGTTTAGCTGAAGGGGCTTGTTCCTGAGAGGCTTTATTTCCTCTGTGAAGGGGAGACAGCCTGGTCTCCTGGGGAATGAGTGGGCAGTGATAAAACAGAGGGATTGAGAATGAGGATGGTTGGAATAGCTGCTGAGGAAAAGGGAACTAACTAAACAGGGACGAATGAAGGGATATTTTAGTTGTGAACCTAGATCATATCCACCTGGAAGCGTTCTGGATAGCTGGTATATAAGTTGTTAAATGAGATACAATTTGCACATTCTGAGGTGGCCTGCGCAGTGACTCACAGGATCCCGAAGGTGACTTGGTATGTGCAGACATTTGTATTTTGTTTTAACCATTACGTACCTCATTTGCTAGCACGGTAACATTTAAATCTTTCGAAATGTCAAAAATACTTGAAAATATATATATTTTAAAATTTTACATTGTTTCAGCTTTCTTAACTAATTTTCTATTTTGTCCAAAAAAAAAAAAAAAATGCAGACTCACATAGGTGATAATGATAACCATTAACGTTTAGGTTGTCATTTTAAACGCGTGAAGACAAAGGCAGAGAGAATTATAATATTCCGAGATACCAAAGGATCCTCAAGATTGGCATTTTATTTTCTGTCCACAGTACCTTGCAGCCTCAGAGTTTTTAGTTCTTGCCGGTGTCTGCAGGCTGCGTTGACCTGAGCTTCCCGGGTTAAGAGGCCCAACGTTATCCTGAAGTGGGTCTAGGGGAGGAAGCTCTGAACATCCTTTACACCTCCTACTCTGGGGTGGCTGTGACTCACTGCTTCTGAAACCCTGTGCATCAGTCATCTGGGAATTTGGAGGAGATACAGATTCTTGTGCTCCAGGATATGCTGTTTCAGTAGGTCAGAGGTGAGATCTAGGAACCTGTGTGCCACAGGTGTGTAGATTATGTGTGTATTTATTAGAGATAATGTATATTAAATGTACTTAAACATACCAAAGTCATGTCCTATACAAAAGGACTATTTTGCTCTTTTCAAGTACGCTACCTTAAGTTTGGAGTCCCTGGATGGTGTAGACGGCTAAACAGTTGAAAATTAACTGAAAAGGTTGGCAGTTTGACCCCACTCAGAGGTGCACGGAAGAAAAGCCTGGTCATCTACTTCTGAAAGGTCATAGCCTTGGAAACCCTGTGGAGTGCAGTTCTACTTGGCACACATGGGATCGCCATGAGTTGAATCAACTCGTTGCCATCTTGTTTGGTTTTTAAATATATATGTATTAATTATATCTTACATGTGTGTATGTACATTTAAAATTTTTTCTCATATACTGTATTTTACCCAAGTAATGCATGCCTTCTGTATTTGTTTGCCGACTGTGCCCTCCCCCCTCGAGGTACCCTCACAAGTGCCACCATGCCAGTCCTCTTCCACATGCTGCTGTTAAAAAAATTAGCATGATGTGCTTACGAAACTACCTTGCAGGGAGAGGGTGTGTCTGGCAAACAAATGCAGAAGGCGTGCATTATTTGTGTAAAAATACAGCAATTTTGGGGCAGCCGAGCCTCATTGGTTCACAGAGCAGTTTTTGGAATCATTGCTCTGGTGTATTTTTTTTTTTTTTTAACCTTCTCTTTTCCCCTAAGGTAGAGATTTTATTGTTTAATAAACTTCTAGTAAATTTTCATTCATATTCTATTGCCCACAAAGTAAAACTAAAAAACCAAAAACTTAAAACTCTAAGAGCATGAAATAGGCTCTCTTAGATCTCCTATTTCCGCTGAGATGAAGCTGGAGGTATACTTTCCAGCCCCCTCCACACCCGGTCACCAGGCTTACGTGTCACCAACTACCTGAGAGCGCCTACTTGCCTTGTGTCCACGGTGCAGACCCACATACATGTGTATTCTTGCTGCCTTCCTCTACATGTGTAATGTGCCACACTGTAGAATATATAAAAAACCAGTTGCCATCAAGTTGATGCTGACTCATGGCGACCTTGTGTGTGTCACAGAACTGTCCTCCACAAGGTTTTCAATGGCCGAGTTTTTGGAAAGTAGATCACCAGGCTTCTCTTCTGAGGTGTACCTCTGGGTGGACTTGAACTCTCATCCTTTTGGTTAGCAGCCATGCACATTAACTGTTTGTATTACTCAGGGACACCATGAAATATGTACACACGTATATGTATGTGTATAAGGTCGCTATGAGTCGGAATCGACTCGATGGCTCTGGTTTTTTTTTTTTATGTACATATACATAAACATGTAGGTATAGGCAAGTATGTATGTTTATCCTCACTCTCTTAAACCTTTTACTCTGGCCGCTCTGCACTTCTTCTGGTGCATCTCCCCCCCGCCCCCCCCCCCCAGACTCAATCATATATCTTTTTCTCTTGCTATATAGACAGGTCTTCTGTCTGCCTCTCCTTCTCCCGAAGGTCATGCTGCTCTTATTGTCTGTCCACTAAGTTCTTCTGTTCTTTTTTCTCTGCTGATTTGGAGGGTATAGGCGATTGTTAAGACCAGAGTGAATGAATGAGTCACGCAGTTGCCACCTTAGGTTACAAACTTCGGTATTTTCCATTTTCTCCTTACTTAGTAATCAGGTGGCCCCTTCCACAAAAGTGAGTTTCATGAATCTTAGTCTTGTCATTTTACAGACTTCTCAAAGTACAGTAGTAACAAATGACCTTGGAAGGAGCATGCGTAGGTGCTGGAATTGGACACACCTGGGTTTAGATCCTAATTCATTATCTAGTGACTGTTCTTGAGAAGGACAAGATACAAAATGATGATAATACCGTTTTGGGGGGAGAATTATTGTCAGGATTGGAGCCCTGATGGTGCAGTGCTTAAGAGCTTGGCTGCTAACCAGAAGATCGGCAGTTCAGACCCATCAGCCACTCTTTGGAAACCCTATGGGGCAGTTCTGCTCTGCCCTGTAGGGTCGCTGTGAGTGAGAATCGACTCGACGACAGCAGGTTTTGTTTGTCAGGGTTATGCTCAAACGGTTTGCTCTCAGCTACTAACTAAAAAGAGATTGGCAGTTTGAATGCCCCCAGCAGTGCCATGGAAGAAAGGCCTGGTGATCCGCATATGTAACAGGTAACATTACAACCAAGAAAACCCTATGCCCAGAGCACAGTTCTACTCGGAAGCACGTGGGGTTGCTGAGTTGGAATCGACACAATGGCAACGAGTGTGGGATTTTTGTTGTTGTCAAGATTAAGTGAAATGAAAATATCTGCGGTACCTACAACAATGCCAGGCACTTCAAATGTTAGTTCCCTTTCCTTATAAGCCTACTATCTAGCTTTCCTTTTTTTCAGGATGATGTATCTTGATTCTCCCATCATTTTCCCGTTGCTTATGGTTTATTTACATAACTGTAATCATCTCTTAGTATGAAGAATCCATTGCATACTATATTGTGTTCAACTGAATAACAAAATTAGAAGATGACTTCACACAAAGAAGATATTTTCACACTAGAAATATTAAGGTAATGAAAGTAGCTTCTCTGTTTTTTAAAATACTTTGTTGTGTTTTTGGTGAAAGTTTGCACAGGAGATTAGGTTCTCATTTACAACTTCTGTACGTATTGTTGTTCAGTGACATTGGTTACATTCCTCGTAATGTGTCATCGTTGTTGTTATTTGCATTTCGGTTGTTCTGTTCCCATTAATCTAGCTTTCCTGTCCCCACCTTGCCTTCTCCTCTTTGGTCTGGGTGAATGTTTACCGTTTGGTTTCATCTGGACAGTTATTTTGAGGAGCACAGTACTCACAGGTGATATTTATTTTATGGATCAGTCTCTAATTTAGCTGAAAGGTGATCTCTGGGAGTGATTTGAGCTCCAAGTTTAAGGAGTAGCTCAGGATGACAATCCCAAGGGTTTATCTAGTCTTCAACTGGTCTGATAAGTTTGACTTTTCTTTTAGGAATTTGAATTTCTCTGTTTTTAATTTGTAAAAAAATTCTACTAAAGGATAATCCTTAAAGGATAGAGCAAAACATTTATAAAATGGAAGTTAGTAGAAATTAAATTATATAATAGTGATTGAAGTTACTATTCAGTTAATCTGTATATTTAAAATGTACTCTCAAATGGGTTATAATTTGAAAATGTTCTAGTAACACTTCCCAAAATTTAAAAGCAAGAGTTAAAACTGCCAGTATATCTGTGTAAATAATAATCTGCTTGTATATTATTTTATAAATTAATTTTCTCTTACATAGTTTTGAATATTATTTTAAGATTGCATACTTTCCATTGTTCCAGTTATTAAAAACTATTTTCATGAGAATGGAGAGCGTGTGCTAATTTTTTAAGAAGCCCAGTGTACATTAGAGAGAAATTAATAGTCTAATATTTTACAGGGAAGAAAGGATTTATGAACCGTTATTTATTTTAAACTGTCCACCAAATTTGTGTTGCAGTTAATCCAAATTGACCATGTTAACCAAAATGGAATGAAGCCTGGTTTTATAAACTTTTTATCTTCCAAAGTAAACAGGGAGGATTTGGATTTATCGTTCTTGCTCCTTCCCTGCCTTAGCCCTGATCGTCTCTTACACTGTCCTGCCCAAACCTAAGTTCTTGGTGAGAAGAGCCACAGGGAGCAAGACTTCCTTAAATGTATTAGTCCTTCTTGCCTGCCTTGCCAAGGCTTTTGGCTTGTTCTGGATTCAGTAGCTGCCTCTTGTGTGTGACCTCCGGTTCTTGGGACTTGAGCTACCAGCTTACCTGTCGACCTTCGCAGCCTGCGAGCAGGAGTCCTGCCATTTTTGGGATTTGTTGATCTTCACAGCCTGTGAGCAAGAGCCCTGCTCCCCGACCTGCCAGCCTTGGCCTCACCAGCCCCTGCAGCTATGTGAATTGGGAGAAACCTTGTGGTCTTCCCTGCTGATCTTGGGATTGGTTGACCTACACAGCCTGTGAGCCGGAACCCTGCTCTCTGACCTGCCCTTGGGTTCGCCAGCTTCTGCGGCTGCATGAATTGGGAGAGGCCTCTGTCCTGATCCATGGACTTGGGATGTTCCACCTTCTACAATCACATGAGCTGTTTCCTTGATACAGATCTTTCTCTGTGTATATTTATATGCTTGACAGGTTTCGCTTCTCTAGAGAACCCAGCCAAAGACATTCAGTACTGAGGGTGGGGTGCCGGTCTAACAGATACCTAAAATGTGGAAGTGGTTTTGAAACCGAATGGATAGAGGAGCAGCAGCTGCAGAAGACCAGCAGCAGCAGAGACCCTGCGGCAGCAGAACCAGGAGACTAGCGTGGGACAGCGCTGATGCCGGCCCACGGAGTGAGAGAGCTGAGTGCCTGTGCGCAGGAGGCTTCTTGGCGGAGTGGGGTACCTCTGGGAACTTATCGGTGGATCTAGGCTTGCTGCTGACCCTCGAAGCAAGAGAGCTGAGTACCTGTGTGCAGGAGGCTTCTTGGCAGAGTGGGGTGCCTCCAGGCACTTGCTGGTGGAGCTAGAGCTTTGGAATACTTGTCCGCAGGGCATATGTGGGCCTCAGGCCTGAGGAGCCTAGAGGCCAAGAAAACAGAAAGCAGAAGCTGAAGAGACAAAGGGACACAAGAAGCTGAGTTGCCTCAGTCTCAAAAGCTATGGCCGTGACCTCAGGGGTTTCGAAGGGTGGAGACGTGGCCCCTGGTATTTCTGAGGGTGACGTCACCACCAGATGGACTAGGAGAAGGGTGCGCCTAGAGCCAAAGGAGCTGAGTTGCTGTCGCAGCACGCCTGGAAGGCAGAGCTGAAGCCCAGGGCCAAGGGGCCTCCATTCAGAATATGGAGAATGTGGCCAATACCTAGAGTCTGGAGGGCAGGGCTATTGTCTAAGTTGTCTCAGAGAACAGAGGATTATTTTCAAAGCCTTGAGGGCAAATATAATGTGTTCTGCTGACTTGCTTGATGCCTGTTATCCCTTCTTTTTCTCTAGTTTCTCCTATTTGTAATGGAAATGTCTAGCTTGTACCTGTTCTGCCATTGTACCTTTGGAAACAGATAACTTGTATTCTAGATTTCTTAGAAGAAGAGGAATTTTTGAATTTTGGACTCGGAGTTCAGACTTTTGCTATGATATGATGGGATGAATATGTTTTGTGTGTTGCAAGGATGTGATTTTTAGGGGGCCAAAGGGTGGAATGTCATGGATTGAATTACGTCGCCCCAAAAATGTGTGTATCAGCTTGGTGAAGCCGTGATTTCCAATATTGTGTGGTTGTCCTCCGTTTTGTGATTGTAATTATATGTTAAAGAGGATTAGGGTAGAATTTTAACACCCTTATGCAGGTCACATACCTGATCCAATATAAAGGGAGTTTCCCTGGGGTATGGCCTACACCTTTTATCTCTCAAGAGATAAAAAGGAAAGGGAAGTACCAGAGACAGGGGACCTCATACCACCAAGAAAGCGGTGCCGCCGGGAGCGGAGTGCGTCCTTTGGACCCGGAGTCCCTGCACAGGGAAGATTCATGAGAAGGCTGACAGAGAGAGAAAGCCTTCCCTTGAAGCTGATACCCTGAGTTTGGACATTAGCCCACTTTACTGTGAGGAAATAAATTTCTCTTTGTCAAAGCCGTCCGCTTGTGGTATTTCTGTTATATTCTCTTCATTTGTGCCAGACATTATTCTGAGCTCTTTTATGTGTAATAACACATTTAATTCTCACCACCTCTATGGCTGAAAACTATCATTCCCTTCTTTTACAGACTGTACCCCTCCTTTGTTATCAAGGCTGATCGTTGAAGCGTAGGGTGTAGCCGAGGCCTCTAGGATCTGGCCAGCCCTGCTGGCTTGTACCCAGTGGTGAGCTTGCAGAGCAGTCTTCTTCCAAGAAGCAAATTTCTCACATACCCTGAGTAGCAGCGGTATCTAAAAGCGCCACTGTTATTACTGAGTTTCTGTAGAGTTTGTTGAATAAATACCTTTCAGTTTGCTGCAAGCCCTTTGATGACCACAGAGACTCTGGATTATTTTCTTTGCTAATTTTAGCCAGTTTAATAGGTGTGTGGTGGGCGGGGGGGCGGTAATCCACGCTCTTTATTCTACCTTTCCATAACAGTTTTGTGGAATAGTTTTTAAGTGGCACTTGCAAGGGTATGGTTGTGAGACAGACACATGACTGAGGTGGCATCTAGCTCTCAGGGAATTTAGGCCACAGGAGAATGATTTCCACTAATGCTGATGTTATTATTATTGTTATTTTTCCCCCAAATATTTAGCTATTGACAAGTTTGGCAGTCATTTGTTGTAAAGATTGAAATTCTTTCTTCCTTGGCTTAATAGCCTGTTTTTTGTACCTGTGTACAAAAAATAGAAGAAAAACTTAAATGGTTAGAGAAGAAGGTTCACAATTTTCAATAAGTAAACTTATTCTTGGAATATTCAATAGGCCACATTATATAAGCTAAGCCTTCATTTAATTGGAAGCTGGGAGTGTTCATAATAACGTATAACCTATGTCTCTCCCGGGTATTTATTTGATACAAATGTCACATCTGGTTTGCAAATTTTCAGTCTTATTTAGTAAATTGAAAGGGCCAACAACATAGTTATTTTAAAACTCAAAGTGTATGTATTTAGGTTAGTATTCTTATAGTTAGGAAACCCTGGTGGCGTGGTGGTTAAGTGCTACGGCTGCTAACCAAAGGGGCGGCAGATCAGATCCACCAGGCGCTTCTTGGAAACTCTATGGGGCAGTTCTACTCTGTCCTGTAGGGTCGCTGTGAGTCGGAATCGACTCGACGGCACTGGGTTTGGTTTAGTTTTTGGTATTCTTATAGTTGGAGCCCCGGGGGCACAGTGGTTAAGTGTTCAGCTGCTGGTCAAAAGGTCGACACTTGGAATCCACCAGCCGCTCCTTGGAAAACCCTATGAGGCAGTTCTGCTCTGTCCTATAGGGTCGCTATGAGTCGGAATCAACTAGATGGCAACAGGTTTGGTTTTTTGGTATTCTTACAGCTATTGGTTTTATCTAAACTAAGCACTATAGTTGGAGATGTCTGAAACTGAGCGCTGTGATAAACGTCTATTATTTCTTCCTCACCCAAGTGTTGCTTTTTAGGCCGAGCAACCACCCTGTGCTTCACTGGTGATGAGGGATAATCACACGGTATTATTTTCAGTGTTTTCTCTTATGGGCTGTGTCTGACTGCCTCTCTGTGCATGTTCTTTTATTACTACTACTTTTATTAGAATTTTAGAGATAGTTTGAACCTTAGATTTTATTTAGTTTTTTTTTTTCATCATTTTGATGAATTGAAGTCCACAGATGTAACTTTCTAAACCTTAGAATCTCATGTTACACGTACAATTTTAAAGACAAAAACAAAACCATAACACTTCCAAAAATTCAGGAAGCAATGTAGTCTTCCTTTTTCAGAAAGCTTTAGGAAATAACAAGTATTTTTCTCTATACTTTAATATTACATTATTATTTTGTCTAGCGTTAAATTGGTGTCTATACCAACGTATGACGGGATTCCGTTCTGACGACTCCATCGTCAGTAAGTTCTGATGTAAGTTGAACACTTTTTTTTTTTTTGGTTTTCATTATTATTGCCTTCTGTTATCAGCATCTTTATAAATCCGACCTTTGCACATCTGAGGATGATAACATCAGCAAATTACATGCTGTAACATGCTACTAATGATAAGATATACAAAAATAAGAGCAAACAGATGGTCCTAAGTGTGGTTCATTGAAACTAGAATACTTCTTAAGTTGGGGACTGTTTGTAATTTGATTTTTAGGCTTAACTAACCCACAGAAACTCAATAATTTTTTTTACCCTCTTGTAGTAGACGAGTGTTTTCTTGCCTCCTTTCTCAACATTTATGGTTCAATAAAGGCATGTAATAGTCAATAGTATTAATATAATTATATAATTATATATATTAATATAAATATATAATAAAATATCTGTATACTTAAATTTATTGATTTCATGGATCAGAAATTAATTAACACCTCAGGTTCTTGGCATGTAATTGTAGAATTAATTTAGCTACAGTAACATGGTATTCCTGAGGAAGTCACTGCTTTACCTCAAGATTAACGTTTTGAAGATATTTTACGTTTATGCACAGCAATGGCTTCTCATTCCTTCTGACTATGCTATAACACATTTGGAGTGCATCATAAAATTTTAGTAAAATATATTTTATTATACTAAAAAGAATCCCCCTCGGCAGTGTCCTAGATAGTTTAGGATTTTCAAGCAGCAAGGCTAGAGAAAGATGGGGATGGGGGGGTTGTTATATTTCACACAAATATTTTGATAGTTGAAATAGAGAAAATAGGATAGAATGAATCAAAGCATTCTAAATCTGCAGATACACTTTGATATGGTCTGAGTTCCTTTTGGTCAGTGAAATAAAATAGATGCTGTAAGGAAATAATGATGTATATGTCATCGAGACGTGACCACAAAGACTGGGAGCAAAGGCTTTACAGTCTTCGTTTAAGAGAAAAAACCTTCAACTTCTGTGAACACCACCACCATTTTCCTCAAGGTAATGTGAGTATTAAAGAAATAAGCTAGGTTTTTAGAGTTACCATTTTTAATTAATTGAACAAAGTGGTGACTCTGTTTTAACTTGGTGTTTTGATGTTTACCAGTTTAGAGCTAATTTGAAGTCTTTGTTCTAAGAATGTCATAACGAATTATGACTAAGACTAGTATTTTAACCCACAAAAGCATCCAAAATATTCTGAAATTGGTCTTCTCTTTAATTATGATTATATTGCAGTGAAGATAGACGTAGACATTAGAAAACTAGAGGTTTCTGAAACCTGTGTGAGGTTTTGTACAAAATTATAGTTTAATTCCATTGTATGTAGTCTTGGTTTTTTTTTCCTTGAAGCATGTTTGCAGTTTTTAATTTTGGTATATTTATTTGTAAGACAAAAAATAGATCTTAACAGATAATACTTTAGTTGATAAAGACCTTTATATATTATTATATTTGATAGGTTGAATGACTTACATTATTTCCATTTTGTAGATGAAGAAACTGAGGTCCGGAGTTTAATTTGCCTAAATCTTATGACCTTAATAATTTACCCTACAGTTACTCATCTGTTTGTATGTCATTGGTCAGTTATGGATGGAGTCTTGGTGGCACAGTGGTTAAGAGCTTGGCTCCTAATCAAAAGGTCGACAGTTTGAATCCACCAGCCACTCTTTGGAAACCCTGTGGGGCAGTTTTACTCCGTCCCGTAGAGTCACTATGAGTATGAATTGACTCGACAGCAGAACAGGTTTGGTTTTCGGTGTTTTTGATCAGTCATGATACTTGCTATCTTGTTTCTTCCAGGGAATAAAAAAGTCCTGATGTTTTTTATTCTAGAGAATTTAAGAGGAATAATTCAGGTCTCTGGCACGGCTCCAGAGCTAGCCCAAGCAGAAGGAACCTAAGTTAAACTCTCCTGTGTACCAGGGTTCCTTTTTCCCCTTTAACAAACTCCTGTCCTTGTCTCAGTTTTAGCTCAAATGTCACCTTCTCTGTGATGCTTGCTTTTTTTCACAGGAGACAAAAATCTCTTCTTCCTTTATGCTCTATCTTAGCACTTCTGTACCTGCCTCGCGTGGTACAGGTATCGTTTTCTTGATGCTCTGATTGATTATCGAGGTCCTTGAGGACAAAAATTGTGATATGCCTCTTCACTTCTCCAGGGCCTGGGATGAACCATAGTGGCGTTCAGTAAATGTTTTAAATAATGCATAAATGAATGCTTGCAAGCTTGGTATGTGTCTCTGAGGTATATAAGCCAAACAGTATGCGCCCCGTGATTCTGCAGTGTTAAGTTTGCCTGACTGCTAACTCTACGAATGTTGGTTTTTGCTGCGTAAGTATTTCGGAGTCTGTAGTTGATGCTGGGCCGGTTTATACCTCCTCCACCTCATCAGTTACTGTTATTTGGGACCTGGGTGAAGTTGTTCCGTTGTGACACTGCATTTGTTGAATCTGTGATGTGATTAAAAACAAGAAGTAGTATCCAGGGCAATGCTTTCCTTATGGACATTTAATTTCTTACAAAAATGAGGTTTTGTTGCTTGAGGTCTCTTCTATTTGACTAAATCTATTGAAAAATAGAGGTTCTGGCTAAATTCTTTGCTGTCCCAGAAGTTCACTTAAAAAGGACCAAACTTCCTTGTGAATTTTATTAGGGTCTGATTAACCAGCTCCTGAACCTTCTCTGCTTTTCTCCTCCTCTCTGCAGCAGCCACCCTCTGACCATTTCACTGTTCATTAGCTTCAGTAACCAAAGGTGGAATAGGAAATGAAGGTCACACCGTTTAAATTTTTGTCTTTTTAATACTTTTAATGTGGTAAAAATACATATAACAAGACGTTTGCCAATTAAACATTTTTTTTACATGTAAAGTTCAGTGACATTGGTTATGTTCATAATGTTCTACAACCATCACCACTATCCATTTCCAAATTATTCCACCACTCAGTGTCCCCTAAGCAAAGACTCCCCCTTTCTCCTTCCCTCGCACCTCTGGTAACAACTAATGAACTTTGATCACTATACATTTGACTACTTCATAGAAGTGGGATGATACAATATTTGTCCTTTTGTGAGTGACTTATTTCACTGGTATAATGTGAAGGTTGTCCATGTTGTAGTATGTGTCAGGACTTCATTTCTCTTTATGGCTGCGGTGCAGTGAATTATTTAACATGGCGCTTCTAGCCTTGGTCTTTGTGACACACACAGTGATTGAGTGGGACTATGCAAATAAGGTATATGGAACCTGTGATGGTTGGGATTATGTGTCAACTTGAGTAGGGCATGGTTCCCGGTATTGTATGGCTGTCCCTCATTTTATGTGTTGTAAATACTAACCTCTACCTGTTAGTGAGGCAGGATTAGTGTGAAGCATATCTTGAGTCAGAGCCTTGCAGGAGGGTGTGACTCAGGTCCTACCCTTACTCAACTTACGCCATTCCCTGGGTTGTGGCCTCCATCCGTGTTGTCTGTGTGGAAGCCCTATAGGCATTGTCTCTCTGCATCTGGATCTGGTATCCGATTAGTGATCATCTAACCTCTGGTTCTTGGGACGTGAGCCAGAGGCCTGCCATCTGACCTGCCAATTCTGGGATTTGCCGTCTTCTGCAGCCCCGTGGGCTGGCGGCAGATAGTCTGACCTGATTTGCTAGCTTCCGAGGCCTTCTGAGTCAGCAGCCTGTGGTCTGACCTGCTGGTTTGGGTTCTTCAGCATCTGCAGCTCACGTGGGTCAGGAGAAGCCTACGCCTGACTCATGAATTTGGGACTTGGCCAGCTTCCACAACTGTGTGAGCCACTTCCTTGATACAGTTCATGAGTTCTGTGAGGTGTTGGAGCGAATTACGGAACCCAAAGACTGGAGGGAGAGTTCTGAGGGGAGGGGGTGTGTAGTTGATGTTAGAGATGATGGAGTGGTGTAGCAGTTTGGAAAAGTCGAACATTTGGGACATCTTTAATCTCCACCTCATGGGAACCAACTTTGTGCTGATCCTTACAAAAGAAATTCATTTAATGGCTGAGCAATATTCCATTGCATGTATATACCACATTTTGTTTATCCATTCGTCTGTTGATGGACAGTTAGGTTGTTTTCACTTTTTGGCTATAGTAAAAAGGGCTGCAAATGAATATTGGTGTACGTGTTTCTGTTTGTGTTACATCATTTAGTTCTGTTACTTGTTAGCAGATGCTTTAAATTTTAAGTGTGAAAAATAATGAAAAAGTTAGGTTATTTGTGCCTCATCCCTATTATTTCTGTCTCCTATTATAGATAACTGTGGCTTATCTATAATTGAATAAAATTGCAGAAAAGTAGGTAAGAAAATGCTTCCTCAAGTTTTCAAGATTTTTTTCACACGTTTCTTTTGGGAAAAGCAAAAAAGACCTAAATAGATTTTGATTATTTTCCTTGTCTGTGTTGTTTTGTTTTGTTAAATTCTGTGTTATATAATGAATAGGGGACTTGGGCTCAATTGTGAATTACGGGAAGCAGTATATATGATAAAGACTGTGGTTTTATATCTATTCGACAAACCAGGGTGGAACCGAAAGGAAACTGTAAATATTTTAATAACAGCAATTACTTTCTGCCAGCAACCAGGACTAGTCTTAATGGAAACTAGACCTGCTGATAGAAAGTTAATAGGAAGCAGGGCAGAAGGGTCTTTATTTGTTATTAGTCAAACGTTAGCAGTTTTGAATCTGGCAGGCACACGTTCATTTTGTTCATTAAGCATACAGATATAATATTTTACTCTTTTAAGCATTAAAGTAGCCACAATAGAGATATAGTTTATTTTCTTTTCTTTGGGACAAGAATTTAGATTTAATAATAAAATGTGTATTGTATATAGTGAATATTCATAAAACATTGAAAAACAAATAAGGGTATTCAATTTGTATAGCCTTTCCACAATTTGGAAACCCTGGTGGAGTAGTGGTTAAGTGCTACAGCTGCTATCCAACAGGTCGGCAGTTCAAATCCGCCAGGCGCTCCTTGGAAACTCTATGGGGCAGTTCTGCTCTGTCCTGTAGGGTCGCTATGAGTCGGAATCGACTTGGCGGCACTGGGTTTAGTTTTTCCACAATTTATATACCAGTCAAGGCTGGTCCAGAGGAAGGAGATAGACTCTTTAGAATATTCAAGCCCCCGGGATTATACCATTATCTCAGAGGCTTTTTCTTAAGTAGTGGTGACTACTAAAATTTACTGTTAGGATTTGAACAGTTTTTAGATTCATTAATACTGTAGAGAGACCATTTGAATATATTTAATGAGATCACCTAAGTCATTTTCTTTCTCATTCTTTTCCTAGAGTGTTAAGTCCAGGCCTGTGGACTTGCAAACTTAGCCTTTGTTCAGAGCAGTCAGAATGTGTACAGTTACTTTGGCTTCCTTTTGAGTTCATCTGTTCATTCATTTTCCAGTATATAACACTTGAATAGGGGCCATTGGTTCATGGGTAGAGCTCTTGCCTTCCGCACAAGAGATTCGGTTAGATTCTTGGCCAGTGCGCCTCATACACAGCTGCCACCTGTCTGTCAAGGGTGGTTTGAGTGTTGCTCTGATTCTGAACGGGTTTCAGTGAAACTTCCAGACTAAGACAGACTAGGAAGACAGGCCTGGTGATCTACTTCTGAAAATGAGCCAATGAAAACTCTATGGATCACAGTTGTGCAATCTGCAGCCAGTCCCGGGGATGGCACAGGACTGGGCAGTATTTTGTTTTGTTGTATATGGGGTTGCCATGAGTCAGGGGCTGACTCGATGGCAGCTAACAACAACAACGACGACAAGAAGACTTGAATGCTTAGTTTGTGCAAGATAATGTGTTACTGTGAGAAATATTATAATGAATTTACAACTCCTCATATCATTGAGCTTTTAAGCCTAGTAGAGGAGAGAGAATTAAGAGAATAACTGGGGTGCCCACACATCCTGTTTTATGCCTCTCATCCTGGAATAATTATTAATAGCATATGTGTTCACTTTCAGATGTCCTGGTTTGGAAGATAAGTTATATGGTCACTCTATGAATAGCTATATAAATAGGCTGAATTTAAGCTTTCGGCTACTTGAGATGAAATATTGGAATTTAGAAGACATGGGGATTAATTTTGGTAAGGGTGGGAAAGAACAGATATCTTACACCTGACAGTTTTTCTCATCTCATGTTCAGGTGGCAAGGGAAACTCTCCGATGTGAAAATAAGCATTTCCTCTCTCATTTTCACTTCTTACAGATCATATGTTTCCTAAACTATAATCTTAAACGAAAGAGAAGGGTACCGATTCTCTAGGTTTACACGCCCCGCCCCATCATTGGGATCATCCATTGAGCTACTGTTGAGGTTTTTTTTGTTTTGTTTTTAAGTTGGCTAGACTGAAAGAGAAACATTTTTATATATATGTATTTTTGGTGAAAACTTAAACCAGTTCAACAATTTCTACATGTACAATTCAGTGACATTGTTTACATTCTTCAAGTTGTACCACCTTTCTCGAAATCCTTTTCCAAATGATTAACACAAACTCACTGTCGCCTGAGCTTCTCAGCTAACCTTTCATCATTTTGTCAATTTGATCACATACAGATAATTCTTTAAAAGAGCACCATGCTTAAGGCAGCCATTCTTTCCTGGTGGCACCGTGGCTAAGCATTCAGCTACTAACCCAAAGGTTGGCGATTCAAATCCACTGCCCGCTCCGTAAGAGGAAAGGTGTGGCAGCCTGCTTCTGTAAAGATTAGTCTTGGAAACCCTATGAGGCGGTTCCACTCTGTCCTATAGGGTTGCTATGAGTTGCCATCGACTCAACAGCAATGGGTTATTGTTTGTTTTAAAGATGACTTAGGGTGCTGGTTTTGGTTTAAGGTTTAAATATTTCCTCAGGGTAATAGTTTCGGGTGGGTGCGGGGGCTCATTCAGTCTCAGGGCCTCCAGAAAGTCTTGATCTCATGAGAATTTGAAATTCTGTTCTATATTCTACCCTCCTCCCTTTGATCAGGATTCTTTAGGATCTTTTATCAAAATGGTAGACAGGAACATCTGGTTCTTTTTGCATGGCAAAGGAGGCAGGTGTTCACGGAGGCAATTAGACATACATTCTGGTTCCTCCTTTGATTCCTGGGCCTCCTTGTCCCTCTGCTGTTCTTGGTGAACAGAGACCAGTTGTACCTTGGATGGCCACTTGAAAGCTTTTCAGACCCTGGGCACTACACAGCTAACTAGGAGGTAGAACAGAAGCACTAAAATCGGTATCTAATCGCTTAATTTTAATACGATATTGATTAGTGAGAGAGAGGTTCTAATTAATGTTAGATAGCTTGTTAAAAATTTTGGGATTGTGTAAAATTTTGGCTTCAGAGATTTTCCAGAATTCTTACAATGGCACATTTCACTAATGTGAAACTCTTCAAGCAGTGCTATAACTGGGAGAAATACATTTACGATGAAATACAAGTTAGATTGCTTATTACACTTACAGCCAGGTTTGTTCGTGGCTGCAGTTAGTGTTAGAGGCTGGGAGTCGGAAAGTTATTTTGGAATTGCTTTTTCTTCATTCTCTCGCCCGTCTGTCTTGGAAAGGCAGATGCAGCTGCCTAGCAAAGCACTCATTGTCCCCTCTTGGTCATATGTACCAGAAAAACAATCAATAGTGATACTTGGGCAATCAATATTTTATAGAATTGTTGGCTAGGCATCAGGTAGGAAGATTGGGGGCAGGGTGGCCGTGATTAAAATCACACTCCTGATGAAGTCTGGAAAACCAGTGACCAAAATAAGAAGATACGTTCTGGTGAAGTGTTAAGAGTCATTAAATAGAACTCCAGCTTTGGTTCATCTCATCAACCCTGGGGCAGGCTGGACAAAATTGTGTAGTGTGTAAAGCCTTTTACAGGTCTGAAAAAAGTACTGGGAACCTGTTCATGAGGTTCAGATGAAATTGTTTGTATAAATTAGGAGAGGATGTGGTCTAGGAGCTTCTGAAGGTGAGGTTTGTTAGAGTTCTGACTTCATGAAATGTCAGTCCAGATTTCTTCTAGTCTCAGTTTTAGGGTGATAGGAACACACTGATTTCTGGTTCAGCTGCGATGACTGTATCTAATAATTGACTCATCTCTTGGCTTATAAACATAGAATAACGGTCAGAATCTATACTGAGGAGACCAAATGTTTTCTATTTTGTGATCTAATGTGAAAATTAATGCAGCATTTCAGAGTAACTTGGTACAACAGAAAAGAAGGAAAAATGAGACATGCCAGTGATCTTGACAGGGAGATTTCCTAATTTGCACAACAAAAATGACCTGATTAGATAATTTTTGAAAGCACCTTTTACCTCTGCATCTTTGAGTCTATAAAATAGACTTATGAAATTTTGCTAAAACGTCCTGGCCTGAGTAGTATGTTTGTACATGTGCTAACCAAACTGAATAAGACATTGATACTTTGGCCTCTGCCCTCCTCCCCTGGATTTTATTTGCTAAGGTAGATGTTGCTTTCTCTTGAGAAGATGATAAAATAATATTTTTTGACGAACGGTTTGGTGTTTAGTGATACGAAAATTAAGGTGGAAATTCAAATACATGAATTTCATATTTGGTACAGGAAGCTCTAGCTAGATAGATAGCTGCCATTGAGTCAACTCTGACTCATGGTAGCCTTGTGTACAACAGAAAACATGTTGCCCGGTCCTGCGTCATCCTCACAGTTGCTGGCACTTTAGAGTTCATTGCTGTGGCTGTTAGGCACATCCATCTCACTGAGGGTCTACTTCGCCAGCCCTCTACTTCATCAGAAATGATCTCCCCCAGCGATTGATCCGTCCTGATGACCTGTCCAAAGCCGATGAGTTGGACAGCGTCCCAGGAAATCGTCACCAACTTCACTGCCTGTGGCATAGATGCAGTTTGTGCTTCTCCTCTGAATATACTTACCGGTCTCAAAGCTCTACCGTGTTAGAAAAATGGCGAGATCTCCCATTTTGCAATAAGAAAAGTTATCACAAAGAATCTGCTTCTGGTTTATAACAGAGCAGCTGATCTCAATCTTAATTATGCATAAAAACACCCAGGGATCTTGTTAAAAATTTAGATTCCTAGGGTACTACCCAGTAGATTCTACAGTAGGTGTGGGTTGAAACAAAGCCAGCCTTTGCCCAGATCACCCAGAGTGGAGACTACCTCCTAAATTATTCAGAAGTCAGACATGATCTTAAAACTAAAGTATTTGTAAACAAATGTAAATGAATTTTGTCATAAATATGTATTTCAGAGCTGAACGTAGCATCTGACAGAGCACCGCTCTAATAGCATATTTGCATTTGCATAAGCTTACTAGTCTCTATTAGTACGCTTGGAAGTTTTTAGAAGATAGAACTTTGAAAAAGCTCTTCCCTTATTTTATTGTGTGGAAGTAAACATTGAGAAATAGGAATTCTCAGAGGTAAATTTACTCTGCATTGCTGGCTAGGATATGTTTATCCTGTAGGCAGTAAATGGTAGCTGTCTTCAAAGCTTTAACACATAATGAGAACAAAAGAGATTGGATAGAGTATGTATAGTCCACGTAATATATGGAATAGTGTAGTAATTAGTATGAGGAAGAGGGATTTGGGGGCCTCCTAATGGGAAAAAAAAAATTTTTTTTTTTTTTTAATGGAGCCATTTGAAATTGGATAAGACAGCGTGCCTTTCCTCGAGGTGGACAGAGAGAATGCAGATGACTTTTTAGCTGTCCAGCAGCTTTATGTATTGGGATTAGAATAGATCAACTGTGGGATAAATGAATTAGGATTCTAAAATTTCCTCAATTATCCAGCTCTGTAGTTGTTTCTAAGATCGAAGTTTCTAACCTAGGCTCAGAAAATGTATTTGAGACTACCTGCTTTTTTCCAAAGGGCTTATTTATTCTTCCTCAATAAGATTTCTTATGATAAGAAAAGATTTAAGATTTTTTTTATAAAGGTTAGAACGGTGTTGTCATACTATTTATTTCTATCATCCTTTTATGATTCTGTAACACCAGGGTAGTTTGTTCATGTAATCGATGTGTTAGTCAGCCACTGTGTAGTACAGTTAGCACTTACTTGTGGCTTTCAGAATTGTACATGTTAATTTGAGGAAACGTTTGGCAAATAATCTTAGATAATTAGTAATAATAGTTTTCATGTTTTTCAAATCAAGTTTACCCACTGATATTTAGGTATCACACACAAACATTAAACATGTTAATCGTTTGTTGCTTAAAAAAACAGTGCAGCTAAGAAGTTTTTTGAAAACAGGTTTATAAAATGCCTGTTTTTCCTTTACAAATAACAATGATAGCATTTGCTAACATTTATTGATTACTTTGTGCCAGTCACTGTGCTAAACTCTCACTTAACCCTTAACATTGATTCATTATGAAAGAAATTAGCAATCCCTTAAGTATATGCACTTTTCATTTTCTTTATATTAGTTTTTTATTTAAATTTTAATTTGAGGTAATTATAGATTCTTTTTTTTTTTATAGATTCAAATGCAGCCTTAAGAAATTGTACAGTGGTTCCTTGAACCCTTCATTTGGTTTTTCTGTATGGTCACATCTTCCCTAACTGTAATCCAGTATCACAGCCAGGAAACAGTGATAAAGCCACCAACCTTATGCACATTTTTACCAGTTTACTCTGATTTGTGTGTGTGTGTGCTTAGTTCAGTGCAGTTTCATCACATGTGAAAATTCATGTAACCACCACCACAGTGAAGACACAGGGCTGTCCCATCACCCCAAGAATCCCTCGGACAGCGTTCTTAAAGCCACGTCCAGTATAATTTTGTCATTTTAAGAGTGTTACCATAAGGGAATCATTTGTATGTAACACTCTGAGGTTGGCTTGTTTTCACTTAGCACAGGTTTTTTCCAGAACCGTCTGCGTAATTGTGTGTATCGACAGTTTGGTCCTTTTATTGCTGAGGAGTATCCGATGGTGTGTGTGTGGGTGTACCACAGCCTGCTTAATCAGTCGTATCTTGAGGGACATTTGTTTTATTCTTCAGTCTTGGGCTATTATGAATAAAGCTACTGTGAGCATCCATGTGTATGTTTTCTTGTAAACTTAAGTTTTCACTTCTCTGAGATAAATGCTCAAGAGTGCAATTGCTGGGTCTTCTGGTAACCCATATTTAATAATAAGAAACTGCCAAAATGTTTCCTAGAATGGCGTACCATTTTGTATTCCCACCAGCAGTGTATCAGCGATCCATTTTCTGTGCATCCTCACTAGTGAGTGGTATTGTCACTATTTTTCCTTTTAGCCGTTCTGACAGGAATATACTGTTATTTCATTGTGGCTGTAATTTGCATTTCCCTAATAGCTAATGATACTGAACATTTTTTTTTTTAGAAAGTCTTTTTCTTTTTTTTTTAAATAATTTTTATTGTGCTTTAAGTGAAAGTTTACAAGTCAAGTCAGTCTGTCACATATAAGCTCATATACACCTTACTTCATAGTCCCGTTTACTCTCCCCCTAATGAGTCAGCCTGCTCCCTCCTTCCAGTCTCTCCTTTCGTGACCGTTTTACCAGTTTCTAACCCTCTCTACCCTCCCATCTCCCCTCCAGACAGGAGATGCCAACACAGTCTCAAGTGTCCACCTGATACAAGTAGCTCACTCTTCATCAGCATCTCTCTCCTACCCACTGTCCAGTCGCTTCCATGTCTGATGAGTTGTCTTTGGGAATGGTTCCTGTCCTGGGCCAACAGAAGGTTTGGGGACCGTGACCGCTGGGATTCCTCTAGTCTTACTCAGACCATTAAGTCTGGTCTTTTTGTGAGAATTTGGGGTCTGCATCCCACTGTTCTCCTGCTCCCTCAGGGGTTCTGAACATTTTTTAAGTGTTTATTTGCCATCCATAGATTTTCTTCAGTGAAATGTCTCCTTATGTCTTTTGCCCATTTTCTCATTGAATTTTTTTTTTTTTACTGTTGAGTTTTAGAGTTCTTTAAAATATTCTAGAGACAAGACCTTCATCAGATATGTGGCTTTCAAATATTTTATTCCAGTCTGTAGCTTGTCATTTTGCCTCTTAGCAGGCTCTTTTGCATAGCAGAAGCTTTAAATTTTGATGAGGGCCAGCTTCTTAATTTTTCCTTTAATGGGTTGTGCTCTGGGTATCAAATCTTAAGAATTCTTCACCTTAGGTCTTCAGGATTTTCTTCTATGTCTTTTTCTAAAAGTTTTGCAGTTTTATGTTTACATTTCAGTCCATGATCTGTTTTGTGTTACTTTTGTATAAAGTGTGAGTTTTAGGGTTTTTTTTTCCTTTGCTTATGAATGTCTAATCGCTACAACACCGTTTGTTGGAAAAGCTGTCTTTCTGCCAGTGTATTATGTTTGCACCTTGTCAGAAGTCAGCTGCGCATATTTGTTTAACTGTATTCCCAGGTTCCCTATTCTGTTCCAGTGATCTGTGTGTGTCTACTTTTCTGCCAGGACCACACTGCCTTGGTAAGTGTAAGCCTTGATGTGGGGTAGAGTTGTCTTCTCACTTTATTTATTTTTAATTGTTCTCTCTATTCTAGATTTGATACTTTTTGATAGAAATTTTAGAATAAGCTTATCTATGTCTACAAAAAAATTGCTGAGATTTTGATGGGAATTGCATTAAACTTACTAATTGACATCTTTACTGTGTTGAGTCTTTCAGTCCATGAACATGGTATATCTCTCCATTTATTTAGGTCTTTTTTTATTTCTTTCATCAGCATTTTGTAATTTTCAGAATATACATTTTGGAAATGTTTTGTTAGATTTAT
Organism: Elephas maximus indicus; assembly: GCF_024166365.1. Lineage (NCBI taxonomy): Eukaryota > Metazoa > Chordata > Mammalia > Proboscidea > Elephantidae > Elephas > Elephas maximus. The sequence goes on along the minus strand of NC_064845.1, from coordinate 16,360,267 downwards.
ACCTAAATATTTCATTTTCTTTGGGATAATTGTAAATGCTATTGCTTTTCATTTGTTCCCACATTTTTCTTGTTAGTATATAAAAATATGAGTTTTGTGTGTTATCTTGTATCTTGCCATCTTACTGAGCTCACATATTAGTTCTAGGGGCCTTTTTTTTTTTTTTTTGGTAGGTTTCTTAGCATTTTCCACATAGCAATGATCTGCAAATAGAGTTTTCTTTCTTTCCGCTCTTTATGTCTTTTTTTTTTTTTTCTTCTTGGCTTACTGCGGTGGCTAGGACCTCCAGTACTGTGCTGAATAAGAGTGGTGAGAGCCAAAATCCTTGGCTTGTTCCCAGTCTTAGCAGAAAAGCATTCAGTCTTTCACCATGAAGTATGTGGTTAACTATAGAATTTCTGTCAATTCTCTTTGTCAAGTTGAGGAAGTTTACCTCTGTTCTTGCTTTGCTGTGAGTTTTTATTGTGAATAGGTACTGGATTTTGTCAGGTGTTCCTTCTGTGTCAGTTTATATCATATGATGTTCCCTTTTTAGTCTTCTGATATAGTGTCTTGCATTAATTGATTTTCGAATATTGAACCAGCCTTGCATACCTGGCATAAATCCTATTTGGGTATGGTATACGATTTTTTTTTTTATGCGTACATTGCTGACATTTTATTGAGGATTTTTGCATCTAAGTTCATTAGACATATTGGAGTATTTGTTTGTCTGTTTTTGTACTGACTTTGTCTGGTTTTGGTGTCAAGGTACTCCTGGCCTCGCGAGATGAGTTGGGAAGTGTTTTCCTTTTCTTGTTTTCTGGAAGAAATTGTGTAAGATTGGTGTTAATTCTTTGCTGAAAGCATCTGGGTCTGGAGTTTTGGTGTTTTTTCCAGGAGGAGGGGGACATTGGAGATGTTAAATTATAAATTTCATTTCTTATATTAGTATGGGGCCCTGGTGGCACAATGGTTAAGAGCTCAGGCTGCTAACCAAAAGGTCAGCAATTCAAGTCCACCAGCCGCTCCTTGGAGATCCTATGGGGCAGTTCTACTCTGTAGGGTAGTAGGGTTGCTATGAGTTGGAATTGACTCGATGGCAATGGGTATACAAAGATATATTAGTATGGCACATTTGTCACAACTAATGAATCAATATGGACACCTTATTATTAAATAACTCCAAACCCAAAAAGCCCATGCTTTATTCAGATTTTCTTAGTTTTTACCTTTTTTTCTTGTGGTTTGGTCCCAGGATCCCATCCAGGATATCACATTACATTTATTTGGTACATCTAGCCTGTGACAGTTTCTCATACTTTTCTCGTTTTTACTGACCAGGGCAATTTTAAGGAATGCTGGTCAGGCATCTTGGAGAATATCCCTCAACTGGGATTTGTTGGGTGTTTTTCTCATCATTAGGCTACAGTTTATAGCTTTTTTAGCAGGAAGACCACAGTGATAAAGTGCCATTTTCTTCACATCATCTTAAGTACACATGCAATCAACATGACTTATCACTGATAGCATTAAGTTTGATCACGTGGATAGTGTTGTCAGGTTTCTCCACTCTACAGTTGCCCTCCTTCCCCATTCCATACTGCAGTCTTTGGAAGGAAGCTGACACTTACAGGATGGGGAGTGATGCTGCACCTTCTTGATGGGGCAGACTCTACGTAAATTATTTGGGATTCTTCTGTACTGAAGATTGTCTGTTCCCTCCCCCTACACACTTTGATATGATGTGTTTTCACTTCCATTCAGTTGTATGTGTATTTCTTTATTTTCTATGAGACTCCTTTGACCCATGGATTATTTTATAAGTGTGTTGTTAAAGTATTTGGAGATTTTTCTGTTGGCTGTCCGTTGTTGATTTCTAGTTCGATTCCATTATGGTCGTACAGCATCCTCTGTATGTTTTCAATTTTTTTAAAGTTTTTGAGGTTTGTTTTATGGCTCAGGATATGATCTATTTTAGTGAACGTTCATAGGCACTTGAAAAGAATATGTATTCTGCTTTTCTGGGGTGGAGTGTTTGATGTACGTCCTCCTGGTTGATTTTTTCGTTCTATACTGTATCCTGTCTGATAGTTCTCTCAGCTGCTGACAGTCGGGTATTGATGTCTCCAACTGTAATTGTGATTTTGTGTGTTTCTCATCTCAGGTTTTCTTTTTTGGTGTGTATGCATTTAGAATTGTTACGTCTTCCTGTTGGATTGATCCTTTTATCATTATGTAGTGTCTCCTTGTCTCTAGTAATTTTTGTTTTTGCTTCGACACCAGGGTTTCTGGTATTCACATAGCTACACTTTTTTCATGTTTGCATGATATGTCTTTCCATGCTTTTACTTTCAACCCACCTATGTATTTTTTTTATGTGTTATGTGGGAGGAGCCCTGGTGGCATAGTGGTTAAGAGTTCTGCTGCTGGCCAAAATGTCAGCAGTTTGAATCCACCAGCCACTCATTAAAACCCTATGGGGCAGTTCTACCCTGTCCCATATATGGGGTTGCTATCAGTTGGAATTGGCTCAATGGCTATGGGTTTCTTGGTATGTATTATATGAGATTTTTAAAGTTAGTCAAAGCCAAGTTCAGGTTTTAAATGTTTTTATGAAATTTTCTTCAATTCTTACAGTTAAGGTCAGGGTATATATGTGAGTTGTTGTTGTTAGGAGTCCTGGTTACACAGTGGTTAAGAACTCAACTGCTAACCAAAGGCCAGCAGTTCGAATCCACCAGGCACTCCTTGGAAACGCTATGGGGCAGTTCTGCTCTGTCCTTTAGGGTCACTTATGAGCTGGAATGGACTTGATGGCAATGGGTGTGGTTTGGGTTGTTGTTAGGCGCTATTGAATGAGCCCCTGACACGTGGTAACCTCATGCACAATGGAATGAAACACTGCCTAGTTCTCTGCCATCCCTTGATTGGTCGCGGGTCAGACCATTGTGATCCACAGGATTTTCCTTGATTTACTTTCAGAAATAGATTGCCAGGCCTTTCCTCCTAGTCTGTCTTAGTCCAGACGTTCTGCTGAAACCTGTTCAACATCATAGCGGTGCACAGGACTCCTTTGACAGACAAGTGGGGGCTGTGCTTGAGGTGCATTGGCTAGGCATCAAAGAACCTGGGTATCCCACGTGGAAGGTGAGAATTCTACCACTGAACCTCCAGCGTTCCCATATGTGTGGGTTAATGGCACAAATCACTTTAAAAAGTAGAAATTGGAATATCGATATAAAGCAGAGGAGAGATGGAACTTTATTCACTAAAGTCAGTCTTTTATTCATTAAGCAAATATTTTGTTGACTCCCTAATATGTACCAGGCATCGTTTAGGACAGAAGACAGTAGTGAAAATACAGAAAAAAGGTTGGTGGGGGGAGGAGGGGCCTTGTAGCATGGAGCTTATATTCTAGTGGGGGAAAAAGAAAGTGAATACACGAGCTTTGGAGCAAAGTCAGCCTGGGAAGTGAGCAGAGATAGATACCTCAGTGGAGTGGGGGAAAGGGTCTGTGAGGTTCTGATTTCAGAGAGGGTGATCTGACAAGTCCTCTTTGGTAAGTGACGTTTGAGCAACAACCTGAAGATGATAAAGGAGCAAGCCGTGCCAGTTTCTCTGGGCGAAGTGTCTCAGGCAGAAAGAGGCATGCTTGACCTCTTAGAGGAGCATCCGGGAGGCTGGAGCAGGGGCCTTGAGAACAGTGGGAAGAGACGAGGTCAGAGGGGAAGCAGGGAGCCAGGTCATGTTGAATCCTGAAGGCCTATGTGAGATGGAAAGTCACTGGCAGATTTTGAACAAGGAGTGACATGATTTAACATTTCAAAAGGAGCATTTCATAGTTTGTGTCCGCTTGTCTGATCTGTTTAATAAAAGAGAGTAGGAAGGTGGGAATTTAATGCAAAAGTGTGGGGGGTGTTATGGAATAATACGTCCACTAAGGCATTGCTGTACGTTTGGTGTAGTCAGTGCGTTGTTACTTACACCCTGTCGCTTCTGAAAAGCATACATGGCAGTTGTTAAAATAAGGGTAAATCATTGAAAAAAAAATTCAAAATCAGGTGGCCATTAAAATTTAAAAACTGTATATAATACAATCATTAAAAAAAAAGTAAAGACAAAGTAAGCAAACTGGACCTATGTAATGAAAGGAAGAACGATAGTTGCGACAGAAGACTGGGCTAAGGACAATTGTTGGCATTTGGTCACAAAGTTTTGCTCTGAGCGCCTGGTAGCCAGTGTTTTCTCAGACTTGGGTATCTCTCTATAGGGGCTGCATCAGGTGATGTTTTATCTGAGGAAAAGGGGGTAGTATTTAGTGCTCAGGGAGACCACTTGTAGGTTCCAACCAAATGTATTTTACTGAACCTTGACATCACTTTGATTTTTCGAGAAAACCAACACTTTCTAAAGACTTCTTTGGCACTTTTGAGAAGTGATGGCAGGTGTGCGTGGCTCTTAGCTCTGGCAGATACAGCTATGCGTTATGTTACACAGGTGATAAAAGCATCTCTTCTGAGGCTGAGGGTTGTGGAAAAGATTAGGGGAGGTGTGATGCTGCTCTCGGTTTCCCTCACCCCCACCTGCAGGTCCCACCATTAGCTTTGTTTTCTTGCTGGTCTGGAAAGGAGCACAGTTTCAGCCTTAACCTGAAATAGGTAATAGCCCTGGAAGGCTCTCTGAGACTAGTGAGTTTCAAACTCTTCCAGGGAGTCTTGGGAGAATGCCAGATGCAGAGGGGTCTAGATCTTTGAAGAAAGAGTTCCGTTTAGTTTAATTATTTTTCGCCACCACACATAATAGGTCTCTAAGGTAGCAACACTCATCAATTACGGTATTTAACTCTTTGTCCCTTTGGAATGAGTTTCCGGACATTTGAGTGGCCAGCCTTGGATATTTTCTTTTCTCAGAGAACTGTGAGAGTTACTAAGCTAAAGGTTTTGTTGTTTTAAATTCACAATGGAGGTGGAGGGGATTCCTTAGGACAGATTTTTTGACTCAAAACCACAGCACCTGTCTACACAATTCACACTTTTTTTTCACCTGCAGGAGAAGATTAAAAAGACTTTAAAGCACTTCCTTAATATTCATTTGCTTTTATTAGAGCAGTCAGCGTGGTGAAGGACAGGATTAAAATAGTTTGGAACCGTTTGAAATCCAGCTTGTTACAATTGTTAATGGTAGTAGTGAGTAGTAATAGGAATAGTAGCGTCTGATAGTGAATAGTTTACAGTTTACCAAGGGCCAGATAGCCATTTAATACTCAAAATAACTCGAGAGATATATGATATATTATTATTGTCATCCTCACCTTTAATAGATGAATAAATCAAGGCTTATAGAGGTTAAGTAACTGTAAAAATGGCATGACAGGGGCTTCTGACCGCCTCTGACTTCATGAGGGGGAGAGAGGCTCACCATCAGGTCACCCCAAGGCTGAGTCCTGTGAGAGGGAGGTCAGACATGCCTCCACCCGCCGACCTTGTTACCAGTTTTGACACTAACCATTCTTCCCACGGTACTCTCTGCTCCCCTGCTGAATTCAGTAATTCCTTGCAATGGCCACACAGAGCTCACAGACAATACTTAGGACTGTGGGGTTTATTAGGGAAGGGAAGTTACAGGTTACAGTCAGGTTCAGGAGCACTCAGAATACAGTTCTTCGATCAGGACAGCCCCTTTTTCTCAGCTGTGTCTGCAGGCGTGCCTCTCTCTGGCCCCTTGACCTCTGCCCTGCTGGGTAAATGTTACAAAGCACATTTAGCTCTGCTGATCAGTGCTCCAAGGCACCCCACTCCACCAGTAAGCCTTGGCCTGAAAGGTACGCAGCTTCAGCTCCATAGGTTGGCAAACCCAGCTCCACCAGATGCCCACAGGCACCCTACTCTGCCAGCAAACTTGCTTCGATTTCTTGCACTGTGGGCCAGGAAGCTCACTGCGCCGTCTCCTGCTGGTCTCCTGCCTCTGCTGCTGCCGTTTTTCTGACTCCGCTTCTCTCCGTCCTCAGGTTACAGCTCTCGCTCTCTCTCTGTCTCCTAGTTCCAAGAGGGTCTTGGCACAGGGATTCCAGGTCTAAAGGGCACAGTTGCTCCTGTCTCTTCTTCTTGGTGGTAGTCAGGTCCACCTCTGCTCTGGAATTGACTGCTCTTTTTTTTAAGCCTAGGAGAATGGCAAAACTGACCAGTCCCCTTGTTACGGTTCCACACATCTTATCTGCATGGTCCCACCTCCACAAGGGTACCATGCACCTTACTTGCATTAGTAGCAAGCTTTCCAATCCCCTTGGTGGACCACAAGCACCTCATTTGCATAGTTCTCATCCAGTCATTTGGTGGGAGTTACAAAGACTATGGCTAGAAGGACACAGTAACTAACCTGAGGCTATCGACTAGTGAGTGCTGGGGCTGGAGACCCAGGTTCAGCTCACATATATGACATCAAGTCCCATGTCCTTTCAGCTGTATCATTTCTTAAAGTAAAGTTTCAGTCGATGGTGCGTTTTGTCCACACAGAAAAGTCAATATTGATTGTTCATATTATTTAGAAAAGAAACAGGTTTTATCCCTATCCAGACTGACCTTAAATTGAAATGTACACCATCATCTAATGCCAAGATATGCTGATATTAGTAATAATACAGTATTACAGATTTTTCTTTTTAAAAGAAGTTTAAAATGTTTCTGCAGCTTCTTTAGTAAAACTTCCTAGTGTTCTTGGAGAGATTATTTTTATTGTTTTTATATCAGTAGTACCTACCCACAGGAAAGGATTTCAGTAGACATAAAACCAGATCAAAATATGGGGGACCTTTACCATTATCTTATTAGCTCTGGTCAAAGTCTGGTAGGGAAGAAGTTTCAGATAATGATGATAATGGTGAAGAAGAAGAAAATAAAATTGAGGAAACCGACTCTGGTTGTCAGTTGTCTAGTCTGTTTTGCTGTTCTTTTCTATAAGTTTAAATAAAGGTAGAGACAGATTTATTTTGACCAAATCACGTAAATGTTAGGCCTTTTTTTGAGTAGAGTTTTACGAAGTAATGTAAAGTATAATTTCTTGGATGAGCAGACTGATATAGACCACCATTTCACGGAGGGGTTAAGAGATCTCATGCATAAATATGGTTTCACCTTCAAAAAGCTGGGATACAGGGAGTTAAACTGAAACATACGTCCTCACTACTGGACTCTTCAGAAACATATGCTAATAAACGTTCATTGTATAACTCCCAGAGAGGGATATGCCGTAAAGGAAGATTGGTGGAAGTTAGATCATGTAAGGTGTTTTTGGCAATGTTGAGCATTTTAGACTTTATCTGAGATGCACAGAAAGCAATCGAAGAGATCCAGAGAGTTAAAAGGTAAGATTTGTCTATTTAAAGGATCACTGGCTGAGTCACTGGATTGGAGGGGAACAAAGTTGGAAGACTATGGCATTGCTTTAACTTAGAGATATAGCACCTTGGGAGAAGAGAAGTGGGCAGTCTGAGAGCTATTTGGGAGGTAACGTCAACAAGACTAGGTACCTTTGAGAGAACATGACTTCACATTTCTTCCTAACGGTGCCATATATTACCATGAAGGGGAAGACTAGAAATGCTTTTTGTTGATACAGCTCTAACCGTTGAGTATATGGCTTAAAATGTCCAGTCTAACTAGGCTTCTTAAAAACTCAGCCAAGTCTGAAACAACAATTCTGAAACAACTTGATGTGTATTCTAAGATTGAGCAAATAAATATATTGTGAATATTGAGAGTCAGGTTTTTCATGCCATAGAAAGGAGCTACAGATAAGAAAAGGGAGAAACTAGAATGAACTTTGTGCTGTTTGAAATTGCAGATATCAGTGTGAACAAATGGTTTTTCATATATCGATTGTTACGTAGAAATACAGATTGAGTGTACGCGTGTATACGTTTATAAGGTTCCTAGCTCTGTTCGTGAGAGTATCGAGAAGCACCAGTGAGGTACCTGGTGCCCAGATCTTAGTTTATAAATACCAAACACCAATAAAAGCCACCAGGGAGCCTTGGAGAAATGGCTGATTCTAGGACTGGGACAGGGGAAGTACAAGATGAAACTGGAATATCTTGTGTGTCAGGAAGTAAGGAAATGCTCAAAAAAAATGATAGGAACATGTCAAAAGAACACAGGAGCCAACTTTAAGGAGCTCTGAGTGGTTAAATTGGGGACAGCTTGAGCAATAAAATAAGTAATGATAGGAATGGATTATAATCCATAGAATAAAAATAAATATCCATATATAATTAAAAAAAATAAATAGGAGGAGAAGGGAAAGCACTTCCTGGCCATAGAATTCCAGTTAGCGTAGAAAGAATGAGAACACCGTTTGAAGCACACCATGATAATCATCGTTTCAGGCAAGAATCATCAGTTTGTGGAACATACAGTATGATTATGCACAGCACGTTAACATAGTCACAGGGTAACTATAAGGTCCTCACTAATTGCCAAGGGAAAAACAGCAGCTTCACAGTAGAGAACGTAGACATCAGTTGGACCAAGTGACCAAAGTGGTCATCACAGTAATGAGGCATATGAGTATCATGGTTTCTGATACGATTTACTGAGGACTCACTTCACTCTTTTGTGATATTTTTATTGTATATTAGGGACATACTACAAACTTACCAGTATTCCTCAAAAAGTGTCAAGGTTATGAAAGATGAACTGTGCAGATTAAAGGAAAACGAAGGAGACAGACCTGACACCTATGCAGTGTGAATTCCTGGGCTGAAACCTGCACTAGAAGAAGGGTATTGGCAGGACAGTTAGTGAAATGTGAATAAGGTCTTAGATTAGTTAATAGAATAATGTCATTCTTAATCCCCCGCTTTTGATCATTGTAATTTGATTGTATAAGATGTTAACGTTTGAGGAAGCTGAGTAAAGGGCACGTGGGAGTTCTTTGAGGGAATTCTTTATACTATTTTTGCAACATTTTTTTAAATTCGCAGTTACCTTAAAATGAAATGTTAAAAGTAAAAAACAGAGAGTTCCCAGTTTAAACATTTTCTTATTTGAGTGGGTGTGGGATGGAACGAGACGGTGGGGTTGGTTTTGTTAATTTTTTAATAATATGTCATATTTCAGTTATTGTAATAGTCAAAACATGGATCAAAACATTTGATAATTCTGGAAGTGTTTACTTAAAAAATTCTCTGTGCTGTTGTCAAATTCTTCATGCTTTTGACCGTAATTCTTTTTCTTGGCTGTATCCCTAGATTTTTACCTTATTTGAGGACTAATTCAATCTTCCCATTCTCTTGTTAAACATTTGGGAACAAGGTCTATTTAAAGAAGCGAAAGTGATTTTGTTTGTTTTAGTTTTCTTAATTGTCTGGAGTAACTAAAAATATTGAAATATTTAGAGAAGTAGAGAATGAAAAGAGGGAAAACATTTACAATCTTTAAATATTTGAATAAACCTGTGAATTTTCAGTTTTTTAACTTCCACTTAACACTTGGATAACGTGGAGTCGCCATGAATCAGAATCGACTGGACGGCAACTGTTTGTTTTGTTCTGTTTTGTAAAAGCCAAAGCCTAGAAGCTTATTGTTTTGCCAGAATCATGTAGTTAACATATGTTGGAAGCACGTTTGAACCAGGTCTTTCAGGCTCCAAATTTTCCCATCATACTGTGATGAATAAGGGATATATACATTGTGATGAATTTTGAAGTTCTACTCTGTCCTGTAAGGTCACTATAAATTGACATTGACAACAACACTTTTTTTTTTTTTAATTGCTCTTTAAAAACAGTACAGAGTATTTATAAATGGGTTTTGAACAAGTGAAATTCTTAAAATTATTTGTTTCGTGACAAGTGGGAAAAAATAATATATGTCCTACTAGGTGCCATGTCCTTTTCTTCTTGAGAAATGATTACAAGTGCCTGTCATGCTCTTGAAAAATAAATATGAAATCTAAACAGGTGATTATAAAAGGAATTGCTTGTTGCTGTCATGAAGCATGGAAACCCTGGTGGCGTAATGGTTAAGTGCTACAGTTGCTAACCAAGAAGTCGGCAGTTCAAATCCACCAGGTGCTCCTTGGAAACTCTATGGAGCAGTTCTACTCTGTTCTATAGCGTCGCTATGAGTCGGAATCGACTCGATGGCAGTGGGTGGTGGTGGTGGGTGTCATGAGGCACACGTACCTAATCTTCCTTAAAATAAGTGTCCTTAACCTACTTGTTTTAAGTAACAAGTAGATGTTTGAAGATGTTAAACAGAGGACAAAAAGCCTTGTGAAAGGCATTGCTTTTACAGGAAAGGCGCTGGATGGGTACATGATGGAACGTGTAAAAATCAGTGAAACCCCCCGCTCGGAAAACCCTTCTCTGCCTGCTGGAATAATGACATATTGGAAATAATTTCCTCATGGTGCCTGCAAAAAGTCAAAACAAGGAAGACCAAATGCCAGGAATGATGGGTGTGTTTGTTAACAGCGTTAATGACAGAGAACCGGAAACATGGGAAAAGGACGGGCAGGTGACAGTGGAATCTTTAGGGCAGACGTCTACACCACTTGTTTACCTTCTGTCCACGCAGTGCCCTTTTTCTCCTGTTACCATTCTTAGCTTCCTTTGTGTACGCTCTTTCTTTCATCTACGCCCCCTCCCCACAACACACACACACATACACACACACAGACACACACAAAAGATCAGGAGTCAGACAGCAACACCAGGGAGACAGATTTAGGGACTCCAGGTAATAAACGTGAGTAGGAATAGTTGTCTTTACCCGTGAAAATGGCGTGTGTCTCGTTTGAAATACAGACCATGGTTTCAAGAAGAGTATGATTACAGAATCATAAGCCTTATCTTGTAAGCACGTAGCCAGCAGCCTAAAATTCAGTTTTTTCATCTCACTGCAGCTTTAAAAAGGAGCCCTGGTGGTACGGCAGTTAAGCACTTGGCTGCTAACCAAAAGGGCGGTGGTTGAAACCCACTAGCCCCTCTGTGGGATTACGTGCTTCTGGACACCCTGTGGGGCAGCTGTACTCTGTCCTGTAGGGTCACTGTGAGTTGAAATTGACTCGTGGGCAGGGGGTTTTGGTTTGGGCAGCATTAAATATTGGAGGTAGGATTACAGACCTGGAGACCAGGCTGGGAAGCCACAGATTTGTGGTGATAATGTTAGTTGTAATAATAATGGTGAACTTTTTTAGAGCACTTAGTGCGTGCCAGACATTGTTTTAATTGATTGGCAAGTGTGATCTCCTTTGATCTTCACAGACCCCCATTTTATGCATGAGGAATTGAAGTCACACTGTTGGGATTCCGTTTGCAGGGCTTTATAGATCTTGTTTTAGAGTGATGAATCCTGGTAGTGTATGTAGATAAGACAAAGCGACGGGCAGACGGAAAGACAGATAAAATTTCCCCTCCCAATTGTGCCCTTTAGGCACAGGGGTGGTTCAGTGGTAGAATTCTTCCTCTCCTTTTGGGAGACCAGAGTTCCGTTTCCGGCCAGTGTACCTCCTGTGCATTCAGCACCCATCTGTCAGCGGAGGCCGAAGCTAGTGTGTTGCTATGATGCTGACCAAGTTTCAGTGGAGCCTCCAGACTAGGACTGACTAGGAAGAAAGGCCTGGCAATTTACGTCTGAAAATCAGTCAGTGAAAACCCTGTGGATCACAGTGGGATGGTGTAGGACTGGGGAGTGTTTCATTTAATTCTGCGTGAGATCACCATGAGTCAGAGGCCAACTCAGTGGCCGCTAACAATATGTCCTTCACCCTAAATCTTAAAGAGCTCAAGCTGAAAGTTTAAGCTTAGGTAAACTTAGGCATAAGGCCTAAATTTAAGCAACCAGCTGTGAACACAGATTAAAGGTTGCGTTTTAAAACTTTGCGTCTCCCACTACCACTCTTCCCTGCCTAAGCTGTACTCTAATGAATGATTTCTTCCACCTTAACTTCTGTGCTTGTACTTTTCCCTTCCCTCACCCCCTTTTTCTTTTCTAAAAATGCCTTAATAATTTCGATGATGTAGTCATTGATCAAACTAATTTATTTGCAAAAGCATCTGGCTGATTTTCCCTCCTTGTGATAATAACGTTCAGCTGTATAGAACGGCCCCATAGGGTGTCCAAGGCTGTCATCTGTACAGGAGCACACTGCCACACTTTTCTCCTGCGGAGCAGCTGGTGGGTGTAAACCGCTGACCTCTCGGTTAGCAACCGAATGCTTAACCACTGTGCCACCAGGGCCCCTTACCTAAGCATTAGGCGTTATATTAAATTTATTGTTTAAAATGAAGACTTTGAATTTGAAATTCCAAATTTGGTTGTGTGCATAGGGGAGGAAAGGTGTTGATGAAAACACTGTTTGCATCTGTCTGGACTGACGGGAATTCAGGCATATGATGTACTTTGGTTGGATGATTTGATCACATAATTTATTTAGCATAGGAGGTATTGTGGTAAGAGTCCCTCCTTTCAAAGATAAAAATATTTTCTTCATAGCTTTATAAACATTTTAGTTTAATCCTTGCGAGCTTTTGTGAACTACCCTGTCGCCATAAAGTAAGTATTAAAAACCAACCAAAACTAAACCTGCTGCCGTTGAGTCGATTCCTACTCATAGCGACCCTATTAGCGCTCCGTAAACCATGACTCCGGTTATAGAATGCAAAGGTATTCTGTAAAGTACCAGTGTATTTATTTATAGTCAACTTTATTATGTGCTCACATTTGCATAATTAACAATTCCTGACTTACTATGTTTCTGACACCAGGAATACATATTTATATATTTTTTATTGGAAATATTATGGAATGTAAATATTTAGCATTAGCCGTAATTGATAGGTGAATTTGCTAGAACACGGCAGGAGAAACTTTCCTTAATGAACACTAAGGGCAAGAATAAATTTCGTTCATATTCATGAAACATTAAATAACATAGGACTATGCTGATGACTTAGAAAGCAAAATTCTAAGACTGTGTATGTAATAGATACCATTTTGTTAAACTTTTTCTGAAGTGAGCATGTATGTTACTTTTCTGGTAAGCTTTTTCTGAAGTCTGTCAGGCTTAGAAGTGCACAATCCTAAGTGTTCGGCTTGAAGGGTTCTCCTGTAGGGAATGCGCCCGTGTAGCCAGCTCCCAGATTTAGACAGAACACTGCCGCACCTTCTCACGTGCCGGCACCTTCTCAGCCACTGCCTCCTGCCCCCTCCGAAGACTAGCCGCTACCTGGGTGGACGTCGGACACTGTTGATTAGTTTTGACTTGTGTAACTGGAATTATATGGTGTACACTTTCTTGTGCCTGGCTTCTTTTACTCAGCACTGTTGTCTGTGAGATCACCCATGTTTTGTGCAGTCCTAGTTTATTCATTCTCATTGTTGTGTAGTATTCCGTTGTGTGAATATATCATAATGTATCCACTCTGTTGGAAATACCAACTAAATGTAGTTTTCAAATACACTGGCAAATAACTTGCTGTGAAGTTTTCCACTTTCTGAAGCTCTCCCCCACCCCAGTTCGGATTAATTATGAATTTGGGGATATTTTTTCTAACCATGTTATGGAAGCCTGGTGGCGCTGCAGTTAAGAGCTTGGCTGTAACCAAAAGCTTGGCAGTTCAAATCCATCATTTGCTCCTTGGAAACCCTATGGGGCAGTTCTACTCTGTTCTGTGGAGTATGAGTTGGAATCGACTTAATGACGTTGGGTTTGGGTTTTGGTTTGGAACTATGTTATAGGCGCCCTGGTGGCGCGGTGGTTCCATGCTCAGCTGTTAACTGAAGGTGGCGTTTCAAACCCACCAGTGGCTCCACGGGTAAAAGATGTGGCAATCTGCTTCCATAAAGATTTACAGCCTTGGAAACTTCATGGGACAGTTCTACTCTGTCCTGTAAGGTCACTGTGAGTTGAAACTGACTCAGTGGCATTGGCTTTGGTTTTGGACTTGAACGATGTTATTGGTTAAGCTCCATCTGTTTTTCTCCAAATGTCAGTACTGTGAGCTACCTGGTCAGAGATTTTCATTCTCTCTTACTGAGGCCTTGTCACTTCACAACAGAGGAAGCTCCTCTTCCAACCTCAGAGATCTTAAAAACCTTTCAGTAAACTTATGCAGGGTTCACTTACTGAATAACTCCTGCTGTCTGTAATAAACCCAAAGCTTATGTTAAAAGCCTCAGAGCCACACAATCCTTGCACCTTAGTCATAGTGTAATTTGGGGCAGATTTTATGAAGCAAGCTTAATGCCTTAGAACGTTTTTTTTTTTGGTCTTAACATAAGCACATAAGGAAGTGTAATCACCTTCACTCTGAGCCAGCCTCACTTTCTACTACCTCTCTGAGTTAAATTCCAGCAGGATTCCGCTGCAAGAAATGAGTGAATGAAGAAGCTGAGGATTAAAATATGGGTGTTAATGATGGCGTAGGGTGAGTCAGGTGATGAAGTGTAAAGAAATGCAAAGTGAGGACCGCCTGTACACCCTTTATTGGAGACAGTCTTGACAACAGGGTCTGATACAGATTATTGAAGTGTGATTTAAGAACATTAGAAAAAATATTTGTCAAAGATTTCTCTTTAAAGGGAAAGCTTGCTAGCGATACTGCTTACTGTCCCCTTAGTAAAACACTACTCACTTAACTCAGATCCTTAGTGATGATTTGTAAAGGAACTAGCTCTTGTACAGCATTACTGTTTAAAAAATCTTTCTTCCAGTCTTCTAGACTTAACACATTGCTCTGCACTTGTCAACCTCTTTCTCGAGTTATTGAGCTCCTTGAGGATGGGTACTGTAATATTAAGTTTTATATATCCAACATCTGTTACATAAGTGATCAATAAATGATTGATGAATGAGAGAATAAATTAATTAAATGAGAAAGAATTTTTTTTTTTTAAAGAAGAGAGTCCGCGGGGGAGAAAAAAATTGCTTATATCAGGTAGCATTGCTCTGAGTTCAGCCATGGACCTTTTCCCAAGTCTGCAGTCTTGAATGAAGAAAGAACATCCTCATGAGATCCTGGAAGAGGAGAGAGACTTTTGTCCTTGAACAGGTGTTTGTCAGTCCAGCTGCACTCATCTGCACAGACCTCATTCTGCCTCTAAAAGATTAACCTACTGCGATGAGTTTAGATTTAGAGACCACCTACCTAAAAGTGCACTCAGCATTGCACATCACCCTTCGTAAACTGGGTATAATTGTGGCTGTAGCAGACAGGAAGTTGGTATTGATTGCTACACAGTAGGGAGGGTCAGGTCAGCACAGTCCTGATGCCTGAGTTCTTCTGAAGACCCTGCATTAAACTCCTTCTGGCTGTTAACTTTTAAGACAGTTTACAGGGTCCAGCAGCACTCAGTACAGTAGATCCAATGCAGCAATTTTTTGTTTTTATCATTTTGTTACATGATTATTGGTTATCATGTGGGTTTAAAAAGTAGCATGGGAAAATATTTCTCAGAATTTTGATTGTAGTAATTAATTGACTATCACAAAAGCAACACATCCTAGGTATTAGGTACCTAAACAGAAACTTGAATTCCATCTTAATAGCATTAACTAATTACTCACAACAGTAATAATAATCGTGGAAGAAAATGGGTTTAGGAAGAAAAAGTCACTAAAAAAAAAAAGTCTAGACATCAAAAATTAGAAAATACTGAGTTGTTAAGTCGATAATACTGTCATGTTCAGCATTAAAATCGATTTTATAAAATAGTCTTCACAATCAATTTTTTTTGAGCAGTTGTTACTGATGTTTAATTGCTAATACATAAACAAGATACTGGTGTTTAATCTCCTTTTGATTGCTAAGCTGTTTTCTTTTGTTCTTTTCAGTTCTGTTTCTAAGGTTAGCAGAGCCTCAGGCGCTGTTTGGGTAGGAAAGTGATAAACTGACACTAGAAAACAGGAGAAAGAGAAACACCGCATCCACAGCAGCCAGCAGCAGCTAACGGCTTTCAGCCGTCGCTGACCTAATTGGTCGTGGTGCCGTAACAGCGCAGTTCTGTGTGATTCCTGTGTTGTCCTGTTGGCATGCATCCTACTCTCGTTGTTTGTCGGCCTTACTAACTCTTGGGTTTCCCTTTCCTTAAAAGGAAGTTTCTGACAGTGCATTTCTGTTAAAGCCAAAAATTAGCAGAAAGAAAAACTGGCAGCCTGTTCAGTTTGAAAAAAGTTAAGGGTTTCGTTAGCCGTAGAAAAGTAATAATCTCTACTTGATGAACATAAAATACTCGGCTTTGTGAAAATTTGTCTTATTATACTTGTTAAATGCCCTCAGTTGAGTTGTTAAAATCCTGGAGTAGTAAAAGGTTAGTGTCTTTCATTTATAATTAACCCATTGGATCCAGACATTGCTTTTGCATGATGTCATCACATTATCACACATGGGTTAAAAGTGACATTGTTTCCAACTCTAAAGGCATAATTTTCAGTGAAATGTGTTTAGCTGTCAGAGGTCTATGAGCAGTCCGCTTGTAGAGACGAGACATTATTTTGACCGATGGCCAGTGAAGTTTTAGCTGTACAAGTGTACACACTTAAGAAAGCATTCTCTGTTTCACTAAAGACCATGTAATGCAGATTAATTATCAAACTGTTTGCTTGTATAAATGCTACTCCTAAACTTTGTTTAGTGGTGTTTTTCATTAACAGCCATATAAGTTTATCAGTTCAGTCAAAACACTAGAAAAATATGGAACTCTTCCATATTTTCAACGTTTCTTTTATTTTTTAATCGTCATAGAATTATGAACAACTGTGGAAAAAACTTTATCAATTCTTTATTAAATTCTTGGCTTATACCTGGAAACTTACTTCAGACTCAGCCTGCTTTCTGATAGAGAAAAATTATTCGTGAGCCCGCTGTAGGCCTTGCTGTGGGCACCAAAAGGCTTGAAATCAGAGAGCCCTCTCCCCTGAGGTGGTACCTTTCTCTGATGGGCCCCTACTACTTAGGATGATATAATAGCTTCTTGAAGGTTATCCAGTGTCGTCCCCCCTCCACCCTGTTTTTCTTAAGTCCAAAGTTCGGCTTTCAAATGGTTAAAAGATTCTTCTGAGAACTTTCAAAGTTGAGTTTCTACATAACAAAACATAAATTTGGAGGAATAACTATATTACAATTACTGTGAGAAGAATAATTCCAGATATCCCGGAAAGGAAAAATTCCATCCCTCTGTGGTCGGGAAACCCTGGTGGCGTAGTGGTCAGGTGCTATAGGTGCTAACCAAGAAAAGGTGGCACTTCAAATCCACCAACCGCTCCTTGAAAACCCCGTGGGGCAGTTCTACTGTGTCCTATAGGGTCACCATGAGTCGGAATCAACGGCAGTGCATTTTTTGTTTGTTTGTTTCTGGTCTGGAAGGGTTAAGGTGCATAAAGAGTTTCAGAGGTAGCGAGCCTAAGGTGAGGCTGCTGTCTGGGTCCCGAGGAGGGATAGAGTTCCCTTCTGCCTCTCTGACTTTCACACAAAAGGATTGGGCAAGATCTTGGAACCCCCAAACCAGAAAACGAAACTTGTTGGCGTGGAGTCGATTCCAACTCATAGTGACCCCATATATAGGTCAGAGTAGAGCTGCCCTTTAGGGTTTCCAAGGAGCAGCTGGTAGATTTGAACTGCTGAGCTTTTGGTTAGCAGCTGTGGCTCTTAACCAGAGAAGGATAAACATTCGGGCTAGTGCTTGGCTTCGCTGGGTATAGCCTGCAGAGATGACAAGCCGTTCAGAAGAGTCGTCTTTGGAGCAGAGTGTTAGGAAATTAGTAGTGTCAGAATTCCCATAAAAAATTAAAATTCCTGATCTAAAAACCGTAGTATTGTGTGGGTAATACTGTGACTCCTTTTTCTACTCGTTACCCTTAAAAGCTTAAAAAAAAAAAAGAAAAGAAAAATTTCTGTTGTGTATGTCTGTCTACTGACCATAATAATAATAATTCCAGATATCCCAGAAAGGAAATTCCATCCCTCTGTGGTCGGGAAACCCTGGAGGCATAGTGGTTAAGTGCTACGGCTGCTAACCAGAGGGTCGGCAGTTCAAATCCGCCAGGTGCTCCGCGGAAATTCTGTGGGGCAGTTCTACTCTGTCCTGTAGGGTTGCTATGAGTTGGAATCGACTCGACG
Organism: Elephas maximus indicus; assembly: GCF_024166365.1. NCBI lineage: Eukaryota > Metazoa > Chordata > Mammalia > Proboscidea > Elephantidae > Elephas > Elephas maximus. Next base: position 16,342,167 of record NC_064845.1, on the reverse strand, counting down.
GCACTGGGTTTGGTTTTGGTATACCTAAGTGCATTCCTTGACTTAACCTTCTCACCTTTGATTGGTTTTCAGTATTCCTAAAAATTTTCCTTTACTCCTCCTGACCAATATCTTTACTCTGTAAAATTTTTGCCCAAGACTATTCTCCTCTCCCAGAAAACCTTCCCATACTAACGTTGTGTAGCTTTGGAAACTATACCTTGAGGGAAGAACCAAAAAAACAAAAACCATTGCCATAGGGTTGATTCTGACTCATGGCGACCCCATGTGTTACAGAGTAGAACTGCTTCATACGGTTTTCTTGGCTGTGCTCTTTACAGAAGCAGACTGCCAGACCTTTCTTCGTGGTGCCGCTGGGTAGGTTTGAACTGCCAGACTTCAGGCTAGCAGCTGATTGCAGGCCGCATTCTCCACCCAGATGATGGAAGAACAGAAACGCTGAATCTCTGTTGCCAGTCAGGATAGGCTAGGTTATAGTGCATAACAAACAGCATCAAAATCTCAGTTACTTAACATAACAGAAGTTTATTTCTCACTGCTGAGCTGCACAGTGTGTATCCTCCAGGGCTACTGAGCTTCATGTTGGTAGTTTAGTAATCCAGGCTGCTTCTGTCTTATGGCCCCATGATGGCCATGGTAGGGAAGGAGAATGGAGGAGCTCGCATTGGCAATTAAATGCTTTGACTTGACAGTGACACGTTACTTCTGCCCAAAACCCATTGGCTGGAAATAGTCTCTATAACTCTGGAGCTCACTTAACTGCAAGGAGGAGTGGGGAGGTATAATTCTCCCGTGGGCTAGAAGGAATGGTGGACCAGAATGGGTAAATACTAAGTCATTAGCGTACCTTGCTTGGAAAATGAAAAGTTTGTGTACTCTTTATTGACTTCTGAGAAGTAAGACATGGTAATGATGTTGGCTACTCCGGATGCTTTCTTTTTGTACCTATAGAAAATAATTTTTTTTTTTATAAGCAGATCATTTATTCCTTATTCTGAGGGGCTGGTTATCATTTATTGAGACCTGAGGATGCTAGTGCCTGGAGACATGTATAAACAAACAAAAAAAACCAAACCTGTTGCCATCAAGTTGATTCCGGCTCATAGTGACCCTGTAGGACGGAGTAGAACTGCCCCATGGGGTTTCCAAGGAGTGTCTGGTGGATTCGAACTGCCGACGTTTTGGTTAGCAGCCAAAGCTGTTAACCACTGTGCCACCAGGGCTTTGAGACGTGTGTATGTGTATGTGCACATTCTCATAAAGGAGATTGTAGGCACATTTCCTGGAAAGTGTTTGACTCCTTCTCAGTTCCTCATAGTACCCAGCATAACAGGCAGATTAAGGATATGTATATTTTTATTCTACTGTTTTAATTGTGTGTGCAATTACATTCCAAAAAGGATTTGAATAGTTCGGGAGCATAGTTTTTCCATTAACCCCATTATTTCACATGAGAACTCTCCATCAGCAGGGACTGTGTTTAGAAAATAAATGTATCGAATGGAAAGATCACTAAAAGAACTAGAAAAAGCATACGTATACCTCGGGGGGCGATTGGACTCTAGTGACAGTGACTGACTTTAATGATTCATAAACATACATCATCTATATTTAGGTAGAAACTTTTCTTCTGAAATTATTGCCTCTTCAAAGACAGAAGGAAATCTGTTTTTAAAAGAAGAGCAAAACTGGTAGCAAGAACCCTTGAAAAATATTTATATAGTCCAGGTAAGCCTTTTGTTGTTCTGTCAGGGTTTTTGAATTAGCTACCTTTTTTTTTTTTTTTTTTAATAGAGAGGTCTGTTAACATGCCCATATGGTATACAGAGTAGTATAGTTACTTAGCCTTGTTGAAATGGCTCAGAGGAAGCACAAGTAAAAAAAATAATTTTATGTATGATGGTTTCATAAGCTTTTATTAAGTCCTGCCAATGAAATTACTCTAGAAACATCTAATATGTCTGTTGCAATAAAATATTCTCTATAACCCAAACCCACTGCCATCGAGTCCGTTCCAACTCATAGCGACTCCGTAGTGTTGCCAAGGCTGTAAATCTCTGTAGAAGCAGACTGTCCCATCTTTCTCCCAAGGAGCCACAGGTGGTTTAGAACCACTGACCTTTTGGCTAGCAGTTGATCGTTTTAACCACTGCAGCACCAGGGCTCGGATTCTATATAACAAACCTCTTTACAAGAAATGGTGAAAATTAGTTTCAAACAGCTCCACCAAATATCAGTAAGGATCTTTGCAAAATACTGAGCTAGTAGTTTAGGTTTTTATTTGGGGATTTTTAAAATATCTGTCAGAATCAAATTAGTATACTTTTTCTACAGCTGTAATTTGCAGAGTAATTTATTAAATTATATGGTTAAAGATAATCATGCCTTCTTTCTATTTTGCTTATATCCATCTCCTTTATTTAAAAATTATCTGTCAGTACCACAAGGGAACTGAAAATAGATCTTTAAATATCTAAATATCTTTTTTTTTTAACGGATAGCGATAAAGCAATCATATGCTTTAAATTAATGTGTCGCAAATTAACGTGGGTTTGTGTGCCTGCTTAAGTCATGGTAACTACTTATTATGCGTGGTATCTCATTTAATCCTATTATAACCCTGTGAGAATTGAGGCTCAGATTTATTCAATAAATTGCTCTAGGGCACATAGCTAGTGTTAGAAGCAAAATGTGAACCCTTGTGCTTGTTCTTTGCATGATACTGTGCTTTTTCTTGGATTTGAGGCGGAGGTGGGGGCATTGGGGTCCGGGGGATGATCATGAAGGAGCCATGGTCTGATCTCAGTGACTATTCAGCTCTCTTTTCAGCTGTTTAACTTCGTGAGCCAGACATCTCTTTCAGAGTTCGTTCTTCGCTGTTTTTCATAGACTCTGGCCAAATTACTACTCTTGTGTCTATGCTTAGACCATGTTTCTTTGCCTACCTGGAGCACCCTTTGCCTCCTGTGTTGTGTCCACTTCATGACTACATGTAATATTGCAGTAATTGCCGAAGTGGGAGTGTATCTTCCCAGAGAACAACTCTTTACTAGCATTATTATTTGGCTTTTAGACAACACATTGTATTTATAGAGTGCTTTTGTTACCATTTTGTTAGTTAAATCACACAGAAATACGAATTGTTGCCATCACTGAAGGAATGGGAAGACTCGTAGAAAGAATGTGGAGAAACTAAAGGGAACTCAAGAGAGAAATGAAAATGATTAAAGAGTTAGAAAATAACACCTTTGAAAAATGCTTTAAGAGTATGAGATGGTTAAATTTGGAGGAAGGACGATGAAGGAATAACTTCATGGTTGTCTGAAGATGAGTTGGGATGTTAGAATGTTGATGATAGTAATGGTCTCTACTTCTAAAGAGGAAAGGGTACAGAAAGAATTAGTTTAAATGAAAGCATAAAATATGTAGGTAGAACTTTAAATACAAGTCACATTGCAAAGCTCTGCTAGGTATCAACTGGAGCCTGCTGAGTGGTTCCAGTGGCTTAGGAGCTTCCCTACTAAATACAGATATTGGACCTCCCTCCCAACCCTGCAGAAACCCTGGTGGCGTAGTGGTTAAGAGCTCCGGCTGCCAACCAAAAGGTTGGCAGTTCAGATCCATCAGGCGCTTCTTGGAAACTGTATGGGGCAGTTCTGCTCTGTCCCATAGGGTCGCTATGAGTCGGCATCAACTTGATGGCAGTGGGTTGGTTGGTTTAGGTCCCAACCCTGCGTATTTAATTTTTTCATGGAGCTCTACGTTGAATGGTTTATTCCATCATCCACCATTTCAAATGCCATTATTAAAGAACAGCTTTTTTACTTGTAAAGCTTTCACACAAGAGTTTTCAGTATACAGGTAGAGTTCTGAAACTGGGAGTTGTAGGAAATGGTGCTTTGAAAGTGTCCTTAATTAGATATGTTCATCAATTAAAAGTAGGTTTCATAACCAGCTGCAAATATATACCTACACATATATTTAGGACATCAGTGTCTGTGTTTGCCTGTGTCAGATGTGAATTCTGAGCCCGTTTTTGGTATTTAACTAAGAACTTCAAAGGGAAGTATTTGCTTTTTATGTTCCTTCCCCTCTCTCCTCGGTACTTCCCAAATTGTGTCTTTTGGGTATTTTTAAAATGCTAAAATCTTACCTCATTGTTTCACTATTAGTCCTTTATATAGCCCAAAATTTGGGTACCTCCGTAATAATTATTGTTAAAATATATTAGTATTGCCATTCTATAGGCTTCATTTCATTAGTGGAGATTCCCTCAGGGACAAGGAAAGTGTGTTTCGGGGGAAAAAAGTGCAAATTACAAGGGAGACTGCTTCCCACTTTACTTGGTTTTTGCTATTCCTAGCAGTTGACTTCAGAGAGAATTTTTGGTTGTTGGACAAGTGTAAGTCCTGATGGCAGAGCCAGTGCCCATGTGCAGCTCTCCTCTCCCGACCAGCTATTCCTTGAAGGAAGGATGGCAGTGACTTAACAAAGAGAAGACCAAACCAACCATTTGCCCTTGAGTTGCTCCCAACTCATGGTGACCTCATGTGTGTCCCAGTAGAACTGTGTTCCACAGGGTTTTCAGTGGCTGATTTTTTAGAAGTAGATTGCCAGAACTTTCTTCTCTGGGTGGACTCGAACCTCTAACCTTTCAGTTAGCAGCTGAGCACATTAACTGTTTGCACCACACAGGGGCTCCAACAAATAGAAGAAGGAAGGTAAAAATGGAAATTCAAAAACTCCTGCAGCAGTTGCCTGCTGCCTTCAGGACCATGCTCCCAGTCTAATGGGAGCCGTAACTGAAGGGTTGGTGATTCATGGTGTGGCGTTACTACAGGTGTTTACCTCAGAGCGGTGGCAGAGTGCTGGTGCCGTCACGATCGTTAGGGTTGTGTGTCAGCTTGGCTGGGCTGTGGTTCTCAGTGGTTTGGCAGTCGTGTGATGAGATTTGGTATAACGTGATCACCTCCACGGTGGCATCTACGTGAGTAGCCAGTCAGTTGAAAGGGACTTCCCTTGGAAGCGTGGCCGGCGTCCAGTATAAACGGACACTCCGACGAGGCTCCCGGGCTTTTGCTCACTCTGGATTCTGCAGCTGGCGCCTGTTATCCGACCTCCAATTCTTGGAGCTTGAGCCGGCAGCTTACCTGCAGCCTTACCTGCTGAGCTTGGAACTCGTTGGTCTCTGCAGCACGTGAGTAAGAGTTCTGCTCTCTGACCGGTGCCGACCTTGAGTTCATCAGTCCTTGCGGCCTGGTGAATCAGGAGAAGCCCCTGTCCTGACCAGCGGACTTGGGACATTCCATGCTCTGCAACCGTGTGAGCCATTTCCTTGATATAAACCTCTCTCTATATGCTTGTACACTTCAGTGATTTTGTTTCTCTGGAGAACCCAGCCTAAGACATCTAGTGTTGGCATCTGCTTTGAGAAACACAGTTCTGGCAGGTTTTTAGATGTGGCCCTGTACAGGTCAAGTTTGTACCAGGCTTTCAGAGGTGGTGAGACCTGGAGAAGGTCACCTAGTATTCTCAGGCCTACAGTCTGATAGATTGGAGTGGGCTGGTGTCAGTCAGCTCATTGTGCAAGTTTCTTTTTCTAAACAAAACAACTAGCTGCTTGTTCCTTATGTTGGATTTAATGAAAAGCAACTTGGGAATGACTTCTCACGACGTCTGTAACTTGTATCTGCGTCTTTCGAAACTGCTTTGATGGTAGCATGTTTGGAAGGGACTTTGATGTACAAACTAAACATTGGTAGGATGTTAAAACCCAACATTTAAGATGCAGAACTTTTCTTTTTTTGCCAGCTCTCTGGATATTGTAAAATGACACGGTTCAATCCTAGCTGAGTACTAAGATTTTTTTAAAACATAATTAAGCATTTTAATTATTATACTTACAACTGGAGGCTGTTTTGACAATTTGGAATTCCATTATACTTAGAAGGAAAGAATTCATGAAAAAAATAGGCAATGAAATTAAATGCAAACTAGCTTTCTACCTCTGAATTTCTTAGGAATACAGAGTTGACCTCTGAGCTGCCACAAAACCAGCCTTCTCACTTCAAGAGTAACCCAGGACTGTCCTCAGTGTTAAAATTTCCAGTTTAACACACCTGTTTGACTGGGTTTCCTTGGCAACCTTCAATTCTTCCTTCAGATTAGAACAGGTAACCCCAACAGGAAAAGCCCCACAGTACATGAATTCATGCAAAGGGCAGCCTAGACATTTGAATAGCAATGGAAGGCATCCTTAAAATGGCACAGAGTGATAATTGATATTTCAGTCTATGACCCTTAGTCTTCAAAAAGAGTTCTATGTTTTGTTTATTCTGCACAGTAGGAAAAGAAATAATTACTGTAATTTAGACAGATTTCTGTTTAAAAATGTCAGTGTTTAAAAAGTCTGAGCCTTTCTTCCCTACTTCTTCCCTTCCTTTTTGTGACAAAGATTAATTGCATTTTTACAGTATGCCAGACCTGTTCTGGATACTGTGGATACAAAGATGAATAAAACATGCTTTTGTCCTTGAAGAGTTTGCTACGTAGTGATTGAAACAGACATATAAGCAAATAATTAGAATACGATGCAGTATTTTAATGATTGTGTTCAAAATACTACTAGGGAAGGTAGAAAACGAAATAATAATGAAATCTTCCTGAGGAGGTGTGAGAGTACCAAGAGGACCTGCTTCAGACATGGTGAATTTTCCAGCTACAGCTGCATTTTCGGGTAGCGTCAGATAAATGAGGTGCAACTACATCGTGAAATAGTCCCAGCCTGGGATTTAACGTGGTTATTCCTTTAGGACTTATTCTGAAAGAAAAATATTTTTGTTAGAAAAAAAATTATAAGTTATTTTAGACTGAAAACCAAAACCAAGTTGATTTTGACCTAAAGCGGCCCTATGGGACAGAGTAGAACTGCTCTATAGGGTTTCCAAGGCTGTAATCTTTATAGAAGCAGACTGCCAAATATTTGTCCCTCAGAGTGGCTGGTGAGTTGGAACTGCCAGCCTTTCAGTTAGTGGCCAAGTGCTTAACCACTACGCCACAAGCGCCTCATTTTAGACTGAAAATTGACCATATTTGTTTATTTCATACCCTGAAGAATTTTCCTTCTATGTTCAAGTTATTGTTAAATATTTATATAGCCATAGAACCATTTCATATAACATCATCTCTTTTCATGTTAAGTGTGGCTACTACAGTGCACTATGTGTTCCACCTTACATAATTTTAAAATTTACATAATTTGTATATAAACTTAATTTTATGCATTAAAAAAAATGCATAGAAGGTACTTATTAAGGAGCCCCGGTGGTGCAGTAGTTAAGTGCACCGCTGCTAACCAGAAGGTTGGCAATTCGAACCCACCCAGCAGCTCTGTGGGAGAAACACCTGGCCATATATTCCCATAAAGATTGCTAAAACCTGTTGCCATCAAGTCTGTTCTGCGTCATATCGACCCTGTACCACAGAGTAGAATTGCCCCATAGAGTTTTCGAGGCTGTAAATCTTTACAGACGTAAACTGCCACATCTTTTTCTCTCGGAGTGACTGATGGGTTCAAACCACAGACCTTTAGGTTAGCAGCTGAGCACTTAACCACTGTGCCACCAGGGCTCCTATCCCATAAAGATTACAGCCTAGGAAACCCTATGGGGAAGTTCTACTCTATCACATGGGTTGCTATGAGTCAAAATCAGCTTGATGGCACGTAACAACCACAACAGGTACTTATTATTTGAGGATAGTTCCATAAAAAGGCCCCTTAAAATGAGGTTATTTATAAGTGGAATCAAATTTTGTAAGGGGTCACTTCCTTAGCGTTTTCTTTGTGTGATGGCCTTTGTTTCCCAATGTATGGTTTTCACATTGTAGGAACTGGTATGGGTTAATGTTTTTTTAGCACATAATAGATTTCATTTAATCTCTTAACTATTTATGTCATTATGAATCGTCCTCACCTCATAACAGTTAGAATTCTAACTTAGAAACCAGACAGAGTATGAAATGGCAAAATTGACTATGTTGGTGCCGACACCACCTACTCTACGACAATGATAATCAATGGCTGCCATTTGTGAAACTCTACTAGGCAGTTTGCATAGGAATCCTTCCCACAATCTCGCCTGTCTTCAAGGATAAGGAAATTGCTCAAAGTCACACAGATGGTGAATGTCTTGGGAGTTAAAGATAAGCCATTCTAATTCTCAAATTTCTGCTTTCTTCATTGCACTATGTTTTTATTTGGAGTTAAGAAGCATTCACTTCAGAGTTTTTTCTTATAAATGAAAATATATGTTTTTTTAATGCAAAGAATATAAAATTTAATAAACAAAATTAGATTAGCCTGATATATATTACATTTATGTAGAGAGTATTAAGAGTCTTTAAAAAATTATGTGTCTTCCTATTGCTTGTAATTGAGAGGTGTTCCATAAATGCATAACCCCTGCTTCAGCAGAGTCAAGAGTCAAATGGAACAGAAGATGTGGAATTGACCAAATTGGATTCTAGAAACAAATAAGTCTTATGAACCATTAAAAACAACACAATTCCTTTTAGGAATTAGGACTCTGAATATAGTAATGTTTTATAAAATCGCTCAACTGTGTGAAGTACATTCAGTTCTAATAGCTTATTATTGTTGTCAAAGGAAGAATGGGTGTTACGGATTGAATTGTGTCCCCCCAAAATGTGTATCAGTGTTTCTAGGCCATGATTCCCAGTTTGTGTGGTTGTCCATTTTGTGATCTGATGGGATTATCCTATGTGTTGTAAATCCTAACCTCTATGATATTAATGAGGTAGGATCAGAGGCAGTTATGTCATGAGGCAGGACCCAATCTATAGGATTACGTTGTGTCTTGAGTCAATCTCTTTTGAGATATAAGAGAGAGAATTGAGCAGAGGGGAGAAGTACCTCATTACCACCAAGAAAGAAGCGCCAGGAGTGGAACGTATCCTTTGGACCTGGAGTCCCTGTGCTGAGAGGCTTCTAGACCAGGGGAAGATTGTTGACAAGGACTCTCCCGCAGGGCTCACAGAGAGAGAAAGCCTCCGCCCTGGAGCTGCTACCCTGAATTTGGACTTCTGGCTTCCTAGGCTGTAAGAGAATAAATTTCTCTTTGTAAAGCCATCCAGCTGTGGTATTTCTGATACAGCAGCACTGGATAACTAAGACAGTGGGTATACCATTTCCCAGCATTTACCTCATGGAAACCTACGATTGTCTTTAGAATTGCAGTATTTTACAATGTGTATTAGTGTATATTTTTATATAACGCATTACTCTGAAATATCAGGATGCAGCTTTGGCATATGCATGAATAAAAAGCGTGGAGGAAATACAGATATTTTACTATGGCTGTGGCCTGGGATTCCAGATACCGGTCTTGATTTAGCCAATGGCAAGCTTTCAGTTGTTTGAAAGTTTTCTTTCTCATTCAAACAGCAACTTTGATCATAGCCTTTGGTCAGAGATGCTGTTTATATTGTTTAAAAAAAAAAAAACTCTACAACATCAAACAGTATATGAGGAAGGAGTCCAAAACTAGCCCTTTGGTCTAGCACACAGAGCTTCTTGGTCCCATGAATAATGGCCTGCCTTGAAATACGCCTCCTGAGATCAGTAAAACTTCACAAGTTACCGCTTTGCTGCCTTGGGGTTTTTACTGTTGTCTTCTAGCATGTATGATTAAATAATGATATATTTCTTAGCTGTAGCCATAAGGTATCACTGAGATGTCTTTCAGGCTTAGATCTTTTGGTTTCTTATATTCTCTTTTAAGGAAAGTGGTGGGGTTACACTTTTTAAAGCTGCCAGTTTTCTGCAGGTTACTATTTCACATACATACCATCATACTTTTGGTTCAGCATGTCTCCAGGGACTCATTTAATTGTTATTTCTCACTCAGCATGACTCAGAACTACCAAGCCTGCTGAGGCATTAAACATATTCTTTGGAGATACTCTTAGGAATATGGGAATAGCTGTATCAAAGCCAGCCATCCAGCCATCACGTCTGGTTTTCTGCCTCGAACACATTTCTGTGTTGCATTTAGAGCCAGGCATTAAAACCCTGTGAGTTGCCTACTTAGGCAATACTAGCAGAAGGAAAAAAGTTCATTTTGATGGCGTCTAGTGAGCTCTTCATGCCCTGAAGCAGGAGGACTGGTCTGTCATGACTCTAGCCTAGGAAGTGTAATTTCAGCTATATCCCTGCTGGTACAGTTCCCTAATCCCTAAGCCAAGCTTCTACAGCGGGAACAGAGGTTAACTTTATATAACCTTAAAAAAAAAAAAGCCCTCTTAAACCTCTTAGATATTTTATACCTGTTGCCTTTTTAGATGCTGCTGTTCTCACATGAGAAGTGGAAAATGTAAGCTGTACCCATTGCTAATTGGTGCTTTAGAGCTGTGAAAATTTCAGCTCAGTAACCAGAACCTATGCCTGCTCTTCTGTGTTTTGTTTCCGCATCTTTTTACCAAAAGTAACATTTTTAAAAACCAAAGGTTTACCGAAGTTTGTTTGTTTTGTTTTTGAGGTCCCAGTGTCCATGCTTCTTTATTTTATTTTTTTCTATTATCCTTCCATGTTCTTTGGAGAACTTTGTGTCACTTCTCAGTTCTGTATTGCTTTTCTGCCTTGAGTTTCCTTTTCTGTGTTTTTAGTTTGTCCGCGTTTTGAATTATCGTCATCTTTTCATGTGACGTTCTAGTGTGACTCCATCCCAGTTGAGCCCAATAGACAACTGTCCCACCACCTGCTTGTCCATGTCACCTCGCTTAGAGTCAGCACATGAATCATTGAAATGAATTGAGTATAGATAGTAACGCTAGTTTGGATAACTAAAGAAACGTCAACTAATAGAATTTTTAAAAATTCAAACAAACCACATTATAGTAATGGGAATTTAGAAACGGGGTGGCCTTGCTGCTATCTAGCCATTGTATATAAATTATTCTAGGAAATATGATAGCATCAAATTCATGATAGTTAGAAAATTTCTAGGTGCATTTTGCAGTATTTTCCTAGGAGTGGTGTGAAAGGAAGAATGGGTGGATGTATTCTGTGAAACGGTGAGAAAACAGGGATCTGTGAGAATTTCATTTTAGTATTTAAGGTCCTGGGTTGGAGGTGGAAGAAATCATGAGCTCTCCACCAGTGGTGGAGATGGAACTCCTGGAGTCATTTGAATATAAGCAGAAGGGTGGGGTGAGTTCTGGAACTAGGAAGAAAAAGAGATGAGGAAGACAATCAAAGGATAACTGAGTGGAAGGCACCAGGAGGAAGACAATAGACAAATGAAAGATGGACTTTGGAGGTAGCTTCCTTGTAAAAAGGGACAGGGTGAAAGTAAAGATAGAATACAAAAACAAGTGAGGCTATTATAACTATAAACATTTTAAGAAGATGAACTAGGAATATTAGAGTGAGTGACTAACATTTTTCATATAGAGTAGACTCTACAACCAGTTGTGGGCATATTTTTAATGGATTTTTTTGGGTTGTGGAATACTTAAACCCTACAGCATTATGGACAGTTTGTATTTTCCAGTCAATACCATTGCTTAGGTCTTTGTATTTTCTCAATTACATATATCCCTGGAGTAGCGAGTTTTCTACCATGGCAACTGTGTCATTGTTATATAATTATTCACTTATCCATGAAATAGAAGTTTATTTATTTATTTTTTAAATAGGATATGAAGGAATAAGGCCAAAAAAAAAAAAAACACAAAAACAAAAAGGGAGGAGAATTATTCTGGAAATATATTGGTGGTGGGGGGGGCAAGAAAGAGGGGACTTGCCATCAGAAAACAGATCTAGTTGTTTATATAAAATTGGAGGTGAGTTGAGAATAGCTAGAGAACCAAAACTTCTGAAAAATAATAAAGATAGTTTGAGAGGGAATTCTGGAGTAATGGAACTGTTCATTACCTTGACCTGAGTGCTGATTCCATGGGTGCTTTCCTACCTTAAAAGTCACTGAGCCAAACAATATTTACACATTTTGCTGTATATAAATTATATCTCAATTTTTAAAATGTGGGGAGAGGAAAAACCTACTTGAACTTTAATGGGTGCTCCAGACAGAGATATTTTGTTATCTACTAGATACATACCTAGTAACATCTTTGATGTTACTTTTTAAACGTTCTATAAAGTGATGCCTTAGGAAGAACAGGTAGCCAATACAATTCATTTATAGCTGTCAAGAGTGGAAATTTCCCAACACTAACCTCTGTCTCAGATTCCTGCTGTCGCTGCCGCACTGTTAGTTGGTATCAGCAGGGGGTTAACAGCGCTCAGTTTAACCTTGCTATTTGTACTCTGTTTTGAATTTTTGTCTCTTTCCTCATTTACCTTCCTTACATGGATTTCCCATTTTAAAGATCATGTCTGCACCCTGGGGTGTGGACAGTGAAAGACTAGTGCAGATAAGCACACAATAAAAGCACATTTAAAGATAATGTGAAGCTACTAGACCTTTCTTTTATTGCCAGGAACGTGGTGAAAATCATAGGAACAAGAGAAAAATTGAGTAAGCCTACTCATGCTGTTACTTTCCATGAGGGTTATAAACCTATTTAAAATGTATAAGAACTATATGGGTATGGATTAATTATAGATTATATATCCAGGTGTAGGGACATCTCTGTAACTGCTCTGTTCTACAGCTGGCAGTGGACAGAGGGACATCTCATCAGGGACACTTCTTTTCCTTCTCCCATATTAAAATTATGGAATCTCTTATGGCCAGAGACTGTATCTACCACCACTCTTCCAATTTCATTCCTCTCTCACCGCTACCTCAGTTTTTCTATCTTGTTAATGCTGAGTCCATCCTGTTCAAAAGACAGTCTTCAGTAGCAGGATAGGGAGGAAAGGATGACTTTAAGGGGGGTGTCTTCACTCCCCCCTCCCCCTGTGGAAGCTGTTTCCTCTGGGTAGATCTCCGTGGATTCCTGGTGAACCTAAAAACTCACTACTCTTATGAATTGTCTTTGTCTTTCTCTGAGTGAGTAGTGAGTAAAAGACCTGGTTGATGGAAAGGAAAGATGACTCAACTTCTGGGAGTTCCGTAAGAACAGGCATAATAGGACACTATTCAGTGGACTTTAAACAGGAGGGCGATCCAGACTCTCAGACCTCAATCCCTTCCATTTCCAGCCACTGGTTTACACAGCTCCAGCATACCCTTCCTCTAGTTTGGAGCCCAGGAGTCCACTGATTTACACAGCCGCAGTGTACCTTCCTCTAGTTTGGAGCCCAGGAGTCCACTGGTTTACAGAGCTCCAGCGTACCCTTCCTCTAGTTTGGAGCCCAGGAGTCCACTGGTTTACACAGCCCCAGTGTACCTTCCTCTGGTTTGGAGCCCAGGAGTCCACTGGTTTACACAGCTCCAGCGTACCTTCCTCTAGTTTGGAGCCCAGGAGTCCACTGGTTTACAGAGCTCCAGCGTACCCTTCCTCTAGTTTGGAGCCCAGGAGTCCACTGGTTTACAGAGCTCCAGCGTACCCTTCCTCTAGTTTGGAGCCCAGGAGTCCACTGGTTTACAGAGCTCCAGCGTACCCTTCCTCTAGTTTGGAGCCCAGGAGTCCACTGGTTTACACAGCCCCAGTGTACCTTCCTCTGGTTCGGAGCCCAGGAGTCCACTGGTTTACAGAGCTCCAGCGTACCCTTCCTCTAGTTTGGAGCCCAGGAGTCCACTGGTTTACAGAGCTCCAGCGTACCCTTTCTCTAGTTTGGAGCCCAGGAGTCCACTGGTTTACACAGCCCCAGTATACCTTCCTCTGGTTTGGAGCCCAGAAGTCCACTGGTTTACACAGCTCCAGCGTACCTTCCTCTAGTTTGGAGCCCAGGAGTCCACTGGTTTACAGAGCTCCAGCGTACCCTTCCTCTAGTTTGGAGCCCAGGAGTCCACTGGTTTACACAGCCCCAGTGTACCTTCCTCTGGTTTGGAGCCCAGGAGTCCACTGGTTTACACAGCTCCAGCGTACCTTCCTCTAGTTTGGAGCCCAGGAGTCCACTGGTTTACAGAGCTCCAGCGTACCCTTCCTCTAGTTTGGAGCCCAGGAGTCCACTGGTTTACAGAGCTCCAGCGTACCCTTCCTCTAGTTTGGAGCCCAGGAGTCCACTGGTTTACACAGCCCCAGTGTACCTTCCTCTGGTTTGGAGCCCAGGAGTCCACTGGTTTACAGAGCTCCAGCGTACCCTTCCTCTAGTTTGGAGCCCAGGAGTCCACTGGTTTACAGAGCTCCAGCATATCCTTCCTCTAGTTTGGAGCCCAGAAGTCCACTGGTTTCATCTGCGTGTACCATGCACTCTGCTAGGTGTTAGAGACAGCAAAGTGGGCAGAAAAAAAAAAAAAAAAGTTGAGGGAAACCCAGCCTTCACTGTTTGTAGCAGGGACACATGAATTCTGTTATCCCAAGTGGGAATTCTAAAAAGGATTTCTCCTGAAATACATTGCTTTGTGATTAGGGATTATGATAACTCGGGTATTATACTGTAATATTATAGTATAGTAGGTTAGGGTGATATTTTAAAAGCTGTCACTTAAAGATGTCACTTTGATGACTAGGGTGAGCCTGACACAAGCCATGGTAATTTTCAACTGGACAATTGAAAAGGAAGACAAAAGGAGAATTGGTGAATTCAAATTGTTATGTTGGTGAAGAATATGCGGACTGCTAGAAAAATGAACAAACCAGTCTTGGAAGAAGTACAGCCAGAATGTACCTTAGACCCTCCGAGGATGGTGACTCTTCATCTCGCTGTTTGGCCATGTCATTAGGGAAGACTAATCCCTAGAAAAGCACATTATGTTTGGTAAAGTAGAAGGCCAACGAAAACGAGAAAAACCCTCAGTGAGATGGATTGACACAACAGCTGAAACAATGGGTTCCGACATACGATCAGGAAGACGGCGCAGGACAGGCAACATTTTGTTCCCTTATGCATAAGGTCGCTGTAAGACTGAGCTGACTTGATTGGTAACTGACAACAGGATCATATATATCCTGGCTGATACCCGCTGTCCTTGCATAGTAATTATTAAAATATCACCCCCTTTTATTCCATAAAAGTTTGTATGATAAATTATATGATTATAACCCGAAGCCTGGTGCCGCAGGGGTTAAGAGCTCGGCTGCTAACCACTTTGAATCCACCAGCTGCTCCTTGGAAACCCTGTGGGGCCATTCTGCTCTGCCCTGTAGGGTTGCTGTATGTCAGAATCAACTCAATGGCAACGGTTTTTTGGGGTTTATAGTTGTAACAAAAATAGACTTTTTAGAGAAGAGAGGTATTAACTAAAAAAGGTGAGAATATCAATATATAGCTTCAGGTATTTCAAAGTTGTTGTAGTGGCAGTGACGTTTAAAAATATCCTAACTGTAAATGTTCGTTGAAGGCGGCCTGGTGGCACAGCACTCAGGTCCTGACCGAAAGGTTGGTGGCTTGAACCCGCCCAGCAGCTCTGTGGGTGAAAGACCTGGCAGTCTGCTTCTGTAAAGATTACCAGAAAAGCCCGGAACCCACTGCTGTCGAGTTGATTCTGACCTTTCGGCTACCAGCCGAGCCCCTAACCACTGCACCACAGTGAAGATTACTGCCTAGAAAATCCTACGGGGCAGTTCTGCTCTGTCACGTGGGGTCGCCGTGAGTCGAAATCGACTTGAAGGCATCCAGCAACAAAATGTCCATCGAATGTTCTTTAGAACAAAACAACTTTTTGGAAAAAAGGGTGATTGCTACTATGACGTAATTCCTACATGGTGCCAAAGCACCTAATCTAATATTTAAGATAGTCAAATGTGATGCATAAAATTTTTGTAACAGAATGGGTCAGCATCTCAGTTAGGAACTTCAGCTTTTAGAGTAAAATTGAATGTTTAAATTTTCCTTTTTCCCACTTATAATTAAAGTTAATGAATCATGAGCCTTCATTTAACATTGCTTAACCCATGTAAAATATAGAAAACAAATAATGATTAAAAACAGAGGTATTGTTTTTAGGAGATAAATGCTTTATATTTGTCTTTTTAATTTACCTTTTAAAAAGATAGATTACTTCATGTAAATTATTTTTCACATTTAAATGAATAGGTATGAAGTCGAGCAAGTAAAACATATCTTAGTAAGAAAACAATTTATTTTCTGATTTAATACTAATCAACCATTGCTAATGTGCTATAAAATCCCACTTAGGAGAGATACTAACTCCAATTATTAAAGTTAATGGCCTACAGTTGCCTCATCTTGCCTTAGTCTAGGATATTAAGCAGGCAGAACCCATAATTTAATTATCACCTGTTAATATTGGCTCTCAGTTCATTTCTTTCCTTTCAGGATGAAGCTTTAGTGATGAGCCAATTAAAAGCTATTATCTTCCTACTCAAAACACCAGCCTGCTAGCTACACCCACAGTTGACAGACCTGCTGGGACTTTCAGGATGGAACTTGGTGCTGCTTGCCTTTAGGGATTGCTCAATTAAAGGAAATGGCTATTTTTGTCCATTTATATTTCTAATTTTTTAAACTTCCAAGCTTTTATGAAGATGGTATCTTTGAAAGATATATTTATATACCTTAAAGGCAATTAGAGAGGGATACTATTCTACCATAATAGGCAGAACCAAAAAAGAAACCTAGACTCTTACTTCTATTTGGACACGTAAACCCCTTGCCGTCATGTGGATTCTAAGTCATAGCAACCCTATAGGACAGAGTAGAACTTCCTCATAGGGTTTCCAAGGAGTGGCTGGTGGATTCATACTACCAACCTTTTGGCTAGCAGCTGAGCTCTCAACCACTGTGCCACCAGGGCTCCTTGGACATCATAAGGTATAACAAACGTTACAGAATGTGGTACAACAAGAGGGTTACCTCATCAAATCCCACTGAGATGCACTAGAGAAACATGCAGTCATTTTACAGGAAATTATTAGAAATTTAAATTTTGTCGCTTGTACCCTCCTGATATATGTACCGTTCCACTGAAATCTAATTTTATCAATTCACTCATGGGAATCAAACTCTGGGAAATTAATTTGTGCTAACCAAACTCAGAAGAGGTTGATTTATAAACTAGTGAATCACTTTTTAATTTATCGTGGGAATGTTACCAGATCCAAGAACCAGAAAAATTCACCAGGTGTGTTTGAGTTCCCACTGCCCTCAGTGTAGACATTACAGTGAATACCAAGGGGAGAAACAGCCTCAGTGAATTTATAACCTGGTTGGAGGGCTTAGACCACAAACCAACCAAAACCAAACCCAGTGCCATCAGGTCGATTCTGACTCATAGCGACCCTATAGGACAGATTAGAACCGCCCCATAGAGTTTCCAAGGAGCGCCTCAGGGATTCGAACTGCCAACCTCTTGCTTAGCAGCCATAGCACTTAATCACTACACCAGCAGGGTTTCCGGCTTAGACCACAGTAGGTAAAATACGAGTTAGGCTACAGTGAAAGTCAGGAGTGATGTCTCATTTCCTTCTGCTAGGTGGACTGTCAGTTGGGGAACCATATTACACGTTAGGTGGATTTTTTTAGTTGATGTGTTTTAAGGAATATTTTTTTCAAGCCACTATTGGTTAATGAATTGTCTTTTTCTTTTTCTCTGCATGTTTCTGGGTAAAGAACCAGGACTTGCCCTCTATAATGAGCACATCTTTGCTCATACATACGCTATAGATGTACAGCCAGAGCTGTAAAGCTCTGTGTCTAGATCCTTGAAAACTCCATGCTCCCTGCAGTTACCACCTCAGCTTCTGTATTTCTGTACTGTATGGTCTCAGCTAACTTGGAGGTTAATTCCGAAGTTAACACAAGAGGGAAAATTTATATATAGCCAGTGTGCTCTTAAAATCCCACAAGTAGCCTATAAATTAGAGTAATGCGACTTTAGTAAAACAGTGTTCAGCAATATGAATGTTTAGTAGAACATGATATGTAATAACGAGTACATAAAGTGTCTTCATTGCAGCAATTTAATTTGGAGGGGTATTTTAATAAAGGTGTTTTTGTAAATATGTATACATATACAGAGAGAGAGACAGCCATAGTTAGTCCTTGGTATGTACCCTACTACTAGGCAGAAAGTTGGCAGTCCATCCAGAGACACTGTGGAAGACAAGCCTGGTGACCTGCTTCCGAAAGAAAGGTCACAGCTTTGGAAACCCTGTGGAGCAATTCCACTCTGACACACGGGTCACCATGAATTAGAATCAACTCGGTGGCAACTAACAGTATTTTGTATAGGTGTGTTTGTGTGTAATGCAAATCCTCTGTCATAATATTCGTATTTGCAGTTTTCTTCTATTTATTAGATCTTAGGTGGGCCACTGTCTAACAAAATGTTCTGGAGTACCTGTCTTTCACATCACAAGATGAGTGTGCTTCTTTTGAGGAGCTTTCCTATAATCGGTTTATTTTATACGTTTCGTGTCAATTTCTATTAACTTCAGTCACAGACATGGATCCTAGATTTGGAGGTTAAATGTCAGTAGTCCTACTCTTTTTTAATTACTTTGTTCCCCAACATGTACCATGCCGCTGGCTGGCATTGGGCCTGTGTTCTGTCTCTGATTATGGATAGGATAAAGCTGAACGAGCCTACAAGGAAGTCAGACCCTTTGACCTTGATGTCATTTGCAGTGCACTCAGTCAGCTGAGCCTCAGCACCCCATACCTGGAAGAATGACAGAGTCGTTTCGTTTGGCAAGGACACTGGGTCAGGAGTAGTTTTGTGTGTATGTTTTAGCTTGCATCTCAAGTGTGTTACTGTGTGGTTTTCTTCACTGTAATAGTAATTTTTAACGATAGTGTTGATAGCACTAATTGTTCCCTGATCATCCTCACAGTGAGGTAGGTAAATGTAGATAATATTTCTGCCTTTAGGAGACCAAAGTTTGAAGACTTTGCAAAAGCCTTGATTTTAAAGCCAGTGGCAGAGCTAGACCTGAATTTATGACTGTGAGTTTGCCCCATCAGATTGATCAGTGGTCTCTTGATTAGATCACGCCATTCTGGAGAATATCGAGGGGACCTGTTGAAAGATGGTTTCTAGGATCTGGCATTGAACATGTGTGAGCTCAGGCTCTGGGATCCAGCAATTGAGCGTGAATTTCACCTGTTGCACTTATTGGCTGGGTGACCTCCACCAAATTAAACCTTCCAAGCCTCAGTTCCTCATCTCCTTTAGAGTTTTTGAGACAATTAAATGAAACAATATTAGATAAAGTACTTAGCATAGTACCCTCGTATATGATGAGTCTGTTATTATTTGTGTTTTTTTTTTAATCTTAATAAGGATATTTGAAATTTCAAGTTTTCAACAGATATTATATATGTCTCTTATATGTGCATGAGTCAAAATTGACTGGACGACAGTGAGTTTGGTTTTTTTGGTATATGTGCATGTACATTGGCAAATGAAACCTTTACTAAATTCAGTTTTTCTCCCTAGGAATTACCTATATATATAAAACTACCTGTATGCTCATGGAGACCCACGTAACCACTTCTACGATATTTTTATACAAATAACGTGAGCCTTCTGCGTGCGTTTGTTGGCTGTGCCCTCCCCCCGTGAGACACTCTCACAAGCTCCACCATGCCAATACTCTTCTACATGTTGCTGTAAAAAAAAAAAAAAGCGTTCACCCAAAACACAATAATAATTAAAAAAAAAAAAAAAATTAGCATACCACACTTACAGAAGTCCCTCGAGTGGGGAGGGTGTAGCTGGCAAACAAATGCAGAAGGTGAGCGTCAAGACCAAAAAACCAAATCCAGTGCCGTCGAGTCGATTCCAACTCATAGGTGAGCGTTATTTGTGTAAAAATATGGTATTCCCAATACCTATTTTTGATATTTTAAAGCTTATTATCCCTCCTGTAACAGTTTCTGAATCTGCTATTACATAAAGTATATTATTACAGTTGAGAGGTATTAAAAGCAGAACAGGAAACCACACAAATTTCTTAAAATAAGAATACAGAGTAAGCTCAGACACATGTTGTTTATGTATGTATCTAAAAGGGAAATATAATCAGGGAGTAGAATATACTCAAAACTAACCACAAATGATGAGTAAAACAAATACCACCGTTTACCTTAAAATTACTCACATCTTACTTTCATTAGTATATGCAGGAATTTGATTAAAATACTCACAAAATTTTTTCAAAGCTGCTACGTGTGCCCCAACCGAATAATTCTGCTGTAGTGTAGATTATACCCTAAAACATATACCTGAAGCTGAATATGTGGGACTGCTTTGTCCTTCCAAGCCACAAAAGCCTGCATCCTATGTGACCAAACTCTGTCCTCTGCAGGTACAAACCCATGCTTCTCAGAGCTTGGTATATGAGCTGTTGGTGGCACATGTACATGTATTCAAACTGTTTGTAAGTAGCTCTCAAGTTCTTCTATTCATGGAGAATAAATTTCATGATCACCTGTTAAATTCGCCGGTGAATTGTCTTTTGTTTTTGAATTGATAAAGTTTCTCTTTGAGATGCATTTACTTACGTTTTAAAAAGGTGTTGATTAAAAAGTTCAGGATGAAAACTAGTATGGAAATAGGGCAAAAAACACAAATGTTACATGCAGTTGGCTGAAGTTTTAGAGACTCTGACCTAAGCAAACCAAAACCAAACCCACCGCCAAGTGGAGTCAGTTCCAACTCATAGCGACCCTTTAGGACAGAGTAGAACTTCCCCACAGAGTTCCGAAGGCCGTAGTCTTTGCTGAAGCAGACTGCCACATCCTCCTCCTGTGGAGCTGCTGGGGGGTTCAAACCATTGAGCTTTTGGTTAGCAGCTGAGTGCTTTAACCACTGTGCCACCAGGGCTCCGGTAAACAAAGGTGGATAATTGATAACATTTTAACTTAAATATTTTTGATATACAAGTTTTACTTAATAATATTAATAGTTATCTTATTTGACAAATCTCAGTGACTCCTTTTAACTATTGCGTTTTTAGTTGCATTGATTTGTGGACGTTTGTGCAAATTCTGTGTTGTGATCTATACACTCTTAGTGACTGAAGTGTTTCCTCTAAAAGTAGTACTGCTATATATATCTTTTGGGTGGATGGCTTTCAAAAAATGCGTTGATACTTATTGTATTGTCATGAGATTGAATATCTGTGGCCAGTAAGAGAAATTTTAAAGTACATAGTTAAAAAGTAGCTCTTCACACCTGAAGAAATGTTCTCGTGTTTCCCCGTTTCTTCAAAATTATGTATTTATTGAGCTCTTCTATCTCAGCCATGATGCTGAACTCTTTTAAGTGTAGAGTGGTAAATCAAATAGACTTGATTCCTACCCTTCTGAACCATTCAGCTAATAGCCGAGGTGGACATTAGACAGTTCAACACACTTCTCTGAGGAGGTATTAAATTGAAAATCTAAAGAGCAAGAGGTGGAGTGAGGTCCAAGCAGAAGGATCAAATGCAGAGATCTGAGTTGTTGGCCTGTTCAGCAGGAGCTTTTGTGAACAAGAGGAAGAGTAGTGAGAGATCAGACTGGAAAGGTAGACAGGACCAGTTTGGGAGTCTTCCTTCTAGATGTTATCTCTTTATAATAAGTTAACTCTCAGTGAAACTACAGTAGAGCAAAAGTTGTCGGTTTATCTTGAATATAAAGGAAAGAAATACTAAGAAATTTGAGTACCATGAAAAATTCCATTAAATTGCTAAGCTTCTCCATTAAGAATAAAAACAACAGCATCATTTTGTTGAAATTGCCACAAAAAGGGTCTCTAACTGCTCAACTTACCTAGGTTTCTACAGGCAGATGGCCCTTGGGGAGGTGCCATAGGAATTCCCTTCAATCTGTAACAATGCTTTGAATTTCCCACTCCTTCCCAGTTTGAGGAAACTGCTGCCTGTAACCACAGTGCCACACCTGTCATGTTCTCCCTTGAATCTAGGAAGAAAATGCAGAACCGGGTCCTTAGTGACAGTGGAAAGAAGAGGGAAGAAGAAGGGGAGGCTGGGAAGAAGAAGAAGAGGCTGGGAAGAAGAAGGAGAGGCTGGGAAGAAGGAGAGGCTATTCAAGGATAACTTCTCTCTTGGGTTCAGTCCTTTCATTTCTTCTCCAACAGGACTCCCTGCCCTATGCGTTTTCTTCATATTTAACACACACATGGTAACCTGTTATGTTCAACACTCTACAGCCTTTGTCAGATAAGAACTTCCTGAGAATTGGCGTC
Organism: Elephas maximus indicus; assembly: GCF_024166365.1. Taxonomy (NCBI): domain Eukaryota; kingdom Metazoa; phylum Chordata; class Mammalia; order Proboscidea; family Elephantidae; genus Elephas; species Elephas maximus. The sequence continues at coordinate 16,319,923 of NC_064845.1, read as the reverse complement.
CCTGACCTTTATCCTCTGTAGTCGAATTTTCAGCTTCCTTTTTTTTTTGGGCCCCATTCCTTACTTCAGCTCTCTAGGAGTACTTATGCACCTACAGTCAATGATTTTGATCTGGGGGTTCTTGGTCTGTATAAATGGTGTACATACCTTGCTTGTATTGTACTTTTGAGTATACCTTCCCTTGATTCAGAATTGGATTCTCCAATGATACTCTGTATTTCAGGTACATTATGGTGTAAATGATTTTTTAGGAACTATTGTGGGAAAGATTCCCACATTTATGAAGTAATTGGGTAAGTGGATTCCAGACCCTAAGCAGCTAAGGTCGATAGACCAAGTTTTGAAATATAATGAGTTTAAAAGTTGGGAACTGCTTGAACTAAACTATATTCTCATTTTCAGTGTTCCTGTTCTGTGCAACTTGTGAGTCCACAGTGTTGTCATTGATGGTTTGTTGATGTTAGTGAATAGAGCCTCCATGTGTCCTGCCCTCATAACTGAAAAGGGTACTTTATTTAATTCTTATATCCTAATAAAGATTTCATATAGTACTTCTTTAAATCTGCCTATTGATCTCTTGTTTTTATCTTCCGACATTAAAAACAGTCTGAAGGTTATATACTCAGGGTACTTGATTATATAAATTAAAACTGAGAAGGGTAAGGTTAAGGTGTACGTTAGCATGGGATTCAAAGCAGATGGTCATTTGTGATCTCTTTCTAGGAAAATGTGAAAATAAATGTGTAGAAATGTATTCTGGCAGCAAGGTGAGAAAAGCGATCCAGTATTCCATTAAATCTATAAGTTTTACTGTCCGTGGGGGAAAGGAAATGTCAAATGATCATAAACCATTATTTTATGGAACTATCTCAGAGGAATATAGGCCTGGTATGTTCTTCTTTTTTTCCAAGTATAGGATCAAATTGCTTTAGGGAAAACATCTGTGAGGTGCTGAATGTTGTGTGTGAGTCATTCCTTAAGACCCCTCCTTTGCTCTGCATGGCCTTCCTGCCAGTACCCTGACTGGGTAAAATTCAGGTAAAGAGAATATCCCTTGTCCTCCTCAATTTATTAATGTCAGGAAGGGGTGAACTACTTCATGAAAGATACTGTATGGCATCTTATGAATGTAATTTGGAAGATTCCTGCTGGTATTTTTTCCATCGCTGAGAATTCAGTTCACAGTCAATTTATTCTCATTAGGACATGATTTTAGAGCTCTCAATTTCTTTAAAAGTGTTAAAAACCAAAGATGTCACTATAAGGATTAAGGTGCGCCTGACCCAAGCCATGGTATTTTCCATCAAAAAAAAAAAAAAAAAAATTTTTTTTTTTTCATATACATGCGAAAGCTGGACAATCAATAAGGAAGACCAAAGAAGAATTGATGCCTTTGAATTGTGGTGTTGGTGGAGGGTATTGAATATACCATTGATTGCCAGAAGAAGGAACAAATCTGTCTTGGAAGAACTGTAGCCAGAATGCTCTTTAGAAGCAAGGATGGTGAGACTTCATCTCACTTACTTTGGACCTGTTGTCAGTCCCTGGAGAAGGACAGGGTCAGGGAGAAAGAGGAAGACCTTCAATGAAATGGATTGACACGGTGACTGCAACAGTGGGCTCAGGCATAACAGCAATCATGAGGATGGCGTGGGACCAGGCAGTGTTTCGTTCTGTTGTACGTAGGGTCGCCATGAGCTGAAACCCACTCTGTGGCAGCCGAGGACATCAACAGCAAGAAGTTTCATATATGCTTATTTTCTTTTAGATAAAAATAAAAGTTTTTTTTTTGTGTGTGTGTGTGGGTATAGTGTTGGTTGTATTAGAAAATATGTTTTTTAATGTCGATTTCCCAGTGTTAAAGATTTGGAGAGTGGAGAAAGATGTAGATTGAGGAGGTGGAAGAGGGTGTAGGGGAGGCTGCTGACCACAAGAAATCTCACAGGTTATGTTGGTCTGAGGATTCTTTTCCACCCTCTTGCTCTTTCTCAATCCTTGGGATAACTTATTCTAACATAAGAATAATAATTACATAACCCATTTTTTAAAACAGCTGTTGCAGCCTGAGATATTAATTTAAAAAAAGGGCAAGTCACAAAAGGCATTGTAATCCATGTTAAGGAGTTTATGCTTTATCTGAAGGCAAAAGAATAGCTGCAGAGTTTTTTAAGTAAGAGTAACATTTTCAGGTCGGAGTTTTGGGAAGTACTGGCAGAACTGGAAGGATGGATTTGAAGGAAGAAAAGTAGAAGCGGGAAGAGTGGGTAGGCTATTACTGCATTCGTAGGGGTGAGAAATGATTGTATGCAGAGTAGGAAGAGTAAAGGACTGGGGGTTTTGACTTAAGCCATGAGTAGATGGTATGTATGTTTCTGTTTTTTTTAAGAGTGATAGAGTGGTAATTCAACTTTGAACATACTGAGTTTGAGGTGTCTTTGGGACATCCAAGCGGAAATGTTAGTAGGTGATCGAACACATACATTAGCCAACATAGAGGAAAGAGCTGGGAGTATGGATTTGGAAGTCCAGGTGGAAGAAAGTGATTGAATACAGGGAAGCAGGTGAAGTTACCAATGACAAGTCTATAGAGTGAAAGAGAAGTTAACTGGCTTTCAAGAGAGGAGTGGATGAAGTAGTTAGGGCTTCTAATTCCCCCTTATTGATGAAAATAAAAGCGTTTGAAAGGAAATTAATAATAACTTTTAAAGTACCTGCCCTTTTCCAATTTATATTTCAAAATATTCTCGAAAGTTTTCAACTAATTCCTCATCCACTGTAATAAAGTTCTTCGTCCCACTTAGTAAATTGCCCTTTTTCATGCTGTTTATATAAAATCATCCTTTTGTTTGTGTTGAAGCCGTTGTTCATACACTGTGTCCCTGTTTGCCAGCAATTGTTCTAAAATCATGTTCTTTTCAATAGCTTTGCGGCAAAGGGATCACTTAATTTCTGACTATTGTAGTCCCTTCTTTCTTCTGTTTTGTCTAATTACTAGTCTTATATTGCAGTGGTTATCTGTCTTTTCTCATAGCAAATGTCCATTATTTTAGGTGTATCACGGGTTAAGTTGACACCTCTGGGCCAGTCTGTGAACCTATTTATTGTTTCTCTGGGAAAATGTGTTCTGAGTTTCTGTTGCTTATTTTGAAGAAATACTTGAGGTGTAACCTTCTTGTAAATTAGGAGACTGGCTCTATCTATAAAATACAGCTTCTTATGGACACTTATTTGTCCCAGCCTTCCCTCCTTTCTTAAAGTTTGATGATATACCCTTATGGCACTGGATTTTTAACTAAATTATTCCATATTATCGTGCCATTATAACTTGCTCATAGATAAACAAACAAGGAAATAGTTTGTGTGCCCATCAATGAATGCGTTATTTCTAATAGGATGATATAAAGCAGACAAGGTTTTAATTTCATGTCACAGAAAAGGATTAATAAATTAACTCCACAGTTTATCCACTTAACATGCTCCTAGTGTTTTCTTATACTGGAGAAGAGAGAAACCTTTTGACATTGGAAAATTAACCCTTTGGGCATTTGATGTTACTTTTAAAACCAAACCAACGTAACTTTAATTTCTGTTAAAATGAGTGATTAAGGTTGTTGATACCTTGATAAGATCCTATTTCTGGTAGTGTTTGTGAATTGCTTTAAAGAAAAGGCTAATTCATCTTTTTCATCATGGTTTCATTAAATTGTCCTTTGATTTGAATTGCAGCGATTATTTGTACTCTCTGTCGCTGTTAACAAGCAACTGTTTGAGAATCATGTTCTTTTCAGTAGCTTGGCTGCAAAGGGCTCGCTTCATTTCTGGCTGTTGGAGTCACAGGAACAACTGTTTACCGCTGCCCAGAGCTGTGTCTTAGCATTGGATGCTGTGACTCAGTGTGCCCTTAGAACACTCCTTCTGTCCTCCTGGTTCATGGTCTCCCCAAGTGAGATCACCATGCAGCAGCTGCCTGGACAGCCTTCTGCCGTCTATTTTCAGTAGTGTTATATATCTTCCCACATTGCTTCAAGGATGATAAACTGGCTGGACTCCAGGGCTTGTGCCGTAATCCTGCTTTGTCATTTAATGTTAAGTGCATCTCACAGCTGACACTGATGAAACAGCTTAAGAAATCAGATATGATCTCTGGCAGAGCTAAATCTCACTTTTGTATGCAGGATTAGGTTCTGTTTTGATCAGCTTCAGGGCAAATATTTGTATTCTTTCTAATATATGTGTCAACATCTTTTCTACTCATCAGTCCATTCTCTCATACTTTTGACTCCTGAGATGCATTAAACAAAACAAACAAAAAACCTATTGCCATTGAGTCGATTTTGACTCATAACGACTCTATAGGACAGAGTAGAACTCCCTAGGAGTTCCAAAGTTACAATCTTTAAGACTGCCACATCTTCCTCCCCCAGAGCAGCTGCTGGGTTTGAACTGCCAACTTTTCGATTAGCAGTTGAATGCTTAACCACTGCACCACCACGAATCCTTCTGAGATGCATTACTGATCTGTTCGTACCAAACCATACCTGTTGCCATCGAGTCGATTCCAACTCATAGGGATCCTACAGGACAGAGTAGAGCTGCCCCATAGAGTTTCCAAGGAGCGCCTGGTGGATTCAAACTGTTGACCTTTTGGTTAGCAGCTATAGCTCTTAACCATTATGCCACCAGGGTTTTACTCATCCGTATTTGGGCTGAAATCTGTACCCTCAGAACAAACTCAATTCAACTGGTGTGGTTTAAGCCACAAATTCTGCTCCATCAGCATATATTCTATTATTGTCATATCAAAATGCGTAGACATGTCCTTTTAAAGTTTAAAAAAATTCTCCCCAACGTAAGAGTCAGTTTACCTGCCACTCATAATGGTTTCTTTCTGGCATCCTTACTCGGCTTGATAGGGACATTGTATGAATAGTAGCCAACATATGGCTAATTTCCAAAATGTAAAGATAATTCACGTCGTTGCTTTCCCACTTCTGTATCTCTGACACCAGCCACCCACATGGCACTTTCTCCTGACCCTAACCACCCACAGTTGGGTCTACACAAGTTAGGATTCTGTCCTTCCAGCCCCTGCCAAATAGGCAAATGCCGGCCTCTCTGCTGGTTCTCACTGCCTGCAGTGGGTTGGATAATTCGCCAGAATGACTCACAGAACTCACAGAGACTATTATCTACATGTACAGTTAGCCATTTATTACAGCCAGAAAAGATACAAGCTTAGAGATGCATCAGGCAAGGTCTGGGAGAGTTCCTAGCAGTGGGTCTGCATTGTGTCTAGGGACCTTCACTCCCTTTACTGTGCATGGACATTCTCATAGATGCAGGAGGCCCCAAAGAGTGTGCTCCAAGGTCCTGGGTCCCCTAGCCTTTGGGGCCTCAGTGAATATGAATGTCTCGGAGTTTAATGCATAGTTAACGTCTCTTCAGTCCATGGAATATGTATGCCTGCATCAGGCCCCCCTGCCTCCCTCTGTAGCCTCTACCTGCCCAACTGTCTTGGAAAACAAAGGCATCTTGATTGTTCAGGTTATTTCCAGAAACCAGAGTCAAAGGGCCAAACCAAATTCTTTGTTCCACAGACAGAGACTTAAAAATCTTTGCGAATTAGGAGCTGTTTATAGGAAACAGGGAAAAAAAAAATCTCAAAAAGTGCTAAAAAGAAAGAAAGCAGGTCAATCAATATGTTACTTTAACCTACAAATTATAACAGAACCAGAATACCACAATCATTATAGTTTTAACGATTGTAAGACTTGGTTTAATTTGGTTTACTATATAACCAGTCTCCTCATATGCATGCGAAAGCTGGACAGTGAAAGGAAGACAGAAGGATTGATGCATTCAGATTTGTGGTGTTGGATATATTGGATATACTTACTGCCAGAAGAACAAACAAATCAATCTTAGAGGAAATACTAAGAATGCTCCTTAGACGTGAGGATGGCAAGACTTTGGACATGCCATCAGGGAAGCCCAGTGGCAGTAAAGGACATCATGTTTGGTAAAGTAGAAGACCGGTGAAAAGAGTAAAACCCTCAATGAGATGGAGTAACAAGAGAGCTGCAACAGTGGACTCAAACATACCAAGGGCCATGAGGATGGCACAGGACCCAGCAACTTCTCATTCTGTAACATATAAGGTCTCCATGAGTCAGAATCAACTCGTTGATATCTAACAGTGGCAACAAAACAACATATAGCCAATACTTAGCCCTTATATTAGGAATAGCTTTATAAATAATTGAACAAACATGTTCTTGCCTTTATTTTATTTATGGAAACTCACAAAACATCCTGAAAAATTACTCCTAACTTGAAGCAAAATTATCCAATTTGAATTTGATTACATCTTATCTATATCTGGTAAAGCAGAAAATGAATGATTAAACAGCAAAAGCTGTCAGCAAGGAGGATAAGAAGAAAACCAAGGACATGGACAATCTACAGATTGTATCAGCTTGCCTTGAATGTTTGCTGTTTACTCTGGTGGTTCAGTTCAAATCCATCTGCTGCTCCTTGGAAAGCCTATGGGGTAGATCCACCCTGTCCTATAGGGTCACTATGTGAGCTACTCTTAAATGATTCCCACCTTTAGGTCATTGTCAACATCATTGCCAAATTAAGTCCTTCAGTTTCTAAATGTTCTCATTAGTGACTTTCGAATCAATGCAAACTGTCAATTAAGGATGTTGCCACAGTCATTTCCTTAATTGGTTGCAGACTTTGGGCTGAAACTCATAATCCAAAATTGTTGCTCAAAATAGTTGCTTTAGGGGGGAAAAAGACTTCAGTCTTTACAAGAATTAAATGTTCTATTGTTCTTTAATAAATAGAAGATAATCCAAATCAACTTGCCCAGGTCACTTAGGTTTTACATTAATGAGGTTTTAGTATGTATTTTCATGATTATTGAGGTCATAAAAAAGTTTCATTTTGTGGAAGAGATGGCTTTGGATGGTGTCTTAGTCATCTAGTGCTGCTGTAACAGAAATACCACAAGCGGGTGGCTTTAACGGACAGAAGGTTATTCTCTCATAGTCTAGCAGGCTAGAAGCCCGAGATCGTGGCGTCAGCTCCAGGGAAGGCCTTCTCTGTTGGCTCTGGAGGAAGGTCCTTGTCCTCAGTCTTTCCCTGGACTAGAGCTTTTCTGTGTGGGAACCTTGGGTCCAAAGGATGCTGTCTGCTCCCGGCACTGCTTTCTTCGTGGTATGAGGTCGGTCCCCCTGTCTCTCTGCTTGCTTCTCTCTTTTATATCCCAGAAGAAATTGGCTCGAGACACAATCCAATCCTGTAGATTGAGTCCTGCCTCATTAACATAACTATTGCCTATCTCCCCCCCCGCCCCCCCATTAACGTCACAGCCATAGCACTTAACCACTATTTCACCAGGGTTTCCTTACAACACAGAGGAAGATCATACAAGATGACAAAATGGTGGACAATCACACAATACTGGGAATCATGGCCTAGCCACATTGATACATTTTGGGGGGACACAGTTTAATCCATGACAGAAGGAGAGCCAGCCAATTATTAAGAGAGAAGATTTTTATTTTTTGTGCCGTCTTTTTCCTTGATTTGTGCGTAGGTGTAGATCTGCAGGGTTTCTGTGAGTCGGAATGGACTTGACGGCAGCAGGTTTGGTTTTGGTTTTGGTACATCTTGTAGTTTGATTTCAGCCTTTCTTAAAGGAGAGTGCTTTAAACTAAGGGCCAGGAGGATCCATTTTGAATCTTAATTCTTTCCATCAGTTTACCCAGCACCTTCACTTTGGTGAACCAGATCAAACATTTCTTGAAAGCCCGTTATGTGCCATTTAACCTTTCTATACTTTGGAGCCCTGATGTGCAGTGGTTAAGAGCTGTGCTGCTAACCAAAAGGTCAGCAGTTCAAATCCACCAGCTGCTCCTTGCCCTATGGGGCAGTTCTACCCTGTCCTACAGCGTCACTATGAGATTTTTTTTTTCTTTGCGTACTTTAGATAACTGTATCTGTAAAATGAAGAGAAAGACTACTCTTCCATACCCTTCCTGGTTGTGAAAGGATGATTACTTGAGATACTCTCATTATGTTGGGAGCTCTGGTTGGATTCAAAAAGTGTTATGGTGAGCATGACCCTCAAAATAATGAAGGTATTGGAGCTAGTAACTTACTACTTAAAAAGTCTCATCAAATTTCTTAAAATTATACTGAGAAAAGCCTGAGGAACTGTTATCAGGAAGTTTATTACTGGATATTAATTAGCACTTTTAAGATTCTCTGTTCCTCCTTCAAGATCAGCGTCAACTTTGTCTCTCATAAATTAGAATTTTAGGGGGACTTACTGATAAAGTGTTGAGGTCAGGAGGTCAAGAGGATGGGAAGGATGATCATTGGGGAACATTTTTGTAAATTAAAGTGATGAGAGTCCTCTTAATACACATTTAAAGCAATATGGGGGAGCCAGTAGCTCTTTCTTAAATGTACATCTTCCCCAGAGATGTGCTAGATGAGTGGAGGAGTAGGAAAGAGAGCATTGTATTGGCCCTTAAAGAGGTTATTTTTATGGGAGAATAGATTTACATTTACATAATAGCCAGAACTTCAAAAGTCCTCCATTGTGAAATGATAAGATTGTTGGGTAGAGACTAAAGTGGTTATAGTAGTTAAGAGAAGCCACCAGCGTAGACTTACCATTGTCAAGGAAGCTTCCTGCAAGTTGTGGCACTTGGGCACGCTACATGTCTGCTGGATGAACAGGAAGTTTTCTGACAAAGGAGAAGGTGATTCCAAGAACAAGTAGCAGCGTGACCTGACACATGTAAGTGGTAGCTGCTATCATCATCATCATCATCATCATTGTTATTTTTGTTTTTATTATTATTACTGTCAGAATGGGAAAAATTGGAAAGGAAAGTTGGTGTGTGGGTTGGGATGTGACTTTTTAAAATAAATTGAATTTATTTTCAACTCGTTTGAAGTAAAAGTTCATTAAAATCACACAGCATCACAAACACATTTCTTTCTCTGGGTCAGGGCTAAAAGCTCAGGCTATCTGTTTCTGACATTATTTCATATAAGTAGTTGTTTTTAATAATTGCAGACTGTTCATAAAGGAATAGAAATGATTTTACACTAGTTTGATTCTTAAAAGGCATGAATATATTCTGTAGATGAATAATAAAAATGTTTAATTGATATTATGAGACCAGAATTATTCAGCTACTATGTTTATTTTCATAGATTTATTTAAATGTATCATGAGCTTTTAATATGAGGCAGGCATATTAAAGTGAGTTTTTACATATTAAGAGCCATCATCAAATTATAGTTTTGACGTAGATACTGCTTCTGGAAGTAGGCTAATCCGTGCAATTTAGTCAAGTATTTTACACATACACACAGAATAGAAAGTAGGATTTTAAATTGGAGATAAAAGTTTTTTTTTTTTTGTCTGTTTTCCTCTGTAGATACAGAAGGCTTATGTCTTGGATTTTCTCTTCATTCAGTTTTCATAGATCCTGACTTGTTGTCAGACCCCATATCTTGATATTTGGACCAGAAAGTGGTTATAGTTCTTATTATTAATGGTCCTTCTGCCTGGCTTTTTTTTTTTTTCTTTGAATATGTATTTTATTATTGTGTTTTTGATCAGAGTTTCTGCCTGGCCCTCTTATCAGTTACAAATTACTCAAAGTCACTGACTCAGAAAGCATCTGTAGAGTACTTGCTATTTGAAAAGCCTCTGTGAAAGATTATGAGAAAGTAATCTATTTTAGACTAATACCTGCAGACTTTTGGTTTCGAGGTAGAGGTGGGGTTCAAAACGTAGCAAAGTGTAAGACATATGTGTGCAAATATCCCAAAAGCACTTTCGATTCTGGGGAGATTTAAATGTAGTGTTCATGATGGTTTAAGTAGACCAGCTGTAGATCCCTCGCTTGGGTACAGGCCAGACCTTGTGTAACAGAAGCTATGAGCTTATCTTCAGGTAGAGCACAAGATACTCTTCCGTTTCTTTTATTTATTCTTTGGTTCTTTTGAAAAGGTGATATGTATTGGATTTTGATCATATCTCAGATGACTCCTCCACTCTGAGTCTCTGCGAAATCTACCCCTTTATTGTGCCTGTAAAAACCATTCTGTGCATTTCCTGTGTCTCTTGAGTGCTATTACTGTGATTTCCTTCTTTCTCAAGGTACGATTTTTCACATGTTTGTCTTTTCTTGTCATGGTCTTCACAGCATTTTTTTTTTTGTAAGTGATATGACCTACCAGAAAAGATGATGCTTAGGCACAAAAATATCCTGGAAACTAGGCAATTGTGTAAAGTTCTCAGTGGCTTATGTTCCTCCCTTTCTTTACCATCCCTTATTGTTTGTGTGTGCTTTCACTGTTAGCCGTATTGTGTGAAGCACTCAGCTGCTGAGGTGGGTGTGAAATGCCCACCGGTCCGCTGAAAATAAACCAAGATAAATTACACTTATGACAGAGGTTCCAGTCTTTGTCATTACTGATATGATGCCGACTGTGCCATCAGGGAATTCCTTTAGACCTTTAAGATGGCCTGTCAAACCGCTCAACAGAGATTAGGCTGCTTGTGGTGTCACACCTAGAATTGTCTTTTAGTGCGACCTAAAAATAAAAAATTACGTGGAAGACATTTGGATTAAAACAATCAAGTATTTCCTTTAGAATGACTGTTACTTGGAGGAATAACCAAAAAAAAAGAGAGAGACCAAAAAAAAAAAAAAAGGTTAAATTCCTGAAATACTGAAACTAAGTTGTGCACGAATGAAATGTGAGTTTATGCTTACTTATTCCAAGCCACCTGGTAACCCTCAGCTATCTGAGGAGAATTACCTCATTTTCTAAGAAATTATGGTTGTAGAAATCTGTGCTTTATTACCATTCTTTGCAATCTTGATTCACAGTTATTTATAGAGTGAATGCTATAAAATTATTAATAAGTAAGGACAGCTTATACTGTTGAAACAAAATTGCCCAATATTTGCCTCCTCCTGTAATTACATCGTAATTGTTTTTATTGTTGAACAGTAAAATGTATAGCATATTTTGCAGATGGAATTCTCATTGTTTTTCTAAAGTATTGATGTTTTGGGGATATTCTTTATGGTAATTAACACTGCTTGTTCTCATGCATCCCTGGTGATAGAGACTCCTGCTAATTATAGGATATTGAAGGAGAAAAGATATTTCATTTGAAAACCTCAGGCAGTATGATGGTATCTGTTTATGAATGCATTTTTAATGATGTAAGCTAATTCTAAGGAAAAATATCTGAGGCATTTTAAAGCTTTGAATAGTGCTTTAAAAATACAGGAAACCCTGGTAGCATAGTGGTTAAGAGCTATGTCTGCTAACCAAAAGTCGGCAGTTCGAATCTGCCAGGCGCTCCTTGGAAGCTCCACTGGGTAGTTCTACTCTGTCCTATGGGGTTGCTATGAGTGGGAATCGACTCAACAGCACTGGGTTTGGTTTTTGTTTTGGTTTTAGTGTGTGTGTGTGTGTGTGTATGGTCGCTATGAGTCTCAGTTGACTCGTGGACACTGGTTTTAGTACCTTCGTATAGCATGTAGTACCTTTCTATGCATAAAAACCATTAAAGAAACACTTCCGGGTACACTAAAACATCTTTAACATAGTAATGCATTAATGGCGTTTTGATACGCATCCTGAAGTAGCGCCCGTTTGTTATTATGAACCATTGTATGTACCTCAAGTGTTTAATAGAATAGGCTTTATGGGTGTTGGCTCATAACTGCGGGTTGGACACAACTCGGATGTCCCTAACCTGTGGACTGTCTGTATTACAGAATTGAAATTTTGGTATGATATCCCCAAAAATACAGTTTGTAACTGAATTAGATACTTATTTCATGTTTCTCAGTTTCAAGTACTCTAAAGATTCTGAGAGTTTTTTTTTTTTTTTTTTTCCTTTGTTGGAGTATGAACTGAAAAATGATTGAATGAACAAGTGAAAAGAAAGAAAACAAACCTTTGGAGGCTTTTTTATCCAAAAAGATGTCTGCATATTCCCCAGACTTAACTAACGAGGGCTTCACTTGAGTTACCGCACATCTATAAAAATTCAGTTATTCCTAGGTAGACAGAAAACTGGATCAGAGAACAGACTATCGAGATCTTGGAGTAGACCCGAGAGCTTGCAGAATGTGGTGTGCGAAACAGGTGGGATGTCTAAGGGGATGATGTTTTAAGAACATAAAACTGCAAAGAAATCTTGAATATTTCTCAGTAGTTTTATCATTCGTAATAGTATCAGCATTGTTGTTTTAAAACTGTTAATGTGTAAAAGCAGAAATCTTTGTTTTTAGGAGCCAAGATATTCAGTGTAAGAGGAAGCTATAAATTTCAAGAAATTAAGGGAAACACCCTGTAATGTCAAGTTTATGTTGGTACTATCATTGTGAACTCATGATATTTAAAAAATGTTATTTCCTGTTCTGTCCATCAAAAGGGGCCTGAAACAATGACATCTTGGTGACAGCGAGTATAGAACTTGCTCTCTAATCACCATTCGCCACAAAAAGAAACCTAGACTCCTCGGAGAAACAACTGATTTCAGATGTGGAGAGAGAAAGTATAAGATGAGCCTGGGATATCTTGTGCCAAGAAACAAGGAAGCACTCAAAAACCAACTGTAGTATGTTAACCTCCCCGTCCCCCAATAAAAAACCCATTGTCGTCAAGTTGATTCCGACTCATAGCTACCTTATAGGACAGAGTAGAACTGCCCCGTAGAGTTTCCAAGGAGTGCCTCGTGGATTTGAACTGCAGACCTTTTGGTTAGCAGCTGTAGCACTTAACCACTACGCCACCAGGGTTTCCAGTGTGTTAAAAGGGCATAGGAAAGAATGTAACCAAAGTCACAGACAACTTGTGTAAAAATTGTTGAATGGGAACGTAAACTGCTATGTAAACCTTCACCAAAAACACAATAAAATAGTACTTAAGGGGGGGGGAGCATAAGAGTCCCACTGTCTAAATTTGAGGTAATTTGGAACCTGAAGAGATGACTGTAATTGATTTAACATTAAACCAAAAACCAAAACCGTTTCTGTCGAGTCAATTCCGACTCATAGCGACCCTATAGGACAGAGTAGAACTGCCCCGTAGAGTTTCCAAGGAGTACCTGGCGGATTTGAACTGCCGACCTCTTGGTTAACAGCCGTAACCCTTAACCACTATGCCACCAGGGTTAACATTAGATAAAGAAAAAACCCATGAGCCCATCATAATACAGAGCTGACCAGAATACATTTGCTACCATTGGAGGTTACTATTACTTTAATTCCTTATTTTGAAAATTGGTATATAAAGGGAAATAATTAAGTTTTAACCCTGCCTCTTCAAGTTGATGATGGAAAGCTCTTTACGTAAGAATTTATCAGCTAATAAATGTGGGTAATATGGTTGAGTTAGAAAACTCCCTGTTTTTTGAGTTCTTTGTGCATACATGGTACTCTACAGGTCTGGTATTTCAGTATCTCAGAATGATTTTTTTCCTCTTGACTCCCATACGAGTGAGTGAAATTTTCTAGTGCTCTTTTAAGGGACAGAGCAACTCTTGGAGGTTCTCAGCTTTATGCAGGATTCTTGTTTTCAGCCCCTCCACCTCCTGAGGTCTAGAGGCCACAACTTTTGGATGTGTATCAAAACCTTCACAAAAGCCTGTATCAAGTACCAGCAACCCCAAAGGCTGCCAAAACTGGGGAGTTGCCGTTGTCTTCAGATCTTTTCTTGTCTTTTACTAAGCATTTGTATGTGTTTGTTCTGGGAGGGGTTCCTGTGCTTCAGTTTATTCTGCTATGTTGACAGAAGTCCTGCTGCCAAGACAGCACTTAGTCATGCTTCACACCATGATGCCTGCAGGGATCACTGAGGTAGTGAAGTAAAGCAGGTGAACAGTAGGGAGTGGTGGGGATTGTGGAGGACTGGAGAGGTGGGGCAAGTGGTTAAACAAAAGCTTGGCCCTTGGAAGCCCCCTGAAATGCCTCAGGAGTCAGGCCTGGCAATCTGCTTTTGAAAGGTCCCCAGCCTTGAAAACCCTGTGGAGTACTCTGTACTCACGGGGTCGCCATGAGTTGGAACTGATTGACAGCAACTTAACAACAAGAGAGCACATACTCTTTTTTTTTTTTTTTTGGCTTTGGGTGAAAGTTTACAGCTTAAGTTAGTTTCTCATTCAAAAACTTACACACATCTTATTTTGTGACATTGGTTGCAATCCCCACAATGCAACAGCACTCTCCCCCTTCCCACCTCAGGTTCCCCGTGTCCATTCATCCAGTTTTCCTGTCCCTTCCTGCCTTCTTGACTTGCCTTTGGGCAAGAGTTGCCCCTTTGGTCTCGTATATTTGAACTAAGAAGTGCGTTCTTCACACATGTGACCATTTGTTTTGTAGACCTGACTAATCTTTGACTGAAAGACGGACCTCGGGGTGGCTTCAGTTCTGAGTTAGCAGGGTGTCTGGGGACCGCAGTCTCGGGGGTTCTTTCAGTCTCTGTCAGACCAATAAGCCTGTTCTTTTTTTGTGAATTTGAAGTTTCTTCTACATTTTTCTCCTGCTCTGTCTGGGACTCTGTTGTGATCTCTATCAGAGTGGTAGGTGATGGTAGCCAGGCATCTAGTTCTGAGCTCAGGCTGGTGGAGCCTGGTTCATGTGGTCCTTTAATCCTTTGGGCTAACACTTTCCTTGCATCTTTGGTTTTCTTCATTTTCCTTTGCTCCGAACCTGCTGGGACCAATAGATGTGTATCTTAGATGACCACTTTCAGGCTTTTAAGATCCCAGATGCTACTCACCAAAGTAGGACATAGAACATTTTCTTTATGAACTGTGTTATGGCAGTTGACCTAAGGAGAGCGCATACTACCGCGGTAAAGGAGGACAGTTGCTACGCAGCTCAAACCAGCTGTTGCCAAGTATGAACCGTTGCGTAGTTTTTCTAGATATTTTTGTTTTTTGAGAGAAGTTAGATATGCACTTCTTTGTGAGAGTCTGATTTTTAATTTTTGGCGGCTCATACAAATTTTTAAGAAAAGCCCATACTGATTGGATAGAGTAGAGCAGTCTGTGCGCCAGACCTGTCAAATTTTTATAGTTTTCGTAAGCCAGGACTTTTTTTCATAGTCCCAGCTCCTGACACAGCCTCTCAAATACAGTAAGACCACAGTAAATACCGAAAGAACTCATTGTGCTTTATTGTATCTCTCGCACCTTTACAAATATTTAGGAATAAAATTGTATATGAATGTTTCTGTATTTTGTGCTTTCATCAGAATTATTTGATCAGGGGGCTGAACAAGATTCAAGGCATGTCACCCCTTACAAGTTAACCTCAAACTATTGATTAGCACTGTTTGAGTTTGGTGACAAACGAGCATTACGGGATCACCATGAGAAGAGAGTGAGTTGGATAACAGGAGATGTTTGGGCATAAAGTACAAGCTTCTCTTCTATTTTGATAGGAGTGGCATCTGGTATGCAGAAGTAATTGACTAGTTCATAGGGTAAGCAAGACCATTTGTACCAGTTTCTCTAAATAGAGTTGTGTTTGACTGGGCAGAGTTTTAGGATCTTAAAGACACAAGTAGGCAAAGGTGAGAAAATTATCAAAAGCAAATGGGAGTGTGTGCCGTACATCAGAAGTCATCCCATCTTGAATCATACCAAATACTACATCTGGCGTACTAGTTTATGGAAGCCCCCTAGATTTTTGGCAGTGAGTGAAGGGATGTTATGGTGGGAATTAATCTAATGATCTCGTATTCTACTCATATCATGATGTAACCAGGTTAGATCAGCACAAGTTGTCAGTCCTCACTTAAGAGTTAAGAGTAAATAGAATGCTAAGGAGACTGTGCATTGACAAGGTGTCAAAACCTAGTCAGCCAGGTGAGACCAAAGCCACCGTGGGCCAGAGCCATATGGCAGCCTTAGGGCCTAGATGCCCATCCTGTTCAGGGTGAGAGTTGAGCAAGCAGTAGCTGCCCAAGTCACAAAGACTTTATCCTGGAGCACACCTGAACTGGCCTTAAAGGCTGAGCTTTCCATACCTGGTGTCCAAGAGTGCTTTTTTATTGAAAATAAATAAGTTTGTGCGCTTTCTGCTGGATCATTAAAAAAAAAAATTTTTTTTCCCAGCAATTCCACTTCTAGGTATGTACCTAAAAGACTTGAAAAAGCAGGGACTTAAATGAAGACCTGTGTACCAGTGTTCATTGCAGCACTAGTCACAGTAGCCAGAAGGTGGGAACAACCTAAAAGCCCATCAGCAGATTGAATAGATAAACAAAAGGTACATACATACAGTGCAAAACTACTCAGCCAGTAGGAGAAAGGAAGTCTTGGTGCATAGGTGCTACCATGTGGACGGAACTGGAAGACATTGTGCTGAGTGAAGTAAGTCAGCCACAAAAGGACAAGTCTTGTTTGACCTCACTTATATAAAAAGACAAGAAAAGACAAATGTATAGAGAACAAAGTTTATTAGTGGTTTCCATGGGCGGGAGGGAGCTGGAAAAGGGGTTAACGGCCAAAATACCACCTTGACTAAAGGTGTAAGGTCGCACAGCCAGTGATTATAATTGCCATTGGTAAATTATGCGCCTTTGGAAAGTTGGGGGAAAAATCATTTCTGAAAGCATTGGAATTATTTTGTTACAATTCTGAGCCTGAAATTTTCCTTCTGTGAATTTTCTAAAACTGTATAAATTCTTTAACTTTACGGTTTCTGTTTTAGTATTACTATTATCAGTTCCTAATATTTTCATTCTGGAGACTCTAAAATAGCTCTTGTGGGACTGACTTCCTGAGAATATGGAGAGCTTTTCACATCGATGTATTTTTCTTTAAGCTGACATAATAGTCTTGTCTGAGTGTGTGATTTAGCAGGCTCCAAAAAGATTATTTGCTTTAAAAGGTCTCTGTAAAAAACACTCTCTTGCTCAGCTTTGTAGATATTTTTCTGCTTTGAACAACCTACCCATCGAAAGGGTCTGTAAAATTTCGATTACTGTTTCTGTGGTTTTCTGTTTTTCATGTACTAAAGCCAGGAAACACCGTTACATCTTTACTTTGAGCATTCACACTTACATCTGAGTCAGTGGTGTCACTCGGGTGTGCGGGGGGCGTGGACCACACTGGGCGACACTGTCAGGGGGTGACACCAAAATGACTGTCTATAAAATTTTTCTGTAGTGTTCCAGCAGAAATTTATTATTTTTAATAAAAATATCCCTGTAGTTAGTTAAAACAACAGCATTTTTCATAAGCTCAACTTACATGTATCGATACACCCACAAGGCTAAAACTCTGCTGATTTACTTTTTGAACCTTCTAACCTGCTCCAGTCAGAGCTGTCATTATTACCCAGTCACGGTGCACGCGCTACAAACAAATGCCTTTGTTTTCGTTGCTGCCCGTGTTTCTATAGGTGCTGATTTTGTCAAAAATTCCAGTGTTTCCCGTACAAGATTGTGTTAGTGTTGTGAACCTGTATCAGTGACTTTTTTGAGAATGAAGTAGTAATTGAAAAGAAAATTCTTGCCCAGTTTTCACATTAGCCACATGAAAGTAAATTAATGTAAATACATTTAGGCTGTGCGTAGGATATTGTAATTCAAGGTGTAATTTTAATTTTGCTAGTTGTTTCTGTCACTGCTATTGCCGTTACATTCAGGTATGTATGGAGATGACGATTATGGGTAACTTTAGTGCAAAAACCTGACTAGGGTTCTTTACGGCCTGGTACGGGACATGGTCCACGGTGGGGGTGACACCATGAGTTACTGCACCGGGTGACACCAACCCCAGTGACACCACTGATCTGAATCACAGTAGCCATCATCCCATTGTAACAAATGAACAAGTACTGATGTAGATGTAGATACACAAGTTTATATTTGGATATATTACAGTAGTGACGTTGCAGCTAATACTTACTGGATACGTAGGTATTTACTGTTTCCTTGTTTACTGAATGCTGTTTGCTTTATGTACGTTGGAATTCTTCACAGTAATCCTGCGCAGCAATCAGATTACTCCCATTTTGCTGATGAGAAACCTAAAACATTTGCATGGTTGGTTACTCACACAAAGCCACACAGCTAGTCAGTAGCGCTCTATCACACTCCAAAACTAGGGTTTGTAACTACCTAACTCTAAGGTAAAAAGTGGGCAGTTCAGTTCCTAGAAATCCACTTGAGTTGCCAATTACATTAACTGTTAGTTAAGCTGTAAATTTTTAAATCCTAGTTCCATAATAATAGTAGATTTAAGATAAATTTACAATTTATCTGGAATGCAAACATGTACGTGTTCAGGGATGAAGACACTACGTTGCCTGTGTGTTAAGTCATTAAGCACTCGTCAAAATTTTTATTGAGCATTTACTGTGTGCTAGGTATAGGGTCGCTATGAGTAGGAATTGACTCAACGGCGCTGGGTTTGGTTTTTTTGTTTTGTTTTTATTTTTTGTTTAGGTACTGGGTTGACATAACAATGAAAAAACGTGATCCCCTTCCCTGTAACACTTAAAATCTATGTAGATGTTTCTCAGCCTTTTTTGAACCCATGCCTTTCTTGGATAAACAACAACTAAATGCCATGCCCTCCCTAATTTGGAATGTCAAATTAAATTCACGTATTCCTTACCATTCGATTCTATTTGATTCCTGAGTTTCTCTAGTGAGTGACAGTGAAAGCTTGAATAAAAGGAAAGCAACTCTGTTCAGTTCCTGAATTTGGGTAATGCGAGTTCAGTTATGGAGAGTGTGTGTTGTGAGCCACATGTGTATCATGTCTGAAAATAATAAAGAGAATGAAGTGATGATTTGTTTTAAGATAACATTATTTCTGCATCTGTGTTCTAGTATATACCCTCTGAATATAAAGAAATTCCACGAGACTACCTATTCCTTTCTAAAAATATTTGTCACAGAAATTTAATAAAATGGTTTATCATGTAGATTTAAGTATCGGGTATGAAAATAAAGGACTTGATCCACATACGGGCAGTCCCCGACTCACAATGTATTCAAGTTACGATGAACTGTGCTTAAACGATTTTTTTTGTAATATGGACTACATACAATGTTAAAATATATCTGGAAGTTTATACGTAATGTTTCTAACTCCCAAAGACAAAGATTGGATTTATAACAATACTGATAATAAAAGGTGTTAATAATAAAAACTTAAAAAAAAAAAAAGAGGTATTCAACTTATGTCAGAACCGACTTAGGACGGAGCTATCAGCGAAGCCCCGTCGTGAGTCAGAGACTACCTGTAGTTGTTTAAAGATAGTCTGCTATGGTTTATGCTGAGACCAATGGCAGGGCAGAAAACCTCAGTTTTGAAATAAGCCTTAAAAGAATTTGCCAGCCATTTGGTTCACAGCCAAGCTCTTAATCAGTACACCACTAAGACTCCCTAATCTAGTGAATAAAATATATAATATTTTCAGAAGAATGCAGTGAGTTCATTCATTCATTCAGCAGATTGAATACCTCATGTATGCTAGACTCTGTGTGAACTCTTCCCCTGGTCACATGGAACTTAAAATCTAGTGAAGTCCTTGTACAGGGCAAGAGGCGGTATGTGTAGTCTGGAGACTGGCAGCTTCAGTTTACATTCTAGATCTTCAACTTATTAGCTGCTTGACCTTGGGTGAATTATTTAACTTCTTTATGCCTCAGTCCCTTCATGTATTTAAAAAAAGAAAGAGGAGGGTTCTAATAGCATCTACCTTGTAGACTTTTGTGAAGGTTAAATAACCTAATATATGAAGGGCGTAGAACAGTGCTTAGCATAATAAGTGTTACCTATTTTTATCATTATCTTAATATGGATACAGATGTTTAGAAAGACTGCCCGTTAAGGGGATCTTGGCCTGGTCTTGGGAACGTGAGGGTCAAGGATAGCTTTTTTGGGGATGTGATTTGGGCCTGAGAAGTGAAAGATGAATAGTGTTAACTGGTTGAATAGGGAGAGAAGTTGAGTAAAATTATTCCAGGCTGAGAATAACCAGTGTGAAAGCCAGGATGAAAGTGTCTTGAGGACAAGGATAGGCCAGAAGAGCAAGGTGAGGATGAAGCAGGAGAAATGATAGGGGCCAAGGTTTGCAGGGCCTTGGGAAGCCTTTGAAGGGTGGTTTTATGCAAGGAAGTGACATCAGATTTTCATCTTAAAAAGATCCCACCGTGTGCATTCTGCAGAATGTATTGGAATGGGGTAGAGGAGATGTGGGGATCACAGTCAGAAGATGTTAAAAGTAAAAGATGATGGTAAGTTGGAGTAAGGTGAGAGATGTGGATAGATCAAAATACATTTAGGAGGTAAAATAGACATGAGTTAGTGTTTTATTGGATATGAAGAATGAGGGGAAAGAAAAATGTCATCAAGGACTTCCAAAGTATCCACAACCAAGCAACCAGCCATTGCTGTCGAGTCGATTGTGACGCCTAGTAACCCTAAAGGACTGAGTAGAGCTGCCCCATAGGGTTTCCGAGGGGCAGCTGATGGATTCCAATTGCCGGCCTTTTGTTTAGCAACTGAGCTCTTAACCACTGTGCCACCAGAGCTCCTCCAAAATGTCAGCTAGAAAACAAATAGACTTTAATTAAGTCAAGCAAGTAAAGAACATATTCTAAGAAGCTGAGGATATGCTAGAGCTTACTGATGATAGGGGGGCTCTCAAAGCGTAGTCACTGGACCAGCAGCATCAGCATCACCTGGGCGCTTGTTAGAAATGCAGGTTTTCAGGCCCTACCCTGGACTGGCCGAACCAGAAACGCTGAACATAAGGTCTCTTATCCTGTAGCTTTTGGAGCCCTGGTGGTGCAATGGTTAAGCGCTATGACTGCTAACCAAAAGGTCAGCGGTTTGAATCCACCAGCCACTCCTGGGAAACTCTATGGGGTGGTTCTACTCTGTCCTGTAGGGTCATTATGAGTCGGAATTGACTCAGCAGCCGTAGGCTTGGGGTTTGTTTGTTTTAATCTGTAGTTTAACAAGCCCTTCCGGTGATTCTGATGTGCACACTGAAGTTGGAGAAGCACTCTTCATAGAGGCATGGTGGAAAAGTTTAGGAAGAGGGATGAATGAGTGTTCGAATCAAAGCCAGGAATTGATTAGTTTTATGGGATGACAGTGCTTTTGAGCAAGGGTCAGCAAACTATAGTCCCTGCCCTCCCCCTCCCGCCCCAGTTTTTGTACAGGTCACAAGCTAAGAATAGTTTTTACAATTTTTAAATGGTTGAAAAAAAATCAGAAGATATTTAGTGACAAGTGAAAATTATATGAAATCGAAATTTCATCGTCCGCAATTATTAGAACACAGCCTTGTGTTTTCAATTATGTACTGTCTATAGCTGCTTTTGCCCAGAAGACTTGAGTAGTTAGTTGCAACAGAGGCCATGCAATGGTTGATATGCTTACTATCTGGATCTTTACAGAAAAAAACTTGCAGACCGCTGCTGTCTCAGTTACCTAGTGCTGCTTTAAAAGAAATACAAGTGAATGGTTTCAACAAGTAGGAGTTTATTCTCTCACAGTCTAGTAGGCTAAAAGTCTGAATTTAGGGCACTAGCTCCAGGGGGAGACTTTCTTTCTCTGTTGGCTCTGGAGGAAGGTCCTTGTCATCAGCCTTCCCCCAGTCAAGGAGCGTCTCAGCACAGGGGCCCTGGGTCCAAAGGACGCGCTATGCTCCCGGTGCTTTTTTGGTGGTATGAGGCCGGCCCCCTGTCTCTCTGTTTGCTTCTCTCTTTTATATCTCAAAAGAGATTGACTCAAGATACAATCTAATCTTGTGGATTGAGCCCCGCCTCACTAACATAACTGGGAAAATTACATCAGATGACAAAATGATAGACAGTCACACCATACTGCAAGTCATGGCCCAGCCAAGCCAACACACATTTTTGGGGACACAATTCAATCCGTAACATCCTCCTTAGACCATTAAAATGCCCTTTAGAGAATGAAGAACACCAAAGACACAAGGTAATTTTGAGCCTAGGAGACAGAAAGAGCCATATAAATCAGAGACTACATTAGCCTGAGACCAGAAGAGCTAGATGGTGCCCAGCTACAACCGAAGACTGCCCTGACAGGGAACACATTAGAGAATCCCTGATGGAGCAGGAGAGCGATGGGATGCAGACCTCAAATTCTCATAAAAAGACCAGACTTAATGGTCTGACTAAGACTAGAAGGACCCCAGAGGTCATGGTCCCAAGACCTTCTGTTAGCCCAAGACTGGAACTATTCCCAAAGCCAACTCTTCAGACAGGGATTGGACTGGACTATAAGACAGAAAACGATACTGGTGAGGAGTGAGCTTCTTGGCTCAAACAGACACATAAGGCTGTATGGGCAGCCCCTGTATAGTGAGGAGATGAGAAGGCAGAGGGGAACAGAAGCTGGCTGAGTGGATATGGGGAATACAGGGTGGAGAGGAGTGTGCTGTCTCACTAGGGGGAGAGCAACTAGGAGTACATAGCAAGGTGTATATAAATTTTTGTATGATAGACTGACTTGATTTGTAAACTTTCCCTTAAAGCGCGCGCACGCACGTGTACGCACACACGAATGTCCTTTATTTGGTGATTGCTGAAAACAGAGAAGAGCTGCATGGGGAGTTTCATACTCTAGGTTTTGAGTTTAGACAGAGGTTAATACTCTGTCTTCAGACAGAGTAGGGGATCTGAGGCTAATGGACAGAGAGCTTGCTTGGTTTGAAATGAGTGGAAACCACACAGCCCTTGGACTGTGCTGGATGGGGGCCTGCAGTCCGGAGCCTACAGTTTTGGCTCCTTTAGCCTGAGGTAGCAGCTTTCCCAGTGCACTTTGTAATCATATTTGGAGACAGAGTAAAGAGATAGAAGATACCAATTTTTGAGGAAATGATTCAGTATTGGTTATTTTGTGCAGTAATTTATCTTGGAATTCAGTGTAGTGTCTAAAGATATTCTATGCTTTCACTTAAATGTGTAAACCTTGGTCTTCTGAAGTCCTCAAGCATATTCAAGAGTATACCTTTATTGTTTACTTGTTTAAGATCCAGTCCTATTATGGAAAAAACTGAACTTTGGGAAAATTTTACTTTTAGTAATGGTGCATAAGCTTGTTGTATCCTAACCTTTCTGCCAAGAACAACCAGAAAAGCTGGACAAAACAAAACAAAAACAAATCTGTTTGAAGGTGTTGAAGAACTGGTAAAAGTGAGGGACTCCAGGGGCCAGGATCTCAGAGAAGAAAAGGTAGCTCTCAACACGTCATGTAAATAACCAGCAGCCCCTCCTCCTGAGCAAGCCTCAGGTCTCCTACAGACTGTGGGAATAATCAAGCTACTGGAAGGAAAAGCTCTCTACTTACTAAGTAACAGAAGAAGCAGGTAAGGACTATTTAATTAAGTGAGCAAACCTGCTTCTTCTGGTGACATGGCGACTAAGCTGGGAAGCCTGTAAGACTTGGTCAGGAGGAGGGACTGCTGCTTACGTAGGCGATGTGTTGAGAACTACCTTGATCTCTCACAACTTTCTTCTCAAGGACAAGCCAAACGGTAGAAATCGGGGTTCACGCAGCAGCCAAGTGAGGCTGTTCCCTAAGGCCAGCCATGTCTCTCTTGAGGCAGCGCGCGCCTCAGCACTTGAAAGTCACCTTGGGGTGAAGAGAGAGAAACAATCGGTGTGAATTGTGTTTCATCCTTTTTGTTCCAGCATGATGAAAAGTGCTTAATTTGTTTGAAACATGTACAGGGTAGAACTGCTCCATGGGGTTTTCTTGGCTGTGACTTTTATGGAAGCAGATTGCTGGTCCTGTCTTTCACAGGGCTTCCGGGTGGGTTCAAACCATCAGCCTTTAGGTAAGTAGACGAGTGGAAACCATCTGTGCCACCCAGGGACCTGGGTAGGTTACAGGACATTAAAATATGCTGTCTGTACATTCATCGAGCTATTCCAGAAGCATTGTACAATAGCAGTCAACTATGTATTTGAGTGAATGAGAGTAAAATTAGTTTCTCTGACTGGTAGACTTCTGGGCTTTGTCATTCTTTTGGTTCATTTAATCCTTACCCTAATTCTCTCCCTGATCTATATTTTGGAAGACATCCCTCTTTTTTTTTTTTTTTTTTAATTTTCTAAGAATCAACCCAGAATCTTCTGTAACTTCCAATGCCAAGAAGGGTGAAGTGTAAATTTCCCTTTGTGTTGACTTCATTGTCTGGTGACCTACAAAACTAGAAGAGAGAATCTGGGTGTTAGAGCTCTCTGTTCTGTCCGTCCACGTGACTAGAAGCATAGGGAGATGACAGTAGAAGTGTGTGAGCATCGTTTCAGAGCGAAGAGGAAGGCTTCCAGAGTAAAACTCACGTGGGTGTTGCCAATTTGATGATAGCTTCACTAAGTATACAAGCGAAAATAATGACACTGGTTTTCGTGTGAATCAGTTACCTATTTACTCCCATATTCATTATCCAAATTTTATTGGTAAATTTGGAAGATTTTCTTACATCGTTACTTTAGATACAGTGTTAAAACCGATCATCACTTCTGTATTTTGAAGAATAGTTCTCTTTGATTACTGAGCTTTTCATTGTCTTTATTCATTTCATAATTTGGTATAATGGCTATGATTATAGTTTTTTCTAGTATATGCAAAACTTAATTTTTGCCTACGAATTTATAAACATTTCCAGAAGACAGAATATCTTAAGATTCGGTTGGAAACTTGGAATTTGGGCCAGGATCCAATTTCTCACCTTCATGTTTTCAGGCATGTATAAAAACTATAATCCCAGATAGGCTTTATTAAGTAAGCCCCCTGAGGTCCCATGGCACAGTAACAGCAGGATTTAGTGGAAAGAGTACGGTCTTGGGAATCCAAGTAGATCAGTAGACCTGAGTTAGATTCCTAGATCTGCCATTCTCTATCTCTGTGAGGTCAGACAAGTGACATAACCCCTCTGTGAGGTGAGGGGGGTGTGGGAAGGAGAGTTAATGCTTCAGGGGCACTAAGGTTCTGTTAAGGGTGATGAAAACATTTGGAAAGGGTTAGTGGTAATGGTTGTATAATATGATGAGTGTAGTTAATGTCATTGAATTATACAGTAAAAAAAACCTTAAAATGGCAAATGTTATATGTATTTTACCACAGGAACACACACACACTATATATATCTGTTTTATATATATATAATTGCCTTCTAAGCTTATATTCATTTTTGTTTTATTTCTTCCATTCATCACTTTAGGTCCTTTACTTGATAACATAATTACATTATCTTTATTTGCAAACAGTATATACTTAGAAAAGAATAGGACATTGCAAAACAGCTTTCATGGAATGTCAGGCCTATAATCACAAGTATTTCAGGGTACATTTGCCAGGAGGAAATGTACCAACAATTTAGTAAACCGTTCTGGATAGAATGGTGTTCAGATTTACCAAAAATTAGTGGGCAGTCCCCATAAATGAGTACTAGATAAGAGGATTGGTATAGTTTAGAAAATGTTTTAAGAACTTTAATCCCCCCCGCCACAAAGAAAAGAACTGTAATCCAGAAGCTGATATTTCAAAAGTATGTTCGTATTTTAGCCAAGTTTACTTTGGAAATGATTTGTAAACAACATACATGACCAGCTTTCATTAGCCGCAGAATAGAAAAAACCATTTTACCTGACATTTGTCACTAGTTATATAGCTGTGATGCCTCAGGGTTGTAATATATTAAGTAAATATTCTGTTATATGCTTTTAAATGGGAGTACATTAGCTGTAGCACAAAA
This sequence comes from Elephas maximus indicus, assembly GCF_024166365.1. Taxonomy (NCBI): domain Eukaryota; kingdom Metazoa; phylum Chordata; class Mammalia; order Proboscidea; family Elephantidae; genus Elephas; species Elephas maximus. The sequence continues at coordinate 16,294,091 of NC_064845.1, read as the reverse complement.
GCTCATTTTAATTACAGCAATTTAAAAATGTCTGGGACCTGATCCAGCACAAGACAGTGAGTGGTTGGTTATGACACCCATGTCACTCACTTAAGGCTCAGGATGAGACTGTGGCCTTGACCCAATGCCTGTGTGGGCGTTAAACTAGAGATGTAGTTGAGCCCCACCCAGCTAGAGTATAGCCACATCACGCACCACATCACACACATCACACACACACATCACACACCTTGACGTGCCTCAAGCCTGATGGGCTAAAGGCTGCTTGGGGGACCATACATGGCAGGCTCAGGTGTAGAGCGGAAGCTGCTTTTAGAAAGTGAGTGGCAGGCCGATTTGCCTGGAAGGTATTGGATCTTGCCATTTAAAGGGTTTGTACTTCCTTACAATCAAATTAACAAGAAAATTGTTTCATAAAATTAGGTGAAGATAAAAAAGTTGAATGAAAGGCAGATGAATTTGATTTCTTGAACCAACGTAGTTCTTCTGCACAGTTATCCCTTAACTTTGCAGTATGTGAGCTGAGCATTTAGAGCAATGCCCGTAGGCTGGACTTTATGGGTGCTGCCGAGGCTGTCAAAAACATGAAAATTTCACACCTTTACAACGTCTTCTGTTTCCCTCTTCTGGGATCTAGTAAAATGACTCTTGTGCCATTAATTACCAAGGCCTTATTTTCCAATTCAAGCTTACGGTTTGTTCAGTGGTTTGTAAATTGTTGATGTGAAATGATACAGTCCTCTACGGAACAGTTCTGTGTTGGCTGTGGATACAGGTTTAGCTCTGCACGGAGAAGCATTGTACCTGTATAACGGAGCTCTGTCATCAGCAAGCGAAAACCTCAGCGTGATTGTACGGAGTCAGTGCCATAATAGGGTAGTAGTAGCTTTCAAATTAAACAGAGTACAAACAAAAAGCATTTTCCACCTCCAGCCAACAGAATCAACCATGTCAGTAACCCAACAGTGGATCATTGCTGTGACTGTCATTATTGCTTCTCTCGTGTCTCTCTTTCTGCCTCCTCCCCACTGGTGCCCCATTTTCTCTGCAACCAGGAGCAGGAACAGGATGCAGAGTACTAATGACTAATCCAGAAACAGAAGCCCCTGCCCAAGTCTCTTAATTCTGCTCCCTTTACATTTCTTCCTAAAAGAGCAGTGTTGGATTCTGCGCGCATGCACACACACACACACACACGCAATAATAACTTTCTTATTTGTAAACTCAGTAGCAATGAAATGCTGCATGTTGGAATACCATATCATGAGAAGCATCCATACCGTATTGGTACTTATTGAACGTTGGCCTTTTATGTGACTGCGATAAGATTTGATGCCAGTATTTCAAACTGCCCTCTCCATCCTTGCTCTGTAGCGTGACATCTATTCATTAAAGATAAATACCCACATCAGTGGAATGTTTCTGCAGAAAGTAGTAATTACCTTAGATTTATCACCCATAGTCCACAGGCTCTTACCATTCTTTATCGGATAACCCAGTTGTTCCTACATTCATAAAGATTGAGCTATGAGTTCATTTTTCTTGTTATTTGATGAGTGGGAACTTGTTATTTGATAAATAGATCACTTGGGGACTATTAGAAATATACCACTTGGAATCAAACAGATAATCATTGTTAAGACCTTCTACTAGTTTTCTTTCTTTTTTTATTCTATTTAATGAGTTTGGTTATAGCAGTCCCCAAGCACCTTCTTTTGCATAGATTCTTATTGAAATCAGCATTCTTTTGCTGTTTAAAAAACACATGATTTGTATACTTTGTGTTTGAGGTAAATGCCAATTCTAGCATTCAAATATTTGCCAAGCCTAATGTGTCTGTTTGTGCTTAATACTTTTATGGCATCAGGCGGAGAAAATTTGCCTGTAAGTTCCCGTCACCTTTCTACATTGTCAAAATCACATTATGCAGGTGTGGCTACATTGAATACAAGAAAATTCTGAGATGAGTAGCTCACCACAGTCCATTTCCCACCACCGTGTTTTTACGTGAACAACACGTGCCTTCTACGTTTGTTTGCCAACCGTGCGCTTATGAAAACACCTCACCGCGGAGGGTGCAGTTGGCAAACAGACGTAAAAGGCCTGTGTTATTTGCCTGAAAATGTGTTACTCTATTCACTCGAGCCACTTCTTTAGCATTATGAAGTCTGGTTTGTCACTTTGCTTCAGGTGTGAAGGTGTTTTTCTGATGCTGAAATAAAGTGTGAGACAAAACTGGCACTTAATTGGCAGTTGATGCTGCTATAACCAATGCAGTTTTGAAAAATATATCACAGCAACAGTTTCTTACACAGTGTCTTAGGGTTTGCCTTCATTTTAAGATTTTAGATAGGAAGTCACGTAGGATAGTATAATGTGATAGACAAGCCTCGGTTTGGATTCCAAGTCTGTCTCTCACAGCTTTGTACACTTGAGCAGGGTATATAACCCTCTGAGCCTATATAGTCTTGAAATGGTACAACCTACTTGTTGAGTTTTAAGAACGAAACGAAGTTATGTAAAACACTTAACACGGGTCTGGTGCCTACTACCTTCAGTTCAGAAGTCCCAGGGCACGTTAGTGGCACAAAACATCAGTCAAAAGTCAGGTCTTCTAACACACAAGGGGTTTTCAACCACACCACATTGTCCATTTTTACTGGTTAACAAGTCTGGGTACTGGCAAACGGCTGTAGAGAGCTATGATTTTTTTTTTTTCATGGGATTTTTCCCTATTAGATTCTGTTAGAGACTTTCCTCAAGAATTCTAAAAGGTCTATAAGGTGATAAGAGGACAGGGAGAGTTGAGGGGTGTCCAGGCTGTTGACTGGGGTGACTGTTGATAATGGGGCCATCCATTGAAATGCAAGAGGAAGAAAAGCAAGTCTGACTGGACTTGGGTGAGTTCATTGATTAGTGCCTTTACCTTTCTGTTTAAACCTTTATGTAGGGACTTTTGTGGCCCATGGTATTCATTTTAGGGCGTTTTAAAATGTGCATAATTCTCTTTTTTGGAGATACCGTTTTATCCCCAATGCAAGTCTAAATCAAATTCCTTGTCAGTGTTGTCTCTGATGCCATGAGTTGGTCACCCAAAAGCAATGACTTTTCTATTGCGTTTTCCATAATTAGGGCCGAGTTAAAATCTAAGTCTTTAAAAAAATGACACTTTTCTCTATAAAACTCTTCCCATTAAGAATCTAAATGTTGTTTGAAAAAAAAAAAAGACTCTAACCTCTGAGTATAAAACTGGGTCGCTTAAAAGTCCTTGTGGGTTTAAGTTGACTACCTGGAAGGCGGAACCAAAAAGAGGAGACAGTGTTAGTCTTTCCCATAGTCAACCAGTTCTCAAAGATTTGCTAATGGGTTTTTCATTTCTCTTTCTCTTGCTGCCTTTTTTGATTACCTTCTTCTTTGGCGAAATGGTGCAGCATACTGGAATGGGCAGGTCAAAACGACCTAGGTTCAGATCCAGTATCTGTCACATACTACTTTTGTGGCTGAAGGCTGATTTATTTAACTCTCTGAGCCATCCTCCATTTTTCCCTCTGTAAAATGGAGAGAATAATACCTACTTGGGACAGTTCTGGAGGACTGGTGGTGCAGTGGTTAAGAGCTACAGCTGCTGACAAATGATCAGCAATTCAAATCCACCAGCCACTCCTTGGAAACCCTATGGGGCAGTTCTACTCTGTCCTGTAGGGTTGTTATGAGTTGGAATTGACTCGACGACAATGGGTTTTGGTGTTTATGAGGTTATTGAAGAAGTGAGAAAGGAGATTTAAAGAACCCATTCATTTAATAAATGTAGGAGTTCTTTTTTTTATTACTGTTGCTGTTATTATTAATAATAATAATTTTGGAACCTTGGTGGCGCAGTGGTTAAGAGCTCAGCTGCTAACCGAAGGTGGGCAGTTCTACTCCGTCCTATAGGGTTGCTGTGAGTCGGAATCAACTCGACAGCAGCAGCTTTGGTTTTTATGCATCAAGTTCACCATAATAAAGCTCAAATAAGTTCGTGGTTTATGGATTGCTAGGGTAAAAGTTTTGGTTCAACGGGAGATTGGAACTAATCCTTAAAATGAGATTTCTAAAAGATTATCCATGGGGTTCTCCCTGCTGACCCTGTGACCAGGGTAATTGAGTTGGCTGTAAGGAAGATGGAATGAGGAAACACTTCTCCTGCCAGCTTAAAGCAAATGTGTGTGCCCGGAGGCATGCGTGTCCAGCCTTGTTGGAGACAGTGCTTTAAAATTCAGCCGGCAGTACTCGAGACTTCCCTGATGATGAATTGCCTGCTAAACTGTGCCACAGAGCATTCCACTTAATTCACTTATCTCTCTTGGCATAATTTCTATAAAGTCAGTGCTCTCAGGTAGGGAGGGGTGGGGTGGAGGTCAGCAGGGAAGCCCATTCCAAATCTTAAAGTGACCGTTGTTAGTGGTATTTTTAATTTATGGGCTGTTTTCTCCCCAAATTCCTCAACTGTTTCGTAGACATTTTTTTTTTTCCTTCAGCTTCACATACTGTAAGATATTCCCCAAAGAATGTCACCAAGACAGCATGTTCTCATTTTTTCTCTGGAGAGCCCTGACTTTCAGAAAGGCCTGAAAAAGAGGGCTTGACTATTGATGGAAGTGAATATCAAGCTTCATGCCCTTCCTTTCTTCCTCCCTTCCTCTGGGAGCCTCATCCAAAACTAACCTGTTACATTTTTTTTTCTGTATTTCTTTTGGAAAGAATTGAAAGACTCAGGTGAGAGCTGAGGGAGCCTGTATAATGGCAACAGCCCTAGGGTCAGCAGCTACCTGCCAGTTTAGCCCTGGTTCTGACCTTCCTCCCTTCTATCTCAGTGGCCACATATAAAATGATGTCTTGGCATCATCTTGATGTCTTATTTAATTGAAGGGTTGTTTTTGAAAAATTTTAAGCTTTAATTGTGACAAGCGTAATCCTACGCATATGCAGAGAATTAAACCCCCATATGCCCATCTCTTAGTATCCACAGCAATCAGTGTTTGCCATATTATCTCACCTGTTCCCTCTGCATCCATCCCCCTGCCTCATGCTGTTTTGGTGGCGTGTTTTAGAGGAAACCCCAGTTGTCATGCCATTTCATTTCTACACTTTACTGTACATCGCACATAAAACCTCTCGTATTTCAAATCTTTCACTTCTGCCTCCCTTTACTCCTCTTAGAAGTAATTACCAGCAACACAGAAATCATTTTTATTAAATCTGTTTTGTAAAGATTTCTGATTCTGTACTCCTCCTACTTTAGTCATTCTTCTTTTGAGTTTTATGGAATCCCTGGTGCATACGAGAGCCTTCTGAAATTAAATGCAGGTATTTGTGTGTGCCTTTGGAACTTTCTGGTAGGGGCATGAAGTGACATTGTTTTGAACGTCTGGCAGGAGCCCCTGGCCCAGAGACTTGGAGGCTGGATAAGGAGCATGTAGGGCTCCTGACTGCAGCCCTGCATTAATATTATATGTAGAAGATAGTGTACAGGTGATAAAGAACCAATAAAAGTACAGCAAGACATCAAATGATAGTCTCTTTGTAGCGTCAAACGGAGCTAGTTCTGCCTACAATCCTGTATTTAGTAAAATAAGACCATTTAAAAAATACACTGTAAATAAATGCTTTATACACATTTTTGGAAAAGATTATTTAAGCTCATTTATTTAGAGCTGTTAGGTGCCTTCGAGTTGGTTACGACTGAGAGCAACTCAGCGTACAATAGAACGAAACACTGCAGGGTCCTGCGCCATCCTGACAGTCGTTGCCATGCTCGAGCTCATTGTTACAGCTACTGTGTCAATCCATCTGGTCGAGGGTCTTCCTCTTTTTCGCTGATCCTGTACTTCACCAAGCATAATGTCCTCCAGGGACTGGTCCCTCCTGATCACATGTCAGAAAGAATGTGAGATGAAGTCTCACCATCCTCGCTTCCAAGGAGCATTCTGGCTGTATTACTTCCAAGACAGATTTGTTCAGATTTATTTAGAGCTAGATATGGTTTGTGTGTGGCCTCAGGATCAAGTTATCAGTCTCTTCTAGTGTTTGTAAAGAAATAAAGCTTTTCTCCTTTTTTTGTGCTGATGAAAATATTTTCAAAACAAAGTCATTTAGTGTTGATTTGGACTGGGTACTTTAGTTGTTAGGGAGCCCCGGGTGGTGCCAACGGTCAAGCACTTGAGTACTGGCCAAAAGATTGGAGGTTTGAACCCACTCAGAGGTGCCTAGGAAGACAGGCCTGGTGATCTGCTCCTGAAAGATCACAGCCCTGAAAACCCTATGGAGCAGCTCTGCTGTGCACACATGAGGTCTCCATGAGTCGGAATCGACTCCATGACAACTAACAACAATAACTTCAGTTGTTCAGAAAAAAAAAAAGAATTATCTGAAAAGCCATTAAACCAGGGTCACACTGGACGTCCAAATCTGTAAATTAGTGTACACGCGGCCACTGCGTTCCTGCAGCACATTTCCCAGTGGAGAGTTCGATATAATTTAAAGCTTGCTAAGTGTGTTAACCCATGGTAAGGCTTTAGGTCTGCTGAAGTATATGACTCTCTGATGGCCAGCTCTTACAGCTCATAAATCTTTGTGTTAAGTTGTACAGGATCTGACTTAGAAATGAGTTTTTGCTCATTTTACACCATACTTGGAAATCGGGAGCAGAGTTTTGACAATTGTGAAAGCTGCTCAGAGGAGCAGCACCCATCTGGGCACCATGGACTGTAAGTACAAAAGAGTCAAAGTTAACACAGTAACTACTGGAGCTCTGTAGTTTCATTTTCTTTTCCTTTAGAAGGGCACTTGTTACTAGGTTTTGTTCTTTTGCTTTACCAGAAAGTAATACCAACCACGAGCAAATGCGTGGGCCCTTGATGACATTCCCTCAAAGGTTATAAACAATGCTGTCAGAAGTCAGCATTGATTTTTGTGTAACTTGAAGAGTGGATCCTTGGATTTGGCGAAATGCTTCCTTTCTATTTTCATGGTAAACTGTTACTAGATCTGAGCAGCCACAGCACCCAAAGAAGATTAATAGCTATTATACAGTGATGAGTGTGGTTCATCACACTTCATGATTAAAGAGGATGATACTGATGGTGTCATTTATTGGGCTTCATTTTTGACCGTTGGCTTGACTTGCTCAGGAGTAACAGAAAGCAGATTGTTTTATATCGTCTGAAATGGTTTCTTTTGTGCGCCTGTAGCACATTTCGCCATTTAACACAGCATCGCTAAGGTAGGAAAAACAGGAGAGAGGAGAGAGTTACACAGTTGGCTGTTAGAAAACAGGTATTGAATGACAGAGTGAGGAATTTCTAGGCTCTAATATATAATACTGAACCAGAAATCAATGTGGTTTACAGGTGAACATGAACACAATCAAGTAGTAGGATGTAGGTGGAACATAAGAACCGTAGGGTAGAATTTTCTAGAAGTAGCCTTATAACTACTCCCTGATTAACATGCTCTTACTTGGTTGGAAGATAAAAAGACAATATATGGTTTATCCTAAATAACTGTCTAAGGCGACTGAGAAAATGATGCGGTGGCCATTTCTGTTTTCTGCTCTTACTGCTCTGTGTTCCTCCTTGAGAGGCTGTATTAGTTTCTTAGAGCTGCCATAACAAAGTACCACAAACTGGATGGCTTAAAACAACATAAGCTTATCTACTTACAGTTGTGGAGGCTAGAATTCGGAAAGCAGGGTGTTGACAGGGCCATGTTCCCTCTGAAGTTTCCAGGGAAGAATCTTTCTTTGCCTCTTCTAGCTTCTGTTGGTTACTGCTAGTCCTTGGTGTTCCTCTGCTGGTAGCTGCATCGTTGCAGTCTCTGCGTCAGTCGACACATGGCCTTCTCCCAGTGCCTGTGTGTTCTGTGTCTCTGTCTCTAAATCTTCCTCTCCTTTCTCTATAAGGACACCAGTCGTTGGATTTAGGGGCCCACACTAATCCAGTATGACTTCATCTTAATTAAATCCAAATAAGATCACATTCACAGGTTCTGGAGATTAGGATTTTAACATATCTATCGGGGGAACACAGTCCAACCCACTGCACAGGACATGTTCAATGGTAAGCAGAAGGAGGTGTTTTCATTGTAAATTCGGGGCTATGGTTTTATTTCTTTTTAGTTTTAGGATAAAATTGTTAGTTGCCAAGTTTAAAAGTAGGTTATCAACTCTCCTAAAGCATAATATCAACAGCAACAAAACACCCAAACTTCGTTGCTATTGAATCGATTCCGACACGTAGTGACCCTATAGGACAGAGTAGAACTGCCCCATAGGGTTTCTAAAGAATGGCTGGTGGATTTGAAGTGCCGACCTTTTGGTTAGCAGCCGAGCTCTTAACCACTGAGCCACCAGGGCTCCAGAGCATGATGGGAACTTGTATTAAGTGAGGGGGTGATTCTACTTTGTGTAGAATGTTCTGTTTGGCTAAATTTGTGTGTGTGTTTCTATAACATTTAAAGTTTGAACCTTTAGGATATGATTCCTTGATTTTTCCTTGCTCATGTCCTTCACATAGATTTCCAGGACCAGGAATACACATCAAGAAAGTAAAGATAGGGCAAGACAGCACTAGCTGCCAGCCCTGTTTTTTAGCGTACTCAGAAAGTAATGACGCATGTGTGTTAAGAATGTTCTAAGAAACCTTACAGTTTATTATGAGGATTAGAGTTAAATATTAATGTTAATTATGAAGCTTTTCTTTAAGCTTTTCTTTTCTACTGAATAATCTTACCCGTGCAATAACCCTGTGAGGAAAGTTAGCATATGTATTATCTCCACTTAAAATCCAAAACCAAACCCACTACCATCGAGTCGATTCCGACTCATAGCGACCCAATAGGACAGAGTAGAACTGCCCCACAGTTTCCAAGGAGCACCTGGTGGATTCAAACTGCTGACCTTTTGGTTAGCAGCTGTACTGCTTAACCAGCACGCCACCAGGGTTTCCCATCTCTGCTTAGAAGATGGAAATACTGCACTATATGTAAAGAGATATTATGTATCCTGTCTAGTGTACTACATGGAGATATTATAGATGACATAAAAGCAGCAAACCTCAAATAACTCCTACTCTCAAAGCATTTATAATCTAGAGGGGGATGCAGACAGGTAACAGGCAATTCTGTATGATGTAATGTTAATGATAGCAATACCTGGTGGGGTGCCGTGGTCCCAAACAGGGTGCTTTGGCAAAAAATGAATGAGAATTCTTGAGGAAAAACACTTAGAGAAGCATCAAAGACCATTCCCCCCGCCCCTTTTTTCCCCCTTATCTCCTCACCGTTTCCCTCCCTTCCCGTGGGACTAGGGTACAGTTATAGAATTTTTAAAAGTTCAGTGAACACATTGAAAAACAAGAGTTAATCACTCTCAAGTACAGTATTGTTGCTGGAAGCTCAAGTGCAGATGTCCCACATCAAGAGCAAAGACACAAGGATAAGGCAAGACAGCATCTGTTCTTGGGGGATTCAGAGAGGAGCCCTCTTTGTCCCTAAACTGTGCATGGCTGTCACAGTCAACAAGGTCCAGAAGCAGTTTGGCTTATGAGGAAGGGTCACCTGAGCCTATGAAGGAGGGACACCTGAGCCTATGAGGGAGGGTCACCTGGGTTTGGGCAAATTGAGCCCTGAAGGGAGGTCAGGGTCCTCTGCTCTGGATGCCCCGAAATCTGCTGGTCTTTGTTCCAGGCTTCTAGCCTTGGGGAGAGGCAAGCCTCCTCTACTGATAGTCCTTTGGCTCCTGCCTTTTGAGGAGGAAAATGAAGCTCCGCACCTGAGTGCTTGGAGATCTCGGGAGAATGCCAGACATCACCAGCAATGTCTATTTATTGAGAGGAGTTGGGCAGAAAAGAGGTTTGAGGTCAGATTTTTATTTGCTAAATTAAACATCTTAATTTTTCAATATTACATCTTAGAAGTACTCCAGGAGTTTCTTCCATAATGATGTTTCAAAAGCAGGATAAAAATGCCCTAACTCTTTCCTTGATAGCTATATTGATAACCTTAGGCGGGTTACTTAAATCTTCTGTGGATCATTTCCTTCAACTGTAAGATTGGGACTGAGAGCGTGAAAATTCCATGTTTAATGCAGTGATAGCTACCTTTTAATGGTTCAGTGGATGTTAACTATTGTTATAATTATGCATAATTTCGCTTTGATCATTGCCTAAAAATCTTTGAAGTATCTTCGTTAACAGTGCAGATTCTGACGAAAATTAATACAGATAGTCCCCAATTCACAACCTATTCGAGTTATGATGAACCGCACTCACAACTGCCCTTTTTTGGGGGGGACATTTTGTCGTTAGTAAAATGCACTACGTACAATAACGCAGCGTGTAATTTGCTGATGTTTATCATTCTCAGATGTTGACTCACGATGTTATGATTTGCTGTTCAGAACGCTGCTCTGCTGTATAGGTTGAGTTTTCTAAACTAGATTAGGGGCTTCCGTTGCTCGAAAACACGGACCCAAACGCTGATTGCTTTGCTGATGTCAATATGCATATCTGGGAAGCAATGAGATGTTACCACTAAATATATGAAGGGAAAAAGAAACTAATTTTCTGGCTAGAAATGCCATCTCCGTCCTCAGGGGAGTTATTACTGAAACTGACAAAGTACCAGCGGCATCCAGCTCTTCTTCATTGTTGGAGTAAACTTTACAATTTGTGTATTTTTTTTTATGGATGTGTGTATGTATTAAAATATATCTGTAAGTTTATATGTAATGTTTCCACCCCCCAAAGACAAATAAAGATCAAATTTATAAAGATACTGATAATAAAAGGTAAAAATAATGAAAACTAAAAAAAAGAATGAGGTATTTGACCTACATCAGAACCGATTTACAAGAGTCATTGGAATGGAACCCCGTCATAAATTGGGGGACTACCTGTAATTCTAAGTGGAGCAAAAGTGAAGTCACATTTGCTAATCCACTGTGTGTGTGTGTGTGTGTGTGTGTGTGTGTGTGTGTGAAGAGAGAGGCTGCAACAATGGGCTTAAGCATAGCAGTGATTGTGAGCATGGCGCGCAGGACTGGGCAGTGTTTTGTTCAGTGGTACATAGGGTTGCTATGAGTCGGAACGGACTCAACCACACCTAACAACAACAGTTATAAAATTAGCTGTTGTGATGACTGAAATTCTTAAGGCAAACAATACATTTAGGTGACTCCTTAAGGAGCCCTGGTGGTGCAACAGTTACGCACTTGGCTGCTGACTGAAAGATTGTGCTTTGAACCCACCCAGCAGCTCCTTGGGATAAAGACCTGACTGACAATTGGCTACTATAAAGATTACAGCCTAGGAAACTCTATGGGGAAGTTTTCGTCTCTCTGAGTCAAAAATCAACTCAACAGCACCTAAACAACAACATGGACCCCATATATAGCCAACTTGTGTTCAGTGAAGTGGCAGGCTCCCTAGAGGTGGTGCAGGATAAACTACCAATTATTATAATCACTTATTTCAAGTAGATAGGCTGTAACTAAAATGTATGTAAATATTGATCTTACAACTAAGATAAATGCACGGTAGTTGTCTATAATGTCCGTTTTCACCCTCTTAAAATTTACTTGATGTGTATTTAAAGAAAAAATTATTGTTCTTGTTAAAAATCCTTTTGCCTTTTCAAGGTGCTTATTTGTCCAGTAAATCATGTTAGGAGAATATGTTTACAGTTAGTAGAAGCTTTCAAAGACACAATGCTTCTCAGCTGATGTTTCTTGCTACAATTTTGAAAAGCTAAAGCTATTTAACTACTCTTTGTGAAGTTAAAGTTAGGCTGTTAGTAGGATTCCTACTGATTGATAAATAGTTAGAACAGTAAATTCAGACAGGAAGATTGGGATGTCAGTTCCGCAAGATGTTGGGAAAATGCAGTGAAGCTCAGACTCAGGACTTGAATTAAATTTGGCCCCCTAGCTGTTATTACCCTCGTTAACAGACCCAATTTCAGAAACAACTTTTCTTTCCTTATGCATTTACTCTAGGACTCTGATAACGTGATGCCCTACTACAGCGCTTGGTGTGTGGTCTCGGGACCCCAGCATCAGTGTCGCCTGGGGACTCGTTAGAAATCCAGATTCTCCGGCTGCACCCCTGACTTGCGGAAAGTCTGGGCCTGTGTTGGAACAAGCTTTCCACTGACTCTGCTGTAGCTCGGGTTTGAGCATTGCTGCTTTTTATTGGCTCTTAGCCAATTTGCTGGAAATTCAAATCAGGAAAAGTGGACAAATTAGAGGAATTACTGTTTTATAGATGGGGAGCAAAGATGCTTACTGAAGAGTTAAACCTCAGCACATTCTGTGGTGAACCCCTAGTTAGGTAGAAAATTCCCCTCGGCTCCATAGCAGAAACGAACTGTCAAACCATTAATATGAAATGTGTACATGTTTGATTTCTACGATCGTATGATTAATATCCCTTTGGCCTTATCTTTTCCTGACAATATTCTAGTGATAAACCTTCAGGGTAGAGACTGAAAGTGTTAAATTTCAAATTCCAACTCTCGTCGTTGAGATCAGTTGAGATTAATATCTTTTTTGGCACTCCCCCCCACCCCCCAATAAAAACCTCAGCCGGTCTGCACTACTTTCAGTTCCCTGAACTCTGAATGCTCCTTCTTCACCTGTTGGGAGATTCTGTTCCCTCTGCCTGGAAATACCCCTTCCCCACACTCTTCCCCTTGGCCCGCTCATTCTTTAGATTTTAGCTTAGACATCACTTTCTTGAGGTAAATGTTCCCACAGATGCCTCCTCTTCCTCTTTGGTAACATGACACGAAAGTAATTGCCTGTATATTGCCCTACAGCCCCTAATACCCTGTAAGCTCTACAGGGCAGTGGTTGCAGCCGCAGAGAAATGGCCACTACCCTGTAGAGCTTACAGTGTATTAGGGACATTTGTGTTTTAAACCTGAAATATTTTTAATTAATCAAAACAAATAATAACAAAGCCAGAAAACCCAAATACCTGTATCTGGCCAATCATATTGGCAAAAATTAAAAAGATAAAACCCAACTTGTCAAGGATTTAGGGATACAGGCATTGTCATACATTGTTGGTGAAATTGGAAATGGCTGGCAATTGGGCAGTATGTCCCCTGTGACTCTGAAATTTTGAAGTAAACAATTGCACAAGTGCCGTAAGACATTTGTCCATGGCTAGTCGTGAAACATTTTGTGTCGTAGTTGCCGAAATTGCCAGCAGTGAGGCACACTATGGCATATCCGTTCAACAAAATGGAGCCCTGGTGGCACAGTGGGTAAGAGCTATGGCTGCTTATCAAAAGGCTGGTAGTTTGAATCTACCAGCCACTCCTTGGAAACCCTGTGGGGCAGTTCTTCTCTGTCCTGTAGGGTCACTGGGAGTCAGAATTGACTCGATGGCGATGCGTGTTCAACAGAAGTCATTACGATGTTTATATGTGTGTGTCTGTATATATAAAACCATGGACGGATTTGCATAATACGTAAAGTGGAGAAGTGAGGGGGGGGGACCATTACATATGTCTCTTTAAAGGCGCTTTGGTGGCGCTAGCCTGGTAACTGAAAGGTCTACAGGTGGAACCCAAGAGTACTTCATGGGAGAAAAAACCTGGCGATCTGCTCCCATAAAGATTACAGCCTAGGAAACCTTATGGGGCTGTGCTGCTCCATCATATAGGGTCACTATGAGTCAGAATCGAATAGATGGCACACAACAACAATGTTCCTTATGTAAAGAAAAAATTCCAGAAGGAAACGTACCAAAATAACAATAGAAGTTATTTCTGGGCAACTTTCCCTTTTCTTATCTGTGTTTTCTGAAGTTTCCATATGGGCATGTATTTTTATTATTATTATTATTTTTTTTTTTCTAAGAAAAGGAAGCCATATCAAAATAGCACTAAGTTCTGTCATAATCCATTGTTGTTATAGTTGTTAGCTGTGGTTTTCCAGTCGGTCCCTGACTCATGGCCACCCACACACAGTGGAATGAAGTGCTGCCTGGTCCTGTACCACCCCCGTGATTAGTTGTGGACTGGACCATTGTGTCCTATAGAATCTTTATGGACTGATTTTCAGGTCACCAGACCTTTTTTCCTAGCCCAACTTTGATGCTTTACTGAAACCTATTCTGCATTATAGCACCACGCAAACCCCCATTGACACATGGCTGGCGACTGCAGATTAGGTCCATTGGCCAGGAATCAAACACGTGTCTCCCTTACAGGAGCGAAGCGAGAACTCCACCACTGAACCAACAGTGCCTCTTCCTAACGCAGAAGACCAAAAGCCTGCCCGTGGAATTGATTTCAGTTCATAGTGACCTGACAGGACAGAGTAGAACTGCCCCAGGGGGTTTCCAAGTATCGGCTGGTGGATTCGAACTGCTGACCTTTCCGTTAGCAGCCTTAGATCTTAACCACTGTACCACCAGGGCTCCACCCATAACCCAGTAGGCAAGGAGAATTGGATTTAAGAAGGAGATTTTTCAAAGGAAATTTATTTTAGCGATACATACAGAGGAACATTTTGGGGCTACCTGGTTAAGCCATCTGCTAATTTAAACTTTAGAGTGTTGCTGTATGACCCTAAACTTTGCAGAGACGTAAAGAATTTGCTCAAGCCAAGGCTACCCTTATGAATGCATGAAATAGGAAACTATCAGCAGACGTGAGGGAGCCTTGGAAGTCTCCCTGCCTCCACATCCATCTCGCCTCCTCAGCACTCATGCTACAGGGCTTGAGATGGCACAGTTAGAACTATATCTTGAAGCTAAGCATTTTCTTCCTGTGGTCCTTTGTGACGGGTTCGTGAAGGGCGATGTGTCAAATCACTACTTTTTGTGTGTGTGTGTGAATTAGTTCATCAGCTTAATCTACTCCCCAGGGTGAGGGCTGCAAAGCAAAGAACAAAGCATATCAGAGATTTGAGGGAACAGAAGTGCTGACATCTGAGGCCAGTATATGGGGAGAGATGAGGGAAGAAGGGGTGAATACAAAACACTTTGCCTTTCTCTCCATTTTGCTTTGTGCTGTGTTAGATGGAAACGATTTACCAAATAATTAGTTGAAAGAAACGTGTAATTATGATAGCAGATTTCCAAATGATGAGTAAAGGGAGTGTTGGGTATAAATTTCATTGTTTTGTCTGTCTCCACCACTCGTCTATCAGTGTGTTGTACTGCGGTTATTTGTGTGTTGCTGTGATATTGAAAGCTATGCCGCCAAACAGTATTTCAGATACCAGTAGGGTCACCCATGGTGGACAGGTTTCAGTGGCGCTTCCAGACTAAGACAGACCAGGAAAAAAGGCCTGGTGATCTGCGTCTGAAAATTAGCTGATTTAAACCTTATGGATCACAACAAAACATTATCCAACTCACTTGCTTTGGACATGTCATTAGACAGGGTCAGTTACTGGAAGATCACATCATGTTTGGTGAATCAGAGGGCCAGCAAGGGCAAGGGAGACCCTCAGTGAGATGGATTGGCACAATAACCACAACAATGGACTCAAACATGGCAGTGATCGTGAGGATGATGTAGGACCAGGCAGCATTTCATTCTGTTGTACGTAAGGTCACCATGAGTTTGAGTCAACTTGATGGCATCTATCTATCTATCATCTGTTGTCAACTGATTTAGGTAAATTTAAGCAGATTTGGAAGCCAAATATCTCTCTGCAATGACATTTATCACATTCTCCTCCAGCGTCTCAAATCTTTCCGTCTCTTCTAGCTTTTAATACATCTTGGGGAAAAAAAAAAAAAAAAAAACATTTGTGTGATCCTGGTGACCTCTCTGGTCACCCATCAGACTTAGAGTAACCTTTTCAAAGCTCTCATTCTCCTTGATCTTTCTGTGCATTTTGCACTGTGGGGGATTAGCTCTTTCTTAAAACTATTTCCTTCCTGGGCTTCTATGGTTCAGTTCTTTCTTTGTGTTCTTCCTTACCCGTCCACTTCCTCTTTGACTTCCAACTTGGTTAGTCTTCAGTTCCCTAAACGTGCATTCACCAAAGGTCAGTTATTGGCCTTTTGCTCTTCTTTTCATACATTCTTCCCTTTAATGGTCTAGTTTTCTATAAGGACTTAAACAGTTATCTCTCAACTCTTGCTCAAGTCTTTATCTTCATTTTTGTGTCTCTCAGCCCTAATGTCTCACTAGAACTTACTTCTTGGGAGTATCTTCCTGATGGATTTGGCACGCTCAAAATGGAAATCCTCTTTCTCCTAGTTATTGAGTCTCAGTAAAATTGTTTTCACTTCACCATCTGTTATATTCCTGCATTAAGTCAGACACAAAATCCTATGAATTCTTCACTCAGTTTATACCCAGTCACCCCTTTCTCTCCAACCTCATTTGCACTAGCCTCGTCCAGGCACCTAGCACCTCACAGCTTAGGTGACTTCTAAAAGCTGCTTGAGTGGTATTGCCAACCAGTGGTTTTCAAAGCTTTGCACTGTCACCATTCTAAAACACCTATTTCAAAGTTTCAGTCATTTGCAGTCTTACCTCTTTTATAAAATCAAAAATTTCACCTACTTCTCACTTATGCTTAGCAGTTAGTATATTTCCTGTTTTTTAGTGCTTAATCCTACCCTACCTGTACGTAACCATTTCAGGGACTTGCTGGTGTCCCCATTAAATCTCAAGCACCTGCCAAGTAGAATCGAATAACATGTTGCTTTTTTTCCTTGCAGGTACTTGTGTGGAATAGTTTAAGACCCAAATGTTTTGTGTTTGTGTATGTTTTCCACAAACGTCAGTTAGTGCTTCTCAAACTTTACAGCAGTCCATAACTTTTCAGAGTGCTTGTTCGGTGTGTTGATTGCCAAGCCCAAACCCCAGAGAATCAAATTATTTAGTATGAAGTCTGAAAACCACACACTGAGCAATGCTGCTTTTCCCAGAGTCCGTTACTTCTCGCAGACACCTGTAGGTAGTACAACTAGGAAATGCATGTCAAATGGCACTGTTATTGTATGTGGTTGTGTGTGTATATAGAATTTTTTTTTACAGATATATAATCTGCAGCAATGATTTTCAAGCCAAGCTTCAGGGAATGCCAGGAGTCCGTGGATGCTTTCGGAATTCCACAGTGAACTATTTTCTGCCAAGCAGAGGTTTAAACTGTTAGGAGCTCAATCATGGCGTTTATCTGTTTTACACGTTAGGATAGTAGGGAAGATTCCTTTGAATGAGGACTTCTGCTATGAAGAAAATTTTTAAAACAACAAAGTAATACAAAAAAAGTAGTAAGTGCACATTCTGTTATTCCAGTTCCATGAGAAGGTGAAACAAATTTTGTTAAGTAATGTCTCATTTTAGTAATGCACTTTTAATTTATAAAGGGTGCGCCTGTTTCATGTTATGAGACAAGTATTAAACTTCTAACCTAACGAATGAGAAGCTATTTAGGACCCAAGTTTATTCTATTCCCTTGTTTTTTTTAATAAATAGACTGAAGCCTTTCCCAACTGTTTCAGTACTGGCTATTTCCTTCCATCCTCTTTTTTTGTCTTCTAGGGTTGCTGTGAGTTAGAATCAACTTGACAGCAACAGGTTTGGTTTGGTTTTTTTATGTCACATTTTAGTTCAGCATAGTATCTGACCTCTATGATTTGAAAAACAAACTCTGGCCAAAACTGTATTACAATAAAGTAAAATCATCCATCCACCAAACCAAAAGCAACCCCATTGCCATTGAGTCCATTCCAACTCATAGCGACCCTATAGGACGGAGTAGAACTGCCCCATAGGGTTTCCAAGGATTCAAACTGCCAACCTTTTGGTTAGCAGCCATAGCACTTAACCACTGCACCACCAGGGTTTCCTTATCCCCCTCAGAGAAACTGATTTGTACTGAAAATTCCTGTATACAATGTTAAAACACATTTCAAAGAAAAGTTTGATGAAATAATACTGATCTGTGCGTTATATGAGAATACATTGGTGACAAGTAAAGCAGAAAGACTCTTCTGTTACTGCAAATTGATCTGAGCCAGTTGGGTGACTTGGATTTTTCCGGCTCTCTTGGTAACTGCCACAGTCTTGCTACAAGTGAAGTCTCAGACCAAATTCTGCCCCACCTGCAAACCTGTGTTAGCAAGCAGGCACCAAAGTAGCCATAAAGCCCTGTTGCATAAGCCAGTAAATTCCCTGCTTTGTCCTTTCAGACATACTCTGACAAGCACCAAAGCAGGAAAATAACATTTTGGTGATAGGATCAGCGAACTCATCTGTCTCGTTAAGCATCAGAATCTTGTACTAATTTGGGGAGTGGGTGTGGTGCTAGGACAAGACCTGAAGATGTTCGTGACCTTGGATGCAACTGAAAGATGCTAGGCTTCTGGGCTTGCCATGTAATCCTACACCATTCATATAGAGAACCTGGTGACACACTGGTTAAGCATTTGACTGCTAACCAGAAGGTCACCAGTTCAAATCTACCAGTTGCTTTTTAGAAACCCTATGGGACACTTATACCCTGTCCTACAGTGTCGCTATGAGTCAGAATCGACTCGACGGCAGCAGGCTTGGTTTGGTTTTTGTATTCATATAGAAGATCATGTGATATTTCTGGCCAACTACATATTTTGAACACTCTTTGTTTTCCCAGTAAAATTTATTTCTAGCATCTTGGTGCTCATAGATGAACTGTCTATTGGGGATACAGGTAAAGACATTGGATCCAGCTGCCTCTGGAGTTAGAATCCTGACTAGTCTTTTACATGCTAATCAGTAGCCCCTGAAGTGGTGATCCCTGATTAAGTCCTTCAAATGCTAACTTGCACATAGAGATAAATCACATTGTCTATACCAGTATTTTTTTTCAACTGCAGGTCTGATCTGTTAGTGAGCTATGAAGTCAAATCAGTAAGACCAACATCTTTCGCTTAGCATAAGATAGATGGGAAGGGGTAGAGTGCATTGCATGCAGCTGGTTCAGCATTGGTTGGTGGGTCATTTGCTTCAGTTATATCTGTATATATCGTTAGGTAAGGTTTCTTACTGTGTATCATGGTCAAAAATGTTCGAAATCTACAGTTAGGATTTTAAAATAAATTACAGATGGTGTATACAGCTATATGGAAACCCTACGGCTGCTAACCAACAGGTTGGTGGTTCAGTTCCACCAGGTGCTCGTTGGAAACTCTTTGGGGGCAGTTCTGCTCTGTCCTATAGGGTAGGTATGAGCTGGAATCGACTCGACAGCAATGGGTTTGGTTCTTGGTTTGGTTATACAACTATGTATTTAGTCAATCCCAGGGTATAATGGAGTGAAATTTGCTGACTTCTTGAGGGTGCTTTTAGTAAAAGAAACCTAAAGCTCTCCCATATTTCTGAGATTACATTACTCTTGTACAGAGTCCTTGTCAGCCAAGACGGTAACTGAGAAGGAAAAGTTCTGTTTGTTGAAAAACAGATCTTAAGCCAGGCATCCTCTCAACAACAGCCTATTTTCTGGAGGTGTTAAAAACCACTGTTATGATAGATCTTTTATGTGAACATGTAGCTCGACTCCCTGAATCTTCAAAACAACAGTAAAGAGAGAAGATGTGATATGATGATTACAGCAGTAATGACTCTAAGTGCCAGATTTAGCGGTATTTAAGTCAGGCTGTTACTGTGCAAATGATACTGTAATACGGTTAAAATACCCTTGACAATAAGGATGGTAGATTAAAGGCCTTAGCACCTGTTCTAGTCTTCCCGCTTTTCCGTTTCATAAATGTTGCTTTTCTCATTAACCCTTCATAACTCCTGAGCTCTGCTGTCTCTGACAGTGCTTCAGAGAGAGGTGTTCCCACCCCCATGCTTTTCTCTTCTTCTGCCTGCACAGTGGTAATGGGCTGTCAACACGTGGCACGCTTTCTCTTACCCAATTTCCTAGGTCCAACACAGCTATTCCTGCAAATTCAGGGCTTGAAATAATACAGGAAAATGCCTCATCAGAATCACCTGGGAAGCCTTTAATAAGCTGTGGTGCTCTTCCCACTTGGCTGCTGTGCAGAGCTTTGGGAGAAACCCAAGCTGGAGTGTGTGCTCTGTGGAAGCAGGGACTTGCCCCCTTTCCTTAATATCATGGCCTTTGTATCTGGGATAGCAGCTGGCAGATGTGAGGTGCTCACATATTTGCCAGATGAATGAATGAATGAATGAATCACTGATTTCATTGGCATTTACTTCTCTCAAGGCATGTGCTCAGCTGATTGAGCTGCAGGGTACCAGATGCAGTAGGGTGCCATCTATGTTGTTCCGGTCTGCAGAAGCCTGAGGACTTTGGTCCCACTCCTCAATTAAGGGTTTTTGAAAGCAGCAGTCAGACTTGTGTAGGTGCTGACAAATTTCCAGCTGCTGATGAGGGGCTGGGGCCCTGGTGGTGCAGTGGTTGAGATCTCAGCTGCCAACCAAAAGGTCAGCAGTTCGAATCCACCAGCTACTCCTTGGAAACCCTATGGAGTAGTTCTGCTCTGTCCTACAGGGTTGCTATGAGCTGAGATTGACTCATTGGCAACGAGTTTGGGTTTTTTTTCCCCCCGTTGGGAGCTGCTGAGCCTGGGCATGTAAACACAAGAACAAACAAACAAAAATATTTTTTTAGCCATTTTGATGGAAACAGGTGCTTAATGGAGGAATTCTGTGATGAAAAATGAGAACAGGTAGCCCTCATCTTTATCTCTGCCGTAGAACTTACAGTTTTCTAATTTGAGTTAATTGTTGTTTGTATCAATTTCAATTGTCTGCTAAATGTATGCTTCTTGAGGCAGAATTTGTATTTGTAACCCGATAGCAACTGACATAGTGAGTCATTGCACATAGTAGGAGCCCAATAAATGTTTAATGAAGGTGTAAATGGAGCAGATTGCCCAGAAGGAACTCCATAAATGCCTGTTGTGTTGTCATCTTTAATAAAATGCAGGAATTGGACTAGAAAGCTTCAGGTATAGGTCCCTTCTGTCTCTCGTTTTATTATTCTGTGATTTGGAAAAATAATTTTAATTGACAATCCCATAGTGAGAATCACATCATTTTCTCCAAGGTATATATAGAAAGCCCAGACAAGGCTTTTTTACACAGGTGTTGGGGATGAAGCTTAAGTAATGGCGAGTACTAGAGATAGTGCAGAAGGTAGGCACTCTAATATGACAGTGCCAGGTACTCTGTCAGTGACTATTTCTTGTACCTCTGGTGTTAGGGCAATTGATGTTCATAGTAGTAACTGCCAAGATGTGGCAATGCTTTGGTCTTTACGGTATTCTTCAGTGTCTACACTGCCACCACTTGTAAAAAGGCAAGAATATCATTGAATATTGAATCATGAGGTATCTGTTGATACACACACTTGGAGATTTCGTTTGAATCCTGCTTTGTCCACGAAGCCTTCTCCCCTGATATTCTCCTTCTCTTCCCAGGAAAGGCATGATCTTTACATGTGGCTCTTTCTGCCTGCAAAACCCCCTCCTCTACTTTTATTGTTGTCGTTAGTTGCCATCAAGTAGATTCCGACTCACGGTGACCCCGTGTGTGTAGAGTAGATCTGCTCCGTAGATTTTCAAGGCAGTGACCTTTTGGAAGCAGATCACCAGGCCTGTCTTCCAAGATGCCTCTGGGTGGGTTCAAACCGCCGACTTTTCGACTAGTGGTCGAGTGCTTAACTGTTTGCACCACCCAGGGACTCCTCCTCTAGGTTTAGTTCTGTCTAGATTCTAAAACTAATCCTGTCCCTCCTGAGAGGGATTCACAACGCCTGAGCCCATTAGCCTCATGAGTCAGAATCAACACAATGGCCGCGGGTTTGGTTTGGTTTGGGTTAAGCACATGAGCATCTAAACCTAGTTCCGTGGTCTTCTACTACTGGGGTCTCTCCCCATGTGTACCCTGCCCCAGAGCTGCACCTGCCCTCCAGGTGGGCTTTATATGCAACCATTTAAGCTCTCTGATGACAGCTACTTCCTTTTCTCATCTTGAGCAGTGCTGTGTAGAGCCCACATAGAGTTAGTTTTACCCTCCCTCATGTGTGATTTCTAGATCTAGTTTGTCTCTCCTCCAGCATCCGGGCATTCTCTGAGGGAAGAGACATTGTTGCACTTATTGTAATTCCTCTGTACTGTACCCATCACATAGCTGATATTCAGAAATCATGGAACGAATACATTAGAGAGAATGAATTGTGTCTAGTAAAGTTTTAATATTAAGTATATACATCTTTAAATGGGTGATAAAGTACGGTTCTCACTTTGAATTCTATCAAATGTAATATGTGATACACTGGTACCCTGTCTCCTGACAGGGCTGGAAAATAGACTTACCTAATATGTATCAGCTGTAAAGCCAGATCCTGAAATGCTGAAAAGTGTTGGACTTATTCTATGGAATACTCATGTAATAATGAAGCCTCTGGGAATAAGCTCCTCTATAAAAAAAGTCAGCCTGATTTAAAAGTGACATAAAACCACCTGAATAAATCATGCAAAGCAAAATGTCAGCTTTTGAAGCTGCTTTTGATAAAAGTACCTCAAAAGAATGCCTGCATTCTATGTTCTCATTCCCTGTTGAAGCTTAACAAGGTTGACTGTCTTTGATTGTGTCAAGATTATAATGTCTCTCAAGTCTCTTTCCCCACCCCTTTCTTCCCTCGTGATGTCATCTCCAGTTTTTCTTTTTTCTTTTTTGCCCTCTGCAACCTGTGCACCCATCCCTGAAAAAGAAGGCACCATTTAGTTATTAGCAATTTATATTTACTAGCTACCTACTAGCTGTGTGCCCTAGGGGAAGTTACATTACCTCTCTGAACCTCATTTTCTTCCGTAGTGAAACAAAAAATGACAACAGTATCCACCTGCATGGTGTCACTGACAGAAAAAATAACAAAGGGAAATTTGGAGTTTTTAAATATATCCAATGGATGGTGACCAAAGTATAACAGGGTGACCTTTCTGTCATTTGGGAAATAATTGAAGGAGTTGAAGCTGCCTAGTCAGGAACAGAAGAAACTTGAAGAATGTCTTTAACCAAAACCAAGAACTCTGCTGTTGAGGCGATTCCAGCTCATAACTTCCCCATAGGACAGAGTAGAACGTCCCCATAGGGTTTCCAAGGTATAAATCCTTACGGAAGCAAACTACCACGTCTTTCTCCTGCAGATTTGAACCATGGACCTTTCAGTTAGCAGCCAAGTACTTTAACCACTGCACCATCAGGGCTCATCCAAGAATTTAACCAGGAGGCAGAATTGTCTTTAGGCATGTAAAAAGGTCATTTTACTTTCAAATGTTTAAGGGCAAAAATGAAAGGAGGTTAGATTTTACTTTATTATTAGGGAGAACTTTTTGAAAATTAGAACTCTTCTAAAGGGGCGTGGTCTACTTTATAATATGCTAACTGGTAATGTTTAAGCATCTCCTAAGGATTGTTATGGAAGGTGTTTCTGTGTTAGCTTGAAGGTCAGCTAAATGACCTGAGAACCTGTAATTCTTGGGTACTACAGAAAATATTTTAGTACATGTTTGTGGTAGGCACAGACTCCGTGTCATTAGGCAATGACTGGTATCCAAGTCTAACATTCTCTGGCTTAGGAGATAAGTCTTATATTTATCCAAAAGATGAGGTTTCACAGAAATAAACACAAGTTTGGCTTTTCCAAATATTGACACAGTTATTGGATGAGAGAAATGTGGTATAATGGTAATAGGAGATTTTCCAGTGTTGACCGAAAACCAGATTTGCTGATCAGTGATTCAGAACACTGATGGGGCAGCCAAAAAAACTGATTAGATGTTATGTGGTATTGAATGAATGAACGATTCTTAAGTTATATTCCAAATCAAGGGAGATTAGTGGAAATTGGCACTTGATGTTGACCAGATCACGCCAGAACAGTAGGCTTTTTAAGAGATACTTAACATTGACAAAAGAGTCAGAGGGAGAGAGTGGGGTGAAATGGCTTTTAGGTAGCATGGGCAGGTAGTTTCTTTCTGATACATGGCACTTGAGGATTGGTGAGGAGACACTGGTGAGCTGGTGCAGAATGCCCCGATCCAAAGGAAGAATCTACTCTGCTGCTACTCGGCTCCAGCCCACTGTCCCCAGTCCAGTGTTACCAGGTCTACTGTTTTTGAAGAGAAGCTAAAAATCTATGTATTTTTGTGAAATTCCTAAAATACTGAGCCGGTAAGCCAGCCTTGTCTGGAGTCTAGATGTTCTTATCTACCTATCAGTTTGTAGCCCCAGCAAGAGTCTCCTAGGCCCTTAGCCCTATGTAGGAATAAAGGAGAAGTCTTTGAGGGAACCAGGATTATTTGGCCTAGAGAAGGGACAAAGAGTTGCTTCAAGTACTTGCCAGTAATCAGGTGGAAGACCAATTTGGCTTGTTCTGTTTCCAGAAGGCTGAGCGAGGACTAGTGGAAGAAAGCTACAGGAAGGCAGATTTTAGTCAAGAGAGCACTAACAATTTAGAACAACCCTGAAATAGGCTGTTTGGTTGAAAATTCTTGTTTCTAGAAGGTGGCGTTCGAGCAGATGGTAGATGACAAGTTGTCAAGAGTGTCCAGTGAAGGGTCTAGACCAGATGATATTTCAGGTTCCTTCTTATCTTGAGATCCTTGGATCACCAAGATCTAGGCTTCTGTTCAGATGTTCACCAGATGCGGGCATTTAGGTTCACGAGTGAGTTGACACCCTCCCGTACTAGGCAGGTGCACTGTTCCTAAAGGCCTGGCTTTGCTCTTTGTGTCTCCTTCTAACACATGATGAAGGGTCTTTGGTTCACGACTCTTGTTAAAAGTTTCTCTTTCATGTAATAAATCACAGCATTCAAAGCCAAATTCTCAAGAAGAGCTTTAGAGTCTCTGAAGCTGTAATTGTTTTATTCTCTGGACTGCATATAGAACAGCTTGATCACTAGCACTTTAACTAAAGCCGGTTGATTCAAATTCTAAGCCTGCAGAGAATTAGCAATGCAGAGTGAAGTGAACTAAAGATAGTTTATTTAAAAAAAAACCTTTAGCTGGAATTGTCTCCCACTTCATTATTATTTATCTTACTAGTAAGAATGTGAAAATAAACCAAAAACCAAACCCGTTGCCGACTCCAAACCCGTTGCCGTCGAGTCGATTCCGACTCATAGCGACTCTATAGGACAGAGTAGAACTGCCCCATAGAGTTTCCAAGGAGCGCCTAGTGGGTTTGAACTGCTGACCTTTCGGTTAGCAGCCGTAGCACTTAACCACTACGCCACCAGGGTTTCCAAGAACGTGAAAATAGAACCCTGTTATTTCATTTCTGTATACATAACCTTTTGTTAACAGTTGAGATGGGACTCTCTGCTTCTGTCCTTGATTTAATGATTCACAAGTATTTATTTCTTATCAGGGTGACAGTTAATGTATTTCCA
Source organism: Elephas maximus indicus (assembly GCF_024166365.1). Taxonomy (NCBI): domain Eukaryota; kingdom Metazoa; phylum Chordata; class Mammalia; order Proboscidea; family Elephantidae; genus Elephas; species Elephas maximus. The sequence continues at coordinate 16,268,665 of NC_064845.1, read as the reverse complement.
GGCTAGGTAAGAGCTCTTGATCTTCTTTGACTTATAACTGCTTTTAATTGCTTTGTAACTGACCGATGGTACAATGCTTGCACAAGCAGTGTGTTCATTTCCAAATCAGTTACTGCAATAGGTACCAGGTGCTTAAAACAGGTATTTTAAACTGGAACGTGGGCAGTTACATTTTTTCAAAGCTTATGAAGTCAGTATTATAGTACTCATGAATGTTATCAGTAAGGATTATGGTCATAAATTCCACACCCCTTCTTGAATCTAAGATCCATCAGTAGAACACAGGACCTGGTACCACCTACCTGTCACAAGAGTGAAGACCATGCCGTAGCAGTGGGATGTATCACATACCCCTCCAATTCGTGATCCTCAGGGAGGCTCATCCTGCCTGGCTTAGTTAGTTACCGAGTCTGGCACTTGACCTCTTGAGTAATGGGAGGAGGCACTACTGAGAACTTTGAGAGTGTGGGACATGAGTGGATAGTTTAAGGATGTCCCTCAAGCTTTCCTTCCCTGACTAACTTAGAAAGATAAGTAATGTCTGGTGATTTTATTTAATTCAGCATTTATTTCTTTGTTTAATTTTTTTTTTATTCTGCCAGATTCTACAGAAAATACCAAATTGAATGAGACATAAGTTTTTAAGAAGCTTCCTTTCTGTAGTCAACCAAATAAGTCTAAGAAATAGAGCAAAGGCTACTTAATTTGTAGTATAATGTTAGTGACAAGATTGCAGTTATCATATTTGTATACAAATGATTTCCTAACAATTCATCTTTCTACTGTCAGGCTCTAAAGAAGTAGCTGGGGTATCTGCCCTCCTAGGGGGATGGGAAGCTGTCCTTGGTGGAGAGCAAATATTAACTTTAACTGGCATGAATACCTTCGATTTTCTTGTATTTGCCTTAATTGATACCAGATTTGATGGCTTTTTCTCCTTGTTTATAAGAGTAAAATATAGAAAATTTAATCCTACTGTTTAATGAGCACTCTTTTTACAATCTTACGCAAATTGTATCACAGATAAAACTTCCTCTGCTGCAGGCAAAATATTTCATTTGCGAATGAAAAAGCAAATTGAGCCAATACATTGTGTAAGACGTTCGTAGTTCAGTGTAGAAAATGATGTTATTTGATGTCAGCTGGAACTGAGGTACTGTAACGGCTATGAGATGTTAAAATAATGGAGGAGTTTAGAGAAATATGATGACTGTGAATTTTACAGTTGGAAAAATAGAATTTATTTATACCTTTCCGTGATTTGGTAGATGTACTAAGCCAAGTAATCTTTAAGTTGGTATCAGCTTTCAATGGGTGTTTTCTTACAAGCTTTCTAATAATACCATCAATTCTTTCATAGTAATGAATGGATAATTAAAGCGAAAATAAACAGCGATTTCATTCTTTTCTACTTTTACCCTCTTTTTTTAACATTAGATTATGGAAAATTTCAATCGTATAGAAAGTAGATTAATATAACACAGCCTATTTTCCCATCCCATTTATCAACGCATTACCAGTCTTGCTTTAACTGTACCTCTACCAACCCCCACCCTGGCCTCAGATTTAAAAGCAAATCCCAGGCATCGTATAATTTCATTGTAAATATTTCAGTATATATCTCCATCAATAAGTACTCTTTAAAAACAAAACAAAAAAACCCATCACTACAGTACCTTTAAACAGACCTACTTCTGAGTGGCAGTAGGAAGTAGGGAGTGCTGGGGCCTAACTAACCAGGTGCTGAAGATATATTAATTAGCTCTAGGTACTTGGACAAGTCATTTACCCTTCCTCTCTCCCAGCTTTCTCATTTTTAAAAAGAGGAGATTCAACTAAATTGTCTAACATCTCATCTGTCTCAAAAATGTATAATTTAAAATTAAAAGGACTTGCGTTTTGGTTTGCTGTATCATTGTTTTCCTTCTTATTCTCTTTTGGAAGAGCTATGAAGTAGCCAAAAGGAGAGAGGAAAAATAAATGAAGAATCTGCATAAAAAAAAAAAATTAAACAATCAGTCTGTAGAAACATAGTGATGAATTTGCGTTGGGGGGGTCTCTCAATCACTTAGCGGTTTAAATGTACCATTTGTAAAATGTGAACTTTTTAACATCCTAGCTTTTCTTTTGTAAGTGAAGAAATTTGGCTTTTAAAAGTTTCTACTTTCAACAGTAGAGTGAGATGGGACAAGTGGCCTCTTAGGAAAATTAATCTGTTTGTTGCATTTATGGGAAATTGGAATTTGGAAACTAGAAATGAAAAGGTTTTGAGATGGATACCCGAGATATGACAAAGGAAAGATCGATAAGCTTTGGTGTAGAAAACCACTTTGAGATTTTGAACCTAGGTGACTTCAAGTACCACTGAAAGGACAAGAAAAAGTCAGAAAGGTGAATTTGTTTGCTGAGGATATGTTGTGTTTAATATGACGAAGGTCTGCTGTGGGCCATGCCCGGTAGGCTGTTAGGAGGTCCTGGCCTGAAGGTTTCTCCAAGGTAGGGCCGGAGAAACAGTGGACTACCTAGGAGAATGGTCGCCACCTGTCATCCTGTCCAGCCTCTCAGATATATTCCTGCATCTAGAATCGTCCAGTTACAGCTTCTCAGGTGCTGACACTGGGACTGCATTGCTTCAAATTCCGTATCACTGTGTCATTACTTTTCATGTTTACTGAAGTTGTAATAACTTTTTCCATAGTTTGCCATTCTCTTGCTTTTTCTCTATTTATTGAAGGACCAGTTAACTAAAGAACTTCATTAATTTTGTTACCCTTTACTAAGAACCTACTACATACACTATCAAACCAAAAACCAAACCCACTGCTGTCGAGTTCATTCTGATTCATAGTGACCCTATAGGACAGAGTAGAACTACCCCTGCCCCATAGGATTTCCAAGGCTGTTATAAATCTTTACGAAAGCAGACTGCCACGTATTTCCCCTGTGGAGTGGCTGGTGGGTTCGAACCTTCAAGCTTTTGGTTAGCAGCCTAGTGCTTTAATCAGTGCACCACCATCAGGGCTCCTCACATACACTATACTGGATACTTTATATACATTATTTATAATCCTCCCAACAGCCCTGCAAGGTAAGCATACCTCTTTTGTAGATGAGAAAAACTAGGCTCAAGCAGGTTGAATTACTCACCCAAGGTCACGCAGCTGTTAAATGGCTGAGCTAGAATTCTAACTGAGGTCTGTCTCTGAAGTCCTTGCTCTTACTAGGTTTGCACTAATGTATTTAATCATGTGACCTACACAGTACTGCTTAACTGAACAGTTGTTTGGAGCCTATGAAGGGACTTTTCGTTAAGATGCTTTTCTGCTTTTTTCACATTGCATGTAGCAGGTAGCTGTTACTGATGAGTTCTCCAGGAGAAATGGATCCGAACATGTCCATTTTATCTGTTCATTGAGAAAAGCTATTATTTGAATATTTTAACTTCTATATTCATATTCTCACACGTGAGACATCAAATTCATTTATTCCGTTTTAGTAAACAGTGTACTTTTTTCTCCAGATTATTGCTCTTATTTCTCTTTTCCCTCTCTCTGCCCCCACAAATAAATTACCATAAGATTAAACCTTTCTTTGATGTGTAAGGATAGAAAAGCAAAATCTGGCCTTGAAGACTAAAAAATTGCCTTAGTTTCTAAAAAGAAACTAATTTCTTTAGGGTTGGAGGGAAAAAATTCCAGAATATACAGTTTATGAACCATCCAGAAAGTTTCTACCTGAATTCCAAGTTTTTTAAATACTCTTTTAAATAAGTTTTTAATATATTAGTGAACTTCTTTTTTATATCACTGTAAGATTTAAATATATTCTTTAAGCACATGTTTTAATGGAGAGGGATGTTTAAATAGGGCATTGTGAAATAAGTGATATTTTTACATGCTAATAGACTACTTGGAAATTCTGGTGGCACAGTGGTTAAGAGCTCAGGTTGCTAACCAAAAGGTCAGCAGTTCGAATCTACCAGGCACTCCTTGGAAAACCGTATGGCGCAGTTCTTCTCTGTCCCGTAGGGCCGCTATGAGTTGGAATTGACTCCACGGCAACGGGGAGGTAGTGGTGGTGAATAGACTCTTGATATATTTCCAGGAATTTGTGATGCGTAGAAAAGGCAATCTAGGATACTGTCCACACTTTTACTGAATTAATGGAATTGGATTTTCTTTAAAGTTCTTTGAAAAAAAGTAATCTATAAAGATAGGATTTTTGTTACTCCCATCCGCAACATGGACATGTGAATGATGATAACGACAGTGCTTTGCCTGGCTTTGTAGAAACCAGCGTTCTGTTCTCACTGTCGCTGTTCCCACCCTATTGGGAGGCAGAGACAGAGAGAACACCTCTTAGTGGAGCCGATCGAGTTTTGAAGAGACACTGATTTTTCCATCTAGCTGTTGAAAACCAATCTTCTTAGAGTCGTACCTCTTAGTCTGCTGAAGCATTTAAAAGTCAGTGCCTCTTTACCTTGGGTAAAAAAAACAGTCGCCATCAAGTCAGCTGTGACTCATGGCAACTCCATGTGTCAGGGTAGAATTTTACTCCGTAGGGTTTTCAGTGGCTGACTTTTCAGAACTACATTGCCCGGCCTTTTTTCCAAGGCCTCTGTGGGTGGACTCAGACAGACCTCCAACCTTTGGGTTGGCAGCCAAGCACATTAAGCGCATCAACTCTTTCCACCACCCAGAGACTCCAGCTTGGATCGGCTGATGATATTTAACATGAGTTCACAGCAATGCCGCACCCTCCTTCCTGTCCTCGTCCCTTTCCCACCTCCCATTCCTAATCTCCACTCATTCTGTGTCAGGAATCTACAGGGTAGGTAATGTGAACCTGTAAAGGGCAGTGGACTGGGGGGTGGGGAACTGCTGGAGACAGGAAATAATCCATTCTTAAATTTTTTAAAACTGTTTTCTGTTAGCTACAGAACGCTTTGTTCAAATAACATTTGATCCCAAACTCTAGAACAGGTAAAAGGTGAGCTGCTCTCTTTGGAACAGGAACACAAAGCCCTCTCCTCTAGCGGCCCCCCCGCCTTCTGAGTAAAGGTAGAGAGGGAGAGTGGAAAGTGGAGCCTTCTAAACAACTTCCGGGAACACCATTTGAAAAGCACTGCTTTGCGCTGAAGATGTGCGCTTTGGTGTGGCATGCAAGCTGAGTCCAGTGTAGGGGAAGATGGATTTTCACTGTTTGAAAGCTCAGCCCCCAGACCATGTTGTTGTTGGTTGCCGTTCAGTTGATTCCGACTTGTGGCGGCCCCACGTGTACAGAGTACAGTTGCTCCGTACAACTTACTAGGTCGTGACCTTTCTGAAGCAGATCGCCAGGCCTGTCTTCCTCTGCGCCTCTGGGTGGTTTTAAACCATCAACCTTTTGGTTATTAGTCAAGCACCTAGCCATTCGTGTCACCCAGGGAACCCCAGAACATGTATGATCCTTAAGAGGAAAACAGCAAATTTCATTTGAGAGCTTATTTGTGTAAGACATCAAATAGCATAACTTAATAAATTTAAAATTTTGAATAACCAGACTGTTTGTTTTTCCATGTTGTTTTCCTGTTAAGATTGCCCCTTTCCTTAACAAGAGATGGAGTCTCCAATTTTTATTGCTTTTGGAAAATGGCATCAGTACAGGATACTTGCTGTATTTACTATGAGTAGATTTTAATCATTACAATTTCTCTGATGACTCTTGAGCCATGGTGTATATCAGTTGTTAATTTTCTTTTTTTCCTTAGGTAACATTGTATTTAATACATCTGCCTTATAAATTGCGTAATGGGGTTTACAGATTTGTCATCATTCTGACCTATCTTTGGATCTTCTGTTAAAAAAATACAAAACGGGGACTTGCAGCAAGAATAAAATAGCATAGATTTTTAGTCTCTCAAAACCCCTTTATGTGCATCACCACTGTATACGAAGAAACTTCCCTATTCTCAGATAGTATCCTTTTGAATAATGAAGCACTGAAAGGTGGAAGTCAGGGGCCTGTGTTTGGTTGTTTTGATATCATAAATGATGATATTGGTGGAAATGGTGTTGTGTGATACTTAGTGAAAATAAAACCTCAGTATTTAGGAATTCAAAATAGTTTGAATAAGAACGTAACCAAGTTGGCCCACATTCTGTAGTGCAAGTTGATAAATAGTAATCAGAAGATTACGATATAAAACTACTAAATAAACTCTGACTACACAGATAAAACAACTCATTACGTAAAACCACATTTAAATCTAATAATTTAACAGGTAGCATGTAGGGAAACCCTCCTAGTCAAGATTACATGGCAAAGTACAATTTACAGTCCAGCGGATTTGCATCAGCATTCTGCAGCTGTATTCAGAGATGAGCTTTTCAGTAGTTTCTATAAACTGTCCCGTGTTTTATGTTATATCACAAACTCGTTGCCATCAAGTTGATTCCAACTCATAGCAACCCTATAGGACAGAGTTGAACTGCCCCGTAGGTTTCCAGTGAGCAGCAGGTGGATTTGAACTGCCGACCTTTTGGTTGGCATCTGAATTCTGAACCACTGTGCCACGAGGGCTCCAGTTACATCATAAGCCATTGGATCTCACGCACAGCTACCATCCGTCTGTCAGTGGAGGTTAGCATGTTGCTGTGATGCTGAACAGGTTTCAGCAGAGCTTCCAGACTAAGATGGACTGGGAGGAAACGGCTGGTGATCTGCTCCTGAAAACCAGCCAGTGGAAAACCCTGTGGATCGCAGTGATCTGACCCGCGGCCGATCACGGGCAGAGCGAGGACCAAGCAGCGTTTGTTCAGTTGTTCGTGAGGTCACCCTGAGTCCAGGGCTGACTGGAAGGCCGACTTGAAGGAAGCTGACAACTCCTTATTACTCGATTAATTCATGCTTTAAGATTGTGGGCTGAAAGGTGCCGTTAAATGCACATTACTGTTTATTATGTGAATACTCTTCATGTTTTAACAGGCAAAAAGTGGAATAAAAGGAAAAAAAGAAACTATAACAAATAGTAACAGCATTTGAAAGCAGATTTCCAAAAATGATGATTGCGTTGGACTTTAAACAAATCTTTCTATTAGATGGAGCCCTGGTGGCCCAGTGGTTAAAAGCTTGGCTGCTAACCAAGAGGTCAGCAGTTCAAATCCACCAGCTGCCCTTTGGAAACCCCGTGGTGCAGTTCTACTCTGTTCTGTAAGGGTCGCTATCAGTCAGAATTGACTTGATGGCAATGGGTTTATATTAGGTGAGGTGCTTTAAAAATTTTTTTTTTTTTAGTATTTAGAAGGCTTTTATTATGTAAGTGCATATATCAATGTACCAATTATGGATGTTAGTAAATTGCTATTATCAGTTTTGCTACAACTCTCAATATTTTTTTCACTTTACTTGCTTTTCTCTGTTTAGTACCTGAGAATGATGCTTACTATTACTGTTATCTTGTCCCAATTTAGTAGTAGTTTTTCTCAATTTTTAGTATTTCTATTTCAGTTGAAGTGATTTAAATCCTTTTTAAAGCCCCCCTCCTTTTTTACCCCTATAGAGATGAATTTACATATGGATCCATTTCCATGTAACAGTAACACAGAGACTCCTTTTCTGTCACTATTTTCTTGCAGGTAATAATGAAACTAATATGTATGTGTGTCTGATTCTTACAGAACCTTATATGTGGTTCTGTAAGAATTAGACGTTGTTTTACATCGTTGTCTTAGTCATCTAGTGCTGCTATAACAGAAATACCACAAGTGGATGGCTTTAACAAAGAGCCATTTCTTTCCTCCCAGTCTAGTAGGCTAGAAGCCCAAGTTCAGGGTGTCGGCTCCAGGAGAAGGCTTTCTCTCTCTTTACAGCACTGGAGGAAGGTCCTTGTCACCAGTCTTCCCCTGGCCTGGGAGCATCTCAGCACAGGAACCTCAGGTCCAAAGGATGCGCTTTGTTCCCGGCACCGCTTTCTTGGTGGTTTCAGGTCCCCAATCTCTGCTTGCTTCCCTTTGTTTTTATCTCTTGTAAGATAAAAGGTGGTGCAGGCCACACTCTAGGGACGCTCCTTTATATTGGATTAGGGTTGTGACTTGGTAAGGGTGTTACAATTCCACCCTAATGCTCTTTGACATAAAGTTACAATCACAACATGGAGGACAGCCAGTGAATACTGGGAATCGTGGCCTGACCGAGTTGATACACGCATGTTGGGGGGACACAATTCAGTCCATGACGGTTGTGATGGAGATTGGTGATTATGCTACAACTAAAAAAGTCAAACACTAAAATTTTCAGTTTTGATGCCTTTTAACGCTGTATTCATACACCGTGTTTTACGCAAATGATGTGTACATTATATGTTTTTTTCCAACTGCGCAACCCCCTCACACATTATTTTCATAGGTGTGTTATATGTGGGCAAGTTATTTATGTGAGCACGCTATTTGTGGAAAATACGGCTTGTGATAAGATGTTAATGGAAGTAAAAAATGTGACTTTTTGGTGCAAGAATTCTACCCACATAAGTATTCATTCAACAAATAGTTACTGAGTGCCATTTCCTGTATGCCAGGCACTGTGCCAGACACCTAGGACACTGCAGTGTACCGAACAAAATCTTTTTCTCATGAGCATACCTTTTCCCTCAGCTGAAGAAGTAGACTAGCTTCATAACAGTAAACCAAAACAAAATGATTTTATACATAGGAAAAAATACCCCACTGTGAAAGTCAGCAGTTGAAATGTTATCCTGTGTGAAGCATGAGTCCTGTTTTCTGTGTGGTTCCCTATAAATGGTGACAGAGTTCTTAGAGAAGCTGATGAAATGTTGTAATGCAGATTCATGTTCAGGACTAGTTTCAACGGTAAACATGTATGTGATTTTTTTAGCCTAGTTTGGCACTGTAAATTGCTTCATTTTTATTTTATTAAATAAATTGATGCAGATTTGTACGGGCTGATGGCATTGTACTGGCTGTAACTAACCAGAATATATGCTAGCTGAAATGTTGAAATTATCATGTAGTATTTAGGAATCAAGAAAACAGCTTCTCTTTGTGTGTGTGTTTTTTTTTTTAAACATCGAACCGAATGATGGCTTTGTTTAATACTCGCAAGCAATTCTGCCCAAGGGAAAGACAGTTAACAGAATCAGAGTAAAAGAAAAATCTAGCTCATCAGTGGTCTCCTTTTGTAAATTTACATCCCTCGAGAAAAGCTAATTAATAGAAGTACATCGTGCCTTGCTTTTCCCCAAGATGTAAATTACAAGAATACACACAGACTAGGAATGGTAATTGAAAAAAAAAATCTCATTTGTAAGGAAAAAGAGAGATTTTCTTTTTTTCTAATTTGCCTTTAAGATACATCTTCAGTATTATATGGAACTATTTCTAATGTAGTGGAAACCATTTTCTTTGAACACACAAACATAAAGATTTCCAATAGTCTGTAGCTAATATGCACTGTCTGAAGCTAATAGATTGGATAGCTTACCACTGCTGTTTAAGCAGAAGTTAATGCTTCTGAGACCAGCTAATACACTTAATTATAGTATATGAACAGTGGGTGTTCTGCTTATTTTTATTACAAGCTTTATCCACTGTGCAATTTTCTTACAACGTGTTGACAATAATCCTCTTTAAGCTAGTGCTTAAATATTTATTGAATGTGGTAGCCAAGAAGCTATGTTTAAAAGACACGTAAAAACTGATGTCTCGATATGGCGTGGCGTGCAGCTGCTTACCGAATAACATGACCTGGGTTATGGCCTATCTCAAACTTTGTAATAATAAGTAAAATTTCAATATTGAGCTGGAATGCTAAAGAAAATAAAGTTTGCATCCCCAAAATAACTCAATTGTGCATCAGCTCTACTAAACTAGCCAAAATCTAGAGTAAAAAATCTTGAACACGCAAGAGGATCACCTCACCGTGTCCAAAGGAGTTTCGACTATATTATAAGGCCCCCCATTTTTAATAGTTTTACAGTTTCATTTTAATATGAAATTTATATGTAGGACATATACTTTATAGTTTTTCCCTTCTCCATATAAGTAAACTTATATAAATTAGGTAAAGACATAAAAGTTGAAAGGCGTGAGGATGTACAGCTGAATTCAGGAAACACTGGTGCATTGGGGGCGTGTGTGTTCAGACAAATAGTAGCAATTGCAATGTGATAAAGAAGAAAAATACTGAAGAAAATTTTCTCAGGGTAAAGCTCTATTAGCACCATTTTTTCCCCGTACCCTCTGTGAAGCATCCGATTTTTAAAAAATGTAAAATAAAGCAGTTACACCCAGAATGTTAGCTTATTAAAGGACCTTTTATGACTGTAAATTATTGCATCATTTGTATGTCCAGTATTACAGGGTCAGAGTACAGTAGAACCAGATATTTCCCTTGAAATCAGGCTTGATTTCTTGCCTACTTTCGTTATTTCCCCAAAACTCTTTGTTTTTCTCATTATTGTTTTTGTGCTGGTTGGAATTAAAAGAAGTTATTATTTCTAATAATTAAGCCACACTGCTTTTTTTAAACAGAATCTGGCAATTCTGTCATTTGTATCTCCGCCTCCAATTTCTTACCTTATAATTATTAATTTTTAACTTGTGTGTATTTTAAGGCAATAGTAATAGTTGTAGCGCTGGGGGGAGATGACTGGATAGGAATGGCATTAGTAAAATCAGCCGGGGGTCTGGTGCTGCACTGGGCACTTTACACAATGCTCACTGTTAACTCCCAGGTACCCAAAAAAAAAACCCACTGCCGTCAAGTCGATTCCGACTCATAGTGACCTCATAGGACAGAGTAGATCTGCCCCATAGAGTTTGCAAGGAGCGCCTGGCTGATTCGAACTGCCGACCCTTTGGTTAGCAGCCGTAGCACTTAGCCACTACGCCACCAGGGTTTCCACGCCACCAGGTAACAAGTTGTTAATTCTCTGTTTCAGGATAAAAAGCTTGGAGATAAAATTTAAGTGGCTTTGCCTGAGGCCTGTGTCACACATGCAGTAAGGGGCAGTTTTAATCACCTCCTCTGCACCCCATGAGTGAGGGAGGGATTGCTGCACAAGGGTTATAGGAATGACCAAACACTTGACACGCGACCTGGGCAGAAGAGATTGCTGCAGTTAATTAGTCACATATGCTCTCTGATGGGCGAAGAAGACCGCCTGCCGCACAGGGCCACGTGGGCCTTGTGTCTGGAACAGAATGAACAACCGGGGGCTGTGGGAGGCAGGCTTTGTAGTTTCAAGAGTGTGGAGTTCCCCTTGGTTCCCACAGGTTGGATGTGATTGCCTTGTTTGAGTAATTCCATGGGCTGGCAGGGAACTGAAATCTGCTGCTTAGGGATAAGCAGGAACCACACAGGCCCATTTGATAGCATTCTTATTTACATGTCTAGAATTTTCTCTTCTTTCAGATCTCATTCCAAAAGAGTCCTTCCTTGACTGTGCTACCAAAAATTGACCCTTTTGACTGTTCCATGCATAGTGGTTCCCAGGTCAACCACTTACTACCTGTGTAATTTTTCCAGTGTGCTTAATGTCTCTGTGCCACAGTTTGCTAATCTGCAAAATGGGAATATTTTAATAGGTTAGGTTGTAGTGAGAGCTGAATGTATCAATACATGTAAAGCACAAATTGTAATAGTCCCTGGCATGTAGTGAGCACCCAGTAAACAGTCAGTCTCTAATTCCCATCATCAGCATCACCATCATCATTAAGGGTGAAAGTAGTAGCGTAAACCAAATGTTGTAGATGTCCTGACAAGGGAGAGATCCCTGAGGCCCTGAATTATCACGGAAAGCTTCCTTTTAAGGATGAAACTGAGTGAAAATCACAGCCTCTGTGTAGACTCTTGCTTGTTTCTCTCCAACAGGCACACCATCTTCCTCCTTTGGTTTCTACAGTCCTCTTGGTTCTTCTTTGTTGATACTGACCTTGATCTTCCTTGTATTGTAGACTGTGTATTCTCACAGAAGAGGTGGCCTTGCATCTCTGCATCCTGGCAGTATTGTACCCTACACACTGGACAGTGACCACCTACTTGATCAATATATATATATAAAAAAAAAAAAAATCAGAGTTGCCATAAAATCAACAAGTTTAAAACATTCTCAGTATGGCAGCGGGTGCAGTTTGAGCACAGTGGCTCCAAAGATCAGTTGCTGGAAATGGTCAAGTTGGACCAGTGAGGGGCAGAGTATTATGGAGTCTTGAGTTGGCTGTAGAGTCAGTTTAATTCAACAGATATTTGGAGAGCGTTGCTTTGTGCCCGTGTCTGAGCTAAGATCTTGGGAGCATAAACATGACCCATCACCTCTACCCTTAAAGCATTTTAAGTTGATTTATCTGGGACATAAATGAGTGGAGAAGAGCAAGAAAGATATCCTAGGCAGGCTTCAGCAAGAGAAAACAACTAGAAGCATAGAGTTGAGAAGTTTCAAGAATTCAGTTTGTCTAGAAAAAAAGGTTTGTTCATGCTGGAGCAGGAAAAAATGAGGCTGAAGAGAGGGGGCCCAAATTATGGAGTATTTGGGATACCAGAACTAAAACATGGGCTTTATTCTATAAACATCAAAGCCTGGGGAAGGTTTTAACAAAGAGTTAGCAGAAGTAGTATTCAGAATTAGAGAATACATTTCTGTCTTTTTTTTCTAAGTTTGAAAAGGTGTGAATTAAAAAGAACAAATATTCTCAAAGTATGTGTCAGGCACTTTAACTAGTTAGGCGATTTTGAGCTGTTAATAGTTGGTGCTAAGTAAATTTTACAGTATTGTGATAGGCATTGGTGGCAGTCAGCCATTCAGGTTTTAGGCCATGTATTCTTTACTTAAATAATATTTAAATTTAAATGTTTCTTTTTCATTGTATTTTATGCATCAGGAGCATGATATATTCTTGAAGTATTTAGTAAAGTAGATATTGTTGCATGTGACCCATCTCATATATAAATGTAAAAGAGAAGCTTAATTGAAACATTTGGTTTCAACCATACTCAGATTGAAACCATAAAAGAATCCGAATGACTGTAGGTGTATAGTCATCAGACTTACCCCCGTAGCTACAAATTTTCCCTCAACTTTATCTCATTATTCGAAGACTATACTTGGCAAGCATTTTTGAATACTCACCACACCACACGATGATGGTTAACAATTGTCTCCATTTTAAGGAAGTCATGAATATTATTAGATTTGCCCCCTCCAAATAATTGAGTGTTAATTGGTTTCATTGGCAAGGAATTATGGGTAAAATACAAGACTTGGAATAGGTGCTCAGTAATACTTATAAATAGGTTGATCAAAACAAATGTTTTTTATTTATTGACATTGAGTTTGTCATGTTTTGCTTTTTATGTGTGTTTTTTTAAAAATAATCCCTGTTATTTACATAAGAAGCTTCTCTAGATTCTAAACACGAGACTCTGTCCCCTGTGCAGGTTCCTCACGCACACTGCAGAAAGAAGCCAGGTGTCTAAATGCCTTACTAATTGGCCATCACAAAATGTTACTTGGCAAATGCCAGGAATCCAAGGACTAAAGGGACACAGAGTGTGTGTGTCATAGCCCCTGTGCCCAGAGACACTTCCAAATTCATGGGTACCCTACCCTCCAGGTCTGAACCCTGGAGTTGTGCTAGGGATTCTCATGGATGAATGTTTTGATCAAGGCAGACCTGGGAAATGGAATTAGAGTTTTAAGTGAACCATTGCTGGCTAGTTGCCCAAAGCCTCTAAAACCCCAGGAAATTATGGGAGGAAGTCTGGGGACATCTGGAACAAATTATATACACTTACAACGACCCTTCTCCAGCCTACCGTGTAGTAGCTGTCTTGACCCACACCCTTGAGCAATTTAGAACTCCCATCATATGACACTAGATTTTGAAAATGGAAAGATGTACTTTTAATGTGTTTTAGTAGATTAACACCTTCAGCCAAAATGCTTTGTATCTCCTATCCCATCCCCCAATCCAGATGTGTAACTAAAGGACCATGGCTCTCTCAATGAGTAGCCCAATTTCTTTTTAACCTAAGATTGAAGCCCACTTTTTCTCAGCGAGTTGCCAAGGGAGCCAGAGAAGCTATACTTATTAATTCTAAACATTCTTATCTTTTTTTAAAATATATAATGTAAAATAATGACATGCATTATATATATCCATGTTAACATTTCCACTTCAAAATCTAAACAGACCCAGGTTCATATAGTATGAACAAAAATCTTTTAGCATCAAAAGAGAAAATTGTGTTTCTTGATAGAAAGGAAGTGGTCACAGCTCACGGCAGCCAGACCAATCTGTCAGTGCTTTGAAATATAGAGTTGCTGGTGAGATACTGAGATAAAGGATGAAGTAAGATCAGCCTAAATGTTTCAGTCTAGTTAGGTTGATTTGTATACTGCTTAGAAAAATTTCACTTTCAGGAGAGCAGTTTTCAGATTTTAACTAAATATAAGAAGCTTGAGTTTTGGTTGGACTTGGTTTTTTTTTTTTTTTTTGATGTCTCGAAGGCGTTTTCTGTCATTTCATTCCCCTAAGTTCCTGCTCTTCCTGGAACTGGCTCTTGTTGACTCCCAGCCTTGTAGCTGAATATTTAAATCCTGAGAGACTAGCTTATTTTCAGACTCGTTAGCAATCTGCAGAAACAAGCACAGGAAATTTGAAACACCTAGAGATTATTTTTAAAACCTCTTGCTGCTGACATTTTAGCTGGAATTCTAAAGAGAGAATGGGCTATCTAGACTCTGAGCCATGGTGTAAAAGCGCTGGGGTTGTTAGGCTAACTTTAAAGCCACTGAAGTCATTTGACCTGGTGTGTTGTGTCATTTGGGGATTCGGAAGCATCGAATGAAAACTGATAGCCACTCTGGTGTTGGCAGGCAGTCGTAGTGCCTGTCAGTGAAGTAGAATACCACCCATCTACTTGATCATGGATCAGAGAATTCTGGAAGAAAAGCTTGATGCATAGAGGATATGCCACCATCTCCAAGTAGGTAGACAAACCCAGATTTCCTTAGGAGGGGCCCACTTACTGGTTCTGATGCTCATGTGACCCAAGCAGGCCCTCAACGTTGCTGCTAGGTATTATTGATCCTGGAGCCCTGGTGGTGCAGTGGTTAAGAGCTTGGCTGCGCACCAAAAGATCGGCAGTTCGAATCCACCAGCTGCTTCTTGGAAACCCTGTAGGGCAGTTCTGCTCTGTCCTATTGATCACTAGGAGTCGGAATCAACTCGACGGCAACGAGTTTGAGTTTTTTCATTTTATCATTGATCCTATCTTATTTTTAAGTTATAGTGTATTCGGCATACCTTTACGCTATTATTTATGAAAGGCAGTTGTTAATTGTACAATACCTGAGGCAATATTATGAGCTAAAGATTGAAATATGTCTTTTTTTTTTTTTTTACTTACAAAAAGCAATGATAGGAAATAAAAGTATCCAGTTGGGTCCTATGGAACACTTATATTTACCATTGCTGTGACATTCTTGTTCAAGAACATTTCTTATTTAAGTATGTTAAGAATGTTACTACAAAACCTTGCTTTGTGATGTAAATTGCATTTCCCCAGTGTTTGTATTGTTGGTTATAAATTTAGATGTGAGCTCTCTGACTTTAGATTTTAGCTCTCCGACTTTTATATTGTTAATTATAACGAGACCTAACGTGGCCTATGTAATGCGTGCTGTGAAAATAAAACCTGTTTGGAAGTTGAAAGAACATATGTGCACTTTAATAAAGACCTGGCATAACACTGCACTCCTGAGGCATTTAATAAGCACGAATGTTGACTGAAATAGAAAATCAGACAGAACTGGTTTTTTTTTTTTAATACTAAGCTAAATGAACTAAAGAGACGTCTTCATGACCTAAAGAACGCCAAAACATTTGTAGAGTAAAAGACAAATTAAGCCCTGCCACTGATAGATATACAGAATTAATTAAAAAATACAAAGGACAGTGCAGCTTCTTGTAACAGAGGATGGCATTTCGTACCTTCTAGCCTGTGATAAATTCTAAGTATGAAGGAAGATTTGGCTTCTGATCCTAAGTGCTCATAAAGACATATAAAACATTTTTATGAACTCTTAACGTCTTCCTGTCTGTGAGGAAGAAGATTTTGCTATGAAGTATACTTTTAAGCGTAGCAAACTGAAGTGCCTTACTCAGGTTACTGAGCTTTATGTGTTTTTTCTACATTATCTCATTATAAAAGCTTGTCTTATGACCCTTTTTTGTTGGCTAAGCTTTTTTTAATCCAAAAGAAATCTTTAAAGGGAAGAATTTTGTAAATTAATAAGTTAGTCAGCCAGATCCTCCTCTCCTCAGTCTGTATTGACCTCCAGTATTGCCCCCCCCACCGCCCCCCTCAGAGGCATAGAGCAGAGAGTCTGGTATCTGGTTACGGGAGTCTTCCACTCTCGCACAGTTCTGCCTGGGGTTTCCCCTCAGAGAAATGTGGTTTGAGAAAACTTTCTCCACCATGCTGACATTTGCATATTATTTAATTTTCTTTGATGATGCATGGTATCAAATACCCATAACAGGATCTGACCAAATTTAGTAATTAAAAAGCAACAACTCCTTAGATATGTATTTCTTGGGTGCTCCACTAAACTCCTCTGCAATAAAAACAATGATTTCCAGTTCCTCACCTTCCTCTCTGACCACCCCACAGTCTTCTTTTCTGGCCTTTATCCTCCTCCTGGCGATTCATGGGCCAGGTGTTAGACCTTCTTCTCTTTTCCTCTCTCTAAGTGAGCTCATCTCTGTCTGTGGCTTCACTTACCACCTCTGAGCTCCAAAAGAACATGACTCCTTGTATTGTAAAGGTACCACAGACTATCAGGTCCGTCTTAGCTTAGATTTCCCAGAAAGAGGAGCATGAAGCAGAGGGATGTGTGTGCTGTGAGTTTATTAGGGAATACCATTCCTGGAAGTAGAGTGAGAGACAAGGAGAAAGTTGTTTGGAAGAATGCAGAACCAATACAAGGACAAATTATTGAGCTATCTGCCACTGCTTAGACCTTCAGGATCGTACCTGGAAATACCGTATAAACTGTGTCATAAGACTGTGGCTGGGGGGAGAAAGAAGGATGAATTTTTCCACTAGTTTCTGTCTCCCGTCCATCAAAGTTTCACTCTACAGGACTTGAACTCCTCCATGAGATAGTTTATGTGGTGGTGTGCGAGTGGAAATCCAAAGTGGAGTCAACACAGATGCCGTATAGTGGGAGGGAAGATGTTCCCCTGGGGCACAAGACAGTGCACCGTCCAGTTATACCTTTGTGGAGTTGGTGCTGGTGGGACACCTGGAATAAGACACAAGTGAGCCAAGAGGATTTGAAGTGATACATAAAAGGTGTCCAGTATAATATATCCTTTTTACCACTCAGATCCACTTATGCCCTATGCTATATCTAGCTCCCGTACAACACGAGACCTCCATTTTTTTGTGAGAATAAGATGCCCTCACTTCTTCCCTGAGATCAGAAGTACAAGTTCAATCAGTAACCCAGTCCACTTCGAGGTGGAACCCCCCTACATAATCTCTGAATGACTCAAGGCAACAGAGTTAGTGAAACAAGCTGCATTTCTACCTGGGACTATTAACTGACAGCCATCATCTCCTTCTACTACCTATTCTAGATCTCCGTCACCAGGGCTAGATTTTTTGTGTGTTTTTTGCATGACTTGGATTGCTTGTGTGCCAAGGTGACACAGACCGTCATCTTTCAAGTGCCTGAGCCCTTGGTTGCCTCGCTCTTGTTGGGCTATAGTTGCTGAAATTTCTCATTCACTGTTACCACTGGCTATGGAAACACCAAGAGAAGCCCCAGTGACTCCACTGAGTTCTGGACAGAGTCCTCCTTCCCCCGTTATGTATAGCCTGTGCTGCTTGTGGTAATCAGGATTGAATATCCCCAGCAGTAACCTGGCTCCCCTTTCTTCTTGATATTTTGGCATGAAGAGCCCAGAGTGTTCAGATGGTAGCCAGAAGTTCAAGTTTAGTGGAACTCTTACATATCCCCTGGGATCTCTAACTTGGCAGAGCCTGAAATTGCACAGATGGGAAACAGAAATTCTGCACGTGGGCCACTGGGAGTGATGATGATGAGAGGTGTTTCTGCTTTCATCCTAGCTAGTGATAACAGCGCCATATATTGGCCATTGCTTCAGTGCAGACACCGCAGCTCGGATGGTGGTGCTTCAGCTCTGCAGGACATTGTCTTCAAGCTGTCTCCTGAGCTGACCCTTTACAGGCCACTCCACCTACTGACTGGGCCAGCTGTTTCTTTGAGAAAGAGTACATGATGAGACCAATAGATTGTAAGGTGATATGCCTATTGTCACCCTTCCTTTCTGATGTATAGAAGTATTTAATTTTTGTGAGGTCCTATTTACCTATTTTGTCTTTCCCTGCTCAAGATTTTGTTGTCATATCTAATTCCATAGGGCTTTCAGTGGCTGATTTTTTGGAAGAAGACTGTCGAGTCTTTCTTCCTAGGTGCCTCTGGGTCCCACCTTTGGGTTAGCAGCCAAGCAAGGACTACTCCAACATACTAAGAGTTATTTTTTAAACAGATAGTCCTCTGCCACAGAACTCCAGGGATCTGCATTGTGAGTTCTCTTTTAGGGCTTGTCATAGGCTCCATAAGCCTCTCCACAAGTTCCTCGAGGGCAATGTCCTTACCAGTTTTGTACACTGCTGCAGCCCTAGTTTAGTGCTTAGGTCACGGATTAGGAGATTAATCCATATTTGAGGAATTAATGAATTGTTGGATGGATGAAAGAAAGTGAAACAGCATTTTGGCCCAACATCAGGGACCCTAATGTTTCTCATCAGTTCTAAGAAGCATATTTTTTTCTGTATTTTAACATTTCTGAAATAATCACTTTTGGCCAGGTAGCTGTTGTGAGTTAATTGTTATTGCCTGTGCATGCACAAACAACTTGCAAAAATTGTGTCAGCAGCTTGAAAGAAAATTCCAGAGGCAATAGCGGAGCACTGTTTCCAGCTACGTGGCATTGCGGCATCAACGGTGCTCGTGATGGCACAGAAGACTAGACTGTGTGAAAAAACAGCCATCCCTGGGCTGAAAAGTGATTCAGGAGAGCAGTACTCTGAATGTGACATGGTTTTAGTAATTGGTTCGTTTGATTTTGTTTTGCTTATATAACCTTACTCTTTTGTGCTCAAGAGTGATGTATTTTATCATCTATCAATATTATACTTATCGAGAGAGCCCTTTCAATATGTATGAAATCATTTTATGTGATAAGGATTCACTACATTGTAACTTCATTTGGTAAGCTTTTTCTTTCCTAGTGGCCAATAAAATAAGGTGCATATGGTATTTTGTGTGAATTAGAAAAAGGCATTTTTTTCTCCAGGTCACAAGACCCTTGCCAATGGTTGTAAAGCCTGGTGGGGGAGCACTAGCTAGATTTCAGCCCCCCCGCACATGCCTTTGGGGAGGAGGAAACTTGTGTTACTATGCGTGGTGGCTTCGCTATTCTTAAGATAATGTAAGTTGTATAAGGAATTATCTTAGAATTTGGAACAGAGCATTGTATATAGTGTTACACAGTTTTGTCCCTTTCTCTGAAGGGTATGATTCTAAAGAAAGGTTATAGGAAAATTTTGACTATATAGTAAAGTGAATAGCAAATCAGTGTTCACAGGAATGTTTCTATTTTTAAAAACTCTATAACCTAAGGCATTTTCTTTTAAATGGATATGTCAATTGTAACGGAGTCCTTATCTGTGAATATCAGAGCGTTTCTCGGTAGACAGGAAATCTACCAGAATTTAATTTTGACTGGGCCTGCCTGGGTCAAAAACCAAACCAAACTCACTGCCTTCGAGTGGATTCCAACTCACTGCGATCTTATAGGACAGAGTAGAACTGCCCCATAGGGTTTCCAAGATTGTAACCTTTATGGAAGCAGACTGCCACATCTTTCTTCTGCGGTGTGGCTGGTGGGTTCGAACCGGCAGCCTTTCAGTTAGCAGCCAAGCACCTTAATCACCACACCACCAGGGTTCCTTCTGCCTGGGTCAGTGACCTCATAATCTTTTCAGAATGAAGCCCTGGCCATGAAGCATTTCACTTCCATCCCTGGGAACTTTGGCCAGCATCTGAAAGGTGTGCCCATCTTTGATGTTTGACGTCAGTCTTTGTTTTTATGTCTTTGGCAATGTTTTTGTTTGACTGTATACTCTAGAACTACTTTCACTCTGATGTTATCAAAAATCTAATTTTCACACTCTTCCTTTGCCCAGCAGCAGCTAAGCCAAATTTTCTTGCTATAAATGACATTGTAAATACAATTAGGAATAACCCACTAAATTAGTATTTCTTATGTGTGGCCCACTATAAGGATTCTGACAGGAAGCTAATCAGAATAATATTAGATGTTGTGGAAAACATTAAAACTCAGTTATATTAAGTAATTGGGATCTAAATACCATCTAACTATATGAAATAATATTTCTGTTACAAATTGAAAGTTGATACAATTCGTACAAAAATGTGTCATCTAATTTTGTGTAAAATACCATTTCTGGCTTTTGATTCCTTACTCTACCCCCCATCCCCATTGTAGTACATATACCATACCAAACCAAATCAAACCTGTTGCCATCGAGGCAATTCCAACTCAGTGACCCTATAGGACAGAGTAGAACTGCCCCATAGGCTTTCCAGCAAGCAGCTGGTGGATTCAAACTGCTGACCTTTTGGTGAGCAGCTGAGCTCTTCACCACTGGGCCACCAGTATGTATAGAGAAGTGCATTTTATAGTAACCTGACCTCTAAATTGCTGTCTGGAAGCATAGATAATTACAAGAGATTAAAGGGGAAAGCTGCAACCCAGGAGATTAGGGGAGCAAGTCAAGCAGAGCCAGGACCTGTGAGACCCGGTAGGAAAAAAATAATGTCTTGACTTTTAGTGCGACAGCTACTTTCTGTTTATTTTTCCTACATCTCCTCAGAGTTCACCACAAATTTAAATTTTCTAATCATTTTGGTGCTTTTTAGGTGTGATGTGTTAGGCAGTAGTCATCTAGAAGAACCCTCAGGGTTCTGTGGGCCTCTTCCCTAAACTGCCCAAAGATATGCTGCAAAGAGTTTAAACTGGGGGGACTTGGGGACTATTAAGGGGTTCCAGAATGTCAGTAGAAATAATACCGATTGTTTTCCCTTGTAAACGTGCAGCTTACGGTCAAAACAACAAAAATGCTCAGCTTGTACAAGTGAAAGACATTTAGTGAATGAAGGGATCCTGGGGGATTTTTATTGTTAGCCACAATTTTAGAGATCAACAAACTGCTTACCTGGATTTCTTAAAATTTGTTTGGAAAAACAACAATAGATCCTGATTTCTTTTGACCGTTTCATCACCATCAGACCAAAGCCCAGATTGGCCATGAGACGTAAGTGGGTAGAATTCCAGCATTTGCTCCTCATTTTCAAATCTTTTTAAAAAGTTTGGATGCGATGAGAATGAGAAGCTGTGGAACTTTGGGAGGTTTTTGTTACATTTGATTATATTGCTTTTTCAACACTACCAATTACTGATAATTAAAGGACAAGTATCCTAATTTTTTGTTTTTATCTTAATTGGAAAGACCATTACCTAGTTCAATCTGATCTTTTCAGTATGGGATTAGATCTAAGATTCTAACCATGGTTCCAACAATGCTGCAGGTTATTTTTCTTGGGGTCTGAGGGACAGGTAGAATCAGCCATACATCATGGTTAATCAGTTCTAAGAATCAGCCTCATATAATCCTGCTTTGAATTAGCCAAATAATCCAGTAAGCAGTGTTTTTTAAATATCTCAAAGGGGGAAAGTTTCAAAACTGGCTAACAATGAAATTTCCCGTTTTTCACTGGCAGGAACCCCAGCCCCATAATGGGGAAGGTCCCACCAGTGTGAAGGTCCCACATGGGGACCCCTCCCCTAGTGAGGAAATGTAACCCTGAAGAGGAGCCCTCCCGGCCACTGGGCCCCCTGCTCCCCGGCCACGTGAGTACCCAGCAATGGCTTTGAGGACCTCAGCAAGTTTTCTATTCCTTGGTGGCCGGTTTTCTGATGTGAGACTTGGCCCATTCCCCTTCCTTTTTCATCCTCTTAAACATTTAGAAAAGGAGGCAAAAGCCTGCTCCTTTTTGCAAATTTCATAAAAAGAATTTGTTTGGACAAGAGGTAGGCCTGTTAGCTAAGGCTTCGGTTAAGTGTGATTAATAAGCCAATCCATTGCTATCTGTAGTGGTGCTGGTCAGTGAACCTTTCTGCAATGACTGGTATGTATTATCTGCCCACTGGGTTTCTGGCTGTCCAATATAGTAACCACTAACCAGCCACATTTGGCTACTGAGAGCCTGAAGCGTGGCTGGTGATATACTTTTTAGTTTTATTTGATTTTCATTAATTTAAATTTAATTTGCCACGTATGGCTACTAAATTGTACAGTGCAGTTCTACGTTTAACGTTGTATGCCGGAGAAATCCAGCCTCTCTGGACATATCTACAGATTATTATAAATATCATTCCATAATAGTAAGAAAATAATTAAATTAAGAACTCTCATTTCAAAATTTATTCACCCATATTGCCCTTACGTAATTTTAATTACTTCCTGTTATTGGAAAATTTATTTGATCTTAAAATTATAAAGCAATATCTATTTGAATGGCCCAGCTTTATTTTCTACTTTGCATGTTTTAATTTGCTACTTCAATATATATGTGGAAGTAATTACATACATTAAAATAACTTTTTCATTTTATTTTCCTATTTAATGAGACTATAAAATATCCTGCATTAGTACCGGATGTGCAGAGCTGTTATCAAACCGTCAGATTTAGCATTCACTAGCCGTTAACAGGAGCCTTGGTGATGAGATGGTTGTTAAGTGCTCAGCTGTTACCCAAAAGGTTGGCAGTTCGAACCTACCTGTCGGCTTTGAGGGAGAAAAGATGAAGTGATCTGCTCCTGTAAAGATTACAGCCAGGAAAACCCTGTGGGGCTCTGCTCTGTCCTGTAGGGTCTCTATGAGTTGGAAGCAACCCAATGGTATGTAATAACAGTAACATGTTACTTACAAGTTTTTAAAATTTGTTTCTGGTAGGTGGACTCCTGAAATGACAGATGAATTAAATTTGTAGTTCTACCTGCGAAGAGTAAATGCCCTTCCCCTATTGTGCTACCATTAAAAATTGCTTGCAGTCAATTCTGTCATGCTGTCCGTTTATATTTGTTAATTTAGCCGTGCATGTATCATAAGAATTATGTGTTAGCTGTTATTGATCTGATAAGTCTCATTCCATGACATCCCCAAAACATCCCTAGGAAGTACCGTTAGCACAGCTCTGCAGATGAGAAAGCTGAGGCGTGGAATAACGAGTAACTTGGCCAGGGTTCCCAGCTGGTCAGTGATAGAATCAGGATTGGAATCGAAGTAGGTTAGGTGCTAAGTCCAGGTAGGTTAGGTACCAAGTCAGTGCTTTTAGCCACTGCACTGTGCCCTCTGAAGGAGTTTTGGTTACGTGAAGTAACGTTTGGCCTAATCGTCTGCTGTCAGGACAAATTTTTCACTATAAAGAATCCAAAATTAAATTAATACCCCGATAATACTTTCACAACTTGAAAAATAGAGAGGTATGCTTTCTTTCTGGTACAGTGGTCCAGATTTTATTCTCATACAGTGATCAGTTATTTTTGAGTGAGGAGTACATTAACAGTTTGACAAAAAAAATGTTCATTAGGTTTTTAAAAAAAAAGTTTATGCTTCATTAAGATAATGGCCAAGAATGAAAACAATAAAGGGTATAATACCTGAAGGTACTCATAAAGACAAAAATTTAAGGAACCTGGAGTAACAACCTAGGATACTTTTTTGTGTGTTTGTGTGGAATTTTTACAGTGTTGCTTTATCATATGCCTGTTACTGCTAATCTCACTGGACATTACAAAAAAAATTTTTTTTTTTACTGGACATTAAGTTATATATATTCGATTATTAAGATCTAAATATGGGAAAGGTTGATGGTGAATTTTCTACATTTTGAGTGTTTTGTTTTTAGAGAGTATTTCTTTGGCTAAAAATAGGGGAAGGAAAAAGATGGAGATAGTTGCATACTTAAAAAAAATCGTTGCAACTGAAGCACATTAGTCAACCAGCGAAGGTTATAGATCCATTGGTGGATTAATAACCTTCAACAGCATGATCTGTATAGCGGCTGCGCGGATTTAAGGTCACACGTTTACCTGTCAGCAAAAGAGACGCAGTGGGAAGCACTCTGAAAGCCTGAATACACAGGTGCAGTCCCTTAGAGAACTGTCCCTTTTCTGTTGCTGTGGACACTTTTGAACCAGCTGGCAGTCCTCCAATGATCCTTGCAAATTATTTTAATATGAAAGATGGTGTATTCTTGCTGAGGATGGCTATTTTGAAGTCTTTATTAAAATCTGTGAGAATATATAGAAAGTTCAGGCCAGAGAAGACTGTTTGCAAAATAAAGGAATTTTAAATTCTAGTGTACACTGACCAATTAAAATTTAGATTTAGATTCTTGATTTGAAGTGACACCCTATCTATCGTGATCTAGTTATAATCTTTATTAGGCAGGGTGATTAATGTTACCTAAGGTGGTTAAGGAAAATTTGGTGGCGTAGTGGTTAGGAGTTTGGCTGCTAACCAAAAGGTCGCCAGTTTGAATCCACCAGGTGCTCCTTGGAAACTTTATGGGGCAGTTCTAGTCTGTTCTTAAGTTCGCTATGAGTCGGAATCAACCTGACAGGAACGGGTTTGTTTTGTTTTGTTTTAAGGTGGTTTGCTATGCATGATTCTATGTTGGGCAGAGAAGTGGGGCTTTATTTATTCCTGACAGGAGAATGACATTTGAATGCCATCATTAAAGGGCAGGATATGGTGAGAGTCTGGTGAAGACAGTAAAGGAGAAAAAGACTTGAAGAACCAACATTTATTCCAAAACACCTGTGATCCAGCAGATAGCATGACGATAAACATGTTCTTCTTACACCAGAGACCCTCTCATTGACTTCTGTTTCCACAGCACAGAGCACACGTCTTTGCTCAAATGACAACCGTGTGTCCTGGATTTTCCAGAACAGGCCACATTTCTGGCATTCCATCCTGTTATTCCCTTAACTACACTTGTACCATTTAGACCGTATGTCTCATTTTTTAATAGCACATTTAGAAAATGACTACTATATTTAAAAAAAAAAAATAGGTAAAGCATTTTGGCACATTTCACATTGGCAAAGTAACTGAAACATACGTAAGACAGGTATCTGAGTCTGAGGCTGCCTTGCTGTAACTGGCAAGTGCTACCTTGCATTAGGTAGAGTGTCCTGGTTAAGTGTACCATATTAAGTGTCAATTGAGTCAACCTGGTTGTAGTATTTTCTACAACTTTGAATTTTTTTTGTTCAAGGCTGTGTTTTAATTTAGCCATTTCTATTGGAGACAATATGTTCTCAGGCTTTCAGTTTGTTTCTGCTTTTCACGGTGAGCAAAAGAGGAAACACCTTTTATCTTCACCCTGTTTTTAAAAAAGGAAGGTTAGTATGGAGATATGATTTAAAGGAAGTTAAACAGAACAGTTACCTAAGTCTTAATAAAGGAAAAGCCAAGACTAAAGTTTTAGCATACTTCCTCTTCCTGCATATTCACTTCTCGTTTTAAAATGGTGTAAATATTAGAAGACTAGAACTGAGGTATATAGAACTACACTTGTGGGGTTTTATAAATCCATTGATAATGCTTTTCCGAGTATGGAAGGAAAATCACTGGAGATCCTGATAAAGTGTAAATCAAGATACTGCGTATACATATATACCACTTTGTAAAGCAGACAGTGAGTAAATTTGTCATGGTAGATTTTCCTAACCCTATACAACCAACCCACAGAGCTTTCTTTTAGGGCAAAAATGTTACAGCTTTCGTTTCAAGGTATATTTATACATTGGACCAGGAAGTATCTCTTAAGTGTCTAAACTGCTATTAATACCTTGAATAGGGAGGAACCCCTTTCCAAAGCTCGTTATAGAGGCGCTAATCAACCTCCTAAAGAAGATAATCTTCTGAGAGTAAACAGCTGGGAAATCTGAAATAACCCGAAAGTACAGTGTTTCTTTAGTTTAACGGTAGAGAGGCAGCGTTTCTGAGATACTTGCAAATTGTGTAAAATTATAATGCCAAGTTCAGGTGCTTCACTTGTTCAAATCATATAGGCTGCTAGAACTTGAGGGGGGAAAAAGACGTGCTTCACTTTCCTCATTTTTGTTGTGTTTTGGTTTTATAAGCTCATCAATTTTTTAGATGCTCATTAACCAAAAAAAAAAAACTAGTCACCGTTGAGTTGATTCCAACTCCTGGCAAGTCCATGTGTTTTGTAGTAGAACTGCTTCTTCGGGTTTTCTTGGTGGTAATCTGTATGGACGTGGATCCCTTTCTTCTGTCGCACCATTGGGTAGGTTCCCATCACCAACCTTTAGGTTGGTAGTTGAGTGCAAACCATTTGCACCAGCCAGGAGCCTAAAGTGCTCATCAACTGCTCTTAAGTTTGATTTGATTTTGATATTTTGCGAACTGATTTGAAAATTTTAATAGCACTTAAATGTAATAACATACTTACCTCCCATCATATGCTTATTTGTTATTAATCTATAGTAGAATTTGTATTCTAAACCAAACCCATTGCCATCGAGTCAATTCCAACTCATGGTGACCCTGTAGGACAGAGTAGAACTTCCTCCTAGAGTTTCCAAGGCTGTAAACCTTTAGGGAAGCAGACTGCCACATCTTTCTCCTGCAGAGCGGCTGGTGGGTTTGAATGGGTGTTAGCAGCCCAGAATCCATTACAAAGAGGTGATTTTAGAAGAACAAAGAGTTTTGAAAAAGAAAGAGACTGTTAAAAGCTGGGAGCTGGCTCACACCTTTAACAGAGTCTCATATATGAGGTTTCCCACCCACCTGACATACATCACATGTGCCCTCTTGTATCTTCTGTAGTCTCATAGAGAACTTCAAGACAAGAAATTATGGAGTAAATGGCCAGAAAGCCTAAAACAAGAGCTGTAGGCTGGAAGGAATTAACAAGCAGATACGATGGGAATGAACATTCTTCACAGTGGCTTCGCTCACACAGTACAAGAAGAAATGTCACTTCATCAACCAGAGAACACAGAGTGTACCCCAGCCTGCTAGTGGGCTAGCCTGACTGCGCTCTCGTGTACGGGTGATATGTGGGCGTGCTTACATGGGAGGTAACCCAGCGTAGATGAACCTGGAGTAACAGCTCTCTTGAAGCTATGTTGGAAGTGTGTGAAAGCCTTAAGATGCCAAGCTATTTTTTAACAGCATAGTAATGCAAAAGTAAAATTAAACACTACCTCCCTGTAGGCCATTGCACAGCGTAGCTACTGTTTTAAATCCGCTGAACTCAAATTCAGAGCTCTGCACAGAAATCGTTAGAACATTTTTCCCCTGTGCGGCTTAGGCTTTGCAGTATGCTTTGCGGTTTTGTAGTGGGTATGTCGAGAGTCTGAGATGGCAAGGTCAAGTGTGGAGACATGATTCCGAAGCAGTCAGAGGACTGACTAGAATTGTCCAGCCTTCCTGCTTAACCCAGACCTTTAACCTGCCAATAATAGCTTCGTGCAGGTTTTGCCCTCTCCTCTTCCTGAGAGACCTGAAGAGTTTGTTTCAAAAAGCTTCCCAGCATATGAAGTAAATAGATGAAGCAGAACTGTCAACAAAGCCACCACAGTCAACTACTTGACTACAACACGGTTAACAGTTTAACTCCATAGGAAATGTCCTTTCTATCTACCAAGCAAGCCAAGTAAAAGTCAGTAAACCAGCAGGTAAGGCAATCATGAGTTGCCTATATTTTCAGTACACTCTGAATTGATCATTCAGATTCCATCTCATTTTTTGTTATCGAGGTTTGAAATAGATCTCCATTTGAACTCAGTTTTCTGCCTTAATTATTGATCTCTGTTAGGTTTTCAAAGCCTATCAAAGCAAAGATACCCATGGAAGATTCTGTAAGGGCCAGCCTTTAGCTCCTGAGAGTATTGTTCTTGAAATTTGTTTTTCATGGTTCAGTAATTTCATAGCTAATATAACAAAATGAATGTTTTTATTTCATAAGCATTCTGCTCATTGACAAGGCAGATGTGGCTGAGATGAGAAATACTAACAACAAAACTTATAACTGATACACATCGTTGAATTACACTCACAATTAGCTTAAAATTGTCATCAAATCGATTCTGGCTAATGGTGACTCCGTGTGTGTCAGAGTACAACTGTGCTCCATAGGGTTTTCAGTAGCTACCGTTTCAGAAGTAGATTGACAGGCCTTTCTTCCAAGATGCCTCTGGGTGGACTCAAACCTCCAGCCTTTGGGTTAGCAGCCAAGTGTGTCAACAGTATGTAACGCCCAGGGACTCCACAATTTGCTTAAACCAAAAAAAAAAAAAAAAACCCATTGCCGTTGAGTTGATTTGAACTCATAGGGACCCTATAGGACAGAGCAGAACTGCCCCGTAAGAGTTTCCAAGGAGCACCTAGTGAATTTGAACTGCCAACCTTTTGATTAGCAACCATAGCTGTTAACCACTACACCACCAGGGTTTCCACAGTTAGCTTAAAAAACAGTTAGCTTAGCAGTCATTAAAGACTACTTAATTGATAACTTTTAACTCTTCTCCAATTTCTAATCATGAGAAAATATGTGACTGGTAAAAGCTATAATGTTTTTACAAATGGAGACACTTAAACGGAAAAAAAACATTTAAACTAACCAAAAAATGGGGACCCCAAAAAAGCAAATGTTATTTTACAGTGGGATGGCTATATAAACACCTCCCAGGACCACTCCAATAACCTTTCTGTTGCTCCAAGAACTGCCCCACAAACTCAGCATGTGAGCAAATTATTCTTGCCTCGGGCCATATTAAGTTGTAAGAGAAATTTCTGGAGAAGGTCCTCCAGCTGCTGTAGAGAGCTGTTTTGCCTGTCTTCATTTGCATATTCCTTGGGACCTCTGTGATCTGTAAAAACCACAGGCCAGAAAGGGGCCCCCTTCTGTCAGCATACTTCCTATATATGAGCTCGAGTATTTCATGTTAGTTTTAAATGTGAAAAACAGAAAGAAAAAAACAAAATTTACTGAATACCAGTTTTCTTTGGATAACTCAAAGTATTTTGTTCCCTTAATTTCAAGCCCTGTGAGTTTGAGTAGGGGTCAAGTGCTTGTCTCCATTTCCCAGATGAAGGATCCCTGGCAGGGAGGGCACATGGCTATGCCAGCTGTCAAAGCCCGTGCCGTGGTAGGCAGCAGCAACCCAGTGGGTAATACTTCCTGAGTTATTTTTATTATTTGGACCAGATGTGACTGGTTGGCACTTTGAGCCATTGAGCTGCCTCTCAGAGGTCCTGTGGCTCACAGTTGGAGTTAAGTGTGAAAGCCAGAGTACAGGATAAAGCTTTTCAGAAAACATTGGCACTGAATTCAGAAGACCGGGATTCAAGTCTCTGCTAAATCATAACTACTTCAGTGACCATGTGAAAATTGTGTCTTTGTTGCGTGCCATACAGAATGCTTATTACAGAAGTCGTAAACTTGTAAGGAGCTGGTAGCACAGTGGTTAAGCACTCGGCTGCTAACTGAAAGGTTGGTGGTTCAAACCCAGCAGCCACTCAATGGGAGAAAGATGTGACTGTCTGCTTCTGTAAAGATTACAGCCTTGGAAACCCCATGGGGCAGTTCTGCCCTGCTCTATAGGGTCTCTATGAGTTGGAATTGAGTCGATGGCAACAGGTTTTTTTATAGCTTAGTTCTCAGGCTCAAACCCCAGCTCTACCATCTCAGTGCTCAGCTTCTCATCTGTAAAATGGTAATTGTACCTACCTTAGTGGCTTTATCTAAGGCTTTTGGCATAATCTGTGCTGTATAATAAGCCCTGTGTAGATGGGAGCAGCAGCTGCTGCTGCTTGTTGTTGTTATTACTATTATTGTTGTTACTAGGATCAATGAGATATTTGACAGCATTTTCTAAACTGTATAAATGCGGGTATGCATATAAATAAACAATTCTCATTATTCACAGTAGTTATTTTCTGTACAGTCCCCACAAACCCTGAATTAGTGAGTAATGAATACTGAACCAGCCTTGTTCTACCTCAGCTGGAAACAGCTCTGTGCATGGGCTTGTCTGCGGGTAACCGTTCATATTGATATTTGAGGTTACAAATAAGTTTTAGTGAGTAGGCCAGTTTGCATATACAGAATCTGCAAATAATGAGGGTCGACTGTACAAAATCAGAAGAGAGAAAATAGGTAGGTGAATACCTATAACCTGTACTCCATAGGGTTTTCATTGGCTGTGATCCTTCAGAAGTAGAGCTCCAGGCCTTTCTTTTGTGAGACAATGTTGGGTGGGTTTGAATTGCTAACCTTTCAGTTAGTGGCCAAGTGCCTCACCATTTGCACCATCTAGGAACTTCTAGGAAACACCGGTGGCATAGTGGCTAAGAGCTATGGCTGCCAACCAAAAGGCTGGCAGTTCGAATCCACCAGGTGCTCCTTGGAAACCCTATGGGGCAGTTCTACTCTGTCCTATAGAGTTGCTATGAGTCGGAATCAACTCGCTGGCAACAGGTTTGGTTTTTTGTGAACCCTTAAGCACCTATAATATAAGGTAAAACCAAAACCAGTTGTCATGAACTCTGATCCCTGGCAATACCAATTATGCCCTATAGGGTTTTTAATGGCTGGTTTTTCAGAAGTAGGTCACCAGGCCTTTCTTACGATGCACATCAGAGTGGACTTCAGACTCTTCCGAACTTTAGGTTAGCATCTGAGCACACTAACCATTTGCACCCCCCAGGGATCCATAATATAAGATACCATTGCCATCGAGTCGATGCAACCCTGTAGGACAGAGTAGATAGAACTGTCCCGTAGGGCTGCCAAGAAATGTCTGGTAGATTTAAACTGCCGGGTTAGCAGCCATAGCTCTTAACCACTGCACCACCAAGGTTTCCTAATACAAGATAGAAGGTTATAAACGCCACGAGCACAAATCAAAAGTTCTTTGTCAGTTACAGAAAGGAGAAGTTATTTGCATCTGGGTTGTCATGAGAGGATTCTTGAAGGTGGGTTTTTGAGTCTGACCTTGAAGACTGGGAAAGATTTAGACACGTTATAGCTAGAGGAAGAGCAAAAGTATCAACAAGATTAAATGCTTTGTTACCAATTTACTATTAAATTTTTATTATCTTTTGGCTGTTTATCTGTGTCCACATGGACATAGCCTGCTGTTCTAGGTGCTAGGAACTCTTACAGTACTTTGGAATTTACAGAATACTTTGAATGTCTATAGGAAACCAGTCAAATAGGTTTTGTTGTTTCCATTTTGTAGATACAGAAGCTGAGGTTCTCACAGCAGTGGTTGGTAGAGAGGCAGAACCAGTACAAGAGCTAAATTTCATGTCTTTCCACAACACTAGGCTGTCTACCCCTGTTAGGCCAAGTAAAAACAATTTCAAAGCTATTAACCATACCCTTGGCCCAAAGTTGGTTTCTTAAAATGTGTGTCTTACTCCGAAGAATTGGAGAAACAGTTTAGATTTAGATGTCTTCATGTGAGACCAGCACCGCCGTTATAAATGTAACCCCAAACCCAAAAGTGGCTAGTGATAGTACCTAGAAAGCAGGTGTACAGCGAGTGTTTTTATTAACACCGTCTGTGATATTTGCTCCATTTTGCCACAGGTAGCCAAGCTCTTGTCTAAAGTTTGCTAGATAGCTTCGACTCAAACATTGTTGTCTTTATTAAATTAAAACTGACCAACAAATGAATATCGGGCCTTAGAGCTGTGCTGCAGTATGGAAGATGAGTACTAGTCTTAACTCTTTGCTCAAAAATGTTTGAAAAAATAAGTAATAAGGATTTTTATTTATAATAGTAATTAAAAAAAAAAAAAACCCATTGCCGTCAAGTTGGTTTCGACTCATAGCCACCCTATAGCACAGAGTAGAGCTGTCCTATAGGGTTTCCAAGGAGCCGCTGGCAGATTCCAACTGCAGACCTTTTGGTTAGCAGCTGAGCTCTTAACCACTGCACCACCAGGGCTCCTTGTTGATACTAGTAAATTATAAACTTAGACTAGTCAAATCGTTAAAATAGGCACTTATTCATAATCCATACTATTCTGACACATTATTTACTGTTAGTATGATTTCCTTTTTAAGGGCTTTCTAATGTCGACAAAATAGTGTGACTTGCATTTCTAGTATATTTTAGTTGATGTGAGCCACAGAAGCTCATGCTTTCCCATCACATCTTCTAGGCAGATATTTCAGGTATTAGAAGAATATAGTCTGTTTCCTGTAATGATACTATTGCATATTTGTCACGTTTTAAACGTGAAGTTTTTAACATATTTCTGCTTGAATTGTCTTGATGGCATTGCATATTCTGAAACTGCTCCAGTAAAGCTGTTACTTCAAGAGTAATATGACTCTGTGATGTGACATTTATATTAAATGTGATTTTCGTCTGCTGTATAGGGTTTTCTGAAATTATAATTCCAGCCCATTCTGGTTGCATTGCAAACGTGAGAGTGAGCTAAAGGGATGTGTCATAAATACCCCACTAGAATTTATTTGGACTATATATATATTTTTTATATTGTAGCATTTGTTCACTTTTAAAAATAGAGGATTAGCATCATTCATATGAAATACTATATTGTTACACAACACAATTCAAAAATTTCTCCCTGGTACTGTCACTCTCTTGTATTAATTTAACTTGATGTCTTCATCGTCACTTTTGTCCTGTGTATGTTGCTTTTTTTAATATTCTAAGAATTATGTGAGAATATATGGCTTTGTTACCAGTGTACAGCTAGTGTCGGGAACGTCTGTTCCCATTTTGGAAGTGAAGTAGTACTCTCAGATTGGCAGTTCTGTGAGGAGCTTTAAAAAGCTAATCCCCCTTATATGCTAACAGATTCCAGAAATTGTTAAATTTACTTTAAAAAGCCCAGTGCGTCTCCACCCTGTGTTCCATTGATAGTGTGTCAGTCTACACAGGTGTATGATAATGTATGATTAAAAAAATACAGCTTCTCACTCCTTTTGTTTGCTGCCTGTGACCAACCTGAATCCTGAGGTTTCTCTCCCCAGCTCAGAGAACTTTCACAGTCTTTCCCCTGCTGCTCATTGCTGGGCAACACCAATCTTGGCAGGCAGGAGGAAGTGTGTTGGATTAGGGGTAGGACAAGGGTTAAGTGATACCTGGGCACCTTTATGTTAAAGAGAGGACCAAACCAATTGTGGGCCAAATTTCAAAGCAGAAACATTGCTTTTTATGCCCTCCCACCTCATCTTTTGCATCCCCTCGTTATCTCCTGCTCTCCTGATTCTCTCTCCATATCTGATAAAAGAGTCCTTTTACAACATAGAGTAACTGTTAACGAGCTGGAACTCTGGAGCTGTTTATCAGCAACTTGACCCTTGGACATGGTACTGAACCTCTCTGGGCCTTTGTTCCCTTGTCTGTAAAATTGGGATTGTGTGTAATAGTAAGCCATCCCAATTGTGATGTGAAGTCTTATAACAGTATCTTGCATATTATAGGCACTGTAGTGTTGGTGTGGTATATGGTGTAGTATTGGTAGCAGCAGTAGTATTATAATAAAAATATTCTTACCACAAATTAAATGGTCAAGGCCATCTGTGGGAAAGAAGACCTCACATACACACCTAGTAAGCCACACCCATTGCCCTCGGGTTGATTCCAACTCATGGTGACCCCACGTGTTAGTTACAGAGTAGAACTGCTCCGTAGAATTTTCTTGGCTATCAGCTTTACAGAAGCGGATTACCAGGGTTTCCCGTTGCAGTGTCCCTGGGTGGGTTTGAACTGCCAGCCCTTAGGTTAGTAGTCAAGGATAAAAGTAAATGTTGCATTTACGGAATGCTGCGTTATTGAAAGACCTGCTTTTTCTTCCGATTGTCCCTTGCTCAAAATCACATTTCAGTCCTTGAACCCCTTAAAGCTAATTCTGTCAGTGTACATAGTACTGAGGGCGTTAAGAGGAAAAAGACTGTAATCAGTTCAATCAGACCACACTAAGGCTGGAATGACTAGTGGCCTCACCCTAAGAATGTTTTCTGTTTAAATCCTATTAATTGGTGGAATTTAGGCAACTTGGAATTAGGAAGAGGAATCCGAACCTATGATCTGAATACCCAAATCAGTTTAATTTCTCACATCAGAGAAATACTGCTTTATTACAAGCCTTGAGAAGTCCAAGGCTCAGTTTCGGCCATATATTGACTCCTAGGAACAAGGAGAAGGAGCCCTGGTGCTGTAGTGGTTAAGCAGCTTGCCTGCTAACCGAAAGGTTGGCGGTTCAAACCCACTAGCTACTCTATGGGAGAAAAGACCTGCCGATCTGCTCTATAAAGATTTACAGCCTAGGCAAGCCCTAGGGGATGGTTTATGGGATAGTTCTACTCTGTCCCGTAGGGACTGTGTAAGTTGGAATCAACCCGATGGTACACAGCAGCAACAGTAACTATGAGTAGCCACAACCATCACCCCAGGTTTCAGGGGACATTTAGGCCACGGGACCCTCTTGCTAGTGACTTGAGATGGCCTGACTTCCTGGGCCCTCAGAAGTCAGAAATTTGCTAAGAGAGGGCCTCAAGGCAACTTCTTGATCTGATGAGTTGCTCTCTCCTTTCCCCATTCTTCTTCTAAAATGTTTAAGAATAGTCCATAAACTACTTATTATTCCTCCTTAATTACTATTCAGGGTAATGTGGTAACATTGGCTACATCATTAAGTATATTTCAGATTGAACCCATTTTAAGTTTATTCCAGTACAGTTTTAAATTCCCTTCATGCTTAGTGATTGTCATTTATTGTAACCTAGCATGGTCCTCCGCTTACAACTCAGAAGAATTAGAAAAGCTGGTGGTAGCCATTTTCATCGAGCCAGTTTTAATTAATAGATTAAAGATCATAATGTTCTTGGTAAACTAAAAAGTACAGAACATAAGAACTGTGACACTTGGTTTTATTTTAAAATTGCATGTTTGCATATCACTGTTGGGGCTGTTTTGCTCCTCCAATGGTCATACAAGCCCTGACTTACTAGCAGAAAATCAACCACTCCAGCAGAGGCGCTCAGCCTGGTAACAGAAGAAGCGAACAATCATCTGTAACAGCAATGACGGCAGTCTTTGAAGTCTAAGCAGGAACCCGGCCACTAAAGTCAGCCGTATTGTCAGAGTATTTGGTATCGTTTATAGCAGATTGACTATTTAATCCATTTTTTAGAGGCACATGGTACTTTTTTCCCAAAGAGAGAAAAGAAAACCAATATCTTACCTTTACTTGAAACACCTTATTTACACTATAGTGTGAATAACTGCTCTAAATTAACTCCCCTCGAGAGCCGTAAATAAATCTGGAAAGGACGCTGTTTAGCATCTGAGTAACATTACTAAATTTTTTAATTTATTTTTTAGGGCTTTCCAAACACAGGGTACTATTCTAGAACTTAATAAGGTTTTTTTTGTTTGTTTGTTTGTTTTAAAGAAGAAAGCTATACTCAAAGAATTTATTTGGAAATTTTATTTGTACATTCTACTGAATTACAAATTTCTTTAAATGTATTTAAGTAAAACGTATTAATGATAACCTTATATCAAAATTTAATTTATATAACACCCATTTTTTAATTTAAAATGTGGGGGAAAAAAAACTTATGAGAGAGTTGGTATAGTACTGCTGCAGTCACTGTAACTGTGAGATAGATAAGTAATAACCCTTTTTCAAACTTCACTTGCCTCATCTACAGAATGTGAATAATAATCGTACTGCTTACTTCTTAGGGTTTTTGGTGGGAATCCAATGAGAATATATGAGACGTTTCATTAATTATCAGATATCTTTCACTAAATTATAGTATGTCTTAAGTGCAAATGATACCGTTATCAAAGTGGACTCTAGACCTTTGTATCTTGGAAGATCACTCACCTAACATCCCCTGGAAGTAAGCATGTTAGGTCCTGAGTTTTACTGGCACTCGAATCTTCATTTTGATTTTTATACCATTCCAAGGGATGCTGTTTCATGTAACTGATTAAAAAAAAAAAAAAAAAAACCCATTGCTGTTGAGTCGATTCTGACTCATAACAACCCTATAGGACAGAGTAGAACTGCCCCATAGGGTTTCCAGGGAGCGCCTGGTGGATTCGAACTGCCGACCTTTCGGTTAGCAGCCATAGCACTTAACCACTATGCCACCAGCTAGCATTTATTAAGTTCTTACTACTCTGCTATTATTTCTGCATATCATCTCATCTGCATACCCAAACCAAACCAGACCCAGTGCCGTCAAGTCAATTCCAACTCATAGCGACCCTTATAGGACAGAGTAGAACTGCCCCGTAGAGTTTCCAAGGAGCGCCTGGCAGATACGAACTGCCGACCCTTTGGTTAGCAGCCGTAGCACATAACCACTGCGCCACCAGGGTTTCCTCTCATCTGCATAGCAACCCTAAAAGGTAGATAATGTTATCTCCATTGCGGGAACTGAAGCAGAATTGCTTAGGAGTTTTCCAAGGGCACATAGCTAAGTGATGAAGCTAAGGCAGAGCTCAGGTCTGTGGGACTCCAGGGCCCAGGCAGCTCTCCCAGCCCCTGCAATACGCGACTGGAATCCCACCAGACAGGATCGGC
The DNA here is from genome assembly GCF_024166365.1 of Elephas maximus indicus. Lineage (NCBI taxonomy): Eukaryota > Metazoa > Chordata > Mammalia > Proboscidea > Elephantidae > Elephas > Elephas maximus. Next base: position 16,231,855 of record NC_064845.1, on the reverse strand, counting down.
TCCACAGTGGCCGCTAACAACAACGACGACAAGGTGTAGTCTAATGAGGCAACAGTGGTTCAGTGGTAGAATTCACGCCTTTCATGTGAGAGACGTGCGTTCAGTTCCCGGCCAGTGCACCTTATCACGCACGGCTAGTAGAGGCTTGCGTGTTGCTAGGATGCTGAACAGGTTTCAGTGGAGTTTCCAGACGGAGACAAATTAGGAAGAAAAGCCTGGCGATCTACTTCTGAAAATCAGCCAGTGAAGACCCTCTGGATCACAATGGTCTGATCCACAGCTGATCATGGGGATGGCACAGGACCGGGCAATGTTTCATTCCACTGTGCGTGGGGTCGCCATGAGCCGGAGGCTGACCTGGCAGCCAACAAAGTGTAGCCGGTCTTATATTAAACCCCCCCCAAAAGGCTTAAATTTCTAAAAGACCTGTTGTTAGGAAACAGTTTTAGAGCTGGCGGTGCTATAACTGTTCACTGCAAAGGAACTTGTTAGCTTCACTAGTTAAGGATACTGGACAAATTCATTGCCTGACTTAAAATGAAAGTCAACGGCTGGCTTCCCAGAGATCACTAATGTTCGTGCAGTGATCAAATTGGAAATCCTTGAGCCAGAACAAGAAATCTGAGCCAAGGGAAGCTGCTAACTCCAGACCAGGCTTGCAGAATTTTTTTGCTTGCTCCCCAGACCAGGCTTGTAGAATTTTCTCCCTCCTCTGATCTCCAAATCCCACTCACCCTACAGAGGTCCAGCGCAAGCACACCTGGCTTTTACTCTTAAGCAATGAAAAAAAAATCATGACATATTAAACTACTGAATGCCATGACTACTGAAAAAAAAAAAAAAAAACCAACCCATTGCTGTCGAGTCGATTTCGACTCATAGCAACCCTACAGAACAGAGTAGAACAGCCCCGTGGAGTTCCCAAGGCGTGCCTGGTGGATTTGAACTGCCAACCTTTTGGCTGGCAGCCGTAGTTGTTAACCTCTACACCACCAGGGTTTCCATGACTACTGAAGCCATTTTAATTGAATGCCTGTAAGAGCCCTTTTGAACAGTAGATACCAAAGGAAAAATGTATTTGACAGTATCTCAGAGTTACGTAATATCCCTCACACTTTCCCAAAATTTCTTTGACAAAGTTTCTTGCCTCACAACAGTGGTCTGCATTTATGAACATAGGTACACATTTTTTTTAGTTGGGTAAATTCCCATAATTATTAACACAATTATATTGTTAATTGCTGTTAGTTGGCATACAGTCGGCTCCGACTCATGGTGGCCCCTGTACAACAGAAAGAAACGTTGCCCAGTCCTGCCCTATCGTCATAATTGTGGATATGCCTGATTTCATTGTTGCAGCCACTGTGTATTTTTGAATGCTTTCCAACTTAGGGGCTTGTCTTGCAGCACTATACTGGGTAGTAGTTTGTTGTAATCCATGGGGCTTTTATTTCGCTAATTTTTGGAAATAGATCACCAAGCCTTTCTTCCTACTTTGTCTTAGTCTGGAAGCTCTGTTGAAACCTGTCCAACATGGGTGACCCTGTTGGTATTTGAAATACTGGTGGCATAGCTTCAACCGTGAGAGCAACACGCAAGCCACCACGGTATGACAAACCGTCAGATGGATGGTGGAACACAATTATAGAAGAATACTTTTAAACTATTTCCCTATTAGGAGAGCACCAATAAAGGCATCTCCCAAAGTAAAGTGCCTTACCACCAGGGGTATACAGGATGATTACTCATAGTATAGAATTAATTTTTTTTTAATTTATAATTATATGTTAACTTTCATTTATGTTAGGGAAACTAAATAGTAGAGCAAAGCCATGATTTCATGATTTTTTTATTTTAGAATAAAATACTACAATAGATATTTTATTATGAAAAAAGGACTTAAATTGGTATTTTTAAAGACAATATTAAGTGAAGAATGATATAGTTGATACCTGAATAGGCAGGTACACACGAGTGAAATTTGGAAAACACTGGCCTATAATATGCACGAATTAGCAAACAACAGTGTAACGTCCTCGTGACAATGTCTTAATCCCTCCGTTCTTGGCACTTTCTAATGAAAACTTGAATTGTTTACTCTTTATAGTGAGCTCTTTACAGAATATTTTGTCCTGCTTCAACGTGGCAATTAATCCTCACGTCTTGTTTTATTATTTCTCTTATAACAATGCGTTTGTTCTTTGACAGCTCCTTTACGGTGGGAGAGGCTCCATTGAGTTACTAGGATGTGTTTGTAAAGTGAATGTCAAGTAGCAATTGTTTTTCTTGGTAACTTAAATGAGATCTCAGTATGGCAAAGTCTGAGATAAAATTTCAAAGCATTTTTTTCTCTAAAAGCAATTAGTTAAGCCAGAAAACCAAACCTGTTGCCATTGAATCAGTTCTGACTCTTAGCAACCGTATAGGACAGAGTAGAACTGCCCCATAGAGTTTCTAAGGAGTGGCTGGTGGACTCACACTGCTGACCTTTTGGTTAGCAGCCAAGGTCTCAACCACTGTGCCACCAAATAAGGTTGGCCACAAGGAACATGTAAATAAATTGCTAAATACAAATACAAGCTCACTTGGAATTTCAGAGTAGTTGTGGAACAGATAAAATACGTTATTACAGGTGTTTATATTTTTTTTTAATTTTGGCTGCATGAGAAACCTCAGGCTTTCTTGGTTTTTGCCCTTTTAAGTCAGTTTTTCCCTTTATGGGTGTGTTTGAATATAATTTTAAGGTGAAGGCTTAAGATCTGTGATTTAGAAAGTTTTTTTGTTGTTTAATCTGTTGGTTGGAGCCCTGCTGGTGCAGTGGTTAAGAGTTTGGCAGCTAACCAAAAGGTCGGCAGTTCGAATCCACAAGCTCCTCCTTGAAAACCCTATGGAGCAGCTCTACTCTGTCCCGTAGGGTTGCTCTGAGTCAGAACTGACTCAACGGCATCGGGTAATCTGTTGGTTTTAATTGAGAAAACACTGCCAGAAATAGTGTTGATTTTGGAATCCAACTGATGTGATTTAGAATCCTGACCCTTCACTTACTTGCTCTGTGACCTTGAGCAAGTTGCCTAACCAAGCCTCAGTTTTACCAACTGGAAAATGGGCATAATAATCCTTATCTCATGGGATTGCAATCAAGATATGGGATGTCATAAAGGGCTTCCTGTGGTTCTGGGACAGAGTAAAATAGGTGATAGCTATTAGTTTTATTTTCAGCCATCTGTAATGGCTCCGGAAAATGTGGTCGTATAACCCCAAAGTTCAAAGCCTGGCTGTACTTTTATGTAGTCTTGTTTCCTGGAACTTCCTCTACAGCACCTCTTTTTCTTGCTGTACGTGGACCATTCTGGATTTTGGTGCTTACGCACTGCCTGTCTTCAGCCCTTCTGTCTTCCTCCATCCCAGTCTTTCCCATCAGTCCCGCATGTCATTTTCCCCTTTTAGTTCAGTTTTTACAGCTGTTTTCTCTGGACTTGCAGTTGAGAATGCACAATTTAGCAGTTGTTTGTTTCTCTTCTCCCTATATACCAATCTTTTCTCCCTAACCAAATCATGACTACTCAAGGGCAAAGAAGACTGTATTCTGTAATTTTTTCATATTATTCACAACTGTCTGGCATAAGGCCAACAATTTAAAAAGACATAAAATTAAATCTGTTGAGAAAATGGGAAAAAGTGGCCCTAAAGTAAAATAAGAACATGGCCATTCTAATGCTTACTTGGCAAATAGTGTTACCATATTGAGCACCTACCATAGTATTTTACTCATAGCTGTCACTAAGAAACAGTCATTACAGTCAACTTAATTTGGGGAGGTACTTAGCTGCCCAGTAATGGAAAATGAAATAAAGAAGAGAAGAGGAAATACACTAAATCCCTGATGTCAGAAGACCTGGATTCAAATTCTACAAACTGGGCAGCTCACCTAACATAATGTGATACCAGGGTGAGTGGGATGGTAGGGGAAGGGCAACCAGACCAAACCAACCAGCCAACAGAAGAAAGAACCAGACTTGGACTCTGAAGATTTAAATCTTGAATGTGGAACTGACTTGACTGCATGTGTGTTCTTAGCAAATTACACCTCTCTGGGTTTCCTCATCTCTAAATCGAGTGGTGATGAGACCCATCTCATGGGACTAAATTAGATTAAATTAGAACATAATGTGTGCTGATGCCTGGTATATAGTGGGCACATACTCAATGTTGTGTTTATTTACAGTAAACCTCTAGGGATCTACATTGCCTCAGTTGTAAAATGAGGAACTTGAGCTAGACAGTCATCAAAATCCCTTTGAGCTCTAACATTTTATGAGTCAGTCACCTCAGAGATGAGTAATAGGTAAAGGATGTATGTTGTTATTTTTAAGTCCTCTAGAGATTCCTAAAAGAGTCCCTTGGTGGTGCAGACAGTTAAGCACTCGGCTACTAACCTAAAAGTTGATGGTTCAAACCCACTGAGAAGTAGCTTAGAAGCAAGGCCTGACAATCTGCTTCCAAAAGGTCACAGCCTTGAAAACCCTACAAACTGCAGTTCTATTCTGCACACATGGGGCCGAGCCAGCATTGACTCTGCGGCAGCTGGCTGGTTGTTGGTTGGTTAGAGATCCGTAACTTTCCTGAAGGAAACAGTTGCAGCAAACAAAATAGAAAAATGGGTACATTTAAATAAGGCTTTATTAAAATATATTTTATTATTCACATTATGGCTTTATAGTCAGACCAGTGGGCGTCTGAAGCTTCTTCCCCCTGGCTTTTAACATTGCATACTGCCCAATGAGAATTTCTGTATATTGCACTCTTAGGATGATCAAGGACCTCAGTAATAACTTAAAGAAGAGTTGAGCCTGTCAAATTGACAGGCAGTTCAGTGGCAGAAGAGCTATCTTTTATGGTGCATATGTCAGGTTTGAGTTCTCCTTAGTATTATATATGATTAAACAAATTCCAAGAGACTGTAACACTGATTCATTCCTTGTAGGAAGAATTCTACCTATTGAAGAGAAAAAATATGTATTGGTAATTCAGGTTTTTGTACTTGAAGTTCTCTGATATCCAAAATCACAGTTCATAAGATGAGTTTCCTTTTTCACAACCTTTCTACACACACAGACACACACAGACACACACACACACACACACCCTTGAATATGGTCCCTTTCTGGCAAGTTTTCACATTATCGAGTCTCTTAATAAGGGCTTACGATGCCTTGTTTTTCTGGCATGCAACCATGTTGGCCAATGTTACAAGGCTCAAATAGTACTAGTCTGAATCTGCAGGTGAAAGAAGCTGGTTATCTACCAGGCCGGTTGGAAGATTTAAAAGCATTACATAAGAATAGGTTTCCTGACATAGGAATGGGTCTCCTGGAAAGGTCACGTTCACCAGTGAGCAAATCTGGAGGCCCAGATTAGATCAGAACCCACTGATAGATCTTGAAATTGGTCCTTGCAGATTTCCAAAGGAATTGTTGCTGCTGTACTCCACACTTTTCCTTCCTGATTTGCCAGAATTCCCAGTAAGGTACTTCCCTCCTTGCTTCCTGGGCATCTCAGAGTCTAGGGAAATGAAAAGCTCTCCACTCGTAAAAAAACAGGTTATAGACCCTGGCCTCTTTGATCCAAGGGGTTGACAGGCCGGTGAAGTCTGAGACCATGATTATGTGGTGTACGACAGTGTGTGCTAGAATGTCTGACCTGTCTTCCTCCACAGACACTGACATTCAGAGACGTTTTGTCTTGTTTTGTTTTTTTTCCTCTAAAGTTGCTCTTCTAAATAGTTCATCAGTAAAGGAATTTAAAACTGTAAATACATAAGACAAAGTGGAAAAATCTAACTTGGTCGATCATTTCTGAGATTAAGCATCTGTAACTTTAGGTTAAATTTTCACGTGTGTTCTAATAGCAAAGCAAATAGTGAATACCACAGTTGATACTCTGACAGTACATGGTAAAAGGAGAAAAGTAAAACTAGTAAAAACTGCTCTTAACAGAAAAGTAAGGGAATGTGAGAGATGTTTACTTTCTCTGCAAGCCTTTGAAAAGCATGAGAGATGATTTTTATAAAAGTATGGTTTTCGTGGGCTGAGAAAGGGTATTCTGCTCAATGTCTTTTCTTCTTGTTGGCCCATCTCTCCTCCTTTCTGGTCCATATCAGCCTGTGGTTCCTCCCCTGATGTCTCCTTCCCATAAGGTTCATTCTTAGGGGTAATTCTGTGGTAATCTCTCTTTTCCCTACTTCTCTCTCATTGCCTTACTTTCTCATCAGGGGTATGTTTTCACCCAGCTTCTCATCACTGCTTTGCTCAGAGCCGTGAAGCTTTTCAAGCCGCCTTGATATTTGTTACAGTAAAAAAAAAAAAAAAAAAAAAAAATTATTATTTTTTTTATTTAATCAGAAAGGCCCGTCAACCCTACCAGAACCTCATCTAGATGTTTCTGTTCTTGGTACCCCTCTAGTCTTGCTGTTCCTACTTTTGGAAGTAAGCCAATTGCAGAGCTTTTGTCCTGAAACCATTTTTCTAACTCAGGTCCTTTAGCAATATTCTTAAAAGGAGTATCCCACTCTCTTTTCAGTCCTTCTTCATTTAATCTATTCTCTTGGCCTGTGTTTATATCTTCATTTATAATACGTACTGTAGTTAAATGGAATAAAATTCATTTATTAAAATTCTGATCAATAAATCAAAACCTAGACCCATTGAGGGCTATTGGCGAGAGGGAACCTGCTAAGATGAGTTTGAGCTTTTCCAAAGTTTGTAGTTTAAGCATTATTAATCATGAAAGGGAAACAGGTGTCAGTTATTTTATACGGGATTTTACCATGAGGCATGCAGTTCCCTTTGCAATCCTTGTGAGCCCAGTTCACAAACTCTTTAACCAGAAAAACCAAACTGATTGCCGTCGAGCTGACTCCAACTCATAGCGACCCTATACGACAGAGTAGAACTGACCCATAGGGTTTCCGAGGAGCAGCTTGTGAATTTGAACTGCTGGCCTTTTGGTTAGCATCCAAGCGCTTAACCACTGTGCCACCAGGGCCCATACAATCACATTAAAAAAAAAGCCCACACAGTCACATTAGTGGGTCTTTAATTCTTTCCTGGCATTGACACTGTTGTAGTAAAAGAGAACACACGGATATCTGCCAAGAGAAATATGCTAACATATAATGTAACTACTGGAACATAGACCCTTTTCTCCTCTTCTGCTACTCACCTTAATAGCCATGCAAGGCCACCGATTTGGCAAGCAGAGCATTAAGGGTGATCCTGCAAATACTTATAATGTGTCTATGACAAGTTGAGCTTTTTTAACCAAGGGATTAAAAGTGTAAGTTGATCTCCTGGCTTAGTCACCTACAGCTGCTGTGACAGAAATACCACATGTGGATGGCTTTAACGAAGAGAAATGTTTTCTCTCACGGTCTGGTAAGCTACAAGTCCAAATTCAGGGCATCAGCTCCAGGCGAAGGCTTTCTCTCTCTGTCAGCTCTGGAGGAAAGTCCTTGTCATCAGTCTTCCCCTGGTCGAGGAGCTTCTCAGCACAGGGACGCCGGGTCCAAAGGATGTGCTGTTCTCCTGGCTCTTATTTCTTGGTGGGATGAGACCCCCATGTCTCTCTGCTCGCTCCTCTCTATCTCAAGAGAGTTTGGCTCAAGACACAACCCAGTCTTGTAGATTGAGTCCTGCCTCATTAACATAACTGCTGCTAATCCTGTCTCATCAACGTCACAGAGACAGGATTTACAACACATAGGGAAAGCACATCAGATGATAAAATGGCAGACGGGTCACACAATACTAGGAATCCTGGCCCAGCCAAGTTGACGGATATTTTGGGGGGACACAATTCAATCCATGACATCTCTCATCTGTCACCTGAATAAAATTCTAAATTTAAAATTAGAGGAGTCACTTAATTTGTGGCAAAATAGTGAAGTTTGGAACTGGATTACTACCAACCCAAGCAAAAGCAAACAGTACCCAAAGATTCCCTTTCTTTCACTACAAGTTATAATCTGTTTTATACTGTTGGAAACTCAAGTGCCTCCTCTTTCCCTTTTTATAGTGTTTCCTGCATTGCCTAAGGGGTCCAGCAAGCAAATTTGCTTGGTAAAGGGGATTTTTGTACCTTTATACAACATCTTTTATCAATCTTGGTTTGCCTCTCTGTCTGCTAACAAGTGGGATTATCACCCGTCTCTGAGGTTTTTGTTAACTGCTCTTGTTTTTTGAAATTTAAGAAATAGCATTGGTGGTCTGACAATTTGGGTATCTTCTTAACACTGATAGTGCTTCTGTGGACATAGATATTGAATATAATTATTATGCAAGATAATAGGATTTATGAAATCAGCAATAGAAAACCAATAAAAGATACTGACCTACCGTTTAAATTTCACAAACCTAAGTGGTTTGATATTCAATTTTACAATGTTTAGAGTTCAATTGTCAATATATTATTCCTTGGTACTTCTATCATTTGTATTATGCAGGCTGTTATATGAGTTTCTGCTATCCGTGTCATCCGTAAAGTTACAGGAATAATCAAATTGGAATGTGCCATCATTAACCGGATGCCCTAGGGATCTTTGTGTCAGCAGTGTTTAGTATTTCCAATTGTAGTGTTGATTTAACTAAGGAAGCTCAAGTTGAATTTTTTATTGTTTCTTTTATTAAAAACCTTCAGTCTTTATTTCAGCATTATTCTGCTGAACTAAAGAGATGTAATCATTAACAAAATTATCATTTTTAAAATTACGTTGTAAATACTTGGCATGCTCTGGTGAGAAACCGTGTAATTGTGCTTACAGTGAGTAAATTGTTAGCCTAAAATAGGATTCTTACCTGAATTAGGATAGAGTTTTCGTGATATTTTGCAAATCTTTAGCCAGCTGTGAATGTCCCTACCCCATTGCCGTCAAGTCAATTCCAACTCATAGTGACCCTGTAGGACAGAGTAGAACTGCCCCATAGGGTTTCCAAGGCTGTAAATCTTTACGGAAGCAGACTGCCACATCTTTCTCCTGTGAAGCGGCTGGTGGGTTCAAACCACTGACCTGCTGGTTAGCAGTCGAGTGCTTACCCACTGTACCACCAGGGCTCCTGCTGTGAGTATAGAACTAAATAATACTACGCTTCATAGCAGTTTGGAAACCCTGGTGGCATAGTGGTTAAGTGCTATGGCTGCTAACCAAAGGTTCGGCAGTTCGAACCTGCCAGGCGCTCCTCGGAAAGTTTATGGGGCAGCTCTATTTTGTCCATAGGGTCGCTATGAGTCAGAATCGACTCAGCGGTACTGGGTTTAGTTTTTTTGTTTGGTTCATAGCAGTTTATCATGTGCTAATATTTTTAGGAGCTTTAATATGATTAGTTTTCATACTGGAAAAATGTGACTTATGGAAGTAGATTAAAAAAAATAAAACCTGTTGCTTTTGAGTCGATTACAGCTCATAGTGACCCTATAGGACAGAGAAGAACTGCCCCCCAGGGTTTCCAGGGTGCGGCTGGTGGATTCTAACCACTGACCTTTTGACTAGCAGCCATAGCTCTTAACCACTGCACTACCAGGGCTCTGTGGAAGTAGGTAAATTTCTCAAAATAATGTCTAAGTGTTCCACATAGGTGCTTTAGATTTGTTTGTTTTTTAATAATATGTAATCACTGCCTTTACCAAGCCTGCTTTATTGTTCACCATCATTTCTCATCAGCCGTCATACTGTGTATTATTTGCTTACTGTTGTTTTCCCCCAACTAGGGTAAAAATTCCATGAACGTAAGGAGTTTAAACTTGCTGACTCCTAAATCTGGAGCACCTAGAACAATGTTCTGCACATAGAGGAGCTTAGAATATATTTGTCGAATGTAAATTAATTTTGTTTTTTATCTTTTTTCTTGTATTTAACATATTCGTATACTTCTGCATCTTATTAAAGAGTTAAATACCTTCTTTAAGAGCATTATGGTACACTAAAGCAGTAGGTTTGCATCTAAACGGAAATCAAATCTGATTAAGATATTTTACTGACTCTGTGTTTGTTTAGCTGAGATTGTAAATGATAGTTTACGGGTTTTGTACTCTGAGTCACCACAGCCTTTTTCAGGACAAATTTAAAAGGACTAAAACTTGGTTGCATTCAGTAGCTGTCAAGCCAGCTCTGACTCACGGCAGCCTTAGATACAACAGAGCCAAACGGTGCCCTGCTCTGCGCCATCTTCACGATCGTTGGTATGTTTTGAGTCTATTATTGCAGCTCTTGGTCAGTCCACCTCATTGAGGGCCTCACGCGTTTTCGCTGACCCTTTACTTCACCAAACGTGATGTCCTTTTCTAGCAGTTGGTCTTTCTTGAAGCTGTGTCCAAAGAAATATTCTGTTGTTTCCTTCTAATTTGTTTGTTCTTTTGGCAGAACATGGTATATTCAATATTCTTCACCAACACCCCAGTTCAAACGCATCCTTTTTTACCATCCAACTTTCTCGTGCGTGTAAGGCTTGGGTCAGACATACCTTAGTCATCAAAGTGATCGTTTGCTGTTTAAAGCTGTAAAGAAGACTTCTGCAGCAGATTTGTCCAATGCAGTATGTTGGTTGATTTCTTGCCTGCTGCTTCCATGAACGTTGATTGTTGATCCAAGTGAAGCAGAATCACTGACAACTTCAGTTTCTTCTTCATTTATAATGATGTTGTTTATTGGTCCAGTTGTGAGGGTTTTCATTTTCTTCACCTTCAGGTGTAATCTATACTGACGGCTGTAGTTTTTGACTTTCAGCAGTAAGTGCTTCGAGTCGTCATTGTCAGCAAGCAAGGTTGTGTGATCTGTATATCACGGATTGTTAATGAGTCTTCCTCCAATCCTGATGCTGCGATCTTCTCATATAGTCTGGCTTCTCAGATTGTTAGTTCAGCATACAGATGTTTCCCCAGTTTTACTTACCAGCAGGTAGTTGGGCTCAAAGGTGATTGACTCACTTGGGACAAAAGCCCCTTTCATGGAAGGCAGTTAGAAGCCAGATTTCAGTATGCCTGAGAAATAGTATGATTCACTTTCTTTTTTCATTATTATTTAAGCTAGCAGTTTGCAAGCTACATTTATTAACTTTCAGAAACAGATGTGAAACCGATGTTCTCTGCTTTGGGGTCCATTCAGTAAAATAAGAACCCTACAGTTGGGATATTTTTAGTCATTTTCTGCCTCCACTCTGCAGTTCTACCCAGCTTCAGATAGTTTGTGTTGAATAGCTTCTCTCTTTTTACATATATTACATAGTACATTTTATCTAAATAAAATTAGATTTTATATTCATCAGGGCTTGAACTGGAGTAGGACAAGAAAATCCAATTCTGCCAACTTTTAAATATGTAAGGTTGGCAGTTCAAATCTACCTTGGAAACCCAGTGGGGCAGTTCTGCTCTGTCCTGTGGGGTCATTGTGAGCCAGAATCGACTCGATGGCAATGGGTTTAAACATGTAATAGTAAGTTGTAAATTTATCCTGCCATATTTTAGTGATCCCAGACAGCCATCTTTTATTCAGACTTTCTTTCCTGTATCTTTTCTTCCTTTACCTTTATCTCCCTCTGCATCCTTCCTCTCTTTCTTTTCTTCTCTCTTTTCATAGGTGTGGATGCTCAACAGCTAATAAGCAGATAGTCCAATATGCAGGAAAGCTGGGGTAACTGTTGTCCAGGCAGTCCACTTCTTTCTCAGATCTCTCCTCAAACCTTAGCCATCTTACCACAGTACTGTACTGACATCCTTCTAACTTCATGGCAGACATCTGACAGGCATGTAGAAGAAAGAAGATACTTTGGGGTTGCATTGTAAAGAAGTGATATGGTTTTCATAACTGTCATTAGTGTTATTGTATTTGAGCTGTGATGGTGATGTGGTCTCCACTCCTTACTTACAAAAAGTCACAGGAATAGATATTTGGACAGTTTGAAATGTGACATGCCCTACAGGAGTGATAGGTGACCCATGCTGACCAAATCTTAACCATTTCTAGGGTTTTATAGTCTTTTGGGTACTTAATTTACACATTTGCTTCAAACACAATCTTGAATGACACAGCCCTTCCATAGTCTGAATAAAGAGGAGATAAGTGTGGGAGGGTCTTTAGAGTTCCTAAAATGTTGTGATATAATACATTAAAAAGTAACCATTGGTTCTTGTAACCTGAGACCAGAAGAACTAGATGGTGCTCAACTATCACTACCAACTCTTCCGACCAGGGACACAGTAGAAGGTCCCGAATAGAATGGGAGAAAAATGTAGAACAAAATTCAAATTCCTGAAAAAGGCCAGACCTACCTGACCGATAAGAGACTACGAAAACCCCAAGACTGTCACCTTATGATACCCTTTGAACTTGGAACTAAAGCTATTTCTGGAGGTCACCTTTCAGCCAAATAATAGTATAAATAATAGATTGGCTTATAAAATAAACAGTATCACCTATGAATAATGTGCTCCCTTAAACAATCAACTACGTGAGACCAAACAGTCAACATTTACCCAGAAGCAAAGATGAGAAGGCAAGAAGGAAAAGGGAAGCTAGATCGATGGAAACAGAACAAACAGAATGAAAATGCTGGCACATTGTGAAAACTGTAACCAATGTTACGGAACAATTTGTATAAAAATTGTTAAATGGAAACCTAATTTGCTGTGTAAGCTTTCACATAAAAGATTATTTAAGAAGAAAAAAAGTAAGTAGACGTTGGCATATTTATGGGTATGTGTGTACATGCATGTATATCCATATATATAATAAATCACATAGGAAACACAGGTACAGATACTGCTTAGGTAAGACCATAGTCTCATGGGGAAACTCAGGTAATTGGCATAATATAGTTCATAAAGTATAGGTTCTGCATACCAGTGTGGTGAGTGAGGTCTTAAAAGCTTGTCAGCAGCCGTCTAAAGTACAACTATTGGTCTCTATTTGTCTAGAACAAGAGAGAAAAATGGAAACCAAAGACTCAGAGAAGAAAGTAGTCTGTAGATCTAATAGTTGACACGAACCACATCTTCTTCTACCCTGAAACCAGAAGAACTAGATGGTGCCTGGCTACCAGTACTGACCATTCTGATCAGGGCCATAACAGACGGATCCTTACAGAACAGGAGAGAAATGTGGAACAGAATTTAAATTCTTAAAAAGTCCAGACTTACTGAACTGGTTGTGACTAGACGACTCCACAAGACTGTCACCCTTTGGTACGCTTTAGACCTTAAACTGAGATTATTCCTTGGAGTCACCTCTTAGCTAAATAAGAAAATGGCTCTTAAAATAAAGAATATCACCATAAGTAATGAGCTTCTTTAAGAAAAATCATCTATAGGAGACCAAATGGTCCAAAATTCCTCTAAGCAAAGATGAGAAGGTAAGAAAGGGGGCAGGGAAACTGAAAATGGTACAACCCAAATGGAATGAACGAGAATAATGACATATTGTGAAAAGGGTATAACCGATATCACTGAATGATTTGTGTACGAATTATTAAATGGGAACCAAATTTGCTGTGTGAACTATCACCTTAAACACAAAATATGAATTAAAAAAAAGATCTTTAACTTTATGTACATTTTATGTAGTTATTAATCAGTATGTGAATTTCATTATCTGCCACTTAACATTTTGTATATAAATACTTTCTGGATTACTGCAGAAAAAAGAAAGTGACCATTGGCACCAGGTAGCCTTTTCCTTCTGTTGTATATCCATTTTCATTCAGCTTAATAAAATTTTACATAATATCACCAGGAAAGGGTTGAGGGTCTGGAAAGTAAAGAATCAAGCAAACTGAATCTGAGCAGTCTAACTTAACTATGTATCAGAACAGATCTAGTTGAAATATCTCCATCTTCACCTCTCACTTCCCCCTAGAACAAGTAATTTTAAATTTTGATATCTCACTAATACTGTTGGTGAGCTCTCTTATCATATTACCAACGGCATAGATAGAATTAGTATATATCTAAAGCATCTGACGGTATTTTGGAAAAACTTCCATATGTAGATGAGATGAATAATCGTATACGAAAGGAGCCCTAGTGGCGCACTAGTTAAGTGCTTGGCTGCTGACCAAAAGGTCAGAGGTCCAAACCCACCAGCTGTTCTGTGGGAGAGAGATGTGACAGTGTGTGCCTGTAAAGATTTACAGCCGTGGAAACCCCGTGAGGCAGTTCTGTTCTGTCCTATGGGGTCGCTATAAGTTGGAATTGGCGGCAGCAGATTTTTTTTGGGTAATCGCATACTTTCATTTAAACTTTAAACCTATTGTTCAAGCTGAACATTACGTATGTATATGTAATTCCCGTTGCCATCGAGTCAATTCCGACTCATAGCAACCCTATAGGACAGAGTAGAGCTGCTCCACAGGGTTTCCAAGGAGCGCCTTGTGGATTTGAACTGCCGACCTTTTGGTTAGCAGCCGAACTCTTAACCACCCTGCCACCAGGGTTTCCGATAGAGGAAACCCAAGACAGTATCTTTGTCTTTCTCGATATCATTTTTTTTAAATAAACATTTGGAATAATTTTATATTTACAGAAAAATTGCAAAGATCCTACAGAGAGTTCATGTCTATCCTTCAACCACTTTTACCATTTAAATCATTTTTATTTTAATATTTTTAAAAAAGAACAACCAGAACAGAAATAAAATGTTCACACAATTGTGAAGATTGTAACCAATGTCACTAACAGCTTAGGTAGAAATTGTTGAATGGGAACTTAAACTGCTATGTAAACCTTCCCTGAAAACACAATAAAATATTATTAAAAAAGAAAGGCCTGCAACTCTATTGTGTTGCCCAAGTGTAAATCATTTAATCTGGAGTATATTTCTGGTTTTCTTGTCAGGCTTTTGATTCTAAACACATGTATTTTGATACTACTTAAGAAACATTATTAGAGCACCTCCCAACTAACAGATTCTTAAAATGCTCTTGTAGTCATAATTTTAAGATGCTCGGTTTCTACAGGTAATTGTCAACCTCTAAAACTCAGCACGGTTTTCTTCAATAAAACATTAATCATAAACTTCCACAGTCACCAGGAGCCAAGGGAAACGTGATTACCAAATACAATGTGGCATCCTGGGATGGAATCCTGGTACGGAAAAAGGACATTAGATAAAGACAAAGGAAATCTCAATGAAGTATGAGATTTAGTTAATAATAATATATTAATATTGGTTTATAATTGTGACATATGTACCATATTAATATATTAACAGTGCAGGAAACTGGGTGTAGAGTATATGGAAACTCTCTACACTATCTTCGCAGTTGTTCTGTAAATCTAAAACTGTTTTAAAATCCCCCCACCAAAAAAATGTTATGCGTTTATTTAGTACCAACTCTGTTCAGCACTTTTTGGTCTGTTGTTTTAAGTGTTGATTATTCTTTGTGAATCCACGCATTGAATCAAAAAACGTTGAGTATCTACTGTGTTCCAAGTACCATTGCAACTGCTTAAGATGCAAAGATGAATAAGACACAGTGCCTGCCTTCAAGGGACTTCCAATTTAGTAAAGGCAAAAGATTGTTAAACATAACTTGGGATAAGTGCTGTAGTAGAGACAGAAGTCATAGCTTGTGGGAAACCAGGGGGAAGGGTTATTTTTCTGGGGTGGGAGTGAAACCAAATATTACAAAACAGCTAACTCTGAAATGATGGCAATGGCTGAACCACCAACAGAAATTTTAACAAGTATTTGACAGTTGCAGGGTGTGTTCAGTGCCATTGAGTCAATTTCAACTCACAGTGACCCAGTGTGACAGCAGAACTGCCTCATGGGGTTTCCTAGACTATAACCTTTATGGGAGCAGATCACCAGGCCTTTCTCCCAGAGATTCTCTGAGTGGGTTCGAGCTGCCAGCCTTTTGGTTTGCAACCAAGCACTTAACCATTGTGCTACCACAGCTCCTAGCAAAAGCATAAAAATAGTGATGTTCAAAAGAAACAAGAGTCTTGAGAGCATTATCCAATGATAATACTCTCAAATGACTAATAATAAATAGACAAAAAGATTTCCAGGTCCCAGTGGGGAGCAAATTCATTAGAAGTCAACAACCAGTTTTCTTAAATCAAGAACTGGTGTGAAACAGAAAAATATTAAGAATATAACTACAAGAACAGAAAAGTAGTATCTGCTGTATTGAAGTGACAAATCAAGTTCTGTTCTCATCTGACCATCCTTTCACCTATTATGTGCATAGGATCATCTTTTAAGTTAAATATACTAAAAATGAGAGAAGAGCTGGAGAACCAGAAGAAGCATAAAAATAGAAAATAAAAATCATTTTAAAAACAATAAAATTGCTTAGTACAGAGAAAAGATTTTCACTTCCCTACCTTTCCAGTTTTTTGTTACCTTTCCAGTAACTGAAAGGTTATCAGAGGGGCACGGACTGTATGGTTTTGGAACACAAGTAGAGGGAAGGGCCTTAAATTTAGCAGAATAAAATAAAACTAAGCATAAGAGAAAACTTCTTAGTCTAAGAAAAATTAAACATAAATACTCTGAAGAAAGGCTGTGTAAGGCTTTCCATCTATAGAATTTTGAAGTCAGCAGTGGGGGAAATGGTCCTCTTTGGTTTAGGGAGATGTCTAGTCTTCCTTGGAGTTCTACAAACAGAGATAAGTGATTGTTTCCAACTATTCAATGAAATAGGGTACTTTTTGGTGTGAAAATGATATTAAATTTTTAGCAAGCATATAAGGTTATCAGTGACTGTTTCGTGATCTTTACACGGAGTATGACAGTTGAATTTGGGTTTTGATCTTCCCCAAGGAAATTTAAACCCATCAAAGTAAAGAACAAGCCCAGCTGGCGTGAGTACTTGACAGAATCACAGAAGAGAGGGTTTTCTTGTGATATATCCGATCCTCAACCTTTTGTTTCAGTGTTAGGGTTTCTGTCCCTTCCAGTGCTACTCCAGGCAGTCCACGTGCATCAGATGAATAATAGCTTTTCATAAGTAGTAGCAATTTTGTGTGTGTGTGTAGACAATAAGAATGGCCATCTTTAAAAGTAATTTTTTTTCCTTTAGAATCGGATCCCCCTTACTTTTTCATGTGAACTCATTACTGGGTGCTTTGCTTCCAGAGCTTTGCTTTTCATATACTACAGACACTGCAGCCACACTACATCCTTAGCATTTATTTGGTTTATAAAGAACACAATTAGACTACTGAGTGTGTAATTCAGTCACAATTAAAGCTCTCTTAACGGTTAGGGATTGGTCTTTCCAAGGCCAAGAAGGTGTTTTTAATTATTCATTTCTCAGTTCGTTTCTTACAGCAACCTCAGCCGTGCTTTACTATGCAGAGGATAATGCAGAATGAGAAGTGGGCAAATTAAATCTGCTTGGCAGCCAACAACCCGAGGTACTAGCAGACACTAAGACAGGGATAGGCAGTGCAAGCGATTTCCCCATTGCAGTGCTTCCAAAAGCAAAAACCACTAATTCCCTCAAAGATAGTCCATGTTGACAGGAATTAGTAGGGATTCTACAGATTTGTGGTTGTTAAATAGCAGACATTCTGTAAAGCCTGTGTGTGTGTTGCTTACTAAGAGAGGGGCAACATCTGAAATCTGAAAAGCAGTAAGATCTACTGTAGAAAATTGATGTAGGTACCATGACTAATGAACTTTGTATAACATTAAATCACCAGATTGAATGCTGGAAGTCACTTCTATAAATGTTTTCCAAGGGCAAAATGCAAAATCTCACATAAAAGTTAGGGCATAATGGCCTATCCTTAGGCAACTAACAGTTGAGTAGTACAATATGATAGATAATATTGTGAAAAAAGATCCAAACCAAACCCAGCCCGTTGCCATTGAGTCGATGCCATTGAGTCGATTCCGATTCGTAGCAACCCTGTAAGACAGAGAAGAAGCCCCATAGGGTTTCTTAGGCTATAAATCTGTATGGAAGCAGACTGCCACCTCTTTCTCCCTCAGAGAGGCTAATGGTCTTGAACTGCCCACGTTTCATTTAGCAGTTGAGCACTTAACAGTTGTACCATCAGGGCACTTTATAATGTGAAAGTACTATCCTTAATTCCACCCCTCTTACTCGTGAAGATCAAAGCATGCCTAGATCCTTTCATTTGCTTCCTTCTCGAAAATGTATATGTGGCATCCGGGATTGTGTAGACTCTTAAAAGTACCTGATAGAAACAGTCACTAAAATGATGCGGGGAGGGATGGCCTAATTTTCACAAGGAAGGTAGATTTTGTAAGTGACACCAAAAGCCAAAAAGTAACTTCTTAGTTTTCTATTTGGGTAATCATTCTCGTTTCTCCACCAGGGTGTTTTGTGTCTGGGTTCTTAAAAACTGCCTTTCAGTGGGGGCAGCATTTCTGTCAAGAGCTCCATGAATCAGTCAAGTACATCCACCCCTCCCTGTGGAGCAGAGAGAGAGAGAAATCTGCGCCACGCTGCCGCTCCTTGCTCTCGCTCCCTTTAACCAGAAACCATCTATCTCCTGACCTTTGCTGATGGGCTGCAGGGAAGCAGGAAACATAGTAAATGAAATCTGCGCATGTTGTTGAAGGCCTGGATTTTTTTTTTTTTTTTTTTAAGCACAGAAGTCAGATTTTTTCATGAAAGTGACTGCAAGGTGTTAGGAAATACAGGCCTATGAAATTAAATACAAGGTTTAAGGAGGAAAAAAATTAAGTGAAGCAATCTCCTTTGAGAATAATAATCCCATCTCACCTAGTGGTTGTGAAGAACAAAGGAGATGGTGTGTGTCCAAGTGCCTACCCAGAGAGTTAATACTGCCCTATATTTGACTAAATTGCTAAGTGTTTAATGACGTTGGGGCATACACAAGTGTTCCACAAACTAGAATAACTCTCATCTGCTTGTTGGGGCATTGGTGTGTAATTTTAGCCGATTCTGGTCTCAAACAGAAATGTAGGCAGCTGACGTGGGGACGGTTTGTTGTCAGCGCTGCCATGGACTCTCATTTCTTCCATCCAGTCCTGGCTGTCAGACATGGTATTGTGTGGGAAAGAAAATGAGCTTTTGAATGAGACAGTCCTGCTCTGAAACTCGGTTTCTCCAGTGATTATTTAACCTTTGTCAAAAAGCCACTGAACGTATTTGAGTGCAGTTTCAGATGACACTAAGTTTGCAGAATGGCAGTAATTGAAAGGAATGTGTGTTAATGGTAATTACTATTTTCAGAGCGCTCGCTCTTTGCCAGATACTACACTTGACACTTTATTCTTACAACACCCCTAAGAAAGTAAGTCATGCTCCCTTTTTACAGATTAAAAAACTGAGGCTCAGAGAGGAGTAAAAAATGCTTAGCACAGTGTTCAGCTCAGGAAATGGATCTTACATAGCACATGAATTTCATTGTACGTTCACTAGTGAGAACCTTCAGGCCATACCTGTCAACCGTTAATGTCCTCACCGACCTTCTGGAGATCTTGCTGAGATACAGACTGATTCAGCAGGTCTGCCTAACTAACGCTGCTGCTCCCTGGGTCACCCTTTGAGGCCTTCGCTGACTCCAGCCTCTGGTTCTCAGCCCAGGTGCAAATTCAGTTCTGATTTCATTGGTCTGGAGAGGGACCGGGTTTTTGTTGTGGCTGTTGTTTAGAGTTCCAGAAGTAAGTTTTTTTTTTTTTTTTAAAGCCGTGGACTACAGTTACTGAAAGAGTATTCAAAGATACGTGCTGAATACCAGTTAATAAAACAAAGTGGAGTTTCTGTGGTTTATTCTCAGGTGAGAAGGAAGT
Source organism: Elephas maximus indicus (assembly GCF_024166365.1). NCBI lineage: Eukaryota > Metazoa > Chordata > Mammalia > Proboscidea > Elephantidae > Elephas > Elephas maximus. Next base: position 16,212,072 of record NC_064845.1, on the reverse strand, counting down.
AGAGATCTTACTGATTTCAGAAGACCTCGGGGAGCCCTACAACTACTATGAAAACCACAGGGCTCCATACTGCATTTCCAGTTCCTTATATGACATGGAAGGCCCAACACCATCCACCTTCAGCCACCGTGGAGTATTTGCCATTTTCCCAGCAGACAACCTACTTTCTTCCTTCTTGCTTTTTTTTCCCCACTATGCCTTTAGTATGTCATGCCCCACCCTCCGGTATCTGTTAAAATCTTTTTCACCTTTCCAGCCCAGCTTAATTGCAACCCTTTTTAGGAAGCCTTTCCTTAGAGGGGAGCCCTAGTGGCTCAGTGGTTAAACATTTGGCTGCTAGCAGGAGGGCCGGCAGTTCGAATCCACCAAGCTGCTCCATAGGAGAAAGATGTGGCAGTCTGTTTTCCGTAAAGATTTAGAGCGGTGGAACCCCTACAGGGCTGTTCCACTCTGTCCTGTTGGGTTGCTATGAGTTGAAATGGACTCAGCAGCAGTGGGTTTGGTTTGGTTTTTGGTCTCTTCTGTGCTGACCTTACCCTCAGACACCTGGTGAAAGAGAATGGTGATGCTGGATGGGTCTAACAGCTAGCTGCCAGGGATAAGTCCTGCAGGATTGTAGGGTACTGCACCCAAGCTTTTTTGGAATAAATCAGGCAGCTGTGTGAATGAATCGTTCTTTGCCGTTTTCCTATCCAAGAAACAAAAGACGTTGTCAGTAAGTGAAAAGCGTGTTGAGTGTGTTGGGGGTGTTTAACGTGGGAGAGAAATTGCCTGGATGGTAACTGCACACAAATAAGAAATGACTCTTAACAACCCTGTCTGCTCTCTGAGATCTGCCATCTTAACTTCTAGATGAATGTTTACTTTGAGGTACTATAAATGTGAGAAAGTAGAAAGTTACAGTTGGAATGCCGCTGAGGAACTTCCGGTTTTATCCTCTGCGAGTGGCAGTTTTTTTGAGAATTGAAAAATTTTGAGACAGGATTTGACTTCCTGAAAACTGTGTAAGGGCAGCGGGGCCTCTTGGCAGAAACTTGTTTACCCTGCAGATGAGATCACCAGACAGATTAAAGCCCTACATCCTTTCATGTCTCCCACATGTGTGGGAAAATTTAAATAATAAAGAAACTTCACTTGTTACATTGGCTAGCTCACACACCAAAATTGTTCTTGTGGTATAGATCCAACAAAGAACAAGAGAGGCAAATTCAGGAAGTCCTGAGTACCTTTAGGCCTTTCGTTTCTCACACAGAAGAGAGAAAAAAGCACAAGAGTTGGGAGCGGGAAGTGGGCAACAAAAGCAGTGTTGCAGGAAGCAGTAGGTTTGGTGAAGAAATAAAGGGAATAGTCAAAGATAGCCATGGAGTTTCTAGTTTGAAAAGCTAAAAAAAAAAAAAAAAAAATTGTGGCTGAAATAAAAATAGCTGATTACTTAACCTCTGAAAATAGTCCTGGAAACGTGCCCAGGATGAAAAAGTTAAAGAAAAATCTAGACGCTGGTCTTGATCTCAGGTCCCCTATCTTAAGCAGGGCAGTCTATCGTAATGGTAACTGTGTAGGTTTTTTTTAGTTGAATCTTCATATCTAAATTGGCAGACAGGATAAGAACTTCCACCTTCCACAGAAGGCTCACATTTTCTTCTATGGGTGTGTCCTCCTGCAAAGTATTTCACCTCGGTGGCTCTTAAGTTTTATCACCTTTGGAATGAAGGCTTTAGAGATAAGTGATTCTCAGTAGGAGAGGAGCTTTGTCACTTTTGAGATCACTCCTTCCTTCCACCCCCAGTACATGTGCTGAGAATCACTGGTCTGGTGGTTCATTGTTACTAGAAGGAGACTATATATTGGAAAGGAAAAAAAAAAAGGCTGAGAGTCACTCAGCTCATTTCTTGTATCCTTTCAGCAAATTAAAGGCCTAAAAGTTCTGTAGTTCTATATATTAAGTAATTGTATTTGGTTTTATGCCAAATTGTCCAACTCAGTAGAATTCCAGTCCAGTTCTAATGCTTGCTCTGTGTTACAAAAAAGTTGAATGTGTTACAAAGCCATTATAATAGGAACCTTATTTCTAATAAGCCATATGTGTAAAAATAAGATTTGGTTATACAGGTAGCCTCTGACTTACGACGTTGCTCTGTTCGGATGACTACTCCGCCGTTAAGTAGGTTGTGACATAAGTCGAATGCCTGTTTTTTTTTTTTTTTTTAGTTCTCTTTATTATTGCTTTTTCTTATCAGTACCTTTCATAAATCAGATTTTCGTTTGTCTTTGGGGGTTGGAGACATTACATCTGAGAGGAATAACATCAGCAAATCGTGAACTGCAACACTATGTAATACATATTACTAAGAATAAGATGTACAGAAAAAAAGGAACAGTCAAGTGTGGTTCGTCTACTCGGTGTTCTAAGTCAGGGACCGCCTGTATTTGAGTTTGTGACTTGTTTTGGCCCGTCTTTTTTAAGTGAATGTTAATTATAAAAATGTAGTTTAGAAGGAAGAGTTTTTCCCTGTAGTCTTCCTTCCTACCTCCCAATTTCTGTGTTTACCTCCCCTGCTCACTATTTCTTATAGTTATGTCTCTTAAAATTTTAATAAGTCTGCCACATCCTTGTGCACTCACTGCAATATACCACATGTTGGGAAGAATAAGCACACACACAGAGGCAGGAAGTCCAGGCTGTTAGGAGTTACAGAAAGCTAGCTTACTTGCTGAACATGCTGTCTTGCTAGCTATTGCCTTGCCTGGGAAAAGGAAGTACAATGATTAAAGCCAACCCCATTGCTGTGGAGTCCATTCCAACTCATAGTGAGTGACCCTGTAGGGCAAGGTGGAACGGTCCCATAGGGTTTCCAAGGCTGTAACCTTTACGGAAGCAGACTGCCACATCTTTCTCCTAAGGAGTGGAGTGGCTGGTGGGTTCGAACCACCAACTTTTTGGTTAGCAGCCAAGTGCTTAAGCACCATGCCACCAGGGCACTGACACAACTACATAAAAAACCAAACCCTTCTGCCATCGGGTCGGTTCCGACTCATAGCAACCCTATAGGACAGAGTAGAACTGCCCCCATAGAGTTTCCAAGGAGCGCCTGGCAGATTCAAACTGCTTACCTTATGGTTAGCAGCCGTAGCTCTTAACCACTACACCACCCGTGTTTCCACACAACTTACAGTGGCAGAAGTGGCAGAAGAGCCTTCTGGCTCCAAGTCAGGCCCTCTTTGTGCTGCCCAGGACAGGCTGTCCTTACGGAACAGGACTTCAGGGATATTCGGAGCCCTACTCTCATTCCATGGTCAGCAGCCGAGCACTTAACCACTGTACCACCAGGGCTGTACAGTGATTATTAAGCAGTAATTATTTTTTGGTTTAGAATATTCTTTCTCTCCTGTTCTTCCTTGTCTGCTAAGATGTTGACAGTGTTAACAAAGGGTGCAAACAAAGTAGATGTCAATAGGACTTTAAGGTAAGAGCTGGTGAAAGATAGCCACTGTCAGCCGAGATCCTTTTCATCTTTACATCTCAGATCTAGAAAGTGATTGAGGATAAAGATGCTTCTCATTTATTAAGCACTCATTCACAAAAATTATAATTTTTCTTGGACTACTTCAAGAGAATTAGGAATAGACACTTAAAGAGTAGAAAGAAGCCTTATGAGGGAGATAAATACTTGGAGAAAAGAGTAACCGTCCCGTTCTGCTTGGTCCTTCGTGTACGAAATGGATCTTTTTTTTTAATCAGCACTGTTATATTCCAACTTCCTGAGATGCTGTGGTAGGTGTTGGAAGTATCAGTCTTTAGGGGGAAGAAAATTTTACTGAATACAAACATAGGAACCCTTAGGCGTTTACGAGATAGCATTTTCCACTTGTCCTCTCAAGAACTATGGTCCTGGGCTTTTTTCCACACCTTGCTGGACACAGAGGATGCCTTCTCACCATCAGGGTGAGTTTTTTCCTGTGATCCCGATAATGCTGTTATTTTATTATTTATTTATTTATTCTGTTTCCTCAATATTACAAGTCCCATACCTGTCTCTGATTTAATAATGCTTATATTTGTATGGAAACCCTGGCAGCGTAATGATTAAGAGTTCAGCTGCTAATCGAAAGGTCGGCAGTTCGAATCCACCAGCTGCTCCTTGGAAGCCCTGTGGGGCAGTTCTACTCTGTCCTACGGGCTCACTATGAGCCAGAATTGACTCATCAACAACGGGTTATATTTGTAAAGAATGTTAGCACTTCCAGAGAAGAATTTAGTGCAGCCTCTAGGAGGTAGGAAAGACATCCTGGAGGGGGACCTAGCTAAATTAAGACCTAAAGGACAAATAGAATGGTCAGGCATACAGAGCACCTCACCCAAAAGCCGAGAGAGAGCCCAACTCCTTTAGAACTGCTACAAGTACAATTAGAGGATAGATTTGGAGGGGAGGGAAGTGACCAGGGATGAGACCAGAGATAGAAAGCTGGAGCCAGATCTTTATGAAAGACCTTGTGTGCTACTAAGGATTTTGGGCTTGACCCTGGAAGTAGCAAGAAGCCAGAAAAAACAGGGAAGCAAAAGATCCCATTTAAAAGATTTTCTGCAGCACGGTAGTTGGATTCAGACAGTCTTGTGGCATTTCCCCTCTTCAGCTGCCTTTCCTATGGTCCTTATCTGTGACTGATCTGGGTCTTGCCTTCACATTTTCTTTTAAGGGGTGGGGACTACCTTTCCTTCCAGTGTGAAGCTAGGGGGAAATATGCATCATTGTGTGTAAGCCAGAAGCTCACTGTTCCTGCAGCTCTTTACTTCTAGAAGGACTTTGGCCATAGGTACGGTATACCACTTGAGTGTGAACAATGTGCTTCTTCACTTTAGTGGATGAAGTCAATTACATAAGGTCTGTCCTTTAAGCGGGGCTTGCGAGAGCTCCTGAGAAATCCTCTTGTACTGTCTTCTCCTCACCATTCTGTCCCCTGCCCTAAGCAACATCTCTTTAGTTGGTTTAACTTTGGATCTGCAGCGAATGAGCACTGGTTTTTCACATGAGATACCTCCCTGTCTGGTGGGTCCCACCTGCACTTTAAGGTAATCTCTCTGGGTCACAGGACTCACCAGAAGGAACTCCTACGTGCTGTACAGACGGGAAAAACCTCAGTAAATAACCTCATGCCTGAAAATCCTTATGTTAACCGAACATTCAGTGAAAAAATGGACTTCTAGGGAGTGGCAGCTATGAAGTCTGATTTCCAAAGTTCTGCTTTACCCAAACGTGTCGTAAGATTAGGTCGCAGGATATTTTTTTAAAGCACAGGTCTTTGTAGCCTGTTTTCTACTGCTAGGATCTTGAAGCTCTTCTTGTAAACTTATTAGGGAATTAACCTTTTGAGTGTGTTTGTGAACAACGGTATCAGCAACAAGGGCTAACAACAATAACAGCAGCTAACATTTGAAGGCTTAGCTTATAGATCATGAAGAAGGAAATGGACAGACCAGGGCTTAATGGATTTTGAAGAAGAAAGAAATAATGAGGAAGAGGAAGGAGAGACAAAAAAAATTTTACAGTGAAAGGATTAGCTGAAGTTTTTTCTAAACTAAAACAAGGGCTTCAGCTGCTTGAAAATGTGAACCCAAATGCTAATAATCACTTTGCTAAAGTCGATAGGCAGATTTAGGAAGCTGTGAGGTGTTACAATGAAATATATAATGAAAAAAAAAAAAGAAGAAGAAAAGGGTCACACAGACAACTCTCACTAATTTTCTGACTAGAAACTCCATCCCCATTCCCAGGGTCAATCCAGACCATCCAGAACCTTCCACAAGTGGAGTTATTAAAACTGACAAAATGCCACCATCGTCCCGCTCTTCTCACTGCTAGAGTAAACTTCCATGATTTGTGTATTTTTTAATGTGTGTAAGTTTAAAAATATATCTGTAAGTTTATATTTAATGTTCCCAACTGCCAAAAACAAAGCAGATCTGTGAAGATACAGATAATAAAAGGCAATCATAATGAAAACTTAAAAAAAAAAAAAAGAGGTATTCGACTTAATTGAGAACCAACTTACGAGGGAGTCATTGGCACGGAACCCTGTCGTAAATTGAGGACTACCTGCATTTCTTAAAAAGGTATATTTTGGCTGCATAAGCCAACTCAGAGTGATAAAGTTAGCTGCATTTTTTTAGTCCACTGTTAACTATGTGTAGACAACCAACTGACTTCAAAGAACCAATAAAATTTGGAGTTCTGACTGAGACCCAGATAAAACTTGGGATGGGCACACACTGAGTTTCAGTTATTTGCAGACATTGCCCTCCTAGGTGAGGTAGCTCCTGTCGTCTACTTCTGAGTCTCTTCTTTGTTAACACTATTTGGTGACTCCTTATAGTGGCCTGCATTATAGAATTAATTGGCTACCATTCTTAGAAGATCATCTTCAGATTGTAGACGTCATTTTCAGGGAAATTATATTTTCATATTTCAAAAATGTACCTTTGCTCATTGTTTCATACCTGTGTACTCTGCACTGTGTGTTTTTTTTTAATTAAATTTCTTCTATAATTACTTATAAGCGTTTCTTTCTGATAAACTTATCTATTCATGTTAAGTCTAATTATAGCTCAGGGCGTAACCATGTGTATTATTCATCTGAGTGAGTGAGCTTGTGTGGCAACAAGGCGCTGTTGTTGCCAAAGCTTTGCTGTCATCTGGCCTGAATGTATGGTCTGTGCTGCACTGGCAACTTCAGGAGAGGTAGGACACGGAGGGGAAGGTGGGGCAGGGATGCTGTCGTCAGGTCCCTTGCACAGCTGCTTCTCAGTGTATTTCAGCACTTTGCAGTAAGCTTGACCAACAGGGATTTTCTTCATCTTTTTTAATGTGGGAGAAATCAAACACTAGAGATAAAATCAAACCCTCTTTCATTCCCCATCTGCAGGTCTGTTTCATCGCATCTTCCCACACCGTCTCTCCCCTGCTTCTTGCACAACCAGTCATGAATTTAGGCATATCCTTCCATCCATCTCTTAGAAGATGTTTATATAGATATGCATCCATAGACAATAGAGAGTATTTTTCATGTGTTTTTAATGTATGTAGGTAGGCTCACACTACACATAGCCTTCAACTTGTTTTTCTCACATAGCAAAATTTTGTCCACATTTTCTTAATATGAAAATCGATACATATAAAACAACATACCTAACATGTAAGTAAGCTATGGAGCCAAGTAATGAAACATACTGGTGAATCTACCACACACTGAGAGGTAGAGCTTCCCCAGAACCATCGTGGCCCTGCTTGCTGCTCCTCCACTCTCTGCCCCCTTCTAGGAAACCACTTTCCTGAACCTTCTCGTCGTTCATTTTCTTGCCTTTCTTTATACCTCACTGCATATGCCTGTGTTCCTCAACAATAGATTTTCTTGTTGGCTCGCTTTTAAACTTTGTAATAGTAGTATAGAAACTCTGGTGGCATAGTGATTAAGAGCTAGGCTGCTGATCAAAAGGTCAACAGTTCAGATCCACCACGTACTCCTTGGAAACCTTGTGGGGTAGCTCTGCTCTGTCCTATAAGGTCGCTATGAGTCAAAATCGACTTGATGGCAGCAGGTATACGGGTAGTAGTAGTATTATACTATATATATTCTTTTCAGACTTGCTTTTTTTTTATTTAGTATTTTATCTTTACAATTTATCCATGTAAATTTTTCACTGCTGTACAGAATTTCCTTTGGGGGAATATACCACATTTGTGAACTTTTTTGTCAGTGGACATTTGTGTTGTTTTCAGTTTTGCTCTTACAAATAATGTCCCCATGAACATTCTTGTCCATAGCTCCTGGTGCACGTGCACAAGACTTTCTCTGGGGTGTACACCTAGGAGTGCAGTTGTAGGGTAGGAGCGTATTCAGCCCACACGCTTATCCAAAATGATTGTTGCAGCTTACCCTGTCATCAGCGATGTGTATAGTTCAGGTTTTTCCATGTCTTCGTCAGCAGTCGCTTTCATCAGGATTTTATTTTTGCCTATGGATCTTGGAAAGTAATATTGAATTGTGATTTTAAATTTTATTTCCTCCATGTTAATGAAATTGAGCATTTTCATATGATTATTTTCCATCCATCTGTTTTCTTTTTGGAAGTGTTTATTCTTGTCTCTTCCATTGAATTGTTGGTCTTTTTTTGCTTCATAGGAGTTTGTATATTCTGGACACTAGTCCTTTGTCAGTTTTGTATGATGCAAACATCATAGTTTGTGGCTTGCCTTGTTACTTTCTTTTAACAAAGTCTAAAACTGTTGACTTTTGCATTTAAGTGTTTAATCCACCTGCAACTGAGTTTTGTATATTTATTGAAGTGGAAATCTACTGTTTTCTAAATACAAAAGCAGTTTCCCCAGCCCCATCAGTTCTGACACATATTAGGTTTCTATGTGTGTGGGAAAATGGGAGGAGTTTCTTTGATCTTCCATATAAATTTTAACATCAATTTTTAAAGTTTCATTAAAAAAAAAAAACTGCTGGGATTGCATTGGATCAATTTGGGGGAAATTTATATCTGTAGGATATTGGGTCTCCCTGTCACAAACATGGTATCAATCCCCATTTATTTAACCCTTTTGTGAACCAGTTATTTTCTGCTTTGAATTTTTTTGTTGAAACCATGTGTTTTCATTAATGGAAGCATGCTGAATCACTGAGCCTGTCTGAATTTTTAGTAGGTAGTATAGGTTTTTTTTTTCTTGCCCCCTCCCCAAGTGCTTAGTGGTACATATGAAGTACCACTACTTTTACCCCAGAATTCCCACTGGTGTCTATTGGTACATTAAAAAAAAAAAAAAACATTTCCATTGAGTTGATTGGAAAAAGTTTTCAAAATTTCTATTTTTCCTACCGGAAATTCAGACACCTCATACAATACCCTGTGAAAACAGTAATTTGCAACACACACCCATTCGGTTTCAGTCATAAGGGCCCCTGCCTTGTGGCAGCATGCACTCACCAGTGGTACGGCAGATTCCCAACGAGCCTTCAGAGGCAGAAAAAGTCCTTGGCCCCTACAAGTACCCGTGAGCATGAAAGGGTTAACTCTCTTGTGTGTATTTCAATAAAGTTTTATAATTTTCTCCAAAAAGATCGTTTATATCTGTCGTGAGATTTATTCATAGCTTCCTTATATTTTTAATACTTACTGTGGCTGATATTTTAAAGTACATTTTTTAATTTTGTTGGGATATTGAAATGCAGTTGATTTTTTAGATATTCATCTTACATATAACCACTTTGCTAAACTCATTTATTGTTTAATAAGGTCTATATGGATTTGGGAGGTGGGTTCTGTATACATATCTCCTGCAAATGCCAGCAGTTTTATTTCTTCCATTTCAATCCATGTATGCTTTGTTTCTCTTATTCCTTGTGTTTTTCACACTGTGAAGACTGTGATCTCTATTATAAAAGTGATTAGAAGTCAAGAGACCAAGCATCCTTTTTCTTGTTCCTCAGTTTCAAGGGAGTGTTTTCAACCCTAACACCTATAAAGAAATTGCTCCTTAGAACAATCAACTCTATGAGACCGAAAGGGCAACATCTGCTCAAAAGCAAAGATGAGAAGGCAGGAAGGAGCAGGAAGACCAGACCAAAGGAAATGGGAAACTCAGGGTGGAAATGCGGAGAGTGCTGGCACGCTGCAGGGATTGCAGCCAATGTCACGAAATACTTTGTGTATAAATTATTGAATGGGAAACTGATTTGCTTGGTAAACTTTCACCCAAAGCGCAATAAATAAACAAAGGGAGGGTTTTCCATATTTATCATTTTATACAATAATTGCTGTGAGGTTTTTGGTAGATGGTCTTCATGTGATTTAAAGGAGTTTCCTTCTATTCCAGTTTTGCTAAGAGTTTTTATCATAAGTGGCTATTAATGTCTGTTGGATGCTTTTTTTGTATCTAGAGGTTATAATTTTTTTCTCCTTTAATCTGCTCATGAGGTGAATTACATTAATATATTTTCTATTGTGAAGCTATCTTTTCACTCCTGCAATAATCCCAACTTTGTCATAATGCATACTTTCTTTTTTTATATCTGCTTAACAATGAATTGTTTGTAGATCCAAACTAATTTCAAAATAAGAGGGTAAAGAAGTCCAATCATTGCTGGCAATACAATCTTTCCCAAGCCCCTCTGCTGCGGGGTGTGGGGAGAGTTTCTAGTTAGTAGATGAGGGAACGTCTTGATGTAGTAAAGAGAGCAGTGGAGAGCTAAGTTCTATCTTGTTTCGCCCTTCAGCACACAATTCAGGTGACTTACTTGGGCCTTATTTTCCTCAGTGAATGTTTCTGAGACTTAATAACCATGTGGCTTCACTCGATTTGCTATTAATCTATCATCACCCAGCACATACTGACTTCTTAGACACTAAGGACAAGGCAAAGTGCATTCCCTTAAGGAACGTCTATTCTAGATCGGGACAGAAGAAGTATAAACAGTTATAAAACAGAGTTACAGAACAAAGCGATACATCTGATCCCCAGATCACATTGGTCATAATGGATGGGGAGGAGTGGGGAGCCCTTTGGGTGGGGAGAGAGGAAGGAAGAAGATTCACGTGGGATATGAGACTTGAACCGAGTCTTAGGGGTGGTAAACATTTACTCATGTACCTCATGTTTGTTCTTGTTTGTTAGCAAAAGAATTAGACATGTTATTTTCAGTGCCTCTAATAGCTTTGAAATTTTGTTTCCATGACCTTATGACTATATTAGGACTTCACAGGTAATCTTATGCTTAAACATTTGTGTCCTACCTCTGGGCTATGGTCTTTGAAATCTTTTATTTCATAGGTTTAGCGAGGTGAATGGCATAAGGGAATTCTTCTTGGTTCTATTTTGTTAAGTGAAGCCAACATATTTTGTTTCTAGAATACCGATGATATTGACATATGAATTATTACACAGAATTAACCTATTAACTTTGTTGTGTTTTTATGAAATTGCTCTATTTATTGTTACCATAAGTAGATTTTTTTAAATTTTAGGCTCTATGTAATTTCTAAGCACATTTCATTTGTATGTCTTACTTTAGTGCTGGACCCAAAGGAGACAACATTTATGAATGGAGGTCAACTATATTGGGACCCCCAGGATCTGTCTATGAAGGAGGGGTGTTCTTTCTTGACATTACCTTTTCAGCAGACTATCCGTTCAAACCCCCTAAGGTCAGTATGAAGCATTCATCCATTTTTAGCAATAAGTATTATTGTATATGTACATACATATACATACTCTTAAATAGACGTATCTAGAAATGCATGTCTCTTCTGTTAACATGGACAACTTCCCAGGGTGGTATGTGTGTACAAAGGAAACAGAATGATAAAAATGGCAAGTTTATTCTCCCACCCCAGCCCTTCACTAAATAATAGTTCATTGCTTTTCCTCATCTGCTCTCAGCGTCCCCTGTCAGTGGTGTATGTTTTAGGGTAACATAAGACAGTGTGGGATGAGGGTAGAAATGGGGGAGTGAGGCTGGGCCAGGGCAGCCCTAGAGCCCAGAGGAGAACCATACGTAGCCTACAGCTGGAGCTGGAGCTGCAGCAGCCAGACTAACAGCAGAGCCTCACAAGGCAGGGTTTATGGCACCAGCTTTGGGCTTTAATGCCTCCAAAGTTCAGATTCCCGCAGAAGTGCTTATGCACTGTATGGAAAGTGGGAGCCACAGAGGCTTAAAAACATATGAAGTATTTATGAATACGTAGTTCGTTAATAAAATGGATTAACTAATGAAAAGTTCTTTATGTCCACATCTGAAGAAACTACAGAGTGCAAGAGTGCAGTGTAATCCAAACATGGAGAGGAAGACTCTCATTTATTTTAGGTGAGGTGATGTGTGCTACAAGTTCTTCACATTCCTTTCTACTGCCTATAAGCCAGTCATTTGACTATTTTAGATATCCCCTCCATTAGCATCTCTTCTCCACTCTGGTAGAGGAAAAGGCCCCGAAGACACTGACTGTGTGCTGGCCACTGAGGAAGAATTCTAATCTTGCCCCAACTTAACTTCTCAATGTGGAGGAAAAGAAAACTTCGTTGAGTTACAGGTTGGGATAAAGAACTTTAAAAGCAAGAATAAGACTAGACCTTCACTGTGACTTTCTGTAGTTCTCCTCTCCCTCCCCTTGCACCTCCCTCCCTTCCTGCATCCCTATGAGCTCAATATTAGCATCATCCTCATTTTACAAATGAGGAAACCAAGGCACAGAGAAATTAAGTAATTAAGAAATTAAGCACATAGTGGTACTAGGATTTGAACCCAGGACGCCTGGGTTCAAATCCCATGCTCTTTACGTGCAAGCTGACGGAGTTGGTTGCGCCGTTGACCACCTAGAGCTGCATTTGGTTGGTTTTCAGCCACAAAGCACAGTAAACCTAATACTTATTTTCTCTTTGTACTGCATGGGAACCTTGTATCTTTCCATTCTACTTTGGACCAGCCCGTGTATCACCTGGAGTAGCCTGTTGTGCTCCCAGTGAAGTGAGAACTTTTCTCTGGCAACCTCTGCAGTAGAGTGAGGAAGAGGAGGGAAAACTCAGACCAGGCAGTTGTGGTGCTTATAAGTCTGGTGCAGTCTGTTCTGTGCCATAGATGCCTCAGAAAATGTGTAGGCTCATCCAAGTTCTACATGACAGAAGTTTGCAAATTAAACAAAGCTAGGTTGGAAAACTAGTAAGGTGGAAAAAATAATTACATTTCCAAAAAGTCCTTCATGGACTGACTGGAAGGATAAGCCAAACTAATAGGATGAAATTTTGCATGGCTAAATGTGTAGCATTTCATATAGAATCAGAAAAAAATCATGATACAAGTACAGGACAGGAAAGAAAGACCTGCTTTATTGTCATAAAATTAAAATTTTTGGACTTTGGGCTGGCTAAAAATTCTGTGGTAACTTGACATCCTCGTCACCTTAGGGATACTTTTTTAGGAGTAGTGCAGTCTCTAGAACTCTGAACCAGTCACACTGTCTGGAGTGCCTCACTCACTCATAAACTCCTCATTTCGAGGACAGACAGCAACAAGCTGAGGGAGAGAGTCGTAAACATTTCTTGAGTTTCTTCACTGGACCAAGCACTGCCCTGAATTCTCTCACGGATGAGGAGACTTAGGTGAGGCTTAGTGAGGTTTTCCAAGAATAGACAGCTAGGAATCTACTCAACTCTGACTCCAGAGGCCATGTCCTTTCCTCTGAATTATACACAGTTACCCTGGAGATGTTTACCAGTAAGAAGAGGACATGGGAGGAATGTGATATCCGTCCTCAGATGTTTCAGAGGCTATGATATGGGCTAGGGTTAGACTTTATTCTGGATGGCTGGATGGAACCGAAATAGAAACAGGAGGGTGTCAATTACAGGGAACTGGATTTCAGTTCTGTGTGAGGAAAATCTGATCCTTAGTTGGACAGTCTGCTTTTGAGTAGCTTCCCTTCTGAGACACCATGCTTTCTGTCACTGGGAGTATTGGAGCAAAAGCCAAATGACTACTTGTAAAGAATGTTACTAAGAAAAATTAAATCTCTCCATTGAATGAATTTGCAAGACAACCTTTGAGGACAAAGAAACATAAGACTTTGGTAACTAGAATCACATTTTAAATGCATATTGAATAGAAGCCTGTATGATGTTTTTCAAACAAATTGTTACCTCCTAATTTATCAGTTTTAGAAATCAGATTTCATAGGCAGGTATGTTACTCTAGGGTGAAAAAGTTGGTGGGTGTTCTTGAAGGGCTCTTAACCAAAACCATCCAAAAACACTTTTATTATTAATAGTTTAGACGTGTAATGCCTGTGCTGTGCTAGTCACCGATCACTCTGTTTTATTGTTGTTAGGTGCTGTCGAGTCAATTCTAATTCATAGTGACTCCACATAGCACGGAATGAAACACTGCCCGGTCCTGTGCCATCCTCACAATGGCTGTTAACGCTTGAGCCCATTGTTACAGCCACTGCGTCAGTCCATCTCGTTGAGGGTCTTCCTTTCTCGCTGACCCTGTACTTTACCAAGCATGATACCCTTCTCCAGTGACTGATACTGCTATGATCCTATCACGAAAACTAATTATTTATATTGTTTTTGGGACATCTCTTGTGAGTTTTTTTTTTTCCTGCATATATACATATAAATATATGTGCATACAGACATATATACATATTTTTTTTCTTTTGTCATAATCCAGCCATACTCCTCATGGTTTTATAATTGCCTTTTTAACTTAACATTACATTTTCACCCAGTAATACAAGTTTCTGTTGAGTCGACTCCAACTCAGGGCAACCCTACCTGTGTCAGGGTTAGAACTGTGCCCCGTAGGGTCTTCAGTGGCTGACAGTTTAGGGGGAGACCACCGGGAGGAGACCACCAGATCTTTTTTCTGAGATGCCTCTAAGTGGCCTTGGACTTCCGACCTTCTGGCTAGCAGCCGAGTATATTAACCATGAATACTACCCAGGGACTCCTGCTTTCACCTGACACTGCTTGTAGTTCTGGTGAACATACAGCTGAACGTATAGCTGCATTGCAGTTATAAAAACTACCTGGTACTCCATTCTATAAATATGCCAAAGTTTAATCAATTGCCTGTGGTTGGACATTGAGGCTGTTGCTAACACTTCTGTTAGAATCAGGGATTTTCCCCCCCCAAAAAAAAGATACAGTTTGGACCTAAGATTTTGGGGGGGGGATAAAAAAAAAAAGCTGCATACATACATAGAAGTATCTGTGTGATGGGAAAAAAGTCTTTTCATATTACTATAAATTTTTTTTAAAACTTGTTCATATAATTCTTTTATTACAAACTTTGTCTAATGCATTTTAAGGTAAATCATGATTTAGAGATCAGTTCAGAGTAAAATATATATGTGTGTGTATATATATATGTATATGTGTATGTATGCATATGTATGTATACACCCCATTGCTGTCGACTGGTTTCCAACTCACAGCAGCTCTGTAGGACAGGGTAGAACTGCCCCATAGGGTTTCCATGGCTGTAATCTTCACGAAAGCAGACTGCCACACCGTACTTGATCTTTCACTGTGGCACCTGGCATTATGTATTTCATTGTTTATTTATTTATTTAGCATGTAAGCTCCATCAACACAGGGACTTTGTTTATTCTGAGGTCATGGCCCTATTCCCAGCATCTAGAACAATGCTTGCCAATTCAGTAGTTATTTCATAAAAATTTGCTGAATTAATTAAATCCATATAACTTTTATAACTCTGCCATAAAAAAAATGTTCACTACCCCCCCATTTTTTGAATCAGAAAATTGAGGTCCTTGGAGATCAAGTAGCACACAGGACACAGAGGAAGTAGGTAACCAAACTGGAACTCAAACCCAATTCTAAACTGACCCTTTCATTCCCCGGTTCATAAAGAAGATTTAAATTGCTTTTATCCCTGAAAGAAGGAACACATATCCTTCATTGTCACACTCTGGTATAAATTAATTCTGTCAGCATTCTTAAGAACGGGTTTTGTTTGGGAGAGGAAAGAGGTGATAAAAGCAGGAAAGAATGTTTTTAGAAAGAGATTTTAAGTGCCTGTCTTTCAATTTTGCAAGGGCCCTGTTTCCGAAGGTACCTGGGTTTATCTCTGGTGTGTTCCCAATTCACAGAACTGAGGTATTCTATGTTGAATAGTAAATACTGATTTGGGGTTTTCATAGCCCATGTCACAGGTCATCACACTTGCCTAATGTCAGACAGCGGCCCTGTATCCTCAGTATTATGACTGGGCTACTGTTTTGGATTGAATTGTGTCTCCCCAAAATGTGTCAACTTGGCTAGGTCATGATGCCCAGTATTGTGTGGTTGTCCACCATCTTATGTACTGTAAATCCTAACCTCTCTTGTCAGTTAAGCAGGATTAGAGGCAGTTTTGTTAATGAGGCAGGACTCAATCTACAGAATTAGGTTGTATCTTGAGTCAGTCTCTTTTGAGATATAAAAGAGAGAATCGAGCAGAGAGGATAGGAACCTCATAGCACGAGCAGAGAGGATAGGGACCTCATACCTCCAAGAAAGAAGCACTGGGAGCAGAACACGTTCTTTGGAGCAGGGGTCCCTGTACAGAGGAGCTTCTAAATCACGGGAAGATTGATGACAAGGACCGTCCCTCAGAGCCAACAGAGAGAGAAAGCCTTCCCCAGGAGCTGGCACCCTGAATTTGGACTCTTAGCCTCCTAAACTGTGAGAGAATACATTTCTGTTTGTTAGAGCCATCCACTTGTGGTATTTCAGTTATGGCAACACTAGATAACTAAGACAGCTGCATAACACAACTCACTAATTTTTCTTTTTAGTCCATGCTCCTGTTTGATAAACCTTTAAAGATTTCATGCTGTCAGTTAACACTAATCCTTCTCAAACTCTGCCAAAAGCTGGAAGAGGAGAGAACATTTCCTGCCCCATTCTGTGAGGCCGGCATTACGTAGATACCAAAGCTGGATAAACACACTACAAGAAAATAAAAGTGCAGATGAATACTCCTTCTGAATATAGATGCAAAAATCCTCACCAGAGTACCAGCAAACACAATCCAACAGCATGTTAGAAGCATTATACACCTTGACCAAGTGAGATTTATCCTAGAAATGAAGGATGGTTCAACATAAGAAAATGAATCACCGTAACTTATTATAGTACTGTGTTTTTATGCAAAGCATGCCCTCTCCCCACAAGGTATTTTCATAAGTGCACTATGCCGATTTGTTGTTACATATTGCTGTAAAAAAAAAAAAAAATTGGCATAGCACGCTTATGAAAATACCTCATGGGGGAAGGGCCCACAAGGTATATTCGTAAGCATGCTATGCCAGTTTTTTTTACAGCAATACATAAAAATTGTCATAGCGCACTTATAAAAATACCTTGTGGGGGGGAGGCACACTTGGCAAAAAAAAAGTAGCACATGGATATTATTTGAGTAAAAATATGGTGGTAGGACAGAGGAAAAGAATCACATGATCATCTCAGTTGATACAGAAAAAGCATTTGACAAGATTCAATACCCTTTTATGACAAAAACACTCAGCAAACTACTACTAAAAGGGAAATTCCTCAACATAAGGACATTTATGTAAAACACACACCTAACATACTCAATAGACGCTTTCTTCCTAAGATTAGGCACAAGACAAGGATACCGGCTTTCACTACTGCTATTCAGCATTGTACTGGAAGTTCTAACCAGATCAGTTAGGAATAAATGAATGAATGGCATCCACACTGGAAAGGAAGAAGTAAAACTGTCTCTGTTGGCTGATGACATGACTCTGTATTTAGAAAATCCCAAAGGATCCACAAGAAAGCTGCTACAGCTATTAAATGAATTGAACAAAGTGGCAGGGTACAAGGTCAATACAAAAAATCTGTTGAGTTTCTGTACAGCAGTAACGAACAAGCTGAAATGGAAATGAAGAAAACAGTTCCATTTACAAAAACATCTAAAAGAATAAAATATCTAGGAATAAATTTAACCAGGGCTTAAAGATTTATACACTAAAAATTATAAAACATTGCTGAAAGAAATTAAAGATGATCTGGATAAATGGAAAGATATCCCATGTTCATGGATTGGAAGGCTTAATATTGTTAAGATGTCAGTACTACCCAAAGTGATCTACAGATTCAGCACACACACACAACACAATTTAAAAATGGACAGAGGACTTGAATAGACATTTCTCCAAAGAAGATACACAAATGGCCGACAAGTACATGAAAAAAATGCTCAATGGTCGGTAAGGAAATGCAAATTAAAACCACAGTGAGATACCACTTTTCACCCACTAGGATGGCTGTTCTCAGAAAAATGGAAAATATCAAGTGTTGATGACGATGCAAGAAATTAGAACCCTCATTCATTGCTAATGGAATTGTAAAGTGCAGCCACAGTGGAAAACAGTTTGTCAATATCTTGAAGTTAAATATAGGATCACCACATGACCAAGCAATTCTGCTCCTAAGTATATACCCAGGAGACTTGAAAGCAGGGACTCAAGCAGCCACTTGTTCACTAGTGTTCATTCCAGCATTATTTACAAAAACCAAAAGGTGGAAACAATTTAAGTGTCCAGAAACAGACGAATGAATAAACAAAATGTGGCATATGCATACAGTGTAATATTATTCAGCCATAAAGAGAAGTGAAGTCCTGATACATGCTACAACATAGATGAACCTTGAAAACATTATGCTGAGTGAAATAAGTCAACACAAAATGACAAATTGATTCCACTTATAAGAAATACGCAAAATAGGCAAATATATAGAGACTAAAGTTTATTAGTGGTTACCAGGGGTTAGGGGGATGGACAGATTGGGGGCTGTTGCTTAGGGGCTACTGAGTTTTTGTTTGGGGAGATGAAAACGTTTTGGAAATAGATGGAGCTATCATCGGAGTAGTGGTGGTTTCACAACCTGATGAATGTAGTGAGTGTCACTGAATTGTACACTTAAAAACTATTAAAGTGGCAAATTTTTTTGTTATGTATCTACTTACCACAATAACTAATATCATTAGTTATTAGGGAAATCCTTTAATGTCGTGTGAAATTTCAAAATGAACGTGGTGATTTAAAACAGATCAAAACCAGGGGGAAATTATCCCATAAGCAAGGTAAGTGCATGCTTATATACTAATCAAAGATGTGGTGAAACCCATGTGAAATTGTCCACTACAGATTCATACTAAGCATAAGTACCTTGCTCACTAGTCATCCGCCCCTGTCAGGGATTGTAAATTTGAAAAGAGGCTTCGATTCGATAGGAAGGTGCTATGTAATTGGGAGAGAGACAGATGCCAGCCATACCTAGAAGCAGAATCTCTGATGTGGTGAAACAATGGGAAGTTGTTCAGTACAGATGATCTGGTAAGCATTGTGTTTGCCTTGCTTGTTGGATAATACACCCCTAATCAAAACAGCGGTAATTGTCTTTGTGCTTTTTAAGACAATACACATCGCGTCCATCTGCGTGTCCCACCACCACCTCCAACTAAAAATTAGTTGCCATCAAGTTGATTGTGACTCATGGCGATCCCACGTGCGTCAGAGTTGTGCTCCAAAGGGTTTTCAGTGGCTGGTTTTTTGTTTGTTTGTTTGTTTGGTTGGTTTTTCAGAAGTAGATTGCCAGGCCTTACTTCCAGAGCATCTCCGGGTGGACTCAAACTGCAAGCTTTCGCATATGAGCCAAGAGCATTAACTGTTGGCACCACCCAAGGACTCCTCCATTCCCAACTACCACCAGTATAAGAATTACTAAGAAATAGAATCAAATTTTGTTTGTTTTCAGAGCAAGGGATATCAACTCAGTTTTCCCTAAACCAAGTTAAATCTACATATAAGCCAGTTAGAAATCAGCCATTTGGCTGAGAGGAAGTTCAACTTAAGTCATGTTTTAGGAGAACCCTTCCCTTCCCAGCTCTCTGTAGCCTAATACAATTTGCTAGTTTTGGAGAAGATGCCTCTGGTCTTTGTCATTGTCTCCTCTGAGATGCTTATGGCCAACTTATTCTATTCCATTTGGATCAACTGTTCCACCCATATCTTTGCCCAAGAGCTGATGGAGGTGGTTTGTGATGAGCCATTCTGATACCTACTCACACACTGCCATCAGAGGTTTGCTGTAGAGGTGGTGGTTTCAAACAAGTATTTTGCTGAATCTCTGGATAAGGTAGCAGCGCCCCCAGATTCTGGAGCGCCTTTCTTCATGGAGTGTGACCTTACTCCACAAGGGAGTTAGCATCTGTTGATATTCCTGTCAGCATAACTGGGAGTGTACAGGCCTGAAAGGACGTTCTTCTGTAGGGAGGTTATGTGAACTAAGGAGACCGAAGTGAAACGTTGAGATGTTTGGAGATGAGGAGCTTGCTGGCAGTCACAGCTAGGAAAATGTGGCAGCTCACTTTTCCAAGGAAAGGTTCCCGTCTTCCCAGTATACACCCTCCCCTCACAAGGGTTTTCTGAAGTGACAAGGATGAGTAGCTTTTAAAGGTGAAGCTTGTAATGTCCCAAACATGAAAGAGATCTACTAGTGTCAGAAAAGAGTGAACACTGGGAAGTCTAAGAGAAACACCACAAGTCACACAAAAATCAAGGACAGCAAGAGGGTTTGAATGAAGAATCTTGTGAAGAGGGAAACCTCCTACAGGACTGAGCTGAGCTGGAAGAAGCTTCCAGTTTGGCGTTGCCTTAACCGTGTAGGAAAAGGCCCCTGATGGTACCAGATCAAGGCATGGAGCAGGCACCCTGTGTGATTAACTGTAAATTTAAGAACAAATCATATTTTTCATCCACTTGAGGAGTGGGATGGAGAAATGGTGTACTACATATAAGAAAAAAAAAAAAACTAATATTCTCTGCTTTATTTAAATGTGTTACTTGCTTGGATGGCCTGACATTCTTTATATGTAATATTATTTTGTTCAAGCTTAGAAAGAGTGGCCAAGTCTGAGTTAATTTATAAGACTGCTCACAAAGCGACAACCCATTTTATGGCAAGTGATCAAGTTTCCTTGGTTTTCGTTTTTTTATATATATATATATATAATTGTTTTGTTTTCCCTTAGAGATGGAGCTGAATCTTTTGATAAGGTAGCAGCCTCTTAGAGACTTGCTCAAGCAGGTCCAAGGAAAATGAGGCAGGGAGAAAGGAATGTTCTCAGTTCCTAGCTGGCTAAGATCAGAGTGTGGATTGTCACTGAATTTAAGAAAAGGTATGATGAACTATAGGTTGCTCTGAGTCGGAATGGACTCGACGGCAATGGGTTTGGTCTGGTTTATGATCAGCTGGCCTTTACGAGTATTTGCCCTGTGGAAAACAAGGAGAAACAAAACCAGACAAGAGGTAAACATTGTAAATAAAATGGTAGATAACTATACTGATTCATCTAGGTGTAGCTATTCTCAGCAATTAGGTGTGTTTTGCTAATGATACCAATATGTTAGCAGAGATCTGCTAAAAAAAAAAAATTTGTTGATTGCTTTTTAAAAAATATATTTTAAGGCTAATTTATAAAGCAGAGATTTTTTGAACTCCTACTACTTTCCAGGCCCCTTGTGGTGCAGTGGTTAAGTGTTTAGCTGCTAACCAAAAGGTCTGCAGTTGGAATCCACCAGCCGCTCCTTGGAAACCCTGTGAGGCAGTTCTGCCCTGTCCTATAGGGTTGCTGTAAGTCGGGATCCTCTTGACAGCAGTGAGTTTTTTAAAATACAAAGATGGTTACACTGCAGCCCTGAAGAGGGCTAGAAAAGACCTAAGGCTGAGCTGCGGAGATAAAGACAAGGGGACCAATATATGAATTCTTTTTTCAATAAATATGTATATGCCATGTACTGGTTCAGGGACTGAACATACAGAGGTGAACAAGGCAACGTCCCTTCTGGCATAGAGTTTACATTCAAGATTTGTTAGAACAGGGTTTCACAACCTTGACACGGTTGACATTTTGGGCCAGATAATTCTTTGTTGTGGGGGGCTGCCCTTTGCATGGCAGGATACAAACAGCATCTCTGGCCTCTACCCACTAGATGCCATCCCTTCCCACAGACAAAAATGTCTCCAGATGTTGCCGTGTCCCCTGGAGGAGGGGGCCTGTCCCTCGTTGAGATGACTGTACCGGAGGTGGCATGTATATCCACTGGTGACTGATTTGGGGACTCTGGTTTCTGATCTGAATGACCCCGTGGGGCCGTGTTGTCTACGAGGAACCTGTGGGACATCTTGGGGTGGGCGGGGAGGGGAATGTTCTGTAGGCAGATTCACAGACCTGGAGTTAAGTTGAGAGAGGTGAGCTGGAGATACAGCTTTGGGAGTTAGCACTCTGTAAGTGATAGTTAAAACCCTAGAAAAAATGGTCTCAGTTTTCAGTCCAAACTGAATGTTCAGACCTATAAATTTCCAGAATGGGTTTCACAAAGGAAAGACTAATAATTTAAAAAGATGAACGAAATTCCATTTTCTCTTTTGCTTTATTTTTGCAGGGCTTTGGAATTGGGAAGTTGTTTTCCATATAGAACATTATTGTGGGAAATCCACACAGTAATATCTCATAAAATATCATGTTCCTATTAAAAGAAAAACAAGACCCATTTGTTGTTAATAAATCATAAAAACATGATTAAACCAATCAAATAAATTAATTTTCCACAAGTTTCCTAAAGTGTGGGGGCAGGGTGGGGGAGAAATCGGGCCTAAAATAAATTAATTGCCTGTAGTTAAAGCACACTCCCTTAGGGGAATGGCCTAAATGACCTCCTTCAAGCTTCCCTTGGGCCTTTGGTTTCAGCTTCAAATCCTGTTGACATGATATATTGATTGTAGAGAAATGTTTATCACACATTATACTGTATATTTTCACATCCATTATCTCACTTTGAGAAGCGGGTTTCATTATCACAGGAAACAAACTCAGAGGTTAAATAATGTGATTCGGATCACACAGCTAACAAATGCCGGGGCTGGGATTAGAACTCCTGGACTCCTAATTTCCAGTCTAGTACCACCACCCTGGCGTCTGAAGTAGCTGAGCTGTGTGACGTGATCTTGCTAAACACACAGTAGTTCAGCTTATTGCTAACAGCCATAGTTTAGATCATACCTTCCATTCTTCTCTATAGTTAATGGAAAAAGTCCCTTTTGTGCCTGTTTTTGTAGAGAATTAAGGTTAAATAAAATTTTTTGTTTTGGCATTTACCACATTACAAATCTTTGTATTTACAGTATATTGTATATTTATGTTGCCCCTATCCTAGGCTACTAACTTATTTTAAGCTCTATCCCTATATAAAGCAATAGTTTATGTAACAAGGAAATAATACATGAAACAGTATGTATATTTCAAATTATTTTCATTTCCACCATTTTTTCTTCCCTTTCTTCCTTTAAAACATCACTGTTTCTTTAGTGGTGGACTTTTCAGACCAAACTATTTCATTTTTTTAAGTATTTTTTAATACGTAATATACATGCACAGTAAAAATCTCAAACAGTACCCAAAAAAAACAAACGCGTTGCCATCGAGTCAATTCTGACTCATAGCGACCCTTTAGGACAGGGTTGTACAAAAGATGTACCAAAAAATCAAGTCGTTTTTTATGCATTTCCTTTTTTATTTAACATCTTCAAGGTTGTCCTATATTTGCATATGTAGATCAGCTCCATTCTTTTATGATTACAAACTATTCCATTGAATGAATGTACCATACTTTATTTAACTGGTTCCCTGTGGTGGGCATACAGGTTATTTCCGATCTTTTGCCATCACAATGTTGCACTGAGGATCTTTGTACATCATTTCTTTATGAGCTTGGGCAGATGTATCTGTAGGGCAATTTCCCAGGACTAGAACTGCAAGAGCAAAGGATGTGTGTGTGTTCAGTTTTAACAGATGTGGCCCAGATTGCTCCACGAAGGAGTTGTACCAATTTATACTCTCAGCTTAGATGAGCTTGCCTTTTGCCAGCATCCTCACCGTTGCCATGTGACATCGAATGTTTAACCTTTACCAACATGATGGGAAAGAATGTTTAATTGCATTTCTGTTGTTATGAGTAGGTGACCCCTTTTCATGTGAGAGTGTTCCTGGGTAGCTCAAACAGTTAAGCACTAGACAACTAACCGAAAGGGTGGCGGCTTGAACCCACCCAGAGGCGCCCAGGAAGACAGTCCTGGTGACCTGCTTCCAAAAGGTCACAGCCCTGACAACCCTACGTGCACAGTTCTGCTCTGAAAACACACGGGGTCTCCATGAAGAGGAATCGACTCAGTGGCTACCGGTTGGTTTCATGTATCTAAAAGTTGACCTTTTTCTTATTGAAAAGGGCGAGGACAGACTTATGTTCTAGATTCTGTGCCAGAAGAATCTTTGACACTTTTCAGTCGTGTAACATTTAATGACACTAAATTCTCCGAGACTTAGTATTTTCATCTATAGAAAGAGAAGGTTTAACAATCTCAATTCTTTTCATCTTTAGCTGTCAGTGATTCTATCGTTGATTCTACCGTTAAGTAGACAAGAGTAATCTTTTCAAAATAGATATCAGATAATGTCACTTTCCTGCTTAAAACTCTTCAGTGGCTTCCCATTGCACTTGGAATAAATTCCAGACTCCTCACCTTGGCCTGCAAGGCCCTACATGCTCTGTCCACCTGCCTCATCACACTCCAGCCCTCCTCTGCCTCCTTTTTGGTTTTCAGGACCTTAGAATTTGCCTGGAACGCCTTTAATCCAGGCCTTTAGGTGTGGTCTTCAGTGTCATCTCATGAGAGGTGTATTTCCTGACCACCATATATAAATAGCCCCACACTGGTTGTTTTCTGTCACATCAACCTGATAGTTCCTTTGATGAAACTTTTCACAATCTGACTTTTTTTTGTTGGTTGGTTGGTTGGTGGGTTGGGTGGTTGGATGGTTTTATTTTCTGCTTACCCACACTAGATTCTAAGCTTCCTGAGAACAAAGACCTCACCTGTCTTGAGGTATCTGGCAAATAGTAGGTTTGATGGTGTAAATAATTATTTGCTTGCCATATCCTTAACATTCTGATATCTGTTTTTGTTATTTGATTTGCAGTATTGAGATGTTGTTAAGTAAGTAAGTGTATGAATATTTATGTTATCTTGGTCTTTCCCAGAAAATTAGAAGCATCTGCAGGGCCAGGCCTGCCTTTTCCATGACGTTGCCTGCCATCCAGTAGACACAGTAGAAAGTAGTACATTTTATTTTTTAAAATAAGACAAGGTAACACCGTTTATCTTAAAATGCATATAATTAAGTGCTGCTGATATTTTAATAAGATTTAGCTGACTCAGCAAGAGCTTAATCCATGTAAAGAAAAAGAACTTGTGTTTTTATTTTCATCATGTTTCAAATATGATATTCTTGATTGTATACAGTAGGTGAGACTTTATGCAGACTGTTGACAAGTTATAAGCAAATAAGTTGCATCTGTAAATATAAGTTCAAATAATATTTGGTACATGGGCCAAATTTTGCAAAAACCAAAGCCGTTGCCGTCGAGTCGATTCCGACTCGAGGTAACATTATAATCCAAGAGCCAAGTGCCTTTTCCTGTAGGTATCTCCCTGCAGTAAAACAGTATGCCGTTTTCTGTGCCATTCATTTTTCTGTCCATTTTCACAGATTCAAAATCTGAAATCACATCATGAGAGCCAAATCAGTGCACATGCTTGTTTTCAAAGCCAACCTTGGGCAAAGAAAGTATGTAAACTTGGTCTTTGCTGCCACCGTGTCACATTGCACAGCTGTCACTTCTTAGCTTTTTTAAAACAGAAATTCAGGAGGAAAAGTTATTCGTGTGTAATCAAATTCTCAGCATTTTAATTTATTGGAGGCACATGATGGAATACACACAGTAGGACAGTATTCATAACATCTCTTCCCACCCTTCTGTCCTTTTCTCTGTTTTTCCTTCATTTTTCTCTCTCCACCTGCAGCAGCTTGGTCCACGTCCTTAATCCTGTGTTCTTTTCCCTCTCTGATACCATTCCATTTCCCTTTTTCTTTTTTTCTCTTTTGGGTGAGATGTGTGAGGGACAGCCTCAAGAAAAAAACAGGATACTATTGGAGTCAAAGAGAGTTAGAACTGGCAACTAATCGTATAAATCAGAGCACCTTCTTTTTTCTTTTACTCCTGCCCCAGGTCCTCTTAAAAATTAACAGAAAGTATAAAACCCTCAGCCCACAAGCTCTTCATAAGTGACAACGCAGTTTTAATCCACCTTCTCACCCATAATGCATTTCTTCTCAGCCAGCAGCAAAACTAAAAACCCTAACACCTTTAGTGAGACAGGTTTTGCCTTTTTAACAAGTCTTCCAGGTGATGCTCATGTTGTTGGTCAGGAATCTACACTTTGAGAAGCACTGAAATGATAGAAACAAACCTGAGTGTGAATCCTGGCTCCTCCACCTGTTGTTTCTGAGACTTTGGACAAGTCACTTCATCTCTCTAAGCCTCAGTTGTTTTATTTGCCTATAAAACCCAGTGCCGTTGCGTCAATTCCAACTCATAGCGA
This sequence comes from Elephas maximus indicus, assembly GCF_024166365.1. Lineage (NCBI taxonomy): Eukaryota > Metazoa > Chordata > Mammalia > Proboscidea > Elephantidae > Elephas > Elephas maximus. The sequence goes on along the minus strand of NC_064845.1, from coordinate 16,185,985 downwards.
TGCTACAGGACAAAGTAGAACTGCCGCGTAGAGTTTCCAAGGAGTGCCTGGTGGATTCATACTGCCGACCTTTGGGTTAGCAGCTATAGCACTTAACCAGTACGCCACCACGGTTTCCAGCGACCCTGTAGGACAGAGCGTAACTGCCCCACTGGGTTTCCAAGGCTGTAGTCTTTACGGAGGCAGACTGCCACATCTGTCTCCTGCATAGTGGCTGGTGGGTTCGAACCGTACTTTTTGGTTAACAGCCATCTATTCAGCCACTAATCCGCCAGTGCTTGTTGAAGCCCCATAGTTCCTCATGTGCATGTAATACCACAGAAATACAACAATTAAATGAGAGATTTGTAATCACATTTTGGCATGTGAAATGTTACTTACTGGTGTCCTTGTTAGTAGAATCAGCACAATGGGGTCACTAATAGATACAGGAATGAGGATGAGGGAGAAACATCTGGGCCGAACCTGGAGACTTGGGCTTTGTGTAACAGACACTGAACACGCAGCAAGACTGCTGCCATGAGTATGCAACGTGATAGAAAGTCCAAGGTTGAACCCTGGGGAACAAACGCTTAGAGAATGGGCACAAGGAGAGAGTTCCGCAGAGTGGCGTGGGACATGCAGAACAAATCAGGAGAGGCTCACAGAAACCAGGGAGAAAGTGGGGGAGAGCAGTGCTATGTCAGAGACGCTTGAGAGAATTCAGGTAAGTTACAGACCAAAAGCTGTTCACTGGATTTAACCACCAAGAGAAGTTAAGACACAAGAGTATGTACTGGGTGAGTCCATTTGTATGAAGTTCAAAAACAGGAAAGGCTAATGTATCTATACTAATTTATGTATATACAGGAGTCAGAATAGTAGTTACATTGAGGGGGAGTGGTAATGGCTGGCGTTACGGATTGAACTGTGTCCCCCCAAAATATGTGTTGTGAATGCTAACCTCTGTGCCTATATGATTATAATCCCATTTGGGAATGGGTTGTCTCTGTTATGCTAATGAGACAGGATTCTTCTAGGGCATATCTGGAATCAGCCTCTTTTGAGATATAAAAGGGATTAAACCCAAGCTAGGAAGCAAAGATGGGGGAAGAGAGATGCCAGGCTACGTGAAGATCGCCCAGGAGCAGAAGCTGAAAGAGACAGGGACCTTCCCCCTAGAGCCGACACTCTGAAATTGGACTTCTTGCCTCCTAAACTGTAAGAAAATAAGTTTCTGTTAAAGCCACCCATTTGTGGTATTTCTGTTAAAGCAGCAATGGGTAACTAAGACAGCTGGGAAGAGGCACAAGAGAGGTTTCTGGGGTGCTGGCAATATTCTATACCTTGTTCTAGGTGGTGGTTACTCAGTTGTGTTCATTTTGTGAAAATTCATCAAGCTGTATTTTTAAATATGTATTGTATTTTAATTTTTTAGTATGTTCTTTTTTAAAGCCCTGTGTCACTACATTTAGGCCAGGTCTCCATTTTGGAAAAATTATTGCTTTGAACCTAAATGTAGGTCTTTTTTTTTTTTTTTTTTTGGTTTGGTTAAATTTGTATTGTTTTAATCCACTACTTGACATGTTTAGATCTTTCGGTTTTCCTTTTTGGCCGATAGGTTAACTGTCCAGTTTTGTGTTAACCATAGATTTGATAAGCATGACGTTTATGTCATCATTCAAGTCATAGGTAAAATGTTAACAAAGACAGGGCCTATCTCAGATCATCCCACTAGAGAGCTGCTTTGCGCTAACTTTGATTGTTCAGCCAGGTTTCCTAAAATTTTCTTATTGCGCTTGTTTCACGTCTACCAAACCGGGTTATCATCCAGCCTAGAATTCTCTCTGTTGCCTAGGAGTACACACTCATACTTAGGTTTGTAACAGCTTAATTTGATTTTGGACCATACCATATACCATCTCTCTGGTTACAAAGAATACCTCCCCCTAAGGAGCCCTGGTGGTGCAATGGCTTAAGAGCTTTGCTGCTAACAGAGAGGTCGGCGGTTGAAATCCACCACCTGCTCCTTGGAAACCCTCTGAGGCAGTTCTGCTCTGTCCTTCAGGGTCACTGTGAATCGGAATCGACTCAACAGCGATGGTGTTTTTGTTTTGTTTTTTAACACATAAAACTTGAATTTATGGCTGCTACATTATATGGTTTGGCACTAGGCCAGTGCCATTGACGGTAATAAAGAAAGACGACTTGTAAGCCTTTCGATTGTGTATGTACTTGATTAGAATAGTTATTAGTGGGTGTGAACAAAGAGTGGTATGATCGCCTCAGAGGTGTCACTGGTTGGCACAGCACCAACGTTCAGGAAGAACCTGCGTGTTACCCTCAACCTATGATTTGACTTAGTTTTTCTTTTTATTGTTTGTTTAATTGTGCTTTTTGATTTTTTTTTTAAGGTCTACAGAGCAAATTAGTTTCCCAGTCAATAGCTTATATGCAAATTGTCCCATGACATTGGTTGCAATACCCGCAATGTGTCAGTACTCTCCCCATTTCCACCCTGAGTTCCCCATTTCCTTTGGTCCGGTTTTCCTGCCCCTTTCCTGCCCTTTCATCTTTGCTTTTGGGCAGATGTTGCCCCTTTGGTCTCTAATAGATGATTGTTCTAAGGAGCACTTTCCTCACGGGTGTTACTGTTTATTTTATAGAGCTGTTTATGATTTGGCTGGATCTCCGGGTTGACTTCGTCTTTTGAAACACTCTTAAAAGACTTCATCAGAAACCTTGCTGCAGTTTAACTGTGCTATGTCTGCTATATTCCCCTAATGTATAATTTCAGTAAACACATTGAAAAGGAATTGGAGTCACCCATGGCATAATTGGCTGTTCAATTTCTATGCTTGAGTCTATTGATCACCACGTCATTTTCTAAATAATAACAAATCATCTGCTTAATAATCCTTCCTAGAACTTTGCGGAATTTTAAGGCAATTAAAAGGTAAAGGTAGGAAACAGTATCTACCCTGGAATTAAAAAGACCCAGCCTTAGCCCTCGTGTACCTTATAGACCAATGGAGAGAGACTGCCATTGATTGTGTTGTGGGTTGGTTTGTGTCCCCCCCCCACCACACACACACACAAAGGACATATTAAAATCCTAACCCCTCTGCTTGTGAATGTAAACTTTGTTTGGAAATAGAGCTTTTGAAGATGTTATTAGTTACATTAACATGAGGTCATACTGGAATAGGGTGGGTCCTAGTCATTGAGGACTGGTATCCTTATACAAGAGGAGAAAGTACACAGAGACAGAAACATACAAGAAAAAGACAAAGATGCAGCTGTAAGCCAAGGAATGCCAGGAAACTCCTGAGACTACCAGAATCCAGGAGAGCCAAGAAAGGATCTTCCCCTAGAGCCATTAGAGGGAACATGACCCCACCAAGACCCTGAATTTGGACTACTAACCTCCAGAACTGTGAGACAGTACATTTCTGTTCTTATAAGCCACTTAATTTGTGGTATTTAATTACAGCAGCCCAGGGAAATTGGTACAGACTGTTAAAAGGCTAACAGTTCAGTGGGAACATTGGAGAAAGAGTACCTGAATTAGCCTAAAGGAACCAGAGAGGTCCTCAGAGAAGAAATGATATTTGAGCCAGGACCTGAAGGATGGTATCTGGGTTATCTAGTGCTGCTATAACAGAAATACCACAAGTGGATAGCTTTAACAAGCTGAAATTTATTCTCTTACAGTCTAGGGGGCTTGAAGTCTGAATTCAGGACACCAGCTCCCAGGGAAGGCTTTCTCTCTCTATCAGCTGTGGGGGAAGGTCCTTGTCATCAATCTTCCCCTGTTCAGTGAGCTTCTCGGCTCAGGGACCCCATGTCCAAAGGACAAGCTCTGCTTCTGGCACTTTTTGCTTGGTGGTATGAGATCTCTCTCCTCTCTACTCAGTTCTCTCTTTTATATCTTAAAAGAGATTGACTCAAGATACAGCATAATCCTGTAGACTGAGTTCTGCCTTATTAACATAACTGCCTCTAATCCTGACTTATTAACAACATGTAGAGTTTTAAGATTTATAACACATGGGATAATCCTATCAGTTGACAAAGTGGTAGATGACCACAGAATACTAGTAATCATGGCCTAGCCAAGCTGACCCACATTTTTGGAAGACACAATTTGTAACAGATGGATAGCAGATCCCCCAGGAAAAAAGGACAAGGGCATTCCTTGCCAATAGAATAGCATACTCAGAGGCCTGCAAGAGTGTGACCTTTTCAAGGGCAGAACCAGGAGCCTGCCCAGGTATGCAGTTATGCTGTCTTTAAGAGTTTAGATGTTATCCTGTAGGCAAGAAGCAGCTGAACCTATTTGCAGGCTAGAAAGATCACCTTTGAAGCTATATGGGGTGCGATGGTGTGGGGGAGAGACCAGAGAAGTGTAGGGTGTCATGAAGGAGGCCGGGCAGTAGTCTCTTCTAGAGAAGATGAATGCCTGAACTAGAGTAGTGGCAAGGAGAACGAAGAGGTAGAGAGAGAAAACCGAGGAGGTAGTGTTCACCCCAGACATTTCTCTCATGTCAGTGCCTTAAAGTTATCTTGCAGGATGTATTATATTACTGCATATTTTTTCTGAGGATACAGGTTTTTTGTGTACAATCATTGCTATGCAGCTGAGAGTATATGAAGCCAATACTGCAGGGCAGTGTGGTGTGAGACAGTTGAGAATTTTTTATGTAGACACATTCGAAGTTGTCCATCTTCTTCTTGGTGAGCAATTTAGAAAATAAATATTTGCGAAATCAATCAGCAAACCCTTTGGTACTTTCTAGGATTCTTCTCAGCTAGACATCATTTCTTCTGATCTAAACTCTAGAGCCCTATGTCCTCTCACAAGACACTTTATGGTAGTTATTTGTGTGATTATCTTAGCTCTCTGCTAGATGGTCAGGCACCTAAGGGCCAGGACCTAACTTATTCCTTCTTTTACCCGCCTATCATTTCTATACTCCTCAATTCAGCACGGTGCTTTGAATGTAGAACAAGATCAACAGATATTTGCTGAATAAATGAAAAGCTATCCCTCGTGTCCCTTTGTTCCAAACCAAAGTCTTTTATCTTTACAATTTGCAGCAAACTTTCCTCAGAGCCAGAGAGTATCTTGTACTTCTTTTGTATCTTCCCTAGAACCTAGTACAGATCTGTGTAGACAGTAGGCTTCAATAAATACTTTCCTGGTTGGTTAATAGGTTAATCAATTACTTTGAAATTGTTGGCAGTAAGAACAAAGAAGAAAGGAGTAAAGTTTGTGACCTGTATTTGCCGAGACATCTTCTAAGAAAAGGATTCTCAACTTTCTAGGTTGTATTTACTTATAAAAATACCAACAAGGGGGTTGAGTTCTATTTGAGCAGGTATTTGGGGCCTGTGGTGCAGGGGGCGTGGGGGTACTTAAATTTTAAATACATTCAGAAAAAAACTCCTCTTTCACGCCCACACCTACCCCTGGTTGGGGGTTTAGGGGAACACAAATGTTTGGTAGTTAAAGACTACTTACAGAGAATTACCATTTATTTATTCACCCAGTAAATATGTATCAAAGTCATATTCAATGTGTGGCGGTGTTTGCTAACCATGGAAATTGCAAAGAAACCTGCATGTCTCACCCTTAGAATAACCTTCAGTCCAGGAAGGAAGAAAGAAATATATACACACACAAAAGAATAAGTTAAAATGTAATAGCAGTTCAGAAGAGGGATTGCGTGTTGTGATCTGGGCATGGCAGGAGAAAGCTTCAGGAAAGAAGTATCCACGAAGGATGGATAACATTTCAGTAGGGAAAAGAAAATACTGGGTTATCAAGATGCAGAACGGCAGAACTTTGAAGTGTGGAAAAAGCAAGTTTGTTTGTCCAACCATATCCCAAGCACGATAGAGGATGTGCTAACCTATTGCATATGTGGAACTTGAGCCCAGAGAGACATCACATCTAAAGCAGTCTATTTAGACATCATTTGAAGCTTTGAAAATAGAAAAAATTTCAGTGTATGGAGAGGGCAAAGTATCAGGTCGGGGTACCTGACCATGTGAGAAATGACAAGTGGAAGGAGACCCAGCAGAGAAGACCGAGAACGAGAAAAGAGATGGTCTGGTCAAAGGACTGTTCAGACATTAAGAGGATTAAGAATTGGGAATAAGCTATTGAATTGGTGAATTCTGAAAATATAATTAAATATAGAAGTAGAAATGGAAGTTAGATTTAAGGAATTAAGCAATAGATAATAAGTAGGAACACACTGAAGTTTGTCTTCAGCATCAGTAACGGGCCAAAGTCTCTTAGGTTTGACTTTGGTTTATGCTTTGGAACACCAAACAGCAGAATTTCTGATTCATCATCTTTCTTGGCATCCCTGAGCCTGGCACCCTCAGTGACTGTATGATTTATACTGAAGAAGAACCATCTTTCACAATTCGTGCAGCTTACTCCCAAATAGTTTCAGGAGGAACAAAAGTATCCATCTATAAAAGAGAGAGAGATGATGCAGATTTGGCTAACAGTTGGTGAGTCTATCTATTGTAGGTTTGAATTTTACCAAAATAAAAAGTCGGAAAAAAATGCAGAACAAAATAAGCCAGGAAATGTGTCCTCATACGGATGCACACGCAAGGATACGTACACAATATTTTAGAACACTGGCTATCAGACAAACTGGAGTGGCAAGGGAAGGCTTCCTGAAGGAATTGTTACTTATCTGGACCATGAAGGATGATAGCCTTTTAATCCGGAAAAGAGAGAATATAGGCTTGGCAAGGTAGAAGATGACAGTTTTTTTGTCGTTTGTTTGTTTTCATTGTGCGTTAGGTGAAAGTTTACAGCTCAAGTTAGTTTCTCATATAAAAATTTATACACACGTTGTTATGTGACCCTAGTTGATATCCCTGTAATGTGACAGCACACTCTTCTTTTCCACCCCAGATTTCCCGTGTCCTTTTAACCAGCTCTTATCTCTTTCTGCCTTCTCATCGCGCCTCCAGACGGGAGCTGCCCATTTGGTCTCCTAAGACGCATAATCTTCACGACTGTCATTTAATGTCTTGTAGTCCAGTCTAATGTTTGTCTGAAGAGTTGGCTTCAGGCATGGTTTTAGTTCTGTGTTAACAGAGAGTCCAGAGGCCATGTCCTCTGGGGTTCTTCCAGTCTCAGACCGCTAAGCCTGGTCTTTTTACTAGAATTTGAGTTTTGCACACCGCTATTCTCCTGCTCCATCAAGGACTCTCTGTTTTGTTCCCTGTCGGGGCGATCATTGGTGGTAGCCAGGCACCATCTAGTTTTCCTGGTCTCAGACTGATGGATTCTCTGGTTTATGTGATCCTTTCTGGGCTAATGTTTTCTTTGTGCTAGTATTTTCTTTGTGTCTTTGGTGTTCTTCGTTCTCCAGTGTTCCAGCTGGGTTGGGACCAATTGATGCATCTTAGATGACTGGTCGCTAGCTTTTAAGACCCTAGACGCCACTCACCAGAGTGGGAAGTAGAACATTTTCTTAATAAACTTTGTTATGCCAATTGACCTACGTGTCCCCTGAAACCATGGTCCCTAGACCCTCGCCTCTGCTACACTGTCACCTGAGGTGTTTGGTTGTGTTCAGGAAACTTCTTAGCTTTTGGTTTAGTCCAGGGGTGCTGACTTCCCCTATATTGTGTTTTGTCCTTCCCTTCACCTATTATCTAGTTAATAAATTCCCTTCTCCCTCCCTCCCCACCCTCGTAACCATCAAAGAGTGTTTTCCTCTGTGTTTAAACTTTTCTTGAGTTCTTATAATAGTGGTGTCATACAATATTTGTCCTTTGCGACAAATTTCACTCAGCATAACGCTTTCCAGATTTCATCCATGTTATGAGGTGTTTTGCAGGTTCATCATTGTTCTTTATCGTTGCATAGTATTCCATTGTGTGAATGTACAATAATTTGTTTATTCTTCTGTTGATGGGCATCTAGGTTGTTTCCATCTTTTTGCTATTGTGAACCGTGCTCCAATGAACATGGGTGTGCATATATTTATTTGTGTGACGGCTCTTATTTCTCTAGGATATATTCCAAGGAGTGAGATTGCTAGATCTTTTGGTAGTTCTATTTCTAGCTTTTTAAGGAAGCACCAAATTGATTTCCAAAGTGGTTGTACCATTTTACATTCCTGCCAGGAGTGTGTAAGTGTTCCAGTCTCTCCACAACCTCTCCAACATTTATTATGTTTTTTGGATTAATGCTAGCCTTCTGGGGGTGAGATGGTATCTCATTGTAGTTTTGATTTGCATTTCTCTAATGACTAATGATCGTGAGCAGTCCCTCATGTAAGAATGATAACGTTTTGAAATATGAAAAGTACAGGCTTTCCCTCCTCATCAGACATAGACACCAAATCTCCCTTTAAATCGAATTAATACAAGCATATCACCAACACTCACTGTAAAAAAGGGGGGAGGGGAGACATTTGCAGTTGTAATATTCTCATTAATTAAAAGTATATAAAAGTAATGTGAATAAAAATTAAAGAAAAATAACCAAATTGTTGTTTCTCAAGAGTAGACTTTGTTACATCATTCTATTCCAAGAAAAATGCAGAAACTGATACGCATGCTTTGAAAGCTGACACGCAGGTGGACTTTTCAGAGATAATTGTATTATCTTGAATGGCAATTACATTGCTCCTTTACCACATTTCTAGATCTAAGGCTTAAGAACAACTTTTTTTTTTTTTTTTCTGTCAAGGTTGTGTGAAGCAACAAGTACAGGTAAAAATATTAGAAAAGAATGTATAAATCAAGGCAATAGCATTAAATGTGCTAATAAAAATATTCAAAGGCAGGTTCTCAAAGTAGCACATAAAACTGCAGTTCCTGCGATTACTTGAGTGAAATTGAATTATCATTATGGACCAAATGTGCCAGACAAATTGTTGAAGGGGAGATAAGTTTTTACCTTTTTCAGTTGCTGTTAGGAAGGAATATTTAATAAATCTATAGCAACAGTATCTTATACTGGTGGTATCTGTTACCAGATATATCCTGTTCCTCCACTGAGCTCAGTATAAAGTAGGTAAATGTGCTTTATAGCAGTCAACAGTTTTTCTTTTTTAATTCTACTCCTGCATTATTATATCAAACTGAAGATTTAGGTCTTAGTTGCTTAATAGTGAAAACGTAACAATAATTAGGAATTTGAGTAAAATATTAGCTTTATTTTTGTTATCTTAGAAGTTTGTCCTGTGATGGTGATATTAAACTTCAGCCCTATTTTGGCTCCCTACTGATTTTCTCTGCAGGTCCCTGTCTCTCTCTATTTCATATTGGATGCTTTCCTTGTAACCTCAGTTTTCTAATGGGTTCAAGAAAAGTTGTTAATTTGCAATATATATCCAGCTTTTTTTGTTGTTATGAGAGTGGCAGTGACGTCTTTCTAGTGCCCTGCATCTCTGAGCTGAAACAAGAAGTCACCCACTTTTTTTTTTTTTTTTTTTTAGTTTTGTGTGTGCTTGGTAAATATATAGGCAACAGAACAGTTGTCGTTCAGCAATCTTCACGTGTACAGTTCAATGACAAGTCACCCACGGTTGATTTTGATACTTGACTGGCATTTGATTCAAAATGTGTATTCTCTTTACCTCTCATGATAGGAAATAAGGGCTCTGAGTATAGAGATTCACTTGAGATGATTTGGTCATGTCTGGAAATGGTCGTTTATGAGAAGTCAGATGAGAATCTTTTCTGCATTTGGGAAATGACAACATGCTTATAGGCATAATGGAAGTAGCCACTGATAAGAGAAAGATTGAGGATTCTAGACAAAGATGGATTAAACAAACAATAGGGTTGAAATTTGGTGGTGATACACAGCCTTGAGAATACAGGGGGCTTGGTGTTGGCAAGGGCAGGTTCTGAGACAAGTAGAAAGATCAGTGGGAAAATGAGGAGAAAGTGAGTATTGAATAATTTGGGTTTTGTGGTAAATCAGACAGATTTAGGGATTCAGAGTGGAGAAGGTTTTTCAATAGCTGCTAACTAAACTACTTTGAACTAAGTAAAAGGCCGTTACTAAACACAACCTCCGTAAAACATTGCAACAGTCCATGTATCTGGTACATTTCTCCATTGATCCCTTTCATGAATGGATTTTCATGGTCAGTAAAGGAGAGAATTACACTTTACCAGGCCAAAAATATCCCACCATGTGATAATAATGATACAGTTTTAAGCACACACCTGAGAAAATATATCCCATTAAATTTAGAGTTTTAGGTAAAGCCATCCGTTAGAGTTGTGAGACCTCGGAATATACATGTCCTTGAAAACCTTAGAACTCAGCAGTTGGATGGTGACCATGACAGTGATGACATGTTAATTTTTAGTACAAACAAGAGGTGGATTTCTTTGTCCTTTAACCTATGTATCGCTAAATAGTTCTGACCACAAAAGGAGAAAAATAGCAAAAAAACTGAGCCATACAGGCTTTGGGAGAAAAGTAGATTCTCCTAATATTGTAAGGACAGGACATGAATTTTCTTATGGAGAAAAAACAATCAATTTGTTAGTCATTTCTACCTTGATATCTCAGATTTTTTAATTCTTTGTACCATTTATTTGAAGTTAGATACAGTGTAGTGCCGTGTGTCATACTTGTGCAATTTCAATTATCTCTTTAATCTAATTTGAGGGATTTATGAAATATCTTTTTTTATGAAATATCTTTAATCCCAACTTTACAATATTCATCACAAGACTATGAAAGTTGCTGTAAATCAAAATTAGAACAAAACAACACATTTCCTTTAATCAACTTTACGCATCTGTCAGTTGACACACATGCTAACAAAAATAGGCATTGTAAAACTAACCGTTGAAGTGTCAGAGATTTTCAGTCAGTTGTAATTTTAAATTATAATATATGTGCCCTGTTTTCAAATGTAAATATTTTATACTTTTCTGGCTCATTTGTTTACTGAACAAATACGTATTGACATCCTACTCTCCCCTAGAGGGAATAAAAATCGAATCCCGTATAATCTCTGTCTTGAAGGATCTTAGATAAATTTGTTTCTTTTGTAAACAGACATTTGTTGCTAGCCTGTCTACAAAAATTCATTTCTGGAATCCTTATTTAGCTGTACATACAGCCATCGGTTTTATAAAATGAAGTTGACACTATTTATTTTAAAAGCCACATATGGTGTGATTGTTTGCTTTTAAAAGGTAATATTTGTTGTTATACTGCAGCAGCCAGTTTTCTGCAGTATCAAGATGAATGTTGGAAATTATAGGAGAAGGAAAAAAGCAGCATAGAGTGTTTAAGGCACCTCAGGTTTCTCTCAGGGATAGGAAGTTTAGGCAGCAGGGATGGAACATTCCAGAATGGGACTGTACTTTTTTCCACATAGCTAAATCATTGCTATTTAGCTCCCCACGCCCTTTTTTTTCTTGGTTCTATCACGTACATTTCCACACAGTCTTAGAGGAAATTAACCTAGTGCTTTTTTTCAGGGTAGTAGTCTTACAGAGGGAGTCCTTGGGTGATACAAACAAGTAACCCTCTCAGCTACTAACAGAAAGGTTGGTGGTTTGAGTCCTCGCAGAGGCACCTCAGAAGATAGGCCTGGATATCTATTCCCAAAACATCAGCCATTGAAAGCCCTATGGAGCACAGTTTTACTTTGACACACATGGGTTTGCCATGAGTTGCAATCAGTTTAACAGCAACTGGTGTAGTCTTACAATGTATAAAAAAATTAAAAAAAAAACTAGAGGGAAAAAGATAAATCCAAAATCCCAAGCATCAGAAGTCCTGGCATGTGAATGAAGCAACGTAACCTAGAAGGTGGAAGTAGAAACTAGGGAGATAATGTCAGCAATCATGGGGTGGACGCAGAAATTACGTTTTGGGCAAATGAAGAATAGGGAAGGGAGAGAGAAGGACGAAAGGAATAAATGAAAAATCGACCTGGAAATTTAAGGGAAAAACCTATGCAGTCATCATTAGATAAAAATACAATTTAAGCTGTCCCTCATAGTGCTAAACAGTACTTCAGTAAACCTAACAACTAATTTTTTTATTAATATTGTATTTTAGGTGAAAGTTTACACAGCGAATTCAATTCCCAGTCAACAATTCATACACAAGTTTTTCTGTGACATTGGTTACAGTCTCCATAATGTGTCAGCATTCTCTCTATTTCTACCCCACCTGCCCTGTTTCCATCCATCCAGTTTCCCTGCCCCTCCTTGCCTTCTCATTTTGCTTTTCTGTAAATGTTGACTGTTTGGTTTCGTATAGTTGATTGTGTAAAGGAGTACATACTTTATGGGGGTTATTGTTCATTTTATAGACTAATCTATTATTTGGCTGAAAGGTGACCTCTGGGAATGGCTTCAGTTCCAAGTTAAAAGTGTATCTTAGGGCAGTAATCTTGGGGAATCCTCTAGTCCCTATCAGCCTAGTAAGTCTAGTCTTTTTTATGAATTTGAGTTCTGTTCTACATTTTTCTGCCATGGGACCTGCTGTTGTGTCCCTGGTCAGAACAGTCAATAGTGGTAGCTGGGCACCATCTAGGTTTTCTGGTCTCAAGCTAGCAGAGGCCGTGTTTCACATAGGCTATTAGTCCTGTGGACTAAATCTTCCTTGAGTCTTTGGTTTCCTTTACTCTCCTTTGCTCCAGACACCAAAAACCAATAGTTGGTATCTTAGGTGACCACTCACAAACTTTTAAGACCCTAGACATTACTCACCAAACTAGGTTGTAGAACATTATCTTTATGAGCAAAGTTACGCCAGTTGACCTAGTTGTCCCACAAGACTATGGTCCTGAGTCTTTAAATCCAGTAAATCAGTCCTATGAGATGTCTAGGAAGTAGCCATAACTGTGCCCCCATGTGCTTTATTGTCCTAACAAGTACTTCTTAAATACTTGCCAGGAAGGCAAAAAGAGATATGTTGGTTATAGCCTTGAATTCTTGTTAAGAGTTGAGCCGATTTACACAGCCCCCTCCCCCCCCCCACTTTTTTTTTGTGAGGAGAAAGCCATCCATCCAGATAAGGATGCCTCAACTCAAGGAGTCAGAATGCTTACCCTAGGCTCTTCTGTTGTGTATCTGCTGTCTTCCTTTCCTTCTCTGATCTTCTTGACAGGTAGGTTCCAGTGAGGGCCATGATCAGAAATGGTCTTTCAGCCAGTTCTGTTTGTTCTTTATCTGCAGTGCCCGGTCCCTCCTCTCCTCCATAGCTACTTTAGATTGTGAATTGAGTTGCCTATCTTTTCTCCACTTCGCCCTTCTTTTTTCTATTTCACTTGTATTGCTTTCACTCTTGATTTGGTCAGCTATTAAGACTATAGAATTCAGAAATTATCACACACACATTAATGTCACATACAAGTAAAATTTTGCTGAAGATCATTCAAAAGCAGTTGCAGCAGTACTTCAACAGGGAACTGTCAAAAATTCAAACCAGATTCAGAAGAGGACATGGAACGGGGGTTATCATTGCTGATGTCAGATGTATCTTGGCTGAAAGCAGAGAATACCAGAAAGATGTTTACCTGTTTTATTGACTATGCAAAAGCATTCGACTGTGTGGATCATAACAAATTATGGCTAACATTACGAAGAATGGGAATTCCAGAACACTTAATTGTGCCCATGAGGAACCTGTACATGGACCAAGATGAAGTCATTTGAACAGAACAAAAGGATACTACATGGTTTAAAGTCAGGAAAGATGTGTGTCAGGATTGTATCCTTTCACCATAAGTATTCAATCTGTATGCTGAGCAGATAATCCAAGAAGCTGGACTATATGAAGAAGAACGGGGCATCAGGATTGGAGGAAGACTCATTAACAGCCTTCTATATGCAGGTCACACAACCTTGCTTACTAAAGTGAAGAGAATTTGAAGTACTTACTGATGAAGATCAAAGACTACAGCCTTCAGTATGGATCGCAACATCATAATAAAAGGAGAAAAGATCGAAGTTGTCAAGGATTTGTTTTTACTTGGATCCACAGTCAACTCCCATGGAAGCAGCAGCCAAGAAATCAAGTGACGCGTTGCACTGGGAAAATCTGCAAAGGACCTCTTTAAAGTGTTAAAAAGCAAAAATGCCACCTTTGAAGACTAAGGTGCGCCTGACCCAAGCCATGGTGTTTCTAGTCTCCTCATATGCATGCAAAAGATGGACAGTGAATATGGAAGACCAGAATCGATGCCTTTGAATTATGGTGTTGGCAAAGAATATTGAATATACCATGGACTGCCAGGAGAACGAACAAACCTGTCTCGGAAGAAGAACAACCAGAGTGTTCTTTAGAAGCAAGGATGGTGAGACTCTGTCTCACATATTTTGAACTTGTTATCAGGAGGGACTAGTCCCTGGAGAAGGGACATCATGCTGGTTAAAGTAGAGAGTCAGCAAAAAAGAGAAAAACCTTCAATGAGATGGAATGACACAGTGGCTGTAACAGTGCGCTCAAGCATGACAACGATTGTGAGAATGGCACAGGACCAGGCAGTGTTTCGTTTTGTTGTACATGGGGTTGCTATGAGTTGGAACCAACTCAGAGGCACCTAACAACAATAACAACATTAAGACTGTGCAAAGAAAAGCACCCACAGCATTGATCTTAGAAAAGCTGTTTGTGAATTTAGAAATAAACTAGCTTCATTAGCCAGAAAGGATTCATTCCACAAGGAGGTAATGTAAGAATGATCGTTGTATAATAAACCCATTCTGAATTCCTGAAATACTCCTTTCACCGTGGTACCTGCCTGATTAATAACATAGAGGGTAAGAGACCAGCTCCTTAGTTTTATCGTTCAACATCTACCCCTCCATTCTTCCAACTTAACATCAGTCTTTTTTTCTATTTGTGAGTATTATATTCTTACCAATATTTTCATTTCAAGTCATTCATTAAAGGGAAGCCTGATAATCCAGAATGAGTACAATCTCAAGTAGAAGTAATAGCTTGGGTAAAAAATACTTATCTTCCACTTGACCAGGTGGTTTTCTTGGCATCATATCCATTTATAGAGAAGGTTTATACAGTATGCATTGCTTTTAGTTAAGATCATCCCACAATATCAGGTATAAAAAAAATAGCTTGTTTAAAAAAAAATAAGACATTCCAATACTTAATAAAAGTAAAAAATGCCCTTTTTAAGTTTTCAAGTAAGCTGCCTGATTAGTCCTGAGTTTTAGTGTGCAGCACCTTGAGTAGCAGGTTAATTAGTTACATCTGTTCACCACAGGTGTTTAAATAATAATCACTAGAATATTCTAAATACTGAGGTTTAATTATTCAAAGGTTAGACAAATGTTAAGTGACAATTTTCAAGTCATGTCAAAACATTGGGCTGGGTTTTTTTTTTTTTTTTTTAACTGACTCAGTTTTTCTTGCCTTCACTAATCTCACAGAAATGATAGGTCATTTGGCATAATAAGAACAGTTATAATACAGCTAATATCATTAAACATTTATTTCCCTTTGCTAAACAGTTTACATGTTTTCTTATTTTACCAGAACTGAATCTGGAAAAGCTATTAAATCCCTGTATTGTTAACTTTGCTCTCTAAGGTCAAATTGTTGAGATGTGGAATTCATATACCTACTGCCTTTAACTTGATTCCGACTCATAGCAGCCCCGTAGGACAGGGTAGAACTCCCGCCATAGAGTTTCCAAGGCGGTAATCTTTACAGCAGCAGACTGCCACATCCTTCTCCCGCAGAGCGACTGCTGGGTTTGAACCAACGACCTTTATTCTCTTCCTGTTTTTTCTGACATTTTCAAAAAGCTCTTTGAAGGTGTGAGTTTTCTTGTGTGTATTTGTGTGGGTTTGTTTTGGTTTATTTCATAAGTTCCCACCCTCAATAACTTCTTTATTTAGTATTAGAATTGCCTCAACTATGAGTTTTGAGTTCCTTTGAACCTGTGTGTTGGTTTCCTTATTTGTAAAATGCAAGGTAATACCTACTTCACAGGGCGATTCTGAAGATGAGATTATGTACTAAATGCAATCACTCACAACAGTGGCTGTCACATAAACGTTGCATAGTTGTTAGGCCTTTTTTTTGTTACAACGTTCTATCATACACATGCAGTATAAACATATAAACATTGCCCTCTTTTGTATGCATGCAAAGTTTGGAAACATTTATAGTGTTTATTGAACTCTCTCCAACTTGCAAAGAATGTCTCTTTTGTCTGTTATAGTAGGCCTTCAGCCAACTCTGTAATCACTTATTTACTGTGTCATTAGGAGAGTTAGTCATTGTTTCATTTGAAACAGTGTTAAAATACCGTTTACTCCTGTACTATCCTGGGCTATGTGAAAAGCTAGATTGTCTTTTTTTGCAGGTTATGACAACTGTTTCCTTTGTATGTATATCGAATTACTAATCACTCAAATAACTGCCGCTTCATATGTCTGCATGCGTAAAAGTTATTCTTTCCCAAAGGATAAAGGAAGCCTGTATATTATTTTCATTTTACACTTAGCAAATCTGTAAGCATACTACATCTTGTAGAAGTGACTTGAATAGTGTGAGACCTATTTAAAAAATGTAAGAAAATAAATAGAAAGGAGGGCGTTCTCCTTCTGTGTATGTTTATGTCACTGCGTTTAATTTACCAGCAAAGTGTCATATGGTCAGTCATTTATTATGTACTTTACATGAAATCCATTAAGTATCTCAGCTGTTGTGCTTCTTAATTAATTGTTGTTATGTATGGGACACTTTTGTAGTTACAAAGCAGAAATGAATCATCCTGTCTTAGAGATGTAGGTTCATTGGACATCTGTTAAATTGTGTCTCCTCTGTATAATACTAATTAATAAATAAGTGTTGGTGGACCAACATAGCCCCCCATAATGGTTTTACGTTCAGTGTTCAAGAACAGCTGTTCCTGGTATCTGATTTTTCCCTGGTATCTCAAGCCTTCACATTGTGAAATTGTACCAGAAATGTCATACTACTAGGGCTATGTTAAATTTCTATGTCTTACTATTTTTAACTGATTTAAGGAAGGAAATCTCTGTATACATGCCAAACAAACATTGTTTGAGCTGGTTTCAGGCTACCATGTCTTTACCAAATAGTATCAGCAGTGGCTCAGTGGTAGAATTCTGACCTTCCATACAGAGACCCAAGTTTGATTCCTGGCCAGTGCATCTCATGCGCGACCACCACCCATCTGTCATGGGAGGCTTGCATGTTGCTATGATGCTGAACAGATTTCAGTGGAGCTTCTAAAATAAGAGGGACTAGGAAGAAAGGACTGGTGATCTACTTCTGAAAATCAGGCGGTGAAAACCCTGTGAATCACCATGGCCTGATCTGCAACCAATCGTAGAAATGGTTAAGGACCAGGCAGCGTTTTGTTCCGTTGTGCATAGGGTCGCCTTGAGTTGGGGGCCGACTCAGTGGTCGCTAACAGCAACAGAACAACATCTTGTTCAAAATAAAGTAGTTGAGGCATCATCTATAACATGAAAGGTTTTATAAAGACTGAAATATAAGTGAGCTTTTCCTTTCCCGAGGGATGATTTTATTGCCTTATATTTTGTTATATTTGGCATAATCTAGGGAGCACTGGTGGCACAACAGGCAAGCACTCGGCTGCTGACTGAAAGGTTGGCAGTTTCAACCCACCGAGCAGCTCCTCAGGAGGAAGAACTGGCTATCTGCCCCTGGAGAGATTACAGCCTAGAAAACCCCATGGGCAGTGCACCCAACAGCACCTAACAACAACAGCGGGATGCAGTCTGATCTCAAAGGGAGAGGCCTGTACGGAAGCAAATGCAAAAACCCTTCACGATCCAAGCATTTGGGACTTCTAAAGAAGAATAAATACACTTCCCTGAAGATGAACTCACATTCAGAAATTACAGTCCACACAGTGATATAATCTCCCATAAGGAAAGATCAACTGGATTATCACTCTTGAAATTTGAGATAATAAAACAAGTGGGAAGGAGATTATAATTGTTCAAAGAGAAAAGGTAGAATAGAAAATATAATGAAACAGCAAGTCACTATAAAAGAAAAAAATTGGGAAAAGAACCAAACTGAACTTTATTCACTGTAGACATGTTCCAAAAACACTCTATATGAATTGAATTTTTATAAATTGGATAAGATATGTAATAATTGGTCCCTCATGGGAGGCCTGGTGGCACAGTGGTTAAGCGCTCAGCTGCTGTAACCAGAAGATCAACGGTTCTAACCCACCAGCCGCTCCACAGGAGAATAATGTGGCAGTCTGCTTCTGTGAAGATTTACAACCTTGGAAACCCTATGGGACAGTTCTATTCTGCCCTGTAGGGCTGCTGTGAGTTAGAATTCGGTCTCCGGGAGCAGGTTTCGTTTGGTAATGAGTCATACCACACACCCCATCTTGCAGGAGTTGGGCGTAATCCATGCTGTGTTGTAGGACTGAATAAGCTGTTCTCATCTTCTAATTTTCCATTTCTATGTTTATCCTACATCTGTACTTACACTGAGAAAAACTTTTTAATTGTAAATGTCTGAGCTATAAAGGTTTTTTTTTTTAATCGTTAAAATTGTACCTGAAAGTTTTTTTTTAAAAAGTTACCGTATCCTGCAGTCAAATGTAGCATGCTGTACAGTCTCTCTTCATAGCTGGTTTAGGTGTAACCTTTATGTATTACGATTTCTAGGCAATATTTTAACTTCTTAACTATCAGTTATTCAAGGCCAAATGTATTTCCTCTTTTGTTTGTTTGCTTTGGGGCTTATTTGTTTAGTTTTTGCTTTTTTTTTTTGCTGGTGAATATTTCTTAGAGTCACTTTAGAATTTCTGACTCTTCCTCACTTATAATGGATTTTCCAGTTTTTATTGTGTCACTAATACTTTAGAATAATCTTAGGGTGTGTTTATTGTTGATACAGTGCTCTTAAATCGGTTTTAAGAACAGATCACTTGAAATCTCAAGGGAGATGGGACTGGCATTTTAAAAATGTATACCAACAACCTATTTACAGTTTCATAGCGAGCCTAAGGCAAAGAACCATTTGAGTGATGTTAACCCTGCTATTTTTGGACCTTTGTTACGTGATTCACTGATTCATGGTACAGAGGCTGCAAATATTTCCTTTCTGGGTCTCTATGGAAAAGTATTTATTTTTAAAAGGAATGTATTTCTCACTGATCTCATCTTTCCTCAGTAAAATCACAGTACCATTTGTCTGCTGATCAAAATATGTTTGAAAAATGGTGGTTATGTGCAAAATACAAGTTGTCATTGTAGTTATTTTTTTAACAGCATTTTATTATGTGTTTGGTGAAAGTTTACACAGCAAGTTAAGTTCCCATTTGGCAGTTTCCACACAACTTGTTCAGAGATGTTAGTTACATTTTTCACAATGTGTCAACATTCTCTTTGTGTTCTAGTTGTTTGATTTTACACAGTTATTTTTAAATCATCATTTTTAATGAGATTATCAGAATTTGTTTTCCAGCTTGGGAGGTATTTGTTTACTATAAAACAGTTTCCTAAAGTACTGTGTAGCATCAATTTGTCAGAACAACTGTATTACAACTGTTTTCTTCTCTGTCTATACTCATGCCGTACGTGATCTCTCTCTCGTACAAAACCACTGTTTATCTGTATGTGGAGTGTTGCCTGTACCCTGTAACAAGTGGGTACTATAAAGCAAATATGCTTAAAAAGCCCGGGAAGGGGAGGAAAAGGGATGGAGACTAAAATGATTGAGTGCCTGGTAAGTGCCAGGCATGGTATTAAAACTTTTTATGTACTTCAGTTTCACAGCCACTGTGGACACAGCGGTTATTTTCCCCATGGTACAGATGAGAAAACTAAATTTCAAAGGTGCTAACTGAGTCGTCCAAATTCAGGATTCCAGCTAACTCCCAAACCCATGTATTTTCCCCACAATGCAACTCTTGGCTCATGGAACTAAAATGGACCTAAGGAATAATCTAGTTTAAGAGTCTCTCATTTTGTCAGAAAATGGAGGCTCAGACTAGCAAAATAATCAAAGATCAGTCACTACTTCGTAGCATTCTTTTATGCCATATTCACCATAAGGGGTGTTGTGAACGCTTTCTAAAATTATTTGTAGGAAAGGTAGTACTGTGCGGTACAGAAATAGGGCAGCTTCATCTTTTTTTTTTTTATCTTAAGGTACTTTTGAGACAAAATAGTAAAACAGTTGGGAAATGTATATACATGGCGTATTAGCTTCCTGTTGCTGCTGTAATAAGTTACCACAAAGTTGGTGGCTTAAAACAACAGAACATTACTATCCTATACTTCTAAAAGCCAGAACACTAGAAGTGTCAGCAGTGTGGCATTCCTTCTGGAGGCTTCAGAGGAAAATCCATTGCCTTTTTTCAGCATCTAGAGACTGACTGCCTGCACTCCCTGGCTAATGGCCTCTTCATCACTCCTCCCTCACGCTTCCATCGTCACATCCCTACTGCTGACCCTGGTCCTCCTGCCCTTCTCTTATAAGGACCCTCGTGATTGTACTGGGGCTCCTCAGATAACCCAGGAGAGTCACCCAGCTCAAGATGGTTGACTTAGTCACATCTGCAAAATCCCGTTCACCATGTAATGTAACATATCCACAGGTCCCAGGGGTTAGGACGTGGACATCAGTGGGGTGGGGAGAAGGGTGCGTTATTCTTTCTACCCACATGTATACTCACACATCTGTGGGGTGTCTGTGGATCACATATAAGTGAAAACCTTTCTCATCCAGAGTCATCTGGGAATTAGCCACTCTAGATATATGTTTTCTGTATCGCTATGTCTAAACCATGTCTTTAAATTTTCATTTCGTATGGAAACTGTTCGAAAACATGCTCTCTTCCCTGCCTTTGAAAACAGTCTTCTCAATGTAATTTTCTCTCTCCTTGAGGAATGATGGCTATCACTGTAAACATCAGTTACTGAGCTGCGCTTCAAACACAACCCTAGGCGCAGACGCAGGATGTATAATACACAGAAGTCAGTGGGTATTAACGCCTGCAGTGGGGCTGCGATGTGCTTACAGTCATTTTTTATCACTTGCCTCTTTGTCAGGAGGGTAGAATAAAGGGTATAGGTGTCCCTCACTTTTCCAAAGTTCGCTTTACACCACTTTGCTTTTATAAGAGATCTACGTTAGTTTAGCTAACCAAAAGAAACCTAAAAAGGATTTTCACTTTTAAGAAGAAAAGTGGAAAGAGCGTTCAACACTTGTTTTGCAGCGAGCTGTGACCGAGGCAGTGAGAGTGGCGTCACCAAGCTCCCTCCCCAGGAGCCACACTCAGCATCTCAGCCTCAAGCCCCCGTAGCTCTGAGCTGTGTCTGTGAGACCACTCTGTACATACACTATTTCCACCTTAGACAGGCTGTGCGTCTATCATGTCGTTCCTGGTTTTACTGTTTGTTAGTGTTATTTTAGGTTTTATTTGGTATGATTTGATAGGTTGTCTTTTGAGTCTAGGAACACTCAAAAAAAATTCCCTTATAAATTAGTGGTAATTGCGTCTTCACTTTATGCCATCTTGACTTACGAAAGGTTTCATAGGAACCCTGAGCAAGACGGCTTTCTGGAAAATTGAGTCGCAGATCACGGCAGCCTTCTTTAGGTTGCGGGAGAGGGGATGTTTTCAGCCTCTGAAAACCTCCCTAACAGCTGTCAAGCCCTATGGTATTTGTCAGTACTAAAACATCGCTTCCTATTGCTGCATCACTGATGTCTAAGGACTGCAGACAATTCCTTATCAGTTTGCTGTATTCTTCTCTCTCACGTCCCCCAGGTTTGTTGATAGGGTCTGGGAAAGAATACTGGCTGTGTCGAGAACTTTCATTTGTGAGTTTTTGCCTTGATTGTGGCATATGTTTTCATTTTGAGGAAATGTGAGAAAGGTACCAACAATACTGCCTTCAGTTTCTTCCCCACAAAAAGATAACACTTTCACTAATTTGACCAGGAACACACTTTTTCAGGTTCCCTTTAGCATTTAAGTAGTCAGTAGCAACAATTAAAATTTTTATGTTGGAGTACCTGGCACGTGTTGGGTGCATACTACTTTCTATTTTTACGGGTTTAACCTATATGAAATCTCTTCTGAAATAAAACCTAATATGTAGGACAATTTAGTGAAGTACTGTTATGGGGTAGAAAGATGTTAAGGGTATTTCATGCTTTCTCAGAATATTCTCCACAGTTTTCTAGCTTTCACTTTAAGTTGTGGTTCTAGAAGATTCTTTGACCGAAAGAACAGTAAGATGCTGCAACCCCTTGGAGAGATGCTTGTCTGTTTGAGCCCTAGCCCTAGCTTGTGGTGTGTTAGCATTTGTTCCACCAACAGTGGACCCATTGTGTGTGCCAGGCACTGCATTGGACATCAGTTGAAAGAAAATACTTTCATGAGTAGTTCACAGTTTGATGAGGAGGTCCTGTGGCAAGTGTGGTAATAGAAGTAAGAACTTGATTGGGGAACCCTGAACAGATAATGATTTATATTACAGTAGATAAATATATGACACTTCTTAAAACTCTGGGGTCATAAATTTTTCTGGGCTTCAGAAGTGGTATTTATGGGAATCCTACAGCATTAGGATACGTAAGAACAGTTAGCCTGCCTGTTTAATTCATGAACATCTATCAGGACTGAAGTCCACGAACATCACCAAAGTAGATCCTTTGTACCACCATAGTGAAACATTCGAGTGTAAAATACTCTCTACCCAAGAAATCCACAGGATCCATTACAAACTCGTGCCTTATTATTTTTTAATCTGACTATACTTCTCTCCTAATGATACGTCTCCATTTAAAACACCAGAGTCAACAGTAAAAAACAATCTAATTAGAAAATGGACAGAAGACATAAACAGATATTTTGATGAAGAGACTATGCAGACAGCAAATAAGCAGATGAAAAAATGTTCAACATCATTAGCGGTTAGGGAAATGCGAATTAAAACCAAAATGGCGGACTAATGTACCCTACCAGAATGGCTAAAATAAAACATGGTGATAACACTCGATGCTAGCAAGGATACAGAGAAATTGGACGTAAAATGATATAGTCACTCTGGAAAAGAGTATGACAGGTTCTTATAAAACTAAATACGTGCTTCCCATACAACGCAGCAATTGTACTCTTCTTGGGTGTTTATCCCAGAGAAATGAAAACTAAAGTTCACACAAAAACATAATACACAAATGTTCACAGCAGCTTTATTTGTAATAGCTAAAATCTAGATACAACCCAGATGTCCTTCAATAGGTAAATGCTTAAACAAACTGTGGTACAGCTATACCATGGAATACTACTCAGCAATAAAAAGGAACAAACTATTGATACATGCGAACTCTTTGATCTGAAGAGAATTGTACAGAGTAGGAAAAAAAGCCAGTTTCAAAAGGTTACTTGTGGTACGCAGCAAAAGCCATAGCTGGTGGCTGTGGTGATTCCTTGTCGCTTCGGCTGGTCCCAAGCACCTTTGCAGTCCAAGGCTCTCGTGTACCTCAGGCAATGGCTGCTCTTTCCTGAGGCCAGTTGGAAGTCATCACCACGTGGTCAATCTGTACAAGTGGGAGAGAACCTTTGACTCCTCCCTAGCGGTTCTTCTGCAAGATGCCCAGGTGCAAACACTGAGCACATTGGGCCTCCATGGGCCTTCTGTTGGGAGACAAGTCTCTCAGCAAAGTCGCAGAATGCCAGAGTCAGAAGAGACCTGACAAGTCTTCCCTTCAGGGGCTGTCACGCTGTCCCATGAAATCCATGCCGTGGGGCCACCTGTTTCAACTGATATAAGCAGGTCGGGCCATGCTGTGGGGGGCATTTGCCACAGAGCCAAGGCTGACCAGCTGAGCTCAGTAGAGAGGAGGGACAAAACGGTGCTGTCACCAGGAGCTGTCTCTTGAGATCCTGGGACTCTGCCATTGGTTTGACAGGATACTGTGCCTCTTATAGCAAATTGTCCTCTACACCAGTGTGAGCTAAACTTGTGAACGTGACCCACATCCACAGGAACAAATAACATTTATATTGTGACCTGATGCCCACACTATTGAAACAGAAATTTGTGATTTAATACCCTTAGTGTGTGTGATGACAATCCACCAATAGGTCACCGTTTACCAGTGGGTCACGACCACAGTTGTAGCCCATTTAGCTCAATGTTGGTGCGACACCATTGTCAAAGAATGTCACAGCAGCCAAGGCCAGACAGATTTGGGCAGTAAAGATACAATGAACGACAAATCCTATATGATCTCTCTGGTAGAAAATAAGCAATTATACAGAAACTAAAGTTTATTAATGGTTAGCACGGGCGAGGGGGGAGAGAACTTACGCTTAGAGGGCATTATGTTCACGGTGGGGGAATGGTCTGGAAAAGTATATGAAGATACGTGTACAACTTGAAGAATGTAATGTCACTGAGTTGTACACGTAGAGACTGTTGAGATAGCATATCTTTTGTTATGTATATTTTCACCACAATAAAATAGATGCAATTAAAAAAAAAAAGGTTGTTTACTTATATTCCATTTTACTGTATTCTTCAAATGACAAATTTGTAGAAATGAGAACCAGATTAGTAGGTTGCCAGGGATTAGGGAGAGAGGAAAGGGGAAGGTGGCCGTGGCACTTAAAGGGGGGCATGAAGGTTGTTTGTGATGGAACTGTTTTGTATCTTAACTGGCCACGTCAAGCTACACATGCGGTAAAATTGCAGCTAAAAACACGTACTTGCTGAACGCATGTAAAACTGGTGAAATCTGGAAAAGGTCCATGAATCGTGTCACTGTCAGTTTTCTATGATACTGTACTGTAGTTAGGCACAACGTTATCATGGGGCCACCAGGAGTTAGGGGCCAACTTGATGACAGCAGCAACGACAACATCCCAGGGTTACCAGTGGGAGAAACTGGGCAAAGGTTATGTGGGATCACCCCATATTATTTCTTGCAACTACATGTAAATCTACGGTTATCTCAAAACTAAAAATTAAAAAAGAAAGCATCCAGGCTGAGTAAAAGAACAGGGACTTTTGGATCAACAAAACTGTTCAAATCCTTGCTCCACCACTTACAAACCGTGGGACTTTGAGCAAGTCCTTTACCACTGTGCCTGCATTTCTTCATTTTTTAAATGGGTGCAGTAATTCTCCTTTCCTCATTGAGTTGTTTTGAGGATTAACTGAGTAGTCAGTCAACATCTAATAGGTTTTTTAGTATCATTATTACAAGCTACTCATCATTTACATTGGATCATAAAAATATTTTATCTTTTCACCCAGCACTTAAGAGGATAGGCACCCTGACTTGTCTGGAGAAATTTTAGCATTACTAGATATCCTCTTTCATTAACTTCTGCTCATGTCTTTATTTCCCAACGTATGATGGAGGGGTCTTTTACGTGGTAGATTCTGATTTTGCATTATGGTCATAATATCCGTTCTTTGAAATACGTTGAGCTTTCTTTGTGGCTTAGCATGTGGTTAATTTTTATAAATGTTAATGTGCCTGGAAAGAATATTAATTGCTGAGTGTAAATTTTTGTCTTCATTCCGTACCTTGATTTTGTTAATTTGGTTGTTCATGTCTTCAGTATCCTCAGTGATTTTTCGTCTGGTTGATCTGTCAGTTACTGACAGATGTGAGTAGAAATCTCCCTAAGAGATTATGGATTTGTCAGTTTTTCCTTATAATTCTGCCAATTTTTCTTTATGTATTTTCACCTATGTTACTGGTTTCAACAGATTCAGAATTTTTATATTTTCCTGATGAATTGTTCATTTTGTCATCATTCAAGGGCCCTCTTTACCCCTTACGATGCTTTCACCTTAGAGATAACATTGCATCTAATAGGAATATAGTCACTGAGCTTCCTGTTAGTTGGTGTTTGCATAGCATATAAGCCCAGGATTTCACATTCTCCAGGGATCCATTTTTCTGCCCACATCCAGAGCCCAAGCTTCCTCTGGCAACTTGCCTTACTCTCTCTCCCATAAGGAATATCTTTTCAAGGCTACCCATTAACTGAAAGTCCTAGCAGTTCAAGTACCCTAACTTATGCAAGGGCTCCCAGTTCCAACCCTTTAGTACATACAGCCCTAAGGCTTTGTTTTCTTTCTCCCTAAGGGTGTTAAAACGGAAGCCTTCATTTTATTAAGACTGACTGCCATCCTCCGTTCCTTCTTCCCCAGACTTCATCCTGGGCAGCTGTATTGTCAGCTCGTGTGCTTATTGTAATGTTTGGTTTTCAGTTCTGTCCTGTGAGGATTCTCCTTGCAAATTCAGCTATGCATTTTAAAGAATGTTGGTTGTTTTCTTCACCATTGTTAGGTGTTCAGGATGTCCCTGTGTAGAGAAGGGGTGTCAGGTCATCTGGTCTGGCATGTTACTAGAAAGGCAGTTCTTATTAGAAGTTCTATTCTAGCCTGTGAATGGTGCCGTATTGCTCAAGAACTATGGAAGACTATGGATCTGTCTTTTCTGAGACTTGACATCCTATAAATTAAATCTCATGTGGATGCTGGATACCCTGGTGGGGTGGCAACACCTACAGAGATCTGCCACTTGTGTATTTCTTGGTTCTCAGCCATTTTGAACTTTGGATACCAGAAGACTGGTCTGTAGAACACTAAGAATTTTACATATTTGAACTTAAAATTTGACAAAGTTTATAGACATGATATTAATAAATAGCATTAAAATCTTATTACTAGACCAGAAGAAGTGGATGGTGCCCAGCTGCCATTACTGAACATCTTGACCAAAGATTGCATAGAAGAATCCTGATCAAAAGGGGGAAAATGCAGAACAGAATTTCAAATCCTCTAGGACACTAGCCTTTCTGGAGCCATGAAGGGTGGCAGACCCCTGAAACTATTGCCCTGAGATAATCTGTAAACCTTAAACCAAAAACAGCTCCTGAAGTCATCTTAAAACTGAGCAGTAGTTTAGCTTAACTAGTAAAAAGGGTCTGCCTTGAGCATTATGCTTTTTTAAGAACTGTCTATATGAAATCAAATTGACAACAGCAACTCGAAAGATTAGATAGGAACCTTAGAGGGCAGTGAGTTTATGTTAATGAGGAAGGAAAAAGTCCGAAAAGGAGGGTGAGAATGTTGCGCAACTTGAAAAATGTAATCAGTGTCCCTGAATTGTACATATAGAAACTGTTGAATTGGTGTATGTTCTGCTATGTACATTCTCAGCAAGAACAACAAAGTAAATAAAATTTAGGGGAAAAAATCTTGTTACTTATATAAGAGTCTTATAAAAAGGTTATCAGTGTTACAAAACTGATTGGACTTAAGTTTTCAACTAAAGTTCTTTAAAAATATTACAACCACTTCAAAATAATATATAAGCAGAGTGATGATCTAGCTATCATAAGAAAAAGGTAGACCGCACTAATATTACATTTAAAATACAGAACTTAAAGAGGAAAAGCTTTGCAAATTATAACTGATACCGTTTTTCTAGGTGTGTTATTTATAGAAAAAAAAAATACACACGTCCTATTTCGTGTTTTTAAACCATTATGTAGAATATTTATTGTCTTTTTATTAGCATTCCCATGCTTTTTAGTTTTTGGATTTTATAAGTATACAAAATCCTTAAAACAACTGGAATCCAACAGACGTTTCCTTTGGGATTTTTATTTTCTTAATTCCAGGTCTTTACTTTGAACTTTTTCCATAGATCAGAGTTAGTTTTTCTCTCAACAAACATTCCTCTTATTCCATCATGAGTGAATTCGGCTTCCCGGAACTCTTCATCAGGAGCGGATTATCATGTTTTTACTGTTGGGGGTTTAGTTCTCTGTGCCCAGAGTAAGTTCTTAATATAATGATTTTTGTGTATTGATTTTTCTCATGTGCCTAAGGAAGAATTTTTAAGTATGTTTCAATCAGTGACTCTTGGATTATTCATGTGATAATAGGTGTGTTTATTTATAAGACCTTTACATTTTCCTCTAGGTTACCTTCCGAACAAGGATCTATCACTGTAATATTAATAGCCAAGGCGTCATCTGTCTGGACATCCTAAAAGACAACTGGAGTCCGGCCCTAACCATTTCTAAAGTTCTCCTCTCCATCTGCTCACTTCTTACAGATTGCAACCCTGGTAAGAGACTAAATCCAGTATTGAATTGGAGCTTTTCAAGACTTAAATGTCAGACCTTCGTAAATCGTTTACTGCTAAATAAATATCTACTGCTGTTATTACTAATTTTAAATTTCCGTAGTATGTCACCTGCTTGCTTTTAAATTGGCTGTTCTCCTTAGTCTTTTTAAGACCTATTATTTGCCAAGAAGGAAAAAGCATACTATGATATAAGTTAGTGGAAAATCATTTTAGATGAGAAAGTACATTTGAAGAATGCATTAAATTCTGCCAAATAATAATAAAAATTCAAATTGAATAGCTTAATCTTTAATTAGATGCCTACCAGAAGATGTTAATTTGAGAAATGTAAGCTATTAAATTCTGATAGCAGCCAGGCAGCACCACACAGACGTGACCTCTTTGGCATCTTAACAACCTTGTATCCTGACAAGCTGTTAGAACAAAAAAACTGAATTGGTCTTGAACTAGGAAATATCCAAAAGTACACAAGGAAATACTCCTGCTCGGAAAAACTAAAGAGCATTGATGCCCAGACCTGTGTGGCTTGCTGGAGCACTTAAAGCTGAACGTTCTCATTTCCTGTGTGTTTCTGATATGTGATTGTGTCAGTGACCAAGTTCTTTTGAATAAAAGACAAACCAATTGCTGATTTTTTACATGTTTGGATTTATTTTAGAAAATACAAAAATCCAAAGGTAGCCATAGGGTTTTCATTGATGTTCTCAATGGAACATTCTTTGAGTGTTTAATCATCTTATTTGTTCATAAGATTCCATCTTCCATGTTTAGGAATAAACTCTATTTACTAGATCAGTGAAATTTTGGAGAAAAGAGAGAAATAACAATGGAACTGAGGTCGTTCTTAGGCTCCCAGTTGGTTTATAAAACAAAGAAATTGTATTTTTTTTCTACTTTTGCAGTTTGGTTATTTTTTCGTAATAAAAACTTTAAAATGAAGACAGGTACAGAATTTAACAAAATTGTGATATATTTAAAATACGTGTAACAGATTAATGCTTTGAACGCCAAAAAGGAGATAAGATATAATTGTGCAAAATTTGTTATAAAATGTTTTAAAAATTAATTCATACTTTACCCCAGGTAGTGAGTGAGGTTCAGTAATTCTGTACTAACTTAAAGTTGAATGATAAATACTTTGTTCTCTTGATCTCGTTATTCCTGTTTAAATCCCATTTGTCTCCATGACTGTGTATAACCTCATTTGTAAGTAATGTCACAAAAAAGGCATTTTCCCCCCTTTGGTGCTCCTGGAACTGTTACAAGCGTCTGCCTCACCCCTACACCCAAAAAAGTACTTCTGGGGTTTTGCTGAAATGTGAGGGTGGTGAGGGTGTTTTTTTTTTTTTAAAAAAAGAGAAAATTTTATTTTGAGAGATAAGTCCCTTATTCAGGAAACTTTTGAGACCTTAGAATTTTTGAGGCACTTTTGAGCACTAGATGAATAATAAGTCTCCTCTCTTGTGCACAGAATAAGGTGTTACCCCATGACAGAGAGAAAACTCAGTGCTGGCCTTACTCCAGTGGTACCCAGGCCAGCCTGCTTGGCCCCCCATGGATCAGCTCCTATGTGAGAGTCTGCCCTCTGCACAGGTGTCTTGCTTAGAGGAATAGATGCATTCCAGCAGAGCCTTCTCTCAGCCACCAAAAATACCTCTGTACAGTAAATCAGAGCTTTCTTTTGCCGTGTTTCAGAAAATTACAGGTGCATTCTGTAAAAGAATTTCACCCCAAGCTAAACCACAATCACCTATAAGAAATAGATTTAATAACGCTGTTCAGTAGTTGCAGGAAGCCTAGAGATGATAATCCCCCTAAGTTTCACCAACTGGAGACAACCTGTTTGACATAAGACTAGAATGTCATTTGTAAAATGCATGCTAACGAACTGTTCATATTTTAATACATGTAAAAAGGCTTCCTAATTGGCACGTCATTTACATGTATGCTGACACTTGTGGAGCCTTAGAAAGAGTTACCTTAAGTCAAAACATTCATCCTTTTGTTTAATGGACTTATTTATTTCATACTGTTACCTAGCAAACTATCAATACCTATGTTCTTTTTTTTTGCCCTAGATTTAAGTTAAATTTCTATCTAACCTCTCTTCATATTATCACAAATATAATTTTGATAGGATTTGAATAAGATTTTCCTGTACTGAATCTGTAAAGCTGTTCTAGCGCCAGAACACTTTGTCAGCTCAAAAGTAGGCATTACAAACAGTACCAGCTCTTTCTATGAAGCCAGCATAACCGTGATACCTAAACCAGGAAGGACATAGCAAAAAATGAAAATTATAGACCAATATCCCTTATGAATATAGATGCAAAACTTTCAACAAAATTCTAGCTAACAGACTTCAGCAACATATCAAAAAAATCATACACCGTTATTAAGTGGGATTCATACCGACTTACAAGGGTGGTTCAACATTAGAAAACCAGTCCATGTAATCTACCACGTAACTAAAGGAAAAGAACATATGATTGTATCAGTTGCTGCAGAAAAGACATTCAATAAAATTCAACACCCTTTGCTGATAAAAACACTCAGCAAATAGGGACAGAAGGGACATTTTTCAACATAATTAAGGGCATATATGCAAAACCAACAGCTAGCATTATACTCAACAGAGAAAGGCTGAGAGCCTTCCCTATGAGAATGGGAACAAAAGAAGGATGCCCATTATCACCACTCTTATTCAGCATTGTACCGGACATCCTAGCTAGAGCAGTGAGACAAGAAAGAGAAATAAAACATATCCATATTGGAAAGAAAGAAGTAAAACTGTCTCTATTTGGAGATAACATGATCCTATACATAGAAGACCCTAAAGATTCTGTAAGAAAGCTGCTTGAACTAATAGAAGAATTTAGTGACAACGTTGCAGGATACAAGATCAACGCACAAAAATCAGTTAGAGTCCTCTACACTAACAAAGACTACTCCAAAAAAGAAAACAATACCATTTACAGTAGCTCCAAATCAATAAAATACCTAGGAATTAACCTAACCAGGGACATAAAAGACTTAAAAAACCCAAAAGAGACTTATACAATGAAAATTATAAAACACTACAGTAAGAAACTAAAAGGAACCTACAAAAGTGGAAAGAAGTCTCATGATCCTGGATTGGAAGACTTAATATAGTGAAAATAAAGCAGCCTACAGATTCAGGGCAATCCCAATAAATAGCCCAGTAGCATTCTTTACTAAAATGGAAAAACTATTGACCAACTTCCTATGGAAAGGAAGGAAACCGGAATACCCAAAGCAGCATTGAAGAGAAAGAACGAAGCAGGAGGTTTCATATTCTCCAATATCAAAACATACCATACAGCCACTGTAATCAAAACAGCCTGGTATATTGGTTCAGTGGAAGATAAGTGGTAGACCAGTGGAATAGAACTGAGAACCCAGAATTAAACCAGCTGCCAATTTTCAACAAGGAGTCAAAGTCCATTCAGTGGGACAGAAACAGTCTCTTTAAAAAATGGTGCTGGCAAAACTGTATGTCCACTTGCAGGAAAATACATCAGGACCCATACCTCACACCATATGCAAAAACTAACTCAAAATGGATGAAAGACCTAAATGTTAGATCTAAAACTACAAAATTCTTGGAAGACATGGGACCTCATAAAAATTAAAAACTTACGCTCATCAAAAGACTTTATTAAAAGAGTAAATAGACAACCTACAGACTGGGAAAAAATCTTCAGAAACGTTTTATCCAGTAAGAGTCTAATCTCTCAAGTCTATAGAAAACTGCAACAACTCAACAACAAAAAGACAAACAACCCAGTCACAAAATGGGCAAAGAACATGAACAGAACCTTCACCAAAGAGGACATCCACGCAGCCAAAAATATATGAAAAAATGTTCATGATCAGCAGCCATTAAAAAAAGAGGTGCAAATCAAAACTACCGTGAGATACCATCTTACCCTGGCTAAAATAACACTTATTTAAAAAAAAAATTTTTAAAAATGTTGGTGAGGTTGTGAGGAGATTGGAACCCTTATCCATTGCTAGTGGGACTGTAAAATGGTATAACCACTATGGAAAACAGTATGACTCTTTCTCAGAAAACTAAAGGTATAGCTAGTATATGATCCAGCAGTCCCACTCCTAGGTGTATACTCTAACCAAACCAAACTAGACCCATTGCTGTCAAGCCAATTCTGACTCATAGCAACCCTATAGGACAGAGTAGAATTGCCCCATAGGGTTTCCAAGGAGCGCCTGGTGAATTCAAACTGCCAACCTTTTGTTTAGCAGCCATAGCTCTTAACCACTACACCACCAGGGTTTCTAGGAAATATACTCTAGAAAAAAAATTCTAGAGACGTAGAAATAATGACACAGACAGACATATGCACGCCTGTGTTCATTGCTACTTTATTCACAATAGCAAATAAATGGTAACATCCAACGTGTCCATCAACGGAAGAATGACTAAGCAAACTTTGGTACATACATGCAATGGAATACTACACAACCACAAAGAACAATGATGAGCCTGCAAAACATTATAATATGAATGGACCTGGAGGACATAATGCTTAGTGAAATAAGTTAAGCATATAAGGACAAATATTGTACGATCCCTCTTTTATAAGACAATAAGAATAGATGAATATAAACCAGTGTTCATTGGTGTTTACCAGGGGTAGGGAAAGGACGCTTTATACAGTAGAGACTAGTTACATTTGATGATGGGAGAGGTGTCACCAGGTGCGGATATAGTGAGCATAGCACAACCAAAATAATAAGTGTTTGAGCACTTATGGATGGGTATAGGCAAATTGGAATACAGGTAGGTACAGATACACACAAAGGTGAGGACAGATAGAAGTATCTATAGGTACATGGGAAGCCCTGGTGGCATAGTGCTTAAGTGGTACCGCTGCTAACCAAAGGGTTGGCAGTTCAGATCCACCAGGCAGTCCTTGGAAACTCTATGGGGCAGTTCTATTCTGTCCTGTAGGGTCACTATGAGTCAGAATCGACTCGATGGCAATGGCAACAGTATAGGTATGTGTAAATACAAATATGTGGGCACGGGTGTTCGTTGAACACACAAATACAGATAACTCCTCAGACGTAACCAAACACCTTCCAACACTGATTTTCTGGCTTTGAAGGCTTAGAACCATAGTCTCGTGGGGCAGCTCAGTCAGTTGGCATAAAGTAGTTCATAAAATCATGATCTGCATCCTAGTTAAGCGAGTAGCACCTGGAGTCTTAAAAGCTTGCAAGCAGCCGTCTAAGACACAACTATGGGTGTCGACTTACCAGGAACAAAACAGTGAGAAGGTAACCAAAAGCACAGAGAAGAAACAAGCCTACGAGAACTACAAGCTCATAAACCCTGAGACCAGAAAGAACTAGATGATGCCTGGCTACCACCACTGACCGTTCTGACTGGGGCCACATAGCTCGTCACGGATAGAATGAGAGACAGATATGGAGCAGAACTCAAATTCATGTTAAAAAATAATAATGAAAAGCCAGACAAACTGGAACAGTAGAGAACAGAGGACTCCCTGAGACACTCTTTAAACTAGAACCGACCCTATCCCCAGAGATCACCTTTTAGTGAAATAGCAGAGGGGCACACATAATAAAGGATATTACCTGTAAAATCAGCCCCCTACTTAAAAACTGTCCATATGAGACCAAAAGATCGACAATTTCTCAGAAGAAAAAATGAGAAGATAAGGGGGCGGGGAAACTAGAGTACTGGAAAGGGAACAGCACAAAGAAAATGAACACATAAGTTACTGATGGTAGATTTTGTGTGGGATGGTGGTGGTGCCATGTTGTTTAAGTAGCAGCAAAAGCTGACCCCTACTTCTACATGATGTCCTAAGAGACAGCAGGACTCTGATGGAGGTGGCACATGGATGCCAGGAAACAGGGCATCCCAGCCTTGGGAAACAGTGACACTCCCTTACTGTGGTATAGAGAGACTAAGAAAAGAAGGGGAGTAATGGAACCACTTGCTTTCAAATAGACCACGTTTAAAAAAAAAAAGCCTTGCATAATGATAAAGATTTAACCAACCTAAAAATGCCTTCTCACCATTTTCCCTTTATTCCACCCCTTGCTGTGTTATTTCCTCCCTGTCATCTGCCTTCAGACCATAGCCTGCCTCGTGGCCAGCCTGGACCAGCAGGGGCTGTGTCGTGTCCATGAGCAACCATCAGGTCTTTGTCCGCCATTCTTCACACAGACAACCGCGCAGGCCAGGTCAAATGAAAATGCCCTCAGCATACGTACAAACATCAACACTCAGGATGGATGAGCTCCCCCCGTCCTCTGACTGATACTTCCAAATAAAAATCAAGTATCGGTGACCCCCAGTCTTAGATGTATGCAGATCTTTATTACAACAACAAACAGAGCTAAGAATGGCAACTAATTAACCCTCAGCCTTACACGGTGATTAAGTTGAGGGTGTGCACAGCTGCAGCCTCACTGGCAAGAGCTTTATTCTTCTCAAATGGACTGAGCAAATGAAAAGAGGAATTTGTTCCCAGTGGCTCCTGTCACTCGCAGGGTAATCTACGGAAGGAAGGCCGGGAGAGGTTCCTTCCTCACTTGCCCATCACAGCCCTTTGTCTCACATCACTTAAAGCCCATTTGCCTTTTGAACAACTAATACAGTCCTTATCCAAAAGCTGTCTCAGATACCTTAGCTTTGAAGCTTTGTTATTAATTGCTTGTCTTTGGCCTGGTTGTGATTAGATAGTAAATTGTGTTAATGGATGTTAGAAGTTTATAATTACCCCGAGACTGTGCCCCCCGGACACTCTTTTAACTCAGAACTGAAGCCACTCCCGAAGTTCACCCTTCAGCCAGAGATTAGACAGGTCTTTATGCAAACAGTAACACACGTGAGGAATGTGCTTCTTAGTTCAGTCATGTATGTGAGACCAAAAGGGCAACACCTGCCCCCAAAAGCAGTGACAAGAAGGCAGGAAGAGACAGGAAAAATGGACAGATGGAAATGGGGAATTGAGATGTGGCAGGGGAGAGTGCTGACACATCACGGGGATGGCACCCAATGTCACAAAACCATTTCTGTATAAATTGTTGAATGAGAAACTAATGTGCCCTGTAAAGTTTGACCCAAAGCACAATTGAAAAAAAAAAAGTTTATAATTAATAGTGACTGATGGGGTGGGGGCCATTACGTAGGATTATTTCAGTGCAGGTATTTTTGTATAGATTATTTATACTAAGTTAGTGAGCTATTAGATTAATGGAAGGTACAATATAGCACTTTAAAACCCTTTTGTGGCTCGTGGTACATACAGCAACCACTTACTTTTTCTGCCTGTGGGTTTCATTGCGAGGTTGTTGTACCATTTGCCAGTACGTGCTGCCCGCAGGCAAGGAAAGCCCTATATAACAGTTTCAAATGAGAAAATGGGCGGGTGCCACAAATTCCTGTTTTTATAGGGTATTGTATGAGGTGGTGCCGAATCATTGAATTCTTGGTAGGAAGCCACGAATTTTGAAAATTTTTATTTGGTACATTTTTATGTACCTCTTAGACCCTGGGGGTAGAATTCGGGGTGTGGAGAGGTATGCATATGCACCTCTGGATTCTGAGGGTATGATTTGTGGGATGAGGCATAAAGCAAAAACTGTATTACCTACCAAAAATCCAAACACATTCAGTGATTCAGCGTGCCCTCCATTCCTGAAAACACATAGTATCAACAAAAAATTAAAAGGAAAAAAATAATTGGGTCTTGAAAGGATTCCAGTGCTTAAACCACAGCAGTGTGAACCTTAGCCCTATATATCCCGTTCTGCACTAGGTACTTGAGAACCGGTGGAGAACCATTTCTTTTCGTATGATTCAGGTAAAGCCATAAAACTGATAAGCCTACCTGTTGTCAAAGCAAACTATCTTAACAAGAATGCAAAAAAAAAAAAAAATTGTGTTTCTGGAACAGCCAGTGCAGCTGGACTATGTAGACGTTAGGTTTCTACTGAGTCCTACAATTTTTTTTTTTTTTTAAGTGAGACACTTTTAAGGTAGAAATACATGGCACGACATATTGCTAACTTCAGGCTATTTTCTTATTCGTGAAGAATTGGCTTCTCTTCTAGACTGTTACATGCTGAATTCTAACAGTCATTCTAATCACTATTTCCAAGTATGGATATAGATAGACTATAATTTACAGCCATTTAATTCTCTGATACCTTATACACAAAGATACAAAAAGCTCTAGCTGTATGTACTTTATGCCTTGCCCCCTGTTAATAAGTCAACATTAAATAGCTGCTGTTAATCTACCTAGTATTTTTAATACGAGGAGTGTCAGTAAAGACCAAAAAACCATAAAGAGCTTGAGGTTCTAGCTCAGTAGTCTCTGTAGACTCGTAGGACACTACCCGTTCTCACCCTTACGGGCCTCCGTAGGCTTACCCAGATCAATTTGGAAATAGCTGTCCACGCTGTGGAGGTTCTGAAAAAATTGAAGATTCATTGAAAGGGATGAATAAAAGCAGAGAATACACATCATTAAAGAGAGGAGCAGTTTTGTTTTGTAAATTAAAGAAGTTTCACAGGGTGATTCTACCATCATAAATTTGGTTTGAAGACAAAAACAAACAGAAAAGAGCAATTCTGAGATACTCACCTTGACCTATGTGTATATATTTATAAATTTGGGCTATAAGTGCTATTGAAGGGATTAATTCTGTACCAATTCTGTAAAAATAAACTGTTTTCTTATAAGAGATAGTGGTGTATAATAATGCAAACAAAAAGATCCAGTTTTATGTAGCACTTTATTAAATGGCACATCTTTCAAAGAAGGATTTTCTAGGAAACCCAGACTGCTCCATAGGTTTAGATCATGGATTGTCATATAGTGAAACAGGGAAAAAGGGTTCCTTTTTGAGCCAGAGTTGCCAGAAAAGGGCTTGTGCCTTCAGTATGTTGGTGAGACATGCATCCATGACAAAGGATTTCTCCAGTTATTTTTGTTAATAGTTCCCGTGTATGGGACAAGTGACTGGAAAATAAATATATAAAAGTCGCAGACACTGCCAGGTGTTTTCCAGGGTTTAGTTATATGACTGTTTCAAATCTGGGAATAGATGTGAAAGGTAACAATTTGAATGAAAGGTGTGGTACCCAGGACAAATGGGTCATGTTGACCACGTAGCTCTAGTTGATCATAAAACTGACCAAAGACACTTGGCAAGAGCTTAATTTACAAAAAAAAAAAAAAAAAATCTAGTGCCTAAGAGCTAAGAGCCCTGGAGGTGCAACGTTTAAACACTCAACAGCTAACTTAAAAGTTGGCGATTGAAACCCACCCAGAGGCTCCACGGGAGAAAGACCTAGCAACGACAACAGACCCCCTGATAGTTCTGCTTTGTGGGAACAGGTATTTGTTTGTGCTGACCCTCAGTTTTTTATCTTCCCTGAGCATCCAGTTTGCCTATGCAGAAAAGCATTCGATGTTTATTATCTTGACCTGCAAAATCTTTGTTACTTCCACAGTTTAAAGATACCTCCTTGGTAGGTTCGATTCTTTTAAGATGGTAAAAACTAAACTTTACTGTATTTGTTGACATACGGGCTACAGTAGAAACATGCCTTTACAGTTTTACCTTTGTGTCTTATCTAAAGAAGATAAGGGCTTTGGGAGAAATTGCTCCCATTTGGTAAAAAAGAAAATACAATGTTGTGTTTATCATCTTGATATTTCTTTTTCCCGTTTCTGTTTTCCTTACCACTGACCCAGGGAGTAGCCATGAACTTTGTTCAGCCTGTATAGGGCTATCAGCATTCATGAAGGAGGAAGATGAATTGGTGATCTGTAATTTCTTTCTGTTTCTTTTTGACTGTTACAGAGTTATCCACTTGTTCTTTTTGGGATTCTGATTGGCGTATCTTACAACAGCATGTACAGTAAAATCTCACCAGTTCGGTATAATTGAGAGAAGATCAACCTGACTGGTTATTTTTAAATGAATAGGAAGTTTTAAATGAGTGAAGACTTAATAGTTTTAGGCACATATATGAAATATTAGTAAAATGCTTGAACGTTCGATAGTCTCTAGACTCTGCTTTACCAAGGAAGGGGCGTAAGTGGGTTTTCGCACATAGACAAAAATAGAGTGATTTTAATGAACCCTAATACATACCTTGGCTTTTTTTTTTTTTTTAATACATACCTCACCCAGCTTGAAAATTCAACCTATATGTAAAAAAAAAAAAAGTTGCTGTCGAGTCAGTTCCAGCTCACGGCAACCCCGCGTGTGTCAGGGTGGGACCTCACTACGCAGGGTTTTCACTGGTTACGATCTTCCAGACGTAGGCCACCAGGCCTTTGTTCTGAGGCACCTCTGGGCATATTTTTACAGGTTGTCAAAGATTATTTTTAGGCAGGTCAAATATTCCTAGTTAATATTGTTGAACACCATTAATTTTCACAGCAGCCCTTTTTCTTAAAAAAAAAAAAAAAAAAGGGGGAGATTATAGTAAACTTCAGGACCGGTTGCAGCATCACAATTGCTATTAGTAGTAGATGGGCAAGGCCAAGTTAATGATTTGTTACTGAGAGGTGTGTGTCGATGCTGGAGAAAGGCTACTGGGTAAAATCTTGGTTTTTCTAAGGAGGAGTGAAGATAAATTATTTAAGCAGCATTTACATAATGAATATTTAAAATCATAATAACGCAATGTAGTGTTTTAACGTGGAAATTTGAGAGTTCTGAAACAACATAATAAAACACCTCTAATCGTCCAGAAGTTGACATTGTGTGGGCAAAACATCCAGATGATTGAATACCATTTTCCCTCTTTAATTTGCATATTTGGGATTGCATGATGTCTTGGGGAAAATACCATCGTTATGCAAATGTGAAGAATGAACATAACCCTACCAGTGTCTCACCCTGGAGACCTTAATAACCGAGCAGTTGTCTTTATTTTTCCTTCCTTTCTAACTCAGCCTTCCAGGCAGTATCTGGCCTGGGCAAGGTGCTGTTAATATCAGTACACACAGTATTTCTTACTCTAAAAAAGAAGACAGCTCTAAAATACCAGACTAATTATTCTTACACAGTGGTTATAACTTTTTTCTCTTTTTCTTCATATTTAGCCTTACTCTAGGAGGACCTGGGGCTCAGCACTTATTATGGGTGTTGATCTCTTGGTTATGTCATACTGGTGAAGAATTCACATAATAAGTGTTACGGGACTTCCTTTAAACTACAGGCAGATTCCTTTCCACAAAAGATGTTGTTCCTGGGAAAAAATTATAAATCAAAATATTTTAAGTGTATTTAAAGAACCGTTTTCTTCAGAGTATCCTATGAAGAAATGTACTGCCAAATGAAGCATTTATAAAATTAGATAATGAATACCTCCGGTTGTCTCTTCTTGAAAATACAAGGGTTCCCCCTGCCCCCACCCCAATTCAGCACTGCCTTCCCTCTGAAGGCATGTTTCCAAATAAATCCTATTGTTTGTGATACCCAAGTGCCCAAGTCAGCCAATTAAAGCCTGTCTAGCTCTGTGTCCACAGGCAGGTGTGAGTAGTATCCTTTTTGGCAACTGCCCACACCAGTGAGGTACGCCACTTTCCTGTTATTCGGAGCATAGCTCCCTAACCCGAGTTACAAAGATGCGCACTTTTAGAACAGCCCGTTTGTTTTTGTTTTTTTGTACATCCTATCATTATTAATCAAAGCGACCCTATAGGACAGAGTAGAACTGCCCGGTAGTTTCCAAGGAGCACCTGGTGTATTCGAACTGCCGACCCTTCGGTTAGCAGCGGTAGCACTTAACCACTACACCACCAGGGTTTCCTATGAGTCTGAATTGACTCGACGGCACTGGGTTTGGTTTGGTTTTTGGTTATCATTATTAATATGGACCACATACAGTGTTGCAGTGTGTCATTTGCTGATGTTATCATTCTCACGCCAACCCCCAAAGACAAATAAAGATCAGATTTATAAAAATATTGATACCAAAAAAAAAATAATGAAAACTTTTTTAAAAATGAGATATTTGACTTACGTCAGAATCGATTTACGACGGAGTTGTCGGAACGTAAGTCGGGGGACTGCCTGTACTTCAGTGATTGACTTTCTTGTCCACACTGGTTCCCATGATGGAAGCAAATTCACATACAGTCTAATTCAAAAACAGAAGAGAAGCTAGGAAGAGTGAGGCCTCGGGGAGATGTTTTTACAGTTTACCAAGTTTGGAATGCCGGCATTATTTTTATAAGAAAAACTCAGAAAACAGCACTCAGCACCTGCAGAACCTGCTTCACTGGGGCACATAGAGGGCCAGCCACACCTGGTCCTCTGTAGGAGGGCGCAGTTACCTGAGGCACATGTATTTTTTATCTGGTTAAGGGTCACCTAGGGCTGGTGTATTTCAACTTCAGCCTTTTCTACATGGCATCCGAGCCTCAAGGAATACATCTTTTCGGTGGATATGATTTAAAATACTGTCAGTAATTTAGGGTTGGAATTAATAGTATATGGCTTTGAAAAGTTAATAGTCCAATTTGGTAAAAGTTTTTAAGTGAAAGATGGTTGTTTGGAGGACGTCGTTTGCTTGTTAAGGAGCACTGGTGGCACAGTGGTTAAGCACTTGGCTGCTAACCAAAAGGCCTGGCTGTTGGAACCCACCAGCTGCTCCATGGGAGAAAGATGTGGCAGTCTGCCTCTGCTCAGATGACAGCCTTGGAAACCCCTATGGGGCAGTTCTCCTCTGTCCTTTAGGGTCTCTGTGAGTTGCAATCAGTTCGAGGGCAGTGAGTTTTATAGGCTTGCTTGTTTAATTCTCTGGAAAAGTAAAATTTACAGTTGCAGTTATTTTAACTGGGCAGAGAAGCCTTTGAGACACATATGTGGGAGTTTCATCTGGGGAACTCAGGCTGTGTGTACCTTGAGTAGTGTGTGGGGTGGGGTGGGTGGGTGTCTTCAGGGGACAAAAAGACCTCTAGGTGTGCTCCTGGGTGGTGTGTTTGTATTGGTCTTTTCTTTTTTTCAAAATGAAAGTATCTGTATTGTTTTTTCCCATAAAAACAATACATGTTTGTTTAACTTTAAGTCAACTGTCTTTTAAAGGTAAGTATTTAATTTTCATTTGAGGCTCTTTGCAAACTCAAATTTGATGAGACTCAGCAAAGTGTATCTGACAGTTGTTTGTCTCATTATAATCTTGGTGTAAATTTAGACGCAGTGACCTCAGCTTTCAGCCCTGGCTTTGACCTACTTCTACTTAGCATTTCCATGCATGTTTTATTGCCCCATAATTAATATAAATCTAAACATGGATTAGCCGTTGCTATAAATTTTCTGTTAGAAAGTCTGTTGCATTCCCTACAGTGAAAAGCTCTAATTTATTGGTTTAGAAGTCAGTCTCATTAAAGAGCTGCTGTATCTTAACTTGTGATGAAAATTCTCTTCAGCTTACTTTTTAGAAAATATTGTTTTAAAGTCATTACAAGTGATCGCTTGTTCTTCTAGAGAAACATTAAGAAGTAAATGATTAGGGTGTTCTAGATCACTACTTATCCATTTCTGTACTTGCCCAAAACTGATGTCTTCTTCCACCATAATCAGTTAATGAATGTCTTTCTCAGTGTTAAACTTTAGTAAACTTTTCTGTATGTTAGCTGTTTTTCTCCCCCTAAATAATCCTCCCACCTTTGGCATCTGATGTTCTTTAGGGTTGTCTGTGGGAATTGGGTAAGGCTTTTGAAGCTACCTATTTGGTCCTTGTCAATGGAAAGCTTTGAAAACACAAATGAGAAATTGGAACGTGAAGCCCATACTCAATATAAACAAACACCGTTCTTTAATTCCGTGTGAATGTGTCTTTTATTCAGAACTAATTGCCCCAAGAATCACTCAAAGACTGTCTTTTCCTTACTTGAGGAATTTCTGAAGAGTCAAGAACATTCAGTCTAGATTTTAATGAACTTTTTTTTTTATTAGTTTTTAAATGAAGATAATTAAAAGATTCCAGTGGTGAAAGCTACTCAGGTGATTGTTTAGTCTTCCTCACCCTAAAGAGAAATTTTTTTAATAACAGGGAAAGAATTATATCTGTTAGGTCAGTCAAAGGTCTTTCCTATTCCCCTGGATAACATCTCACGGAGTTTTGGTTTTTGTTACTAAGTTTAGGACCAGCAAACCTGTCACTCTAAAACTCGCCCTCTTTCAATCTGGAGTTGCATTTTCTTTTTTTGCCTTGGCCATCAGGTGGCACAGCACTAACTTAATGTTTAGTCACGATAACTACATTAACCCTTGTAATTCATGCGTATGCTAGTTGTACATGCTTCTTTCCTATGCTGCTTTCATGCTTTCTTCTGACTTGAATTGTTTCTTTTATAATTAATTCATAGAATATGTGTATTCTATTGCAAATTGTTTTGACTCCTGTGTGGCAGAGTGAGGTGTATAAATGTTGTGTTGTTAGGTGCCGTCAGGTTGGTTCCGACTCATAGCGACGCTGTGCACAACAGAATGAAACGCTGCCCAGTCCTGAGCCATCCTCACAATTGTGGCTATGCTTGAGCTGATCATTGCAGCCCCTGTGTCAACCCATCTCATTGAAGGTCTTCCTGTTTTTCACTGACTCTCTATTTTACCAAGCATGTTGTCCTTCTCCAGGGACTGATCCCTCCTGATAATGTGTCCAAAGTATGAGAGACATAGTCTCGTCATCCTTGCTTCTAAAGAGCATTCTGGCTGCACTTCCTCCAAGACAGATTTGTTTGTTCTTTGGCAGTCCATGGTATGTTCAGTATTCTTCGCCAACACCACAATTCAAAGGTGTCAGTTCTTCTTTGGTCTTCTTTATTCCTTGGCCAACTTCTGCATGCATATGAGGTGATTGAAAACACCTTAGTCTTTAAAGTGGTATCTTTCCTTTTCAGCACTTTGAAGAAGTCCTTTGCAGCAGATTTGCCCAATGTAATGCGTCTTTTGATTCCTTGACTGCCGCTTCCATGGGTGTTGATTTTGGATCCAAGTAAAATGAAATCCTTGACAACCTCAGTTCTTTCTCCATTTATTATAATGTTGCTCATTGGTCCAGCTGTGAGGATTTTTATTTTCTTTATGTTGAGGTGCAATCCATACTGAAGGCTGTAGTCTCTGATCTTCATCAGTAAGTGCTTCAAGTCCTCCTCACTTTCAGCAGGCAAGGTTGTATCATCTGCGTAACGCAGGTTGTTAATGAGTCTTCCTCCAGTCCTGATGCCCCGTTCTTCTTTATGTAGTCCAGCTTCTCAGGTT
Organism: Elephas maximus indicus; assembly: GCF_024166365.1. NCBI lineage: Eukaryota > Metazoa > Chordata > Mammalia > Proboscidea > Elephantidae > Elephas > Elephas maximus. The sequence continues at coordinate 16,142,529 of NC_064845.1, read as the reverse complement.
ATTTGTGCAGCATACTGATTGAATTAAAAAAAAAAAAAAAACCCATTGCCATCGAGTCGATTGCGACTCATACCAACCCTATAGGACAGAGTAGAACTGCTCCGCTAGAGTTTCCAAGGAGTGCTTGGTAGATTCAAACTGCCGACCTTTTGGTTAGCAGCTGTAGCACTTAAGCACTATGCCACCAGTGTTCCAATATTGAATAGGTATGGTGAAAGGATATAACCCTGACACACACCTTTCCTGACTTTAAATGATGCGATATCCCCTTGTTCAGTTGACTGCCCCTTGATCCATGAACAGATTCCTCCTGAGCAAATTAAGTGTTCTGAAATTCCCGTTCTCTGCAATGTTATCCAAAATTTGTTATGATTCACCCAGTCAAACGCCTTTACATAGTCAGTAAAACACAGGTAAACATCTTTCAGGTATTCTCTGCATCAGCCAGGATCCATCTGACATCAGCAATGATATCCCTAGTTCCACATCATCTTCTAAATCTGGCTTGAATTTCTGACAGTTCCTTGTCGATACACTGCTGCAGCCGCTTTTGAATGACCTTCAGCAAAATTTTGCTTGCATGTGATGTTTGACAATTTCCGCATTTGGTTGGATTACTTTTCTTGGGAATAGGCATAAATATGGATCTCTTCCAGTCGGTAGCTGTCTTCCAAATTTCTTGGCGTAGACGAGTGAGCACTTCCAGCACTGCATCCTTTTGTTGAAACATCTCAGCTGGTGTTCTCTCAGTTCCCAGAGCCTTGTGTTTCTCCAATGTCTTCGCTGCCACCTGGACTTCTTCCCTCAGTATCATCGGTTCCTGATCATATGTTACTTCTTGAAATGGTTGAATGTCGACCAGTTCTTTTTGGTCTAGTGATTCCGTGTATTTCTGCCATCTTCTTTTGATGCTTCGTGCATCATTTAATATTGTCCCTGTAAAATCCGTCAGTGTTGCAACTCCAGGCTTGAATTTTTTCTTCATTTCTTTCAGCTTGAGAAATGCTGACTGCATTCTTCCCTTTTGGTTTTCTATCTCCAGCTCTTTACACATGTCAAATAAATAAGAGATTAAAATTTTTGCTTGTGGGAGGTTTCAAGGAGCACATTTCCGAACTACCCAGCACTCACTATTTGTGTTCATCTGAAACTTCTCTCAGGGCAGACATAACGTTGTCAAGCTTTGCTAGGCATTTTCGTTCCAACAAGACCGTTTTCCTGCGTCTGTCGTCTCCTGTTTGGTAGGCTCTCGATCTCCACACCAATGGAAAGATTACAGGTGTTACTCTGAGTCAAGGGTGTGCCACAGGAGTGTTTTTTCCACCATTGAAAATAACTGGAAATAATGAGAATATTAAGTAGCTATGTAATTTTAGTTCTTCACCGCTTGCCAGTTTTGAAACTCTGAGTGCCATTTCTTTGTCGATTAATTGCCAGCTTGAGACTTTGGTCTCCATTCCATCCATGTGCGGTGATTTGTAAATATAATAACGTTCGTTATCAGTGAAATGGAATCATTCTAATGATGGCATTTGTCAGAAACACCTGTACCTGGTTTATAAATAACATAGCATGGCTTTTCCTTTATGTAAATTTAGAAAGTGAAGACATTTAAAAAATTTTACAACAGTATCACAAATCTTCCAGGATGTGGGGTACCCCCCTGCACTGAGAAGGATCCTGCGGCCTAGAGGCCTTGGTGCCTGGTCTTCTTTTCCTGAACAGGAGGCGTTCTTCTCTGTGTCAGAGAAGTTCTACCATGTGGCTACCACATACCCCTGGTCACGGGACCTTTCAAGATATACCAGCCTCTGGGATCACTAACACTACTTGCCCAGCCCTGGGGAGGCCCCAGTGTGACCTCACTGACTTTTGAAGAATTCTTTTAGCCTTTCTTAGGCCCTGAAGATTCATTAATGAAGCTGTTTTCATACTGTGTTCTTGGTTGTCTAATATCCTTAGGGACCAGTGTGAATACTAGAGGGAAGAGAAATACTCTTCTTAAGGTGAAGCGTTAGCCTCCCTCCTGCCTTCAAACAGAAATAGCAGAAGCAGTGTGAACCTTTTTTTTTTTTTTTTTTTAAACTGGGTTTTTACTTAATTTCTCATACGAGCTCGTTCACTACTGCCTTCTGAAGACTCCCTCATTCAGGAATCCTAATTGAAAAAGTGATTAAGAGAAAGAGGGTGGACCACAGCAAAGGTTAGACCAAAAGTCGTATAACCCACTCATCTTTCACAGCAGATAGGAGAACATCACGTACGCTGCGTTTCTCAGCCTTCCATGACCCACAGGGGCCACAGTGCTTTTCACTTCTCTCGGACCTGTCCCCATCAGCCCAGGGGCTCTGTTGCACTCCCTGTATGTAGTCTGTATATAAAAACAGTTCATCTGTGGCAAGTGTTTTTGGAGTACAGAGGCACCATACTCCACCTTCACCCCAGGCTCTGATTTGACTCCACCCCCAAGCAGGGAGTGAACCTTCATCTCCATACGAGTCACTGAGCTGGAGCCCGTGGCAAAGTGAGGTGGACCAGCACACCTGGTATTTATTTCTGTAGGGCAGAGCTTTGTGCTTTATCCTTGGTGATTGCTCCTCCCTTCTCCTTTTTCCCATTGGCCGATGTCTTCCTTCTGTCCACATTTCCAGGCTCCTGATTTTTCTGCAGCCGCTGCTTCTCTTATCCTTATTGGCCACCTGCTGCTCTTCCTCGTAACTCTTAACCATTCTTTTGCCCAGTAAAATATTAAAAAATAAACACAAGGAAGTCCAAACTATCTTTTTTTTTTTTATTTTTATCTTAAAAGAGCTTTACTTACTGACTTAGCTTGGAGTGTCCTTTGGCCTAGTATAAGCTTGGGATATTCCATTTCACCTCATGTGCCAAGTTGGCGACCCCTGTTCTTCTGGTGTGCCAGGACAGGAAGGGCCCCATCGACTCCCCAAAGGGATATGGTGTCAGCACTGAAACGGGACCGACCTCCATGAGTAACGTTGGGGTTGTTGCCGTGCTCAGCCAGTGCGTACCTTTAATGCCAGGAGCGCTTTCCCCAGTTAAACCCTTTCTTTTCGTAACCTACTTTGGAAAATATCTTAAACATAAAGATAGCCCAGTAATCCCATTCTGCTGTTCTGAACGTCCTCGTCCCGTATATAGGTGGCAGAGTCTTAAAATGAAAACCCTGGAAGTGAGATATAGGGTGTGATAGTTTTCCATCGTTTCACTCTGAGCTGTTTCCCTGATCTCCACTGTGCTTACGCCAGTCTCCTCTAAGTCAGAGTCACATGCCGGCGCATGCACCTTCTTAGCAAGCTTTATGATGCCCCTTGTTAGACTAACCAGCGTCACACAGATCATGAGCACAATGAAAGGTTATACCTTTCCATGTTAAAAAAGATTAAGTCAAAGGAGCAAATTATACTATATTTTAAAGTTGCCAGGAAAACTGGATTCCAGACTCAGTTCTCTCTCTAACCAGCTAATGACCTTGGATAAATCATTGCCCTCATTTTTGAATTGAAGTCATGCTCTGACCCTGTCTATCTTGCAGTGTTATTGTAAAGATGAAACTGTGTGTATAAGCCTCTGCAAACACTTTGGAGGCTATAAGCATTAATATCTGGGATGTATTGGACAGAAGGCTCATATTAGCTCTGCAGAGTGTGAGGACCTGGCCTTAGAGATTCCTAAAACGGTAATTTCATTCCCTGCAGAAAATCTTTAAATGGCTTCTTCATAGTTTTGTGAATTTGGAGTCTTGTATGTGATGGGATTTACTTTCTGAAATAAAAAAAAAAAAAAGAAGGATGAATTAGAAGTTGAAGTTGACTTAATTATTTCAGTTTGCTTTAGGCTCCCACCTTTACATCTAGATCATCTAAACATTTAGGGTTATTCTCTCATCTGTAAAGTGATACATCTGACTCATTATTCCCAGCACCTGTAATGCACAAACGGTATCCCCTCAGTCAACCCCATCTGGCCAAAGAACTCCCAGGGCGGCCACGTGTTACCCACCCTAGAGTTCCTTTGCTCTTACCTTATACAAGATGTAATTCTCAGGCAGAAGTGATAACTTAAGATACGTCAGGAACAAACACCTGGAAGTCAGGGACTGTTTCTAGCTTAGGTGGGAAAATGAATGGTATTTGTATCTAGTTTTAAGTAAGTTTAATTCCTGGACTAGATATACTTTGTTATCTCAATTGTTTGTAACATTTTTAAAATACATCAAAATGGACTTCTGCTTCTGGCCGTGAAGAAATAGAAACCGGATTTACACTCCTACCTTAAATAAGTAGAAAACTAGACATTGGACGACAGGCAGCCCAGAACTGTAATCCCTGAGAGAACAGAAACAAATGAAGCAAACCCTATGATCACCCTTCCTTGCTGCCTAGCAGCAGTTTCCAGGCTGTAGTACGGGGGCAGGGGGGTGGTACAAAGAGAGCCCGGCAGCCTCACTGAGTTGAGCAGACAGAGGTAGACATTCAGGAAGACCAAGGTGGTTAGAATTTGTGGGGTAGAGGCCCAGAGAGGTGGAAACTGTACAGAGAAAAAACTGCAGAGAACTGCAAAAGGGTCCCCTCAAGTCTTTGGCTAAGTTTGGATGTGGGAAAGGATCAGGGAAAGAACCACTATAAAGCAATAGGCTGAACAATTCCTAGAGCTCACACAAGACCATGTGAGTGGAAAGACCTCATAATACACAGGAAATCGTGTAGACCTCAGAACACATTGCCTTAATAAAAAAATTGACTGCCATCAAGTCGATTCTGACTCACTCATAGCAACCCTATAGGACAGAGTAGAAGTTTTCCAAAGTGCAGCTGGTGGATTCAAACTGCCAACATTTTGGTTAGCTGCCGAACACTTAACCACTGAGCCACCAGGGCCCTGGGATTGCCTTATAAACCCAAAACCAAAACTCATTGCTGTCGAGTCGATTCCAACTCATAGTGACCCTAAAAGACAGTGTTGAACTGCCCCATAGGGCTTCCAAGGAGTGCGTTAGCTCTAGACTAAAGACTACACTGAACCCATCCTTGATAAAGCTTAAAAGGATCAAACTGTAAGTAACTTACCTGCAAGCAATAACAAAGTCCAGCATTCTTTAAGGGATATGGCAGATTACGCTCTCCGACAAGGTAAAATTCACAATGTTCAACATCCAGTTAAAAAGTACCAGACTTTTATAAAGCAGGAAAATAGAACCTATAACAAGAGAAAACCCCAGAGATCTTCAGAACATCCTTGTGATGGTTAATGGGATTCACCAGCCCCTGCAACCCCATGAGCCAGCAAGAGTCCCCAGCCTGCCGCTGGGCCCACAGATATGGGGCTTGCCACCCCCCACAGTTGTGTGAGCCATTTCCTTGAAGTAAATCTCTCTGTGTATATATTTATATGCTCCTCTAGAGAACCCACACTAAAACAGTCCATCTCAAGCACTCAGCAGAGTACGGATCAGCAGAAGCATGTAAGGAAACTACCTGAGCCTGAGCAAGGAACCATCCAAAAGAATTAAAAGGAACAGCCCAGTACTCACACAGCCGGAAGCAATGTCTTTTCCCACCAGCCAGACTGTAAAAACTCGTAATTCATGGGGCATTGGTTGCTCAGGAAGGTCATGCCACCATTGTGGGAAAAAAAAAATTGGCTCTAGACTAAGCAGTGCTCTAGACTGAGGTAACAAATCATAAAAGCAAGATGTAAAAGGATACAACTGTCCCCCAAAACAAAAGAATGTTTATAAGAATACAAAAATATCTAGCACCTGGCAAGGTAAAATCCACAATGTCTGGCAGCCAGTCAAGTATTAACAGAATTGTGACACAGATGGAATTAGAAGAAATAATGGCTGTAATTTTTAAAAATTGATGAGAACTTTAAACACACGTATCCAAGAAGCTGATGACCCCTAAGTTGAAGAAAACCACACCCAGGCACATGTAATCAAATTGCTAAAGGGTGGTAAAAAGAAATTCTTAAAAACAGGAAATCATCCTGAGACCAGAAGAACTAGTTGGTGCCCGGCCACAACCGCTGACTGCCCTGACAGGGAGCATAATAGAGAACCCCTGAGGGAGCAGGAGATCAGTGGGATGCAGACCCCAAATTCTCATAAAAAGACCATACTTAATGGTCTGACTGTGACTTAGAGGAATCCCGGCGGTCATGGTCCCCAAACCTTCTGTTGGCACAGGACAGGAACCATCCCCGAAGACAACTCATCAGACATGAAAGGGACTGGACAGTGGGTAGGAGAGAGATGCTGACGAAGAGTGAGCTAATTATATCAGGTGGACACTTGAGACTGTGTTGGCATCTCCTGTCTGGAAGGGGGATGGGAGGATAGAGAGAGTTGGAAGCTGGCAAAATTGTCACGAAAGGAGAGACTGGAAGGGCTGACTCATTACAGGGAGAGCAAGTGGGAGTAAGGAGTAAGACGTATATAAACTTATATGTGACAGACTGACTTGATTTGTAAATGTTCACATGAAGCTCATTAAAAGTTAATAAAAATGTATATATATATATAATACAAAACAAATTAAAAAAAAACAGGAAAAAAAGGATCGCATTATTACAAAGGAGCAAAAATAAGAATTAAAGGAAACTTCTTGTCAGAAACTGTGCAAACCAGGAAACAGTTGAAAAACATCTTCACGGTACTACAGGAGAAAAACTCAACCTAGAATTCTAGAAAAAGATTTGCAGTAAAACATATCAAATCTTATGAGTGTTCTTAAAGTAAAATTTGAGATTAAGGAAAGACCTTTATAAGCAAGATACAAAACCCAAAAGGCATAAAGAATGAAATATTAACAGATTTGACCACGTAAAATTTTTTAACTTCTGTATGGCAAAAAAACACCAGGAATAGTTAAAAAATAAGCAGCCATCTGACAACATATGTAATGGTCAGAGAGTTAACACCCCTACTATACAAAGAACCATCAATCAGTAAGTAAAAAACCAACAACTCAGTAAAAAAAGGGAGAAATAATCTAAGCAAGCAGTTCACAGAACAACAACTAAATACGGCCAAGAAACAGAGAAAAAGATGCTCAAACTCAAGTAAATACCAACAAAAATGAGATTTTTTTAAAAGCACTGGATTGATAGAATTTTTAAAAATTAATAGCATCACAAATGGAAAGTATTTAGGGAAACGCACACTTACATACTGCTTGTGGAAACATAGATTGATACAGCGTTTCTGGAAGGCAATTTGGAGGCACCTGTAATTAAAATGCACATAGCCTTTGGACAGCAATCTCACTTCAAGGAATCCATCCTACAGAAATACTCCCAAATCTGTATACTGTATTTTTACACAAATAGTGTGCACCTTCTACGTTTGTTTGCCAACTGTGCCCTTCCCCCACCAGGTATTTTCATAAGTGTGTCATGCTAATCTCTTTTACAACAGCATGTAAAAAAAAAAAAATTGGCATAGCAGCACTTATGAAAATACTTCACCTGAGGGGAGAACACAGTTAGCAAACAAATGCAGAAGGTGCACGTTATTTGTGTAAAAATACCGTACATATAAGAAGCATACTGCAGCATTTTTTTCCAAAAAAAACTGAAAAAGTTCTTAATGTCCATTATTAGGGAAATGGTTAAATAGATGCTATGTAACCTTTCAAAAGGAGAAAAGGAGAGAAAAAAGAAAATTCACAATATTATATAGTTTGATCTCATTTTAAAAAATAAATCTTAGTTCACACATACGTCTGGGAACATAGGAAGAAAAAGTGTGGAAAGATAACATACCAAACTGCTAATAGCAGTTAACCTGCGGGGAATTGGAATTTGAAGATGTAAAGGCAGGAGAGAGAGTTTTCCTGGTTTATTTTTGCATTTGTTTTACTGTGTGAATTTTTCAAGAGTTAGTACATAATTTATATAATTGTAATCTTATAATTATTTAAAATTTTCAATATTAATACATAACAGTGGGGGGGGGAGGCTTAAGTTAAATCTTAGTTGGTGAAAAGGCAAGCTTTTCAGTTACCTGAAGCATGATTGTAGTGTTCAGTTAATATTTGCAGACTTACTCAGTTCTTACCTTCACGTGAATGGTTTAAGAATTGACTAGCATATCTTCTTCGCAAGAACCAAAGTATTAATGTTAAGCTGAACAGAATCTAATCTTGTGCTATAATAGAAATGAGCAAACAGCTATACTTACTATTCACACTTAAAGTAAGTTGTTGTTACTGTGACTATAATTTGTAAATGTTCTCTGTACTCCTTTGTGGTATGAAAGCATCAGTCTGTCTCCTTTCACTCTAGTCACTCATGATTCATTCCTGAAATTAGGGAATTTGCTTCTTTGCCTTGAGGAATTACTACTTTTTTATGAACTATTAGTAATGTATATATTTACTGCTTACTTGTACTATGTTAAATTTACAGCAATAACTAAAAACTCAATAGGAAATAAAAATACTAACACATTTCAGAATTAAAAGAGAATTTTCACTTTTTTAATTTTACTGTGCTTTAGGTGAAAGTTTACAGTGCAAATTAGTTTCTCATTCAGAAATTTGTACACAACTTGTGACACTGGTTGCAATCCTGGCATCGTGTCAGCACTCTCCCTGTTTTCCCAGGTTCCCGATGTCTTCTTTGTCCAGTTTTCCTGTCCCTCCTATCTTCTCATCTTTGCTTTTGGGCAGGTGTTGCCCATTTGGTGTCATATACTTGATTGAGCTAAGAAGCAGTTCTTAACATGTTTTTGGTTGCTTCATAAAAAAAAAAAAGTTCTTAACATGTGATTGGTTGCTTCATAGGCCTGACTAATCTTTGGCTGAAATGTGGACTTGAAGGAGTGGCTTCAGCTCTGAGTTAGCAGGTGTCTGGGGGCCGTAGTCTCGGGGTTCCGCCAGTCTCTGTCAGACCAGTAAGGCTGGTCTTTTCTGTGAATTTGAGTTTTGTCCTACATTTTTCTCCTGCTCTGTCCAGGACCCTCTGTTGTGATCCCTGCCAGAGCAGTCAGTTCTTCTTTGAAGGAGTTTTGGGAAAGTTACTTCAGCAACTCTTTGCTGTCAACAAGATAGTTCCTAGAGGTTCCCTCACGAGAACAAGGGCTCGATGATCAGTTGCCTTTTGAGAAGTTTTTGTTTTTGTTTTTCAAATGTGTATATTTTAATATATTATCCCAGTAAGATATATTTCCATCTTAGCAGTCAGCCAGAAGATTGGGTGGAAATGTATTTTTTAAACACGAAGAAAATTCTTAAATGACTGTGATGGGTTCTTCTTAAATGTTCCCAAGTCTAACGTTCTTTAAATAGTTGCAGAGGCAGTGGGTGCTGTGCAAATTAAGTAGTCGAATAAATGATAACATCATCTCCGTGCTGTCATCCCGCCCCCTGAAAATCTATTTAAAGTGTGGCTTTTCTATTTGTGGCCCTGGAAATAAAAATGTTGTCTGACTTCATGTCCTAATCATGTACCCCCATGACCTCTGTTAGGTTCTCACCAGCCATCATTTGAAGGTTTCACCGCTCATGAAAGTAAGTGTTATGATGGAAAGACATTTAGACCAAAAGCAAACCCAGTGCCGTCGAGTCGATTCCGACTCATAGCCACCGTATAGAACAGAGTAGAACCGCCCCATAGAGTTTCCAAGGAGTGCCTGGTGGATTTGAACTGCCGACCCTTTGGTTAGCAGCCATAGCACTTAACCACTATGCCACCAGGGCTTCCACATTTAGACCAAGGTCCTAGTAAATCTTGGCTAATACTGAGGTGTGGAGACTGTGTGTGGTACAGTACCTGATCCAAAGCAGATCCTTAAGCATTACCCAAGAGGCCCTAGGTCACTCTCAGGGTTATCACTGGATTCAGGGGGATTGATATTGAAATTGCCCCTGGGGAGGCCAGAAAACATTGTCCTCAAGAATCACCATCCACTTTCCAAAGCAACTCCCTCAGGGCACCAAACAGCTTCCCTAAACAATTTCCCCCACGTGTGATGGGTAGACCCAAGACGGGGAAAGGCAGGAAAGGAGCAAGGCCAGCCCTCTCTACCACTGCAGCTGAAATGGGATGAATCCAGCAGCAATAACACGCAGCTGGAAGTGAGGACAAATAATAGCTGTTGGCTTTTCTCCTATTCTTGTGCCAGGTTTGGCAATGGTGATAATAGTGAATATGGTAACAATAACAGCTAGTTATTTTTTACCTTACTGTGTACCCAGGCAGTGTATTCAATGCTTCTGATAAGCTTTCTCATTTAATCCTGTCAACCACCCGAGGAGGTAAGCAGTATTGTTATCTGCATTTTGCAGATGAGGAAACTGACTCAGAGATTAAGTAACTCGTCCAGGTAGGGATCAGAACTGGCTTTACACTCAAAAAGTTTGACTCCAGAGCCTGAGCTTTTAACAGCTGGACCACACTGCCCCAAGCGTGGTCTCTGTGTGAAACAACTGAGAGGCAGCTTCTATGCACAGGGACCACATTGACGCCTTAAGCTCAGTCACTTGATTGTTCATCAAACATTTACCAAGCTCTTATTCAGGCGTGGCGGGTGGTGGGGAGGGGAGCGGGTTGAAATTAGGTTAACAAAAAAAAAATTACTTAGAACAAAGTCTCTGCCCTTGAAGAGATTGAAGTACAAGAGTCAGAAAGAGCAAGAAAATCACCGCCCACAACCAGAAACTGGGCCCAGAACTTGTGCGCACCAGGAAGGCCATGGTGACCACTGATGGAAGCCCTCCACTGAGGATGCTGCACTGCCCGGATGCAGCGCGTTGAGACACCACTCGCTGCCTTCACAGTCCTGTGGCTAGTCCACAGGTTGCTCCCTGTTAGAGAGTAAGCCCCAAATGCTTCTGTCAGCATCGCTGAGGTGTATTCCTTTGACTGGGCAGGAGACTCACCACAGGTTCATTCAGAGGGTGGGCCCTGATATGGGGACCATGATAAAGCAGTCACTCAGCTCTGTCTAGGTCACCAGCCCCCCATACTGGGGTGGGTCCTTAATAGCCAAACACATCAGACAGCAGTGAGAAGGAGCTGTTTCAGTATTTTAGCCACCTGTGAACTTCCACCACCTGCTCTACCACCCTTCCATCCCTTCCCCCCCAAAAAGCACCTTGTCTCCTGGAGCCCCCCCATTCAGAGAACCCCAGCAGTCTGCACAAAGGGAGTGTGAAGAGAAAGAGGTGAAGTCTGCGTGGGCAGGATTCCCAAAGCTGGTTTAAGACATATCACCTTCAAACATGAAATTTTTCCCAACTGATGTAGTCATCACAAAGCTCCACTGTAACACACACACGCACACAATCTGCAGGAAGGAGACTTGAATTGTGGACACAGGATTGGCCAACTGGGGGCGAAGTAGGGGCAGCTGCCTTTGTAGTTCTGTAGTACCTCAGAATCTCTATACAGAATCCAAGAGTAATGTATAAATGTCCCCTGCATTGCTTCTGTGGGGCATCTGCTCCTTTCTCTATGTGCTGGCACATCTGTGCTACAGCTTGTGATTCCAAGGTTCCCGTATCCTCTCTGAGGTACCTTGAGCTTCAGGGTATCTGGCCCTTGGCAAGATGGCAGCACTTTGCAAGTCTCTCTGTGAAACGATGTCCAGGTAAACAGTCTTGTCCACTGATTTCTTCAGTTGGCCCAATTTTTTTCTTTACAGTACTCCATTTACATATTCCCCCTCACACAGACTATTACGACATATTTCTGAATGTAAAATAATTTTCCTGTTCATTATTAAAGTAGTCATTAAAATTGGCCTATTAATAAATACCCATGGCAATTATTATTAATTATTATAATTTCAGAGTGTTCCTCAGGCACTCAGTTCAGATACTTATTTTTAGTGCCAGAAGTTGGAAGGAGCTGTACCAGGCACTACAGAGCATCCACAGGAGCTACCATGACTGCTAAAGAGGGTTCTCGTTGAGCAGCTTACACTCTCCTGGGGTGTGGGTGGGGAATACAGAAATGGTATCTGCCTAATTGGAGCTTGGAAAGGATGTGGCGGGAAAGGATGGGTACAGCTGAGAGAGGATTACCCCAGAGGTGGAGAGGACAAAGAAATATGGGGTGGGAGTGTGGAAAGAATGGCCGACTAGAGAGCCTTCCATTGCTAGGAAAGGATGGTGGAAATGGGAAACATGGCTTGCTGTATGCAGCTGGCCTCCAGGCCCAGGTAGAGCCTCTAAAACTGTGTTTAAAGTCCCAGCCAGCACATTGGTAAAAATATTCTGCATCACGTGCCAACTCCCAGGGGACTGGGGGAGTTACCAGACGTGGATTTCCTCAATTTATTTAGGGAAGTATAATACTCACCGACCTCAGAGGAGGGTCTGGTGTTTGCTTTATCCCAGCTTTTAGATGTAAGGGTGGGAATTGATCTTCCTTCTCATCTTGCTTACTCCTAACAGGATGTCCAGTGTTATACAAGGCTCATAATAAACATCTGTTTAACAGAATTAAGATGTTGTGAATATCTAGGTAAAAGGGAAAGAGGCCCTAAATAAGGACAGTCACCAGGGAGAGGTTTTTGGGTTTCTGCAGTTCTACAGTGTTCTGCAGACATTCTGCAGTTGCAAGAAGTAAGCAGCTAGGAGGTGGCGGGAAGAAGGTGTACATGTGTGCTCCTTCCCACACGCAGCTCAGTGTCTTTGCACAATCAGGAATCCTGGCTCTCTTTGTTATGAATAGACCCCGGATTGCTGTTTCCTATTTTGGAATGGTTTCCTTAGTCCCACACTAATTGTACTTCTGAACTTTGAAGAATATACGGCTTTGTGGCATCTCTGTCAGCTGACCCCAGTTTTCCATCCATGAACGTGAGCACAGTCTGAAATGTGCTCCAACAACTATATGAGGTTTTGAACTGCCATCAATCATCCAGAAGAACCCTGACCTCCAGGTTGACTGAAACTCCAGAAGTCTGTTTACCTCCATTGCCTGCTGTTTCCAGGCCGACATAACTACCAGCACCTTTACATGTTGGCATAAGAATGAGGCATTTTATCGCAAAATGTATTAATGGTATTTTCCATATAAAATGTTTTAACATAGTGGGGAAAAATCCTTTGTTTTCTAAATTTTAGTAAACATTTTCTTGATTCTTCATCAGCTTGATTAAAATCACCCCAGAGTTTGATGGTAGCAGTTGAGAATGATTTCTAAGGGGAAGGTGGGGGTGGGGGGTGTTCTCCTTTGTGTTAATCATAAAGTTAGCCTATAAGCTACTTACTTAAAGATAACAAAGTTAATAAACTACTGGACATATTTCCATTGTTAAGATAGCCCAAAGTCTCTACATTTTTTACAGGATGATCGAAACCTTTGGTAACACTTCGTTGTTGTTGTTGTTGTTTGGTGCCATCGAGTCAGTTCTGATTCATAGCAACCCTGTGTGCCACAGAACAAAACCCTGCCCAGTCCCGTGCTGTGCTCACAATTGTTGTTATTCTTCAGCCCATTGTTGCAGCCACTATGTCAGTCCACCTCTTTTCTGCTGACCCTGTACTTCACCAAGCATGATGTCTTTTTCCATGGACCGATCCACCCTGACAGCAAGTCCAAAGTATGTAAGATACAGTCTCGCCATCCTTGCTTCTAAGGAGCATTCGGGTTGTACTTCTTCCAAGACAGATTTGTTCATTCTTTTGGCAGTATACTCAGTATTCTTCGCCAACACCACAATTCAAAGGCATTGGTTCTTCTTCAGTCTTCCTTATTCATTGTCCAGCTTTCACATGCATGTGAGGCAAATGAAAACGCTGTGGCTTGGGTCAGGTAAATAGGTATGGTGAAAAGCTACAGCCCTGATGCACACCTTTCCTGACTTTAAACCACGCTTGGTAACGCTTTAGTAGAACAGAATGCTAATCAAGAATCAGTGACATCATTTTTTTTTTTTATTAATGAACTTCTTCAGGGCAGGGGATCATTGCACAGAAGCATAGCTCGTGGGCATAGAGTGAGGTGGTCTCCCATTGCAGATACATGTCACTTTTCAATCTCTTGTGGAAGTACTTCAGTCTACAAGTAGCCAAGGAGCCCTGGTGGTGCAGTGGTTAAGTGCTCGGCTGCTAACCAACAGGTCAGAGGTTCGAACCCACCAGCCACTCCATGAGAGGAAAGTGTGGCAGTCTGCTTCCTTAGAGATTACAGCCTTAGAAACCCAGTGGGGCAGCTCTACTGTGTCCTGCAGGGTTGCTGTGAGTCAGAATCAACTCAACGGCACACAACAACAACAACATGCAGGTAGCCATAACCACGGGGCTTTTGTTTTGGTTGGTAATGTTTAACCCACCGCTTAGTGAATAAACTACATAGCCCTTCAAGTAGATTGTTTGTTAACCACCAAAATTAGACATTTGTTTCTGAAGGAAATGGCTTGGTTTCTAAATGTCACCGTTCAGTTTATATACATTTTCCAATCACTGACGATAGTTCTTTGAATTTTTTAGACTTGCAGAGACTTGTTTCAAAAGCTGCGCCTGGTTAAGTGAGAACTATCTCCGAAGTAGACGTGAAAACAGATTAGAATTGTCGATATGACATAGGTGTTAAAAAAAAAAAAAAAAAAAAAAAACAGCTGATCCTGGGTTTAAGATGAAACTGTATTAGGTACATTTGTTCAGTTTATTTGCAGTTAAAGGTTCACCCTTAAAATATGTAAGTACAGACTTAGGGTTTAGGATTGTACCCTTTCTACCACTCAGGTGGCTTAACCATGTGTGTCTCAGGAATCCCGCCTTTGCCCCTCAATACTATCAAATTCTCTATTTTAAATTAACTCATAACAATCCTGTACAATTTTAAAACCCATGCTAGCATTCTGTCATCCAGAACTAGCACACAGAAAATTAGCATGTTCTGTAGAGTCAATTCCTTTCTTTACCAAGGTTTTCTAACCTGTCAGTAAGGTACTGCATACAGTTAATGAGATTCAACTTCCCAGTCATTCCTTCAATCTTCCCAAGATAAAGAGCAAAGCAGACTCGTCTGTAACTTTTTCCGAAGGTGATGCCTCAGTTCTTTATTAGCACTTCACCCTGTCACTGTATTTCTCTACCCTCTTTTCACAAACCAGGCTTAAATAGCCTTCCTTGGAGTTTATAAGGACCTGACAAATTCCATTAGAAAGTCAGTCCGGTTTTTTGTCTCTCTTGGCATCAACACACTAGGTCAGCCGACGTCTGAGAGAAGCATGTCAAAATAGCTGTCTTACTGCATTTCTCATTGTTATTCTCTGGGGTGATATCCCTTGAAGGTCATATTGTAGTTCATTTTATCAAAGGCATGTCAACAATAGGAGCTGGGCAAGGGTTGGTTCCACCTAATGAGATATGCCCTCCAAAGCCACTAACAGCCTGATGTCCTAACAAAACCTGGTTCCCTAAATACTTCACCATGACTTCGGGCTAGTCTTAAACTTCTGGTGTCTGGTCTGCACATTGGTTCTCAGACCTCAAAAGTACGTTGCTTGTTATCCTTTATTCTGTAAATATAGGATAAAAACCCAGATAAATGCAGGCATGGAAAATGTATTTCACTCATCCCCGCTCCTTCTCTGCTCCTCCCATTTATACATGTAGGCAGCCATGTGTACACAGACACAGCTGTACCCGTTGCTGTCAACTCGATTCTGTCTCATAGCGACCCTATAGGACAGAGTAGAATTGTCCCACAGGGTTTCTAGGGAGCAGCTGGTGGATTCGAACAGCCAACCTTTCGGTTTGCCGCCCAGCTCTTAAACCACTGCGCCACCAGGGTGGTGTATACACGTATCTTTTCAGCATGCTATCTGAGTTTCAGACTTATGTAAAAGCAGGTCTGGTAAATTAGTTCAGCTTTCGATGTTTGGACCATCCTGAAATCAGACATTCTTCAAGAAAACGAAGTTGAAGGTACCGGCTCCTCATCAGTTTTTCCCTAAAGTGGACTCACCCGTGATTAATTTATAGGATTTTATCCTCAATCTGGAAACGCTGGTGGTGCAGTGGTTAAGTGCTACGGCTGCTAACCAAAGGGTCAGCAGTTCAAATCCGCCAGGCGCTCCTTGGAATCTCTATGGGGGCAGTCCAACTCTGTCCTGTGGGGTCGCTATGAGTCAGAATCGACTCGATGGCGCTGGGTTTGGTTTTTTGGGTTTGTACCCTTAATCTAGCTTGTGGTGAATTGGAAGTAGATGAGAAGGCAGAAGTGTACCAACTTTTGAATATACCCTTCCAGTGCCCTTCCAGGATATTAGCTGGCCTGTCCCAACACTTCGGTTCACTAAAATCTGCTCCTATTTTTACGCAGGTAACGTGTGCCTTCTGTGTTTGTTTGCCGGCCGTGCCTTCCCCCAGAGGCACCCTCACAACTGCAGCCGTGCCACTCTTCCACATGCTGTTGTGGAAAAAAAAAGTTAACAGCGTGCTTAGGAAAATACCACACACAGAGGGAGGGCACGGCCGCAAGCCAGCACAGAGGGTGCGCGCCTCATTTGTGTAAAAGTGTGGTAAATGCTATTTATTAACCAGTTGAAGTCCTGACACCAAATTTCTGTGGACACCTTCATTCCAATCTATTATTGATTTTTATTGTCATAAATTAATAGTATCACTTACTAAGAAATTTAATGAGGTCAGTCAAATAAATCATCAGAATACTACTCTCAACATAAGCATAATATAATAATTTGCTGTAGGTATGGGCCGAACATATTGTAACTCTGTGGACTTTGGTTTTGACTGACAAATTAAAAATGACCAGCTAATGAAATTAAGCACTAGGGTTTTATTCTTGTATTATCCCTAGAGAAACAGTGATTCATTTTTATTTTGGTTTGTAATTTGATTTTTAAGATTGAGTGTTGGCATTTGATGACGTGTTTAACATCAGTGCCAAGGTCAGGTACTCCCAGAGAGCCATTGGGCACAGAAGGCAATTAAACATTCGTTTTCTGCCCTGTAATCAGCCTTAACCATGACCTGTCACCCCCACACTAGAGCACCTAGGGGCCTTTCTGTGTCCAACAATCAGGTACTGGAGACGTGAACAAATGGAAATTAGATTCAAATTACTAAATTAATTTTCATTTCTGATTTAAAAAAAAAATTTTTTTTAAATACATGCATCTATAAATAAAACACAGTCAAGTTTAACTAATACCAGCAGCCCTATTTTTGGTGCCATGAGCAGTTTATACCTTTTTTTTTTTTTTTTTGGTACAGTGTTGCATTAAGGACACACACATCTGCTGTCATAGCAATGAAAATTTTAAAGCCTGGTTAAAATATTTAACATAGATGGATATCCCAGTGGCTCAGTGTTTACATTAGAAATAACCTCTGAAATTAAACGCCGATGCTTAGTTCTTTTGTTATCTTTATAGGAATAATTCTTCAATATTATTTTGATCTATGACTGCTTTTTATGATCAGCCTAGGCTGGTAAAGATGTAAAGCTCTATAGGTACATGCTGGACCTAATTTGCAAGTGAAAATACAGGCATTGCTCACTGCAAATACTGTGTTCTCATTTAGCACCGGGAGGCTCGTCAGTACCTGTCTCACAGTGTACCTCTACTCCTGCATCTTGTTCATATGGAGCCGGAGGTATCTCCTGGTGTGCCGAGCAGGGCAGGTTACAGGAACCATTCTTTTCTTGAGTACCTTCTGACTTCTTTAGTACCTTCTGACTTCTTCGTGTTTTACCTGGATTGCATCTTATGGAGAATTCAGTAAATTTCAAATTGATAATTTAGGGATGTCCTCCCTGTAAGTATCTTACAACTGAAATACTGAAAATAAGTAAAATTAAAGGGAACATCCACTCTATTGATTTTATTAGCTACAAGGAGATGTGGACTTGTATCTTTTCCATGGGGCTGCATTGTTCGCTTGCTTTTTCTTAGACCTAACTAAGATAATACAGCATGCGTGAGTGCCCAAAATTTGCTTTTATAACCTCTGTCAATATGGAGCAGAACCTGCAGGTCTAGAGGGTTGATTTAACATATACGTATATATATGTACATATAGCTCGCTGCTATCTAGTCCATTCCAACTCATAGTGACCCTATAGAACAGAGTAGAACTGCCCCATAGGGTTTCCAAGACTGTAAACCTTTAGAGAGACAGACTGCCACATCTTTCTGCCTCAGAGTGGGTGGGGGTTTCGAACCGCTGACTTTTGGTTACCAGCTGAGCACTTTAACCACTGCACCACGAGGGCTCCTATATATTATCATTCCTAAGGTACATCATTCCTAAGAACAATTACTGTGTTTGTGTGTGAAGAATGGCGATTTAAACAAGGAAACCATTATAGGTACAAGTGGTAACTAATTTGCAAGTGAAAATATATTTGTTCATGCAAATGTGAGTGCCATCTCATGTAGGGGTGTTGGGTCTGTTCATCGCCTCTTTTTTATTTTTCTCCAAAATACAGCTCTACACAGATAATCACTATGCAAATCTAGTCAGCATGTTTATACTTGATACAAAAGTAAGCCAATTACAGAAAAATAGGTGGAACTGTTTTAAGCATTCATTAAATCCCCCAGGGCAAAGGGGCGAATTGAACTCTTGTAAGACTATTGTAAAAATAACTATTTTAGAATTTAAATATGGTTGTGCAGTTGAGTGCTTGGTACCAAATTCAATTTTAACACCATAATTCTGCCTCCAAAAACTACCCCAGTTGAGGGTTATCGATGCGGGGAAGCTGTGCCTGTGCCCACCACTCAAGCCTCAGCATGTCCCGTTTGGTGCTGATGAAGAGTGGCCTTTGAATTTCTGAAGAGAATCCCATGGTTTGGCCAGCCTTGAATAAATGCTGTGGTGAGGCTGACATCTGGGTAGATGAGACCGTCCCATCTCCCATCATGCCCAGGGTAATAAGCATGCTCCCTCCCACCTGCTAATGGGAAGTAGTAGGAAGCAGAGGGTTGGAATTTCCACCCTAGAGAGGTTAGAGGGGCCATCTGGTTACAGAGAAGTTGGCTTAACTCTGAAAAGATTTAAAATCCAGTTTAAAATGCTAATTAGAAAAATCCCATAATAAAGAGTTGTTCCCCCCCCGCCCCCCACATATGGGACAAGATGATTCTGCCAGTAGATGAGCATTATTTTAAAGGAGTTAGCGTGTACACAGATTACTTTGATAAGTGCTTCTGCCACCTTTCTTTCCTTCCTTCTGTGTGTTAAGAGCTCCCCCCCACCCCTGCAGATCAATGGCCTCTCTTTTCTCCTTTCACACAAATTGGTCTCCCTAGGGAAGACTAGCATGACAGTGTAGGCTCAATTGTTTTCCTGAGCTACAAAGATGGAAGCCACTTTGACTGATGCATTGTTTTCACATACAGGCCAGCACTTCACACTTAGTAAGCATAGAGCTTTTACCACGCATTTTCAGTTTTGAACAATGATTTCATACAGTTCTATGTTATAATCTCTCACATCAACATTTTTGCCTCTATTGAAAATTCCTGTGTTTCCTCTAGAAACAATAAGCCCAAAACCCACTGCCGTAGAGTCGATTCTGACTCAGCAACTCTGTAGCACAGAGTAGGACTGCCCCATGGGGCTTCCAAGGCTGTAATCTTTACGGAGCAGACCATCACATCTTTCTCCCGTGGAGCAGCTGACCTTTTTTGTTAACAGCTGAGCACTTAACCATTGCACCACCAGGGCACCTTAATGAGCACAAAGGTGGAAGACAAAACATTGTATCAGCCCCTATTGAAGATAACAGTATGGTGAGGATATTGGAAAAATAATTTAATGGGTAAAAAGCACCCTGGATATCATTCAGGTTATTGGCAGAAATACATCTTTATATATAGTTCGCCTTGCCATTGAGGATCTCGTATTTGGGGAAGGTGGTACCTAAGATTTTTAAAGAGGAAAGCTTAGTGCATCTGGGAGTAGAGAGACTAAAGTCAAGGAGACAAATTTGAGAGGATATTTTGGTGGCCCAGATAAAAGGTGACAGAGGGTATGAAGAGAAAGAAGATTTAGGAATTGGAAGCCCCAGGATGATAAACAGAGAAAGTACTGAAGTTGTCAATCAACACCAATGGAAGCAGCAGTCAAGAAATCAAATGATGTATTGCATTGGGAAAATCTGCAGCAAAAGCCCTCTTCAAAGTGTTAAAAAGCAAAGATGTCACTCTGGGGACTCAGGTGCACCTGACCCAAGTCATGGTATTTTCAGTCATCCCGTATGTGTGTGAAAGCTAGACAGTGAATAAAGAAAATCGAAGAAGAATTGATGCCCTTGAATTATGGTGTTGGCAAAGAATATTGAATACACCATAGACTGCCAAAAAGCGAACACATCTGTCTTAGAAGTATAGCCAGAAAGCTGCTTAGACGTGAGGATGGCAAGACTTTGTCTCATGTACTTTGGGCATGTTACTAGGAGGGACCAGTCACTGGAGAAGGACATCGTGCTCGGTAGAGGCTCAGCAAAAAAGAGGAAGACCCTCAAAGAGATGAATTGACACAGCGGCTACAACAATGGGCTCAAGCATAGCAACGATTGTGAGGATGGTGCACAACCAGGCGGTGTTCTGTTCTGTTGTATGTAGGCTCTATATGAGTCAAAACTGACTCGATGGCACCTACGAATGACATTGCAGCATCACTAGTGAACGTGCCCTAACCTAGAGAAAGTTAACTTGCCTGTGCCTGGTCCCCCACAGATTTCCAGGCCGATCTTACTGAGCTAGAAGGATCCATTCCAGAACCAGTGAATATTATTTCTTCACTTCATGGTACCCAGTAGGTTAACGCTCCTGTGCTCCCACCAAGCCATCCCCCATTTTCTGCCAGCAGAAACAAGACTCACAGCTTACTGTCTGTGTTAAGATTCGTTTGGACATCATTTTTTACCTACAGCAGGAAGATGCAGTACGAGTTTGAATCCTAGAAGTAGACCTGCTCACTTGGGTGAAGCAGAAGGGGCGGAGCAGTAGTATGCACAGACAAGGTTTGGTCTGGTAGTAGAACGTGTTGCCCAGGGGTTAAAACAACAGTAGGTTCAAGTTAAGGCAAGATGTCAATAAAACAGGAAACAACTGAATATAGACTAAATGTGAGAACCTTTGTAAATTACGAGAAGTGAAACCTTCAGGGATTGGAAGAAGGAGATAGCAGGGAAGCAGACAAAGCAAGAGATCAGTTACAGGAAATAGATCATATTGTCTATTTTAGACGTGCAGCAGAGATAGTTAAATGCCAAACCACAAAAAAAACGAGACCAGGGCTGCCCACATACTTACCACCTCAAGTCAGTGGCTTAGAGAGCCTCTGAACCTGCGAGTATAAGTGTCATTTAGGACCAAGCATGGGGAGGAGGAAGGATGTCTGGCCAGGAACCTGACACCTCCTACAATCTAAACCATCCTGACCAGTCAGCCTGGTCACTCATTAATTCATTGATTAAACCATTATTTATAAAATGGTCATCCAGACACACTGCTAGTTTTGTGACACAAGATTGAGAGACACTGCCTACCTTCAAGCACAGTGATAAGCACCCTCTATGATAGTGGTAATGGTTAGTTCAAGCTTTAGTGAAGGGTTCAGCAACATTCATCTTAGAGCAAAGGATAGGAGCAAGGCCTCAGCCCAAATCGAAGCCTGCACCTTCAGTGGAAAGTCATTCCTCAGCATGGACCAGATCCATGTGACTCACCAGGCTGCCTCAACTTACCGATTTCCAGCATTCAAAGACGGGTCTGGTAGACTGAAGCCACTGAGGGCTGAGTCAGTTTATTTATGTCTGTGGGACCGTGCCCAGATTCCCAGACTCCCAGATGCCGCGGAGACTGGACATGTGTGATAGCATCTAGGACAGGACTGCTGTGTTCACACCCACTCTCACAGCCATCTCCCATCCCACTCTTAGCCACAGAGAGGAGTGAGAACAAAAAAAGACTATTTGGGAGGGAAATTGATATGTTACAGAACTAGTTTCTGGTGGGTGGAATACATTTGAGAACTGTGAAGTTAAAAAAAAAAAAGGTGTGTATTACAAATAAGTCTTATTAGAAAGTTGTTATTTTTACTTCCATCAGGGGAACAATAGAGGGGAGAGAGGATCAGGGTGACCTTCTGCCTTTCACAGCCAGGGACCAGGGACCATAAGAAACATACTGCAGTTCAAGAGAATTTGTTTTCCATGGTTGACAGGAGCAGATTTTTCTAGAGAACATTTCAAAAAACAAAAGAAACCTGGATTCCTGGTGGGTGTAGGCCAACGGGACGTAAGCTATGCTCTCTTTAAAATCTAGCTTCTACAGATAATAACAAGTGTCGGTGAGGATGTGGAGAATAGCTGGTGGGGGTGTGAAATGGTACAGCAGCTTCGGAGAACATTTTGGCAGTTCCTGAAAATGTTAAACGCAGAGTAACCATGTGGCCCAGCATTTCACTGCTAAGTACATACCAAGAGAAATTAAAACACAGATCCACATAAAATCTTGTACAAAGTGCTCCTCCAGCATTATTAATAATAACCAAAGAGTGAAAACAATACAGATGTCCATCAACTGGTGAAAAAACCCAAAACCCCCCACCGTCGAGTCGATTCCGACTCATAGAGACCCTATAGGACAGAGGAGAACTGCCCCATAGAGTTTCCAAGGAACACCTGGTGGATTTGAACTGCCGACTTTTTGGTTAGCAGCCGTAGCACTTAACCGCTACGCCACCAGCGTTTCCTCAACTGACGAATGGATAAATAAAATGCGGTACACCGTATTTTGCTCAAATAACACGCACCCTCTGAGTCTGTTTGCTGGCCACGCCCTCCCCCCCCACAACCCCAGGCACCTTCAGAAGTGCTGCCATGCCAATCCTCCTTCCACATGCTGCTGTTAAAAAAAACTTAACATCGTGAGCTTAGGAAATGCAGTGAGGGGAGAGTGGTAGGCCAGCAAATACACACAGAAGGTGCACATTATTTGCATAAAAACACAGCATTCATACAGTGGAGTATTATTTAGTAATAAAAAAAAGAACTACTGATGCATACTGCAAAATGGAACAACATTGAAAACATCGTACTAAGTGAAATAAGCCAGACACAAAAGGATAAATATGGTTTGATTCCATGTGTACAAAATGTCCAGAGTAGGTAAACCCATAGACAGAAATTAGGTTAGTAGTTGCCTAGGGCCGTGGAGGGTTTGAGGGGAATTGGGAGTAACTGCTAATGGGTACGAGATTTCTTTTGGGGGTGATGAAAATAGTCTCAAATTGATTGTGGTAATGGTAGCACACAACTCTGTGAATATACTAAAAATTGTGGAATTGTATACTTTAAATGTGTGAGTTTCATGGTATCTGAATTGCATCTCAGTAAAGCTTTTTTTTTTTTTTTTTAATCTAGCTTCCAGTATCTTGGCACCTTTGACTCCTTCCTAGGTTACTTGCTGCAGCTACTGCTTTTTGCACCAGTATTTTCGGGAAAGTAATATGTGGTCCTTTGGTGTCATAAACAAGCCCTCTACCGTAAGGATATTTTCTGAGAGTCCATTGGGAATTTTATAGGTGGCGCAGTGGTTAAGATCTTGGCTGCTAACCAAAAGGTCACCAGTTCGAAGCCACTAGGTGCTCCTTGGAAACCCTATGGGGCAGTTCTACTCTGACCTACAGAGTCACTATAAGTCGGAATCAACTCAACAGCAATGGGGTTGGTTTTTTTTTAAGCCTAGAATTGTAGTCCAATAGCTTCTCAGTAGGAAGGCACCATCTGTGCAGTTCTTTGGTTGAGTCTATTCTAACAGACACTTTATATATTTCAAAACACACATTGATGCAGTGTACATAGCACTGATATGTAGGCTTATTAAAAAAAAAAGGCTTATGGGATGAGTTTTTAAAGTCTTTTTAATATTTTGTCGAGTGTATGTGTTAGATGATAGCCAATGTAGCTGTTTATTGAGCAGTCTCAACCCAGGGAGCATTAATACGGACTAGGTTTCATTTTTTCCAGTCACTGCCTTAGGCCATGTTCTGTTGAACCTTCCTTTTCTGTCCCTTAGCAATATCTAGCTGCTCTCAGAGCATTCAGGCCCCTTTCAGTTAGTAGGGGGTTAATCTAGTCCATTTTAAAACTCCCATCCGTATCGGATTTAAGTTTAATTTCCTCCTTCACTCCACCAGAATGAGTGGGACGTGGTTTGGCTCTCAGATATCTCCTTTTTCGCCATTTTCAAGGCCTCTTTGGGAAGGAGCTCTGATGGCACAATGGTTAAGCACTCGGCTGCTAATTGAAAGGTTGATGGTTCGAACCCACCAGCCACTCTGCAGGAGAAAGATTTGGCAGCCTGCTTCCATAAAGATTACAGCCTTGGAAACCCTATAGGGTAGTGCTACTCTGTCTTATCAGGTCGTTATGAGTCAGAATTGACGCAGTGGCAACAGGTTTGGCTTTGGGTTTGAACTCTTTGGGAGTGAGGGCTAGGTCCTAGATGAAAACTGTCCCTTTACTTAACTTCCCAGGGTTACCATACTGCCTGCATCTTTGGCAAACACCAATAGAAAAGGACTTGGTAGCACCCAGTGGCTGCTGGCAGAGAAAGCGTGTTCAATGATTGTATGAAGCAGCACATATATGCAAAAATATTAGACATGAAACTGTCAAGGCAGGTATCTTATGTCTGCTTTCTAAATATCCAGAAAGTGTTTTCTTCAAGCATTGCACACAGCTTCAGTTCACAGTCAGCCACGTGTTCAGGCCTAGGAGGTGAGGAGATAGGCCTGTACCTTTTTGTAACTATTAGAGAAAAAGGAAAGCTTATTGACTTGGTAGCAAAATCTCCATCGGCGGGAAGCCATATTGACAGACCTAGCCAAAAAACGTCAGGCTTTTCATCAGGTGGAAGTGCGCGTCTATTGAAGTACCGCAGATACGCAGAAGAAACATCCAGCAGCTGGCAGTGCCAAGAAATTACGTGGCTCTATCATAATGACCTCTGTCCTATAGGGTCGCTATGAGTCAAAATCAACTTGACAGCAGTGGTTTTATCATAATGACAGACTTCAAAACCACATTGAAAAATTGTAATATTACTTCAGTTCTTGAAAATAAAATTTTATAGTTATTCCTGTATCTCAGAAGTTCATCTTATGATGGGTAAACCAGCCTCGCCTTAGGCTATTTGCTGATTATAACACCGGCCGTTCAGTATTTAGCCAAAATGAATTTGGTGCACCCCTGAGGATATTACCCTTCATCCATTATTTGTGGAGTGAATATTTTCTCCTACCTAGCTTAGGATGCCTCTTGCACATTTTTTAAAAAATTTAAACGGTCAAAGAAGTCAATCCTTCCTCAGTGTTTTGGGTGCTACCACCTCCTTTTCTGTCAATGAGAGTATCTGCAGCAGACAATATGAAGATCTGTTTTATTCCAGCGTCCTTTTAACATGTGATAGCTGCTCTTCCAGCTCGCCCCGCCACCTTATGTGAACATGTGGGAGGACAGTTCCCAATCTTTCTCTCCTATGCCATTTAGTTTGCCTTTGACTGAGATTTTCAGTCCTAAGTTACATCCAGAATGCTTGCCAGTAATTAAAAACCAGTATTCCCATACTAACAGTAAGTCCAAACAATGGTAACGTGCTTATCAGATGTGATGGTAACCTCTATGACCTTTGATCTCCCCAAGCTCGGTAGAGCCAGAAATGATATTGGGCTATTCAGTTTTCCAAAGGCCACTGCAGATTTTGGCTGAATACTGAGCTCAAAGGTGAACTTCAGTGCATCGTTAGTATTTGTAATATATAAAGTGTTCCTTCATGTCAGTAAGAAAAAAATGGACACGGGAATGAACAATCAACTCACAGAAGACATGCAAATGGTGAACAAGCGTGAGAAAATGCTCAGCCTTGGTCGGCATCGAGTTGAGTGCAGTTTCAACAACGAAGGATTATTTTTTCCCCGTGAGCTTGGCAGAAAATTAAAAAGATTGAGAAGTCAGCATTGACGAGAGTGTCTCGAAACAGGGTAAATTGTCCATCTTCTATGGAAAGGCAGTTTACGAAGAGTTTAAAATGTACACTCTCTGGTCCAGCACTGTCACTCAGGGGAATCCATTTTCTAAAAATACTCAGAAATGTCCTCAAAGATACATACAAGTCTGTAATGCTACTTACAGTAGCAAAGAGTCCAAATCTAAGTGTGCATCAGTAGGGGAGTGGAAAAATAAATGATGCACAACTATGCAGGGGACCTTCTCTAATTATTAAAAATAATAAGCTAGAACTGTATGTGCTGCTGGTGGAGGTATGTGCCGTCCAGTCAAGGATTATACATACTCAGGCCCAGTCTGCAGCCAGTCATGGGGATGGTACAGGATCAGGCAGCATCTTATCGCATTATGCATGGGTTGCCATGAGTTGGGGGCCTATTCAACAGCAGGTAACAACAACAGCAACAATATGTACCATCCTGACTTATTAGACAATCACAATATATTGTTAAAGAGGAAAATGAAAGTTGCAGAATACTTATCATATGAATCCCATTGTATTTAAAAGTAATAAATAAGGAAAAATTATCAATGGTTATCTCAAGGTTTGAAGGGGCATTGAGATACAGGAAGTGTGAGGGGAAAAGGTAATATTTTTTTACTCATCCTTACTTCTTTATTATTTGAATTTATTCTAATTAGCATCTCACTATCATTTGCTGTCAAGTCAGTTCCAGCTCATGGTGAACCACTCAGAGGTGCCTCAGAAGTGAGGCCTGCTGGTTGCTTCCACAAAGTCACGGCCTGGAAGACCTTATGGAGTGCGTTTCTACTCCGCACACGTGGGGTAGCCTTATGGGGTGCGTTTCTACTCCGCACACGTGGGGTAGCCTTATGGGGTGCATTTCTACTCCGCACACGTGGGGTAGCCAGAAGTTGCCATGCATTATCATCTGTTACTTTTAAATTTTTTTTTAAGATTTTAAAGTAAGACCAGGCTAACCCAGAGCATGAAGGAGAAGCTCCAGGAGAGAAAGAAAACTGATCTCTTCCCCGTCACTGCAGGGCAGACCCACAGAAAGCCTCCACTGCCTTGGTGGATAGCCAGAAGTATACTGTCAGTCACCGCTGTAACAGACAGCTGTGGAAGCAGTGGTCTGTAGCCTTGAGGAAGCCAAGAAGTGGCGAAGTGCAAACTATAAATACCAATAAAATAATTAAGTAAAAAAAAACAAAACAAAAAAACCGCAGAAGACAGGAGAGGGAGAGGGATTGTCAGAACCGTCACGTCCTTACCTTGCTGCTAATAATGCATGTCCGGAGGACTGACTTATGTGATGAAACTCATTTATAACGCTAGCGCTGCAGAGGGACACGTGCTTTACGGGGTAGCCACACTATTTATTGCTGTTATTTTGTGTGTGTGCGTTATTTGCCTGCCTTAGGTTCTTCTATCTGTCCATACTGCTGTAAAGCTTGGAGCAGTAGGAGGGATATAGACATGAAAGTCAGAGAACACGGGAGCAGGCACTGGTATAGCACTGGCTCTCCGGCACCTAGAATAGGAGCTGAAACATAGTACAGGCTCAGGAAATACTGAACAAGTAGATATGTGGGCTCCTGTCCAGTGGGAAATATGGATAAGTAAACATAATTAAAAGGTAGCACGGTCCTAGCTTTTCCCCCCTCCCTGGGTGTTCACTTCCTCCTACCATTCAGCTGCCTCTTACCCCTTTAGTCTTGATCTCTGTCTCCCTCCTGCCTTTTCTGGGGGAGTGGCCTAAACCTGTTTGGCTCCCTCCCAGTTTATCCAGTGTGGCCCCAGCCAGGACAGAGGTGAGGCTTGAGATGGAGTTGCAGGAGTTATCTGAGCCTTTCCCGCCTAGAATCAAAGGTGCACACCCCACAAATTTCAAAAAAGGGGGGAAGTGGGCAGAGTACTCAGTGTGATCATCTCACCTGCAAATAGTAATTGTTATTCACTCAACAAACATTTACAGAACAGAGCCTCACTGTGTGAGGTCTGTAGGGAGGCAGAGGGTGGAGAAGGGGGAAGCAGGGATGATTAAGAAGGCATGGTGCTGGTCATCAGTGAGTGACCTTTCAGTCTTACTCTTTCTTTCAGGCCTGAAAGGATTTCATGGCTTGTGTTCTATCAACAACAGTGACGACGTGATTTTTATTGACTAGATGAGGCAGTGTGGCTTGGAGCTTCATGTCTGGTTGATGTGGTTGACAGAGTATTGCATACTCCACCCCGGTGTTTTTACATTGACCACACCTTATGTCCTGTACCTCTGCCTCAGGAGACCTCTCTAATACACACCACACTGCCGTTTGGGGAAATTAAACGTTTAAAATCATTTAACCCTATTCTCTCAGTATAAACACTCTCCTCTTTTCAAAAATTCAAATAATTGCTGAACAAAGGCAGAAAATGTTAGGAGACTCAGATTTCAATTTACTTATCCACTGATGAACTGTGTGGCTTTTCTTCAGTGAAGAATAAGACCAATAGATGATAATCTCAAAGGTTAATAAAGATTTGGGAAAGTAGCAACAGTCTAGAACCCAAAATGGTGGGAAGTTCTTCCTTTTCAGAAAGAAAGTGTTAGTGAAATAGAGCCAAGTAGTGTACATCTGGAGATTGTTATTTTGTTCCTGGTTTATCTGTATCCATGAAATATGAAACTCTGTAACAAAATTCTACCTTACTTAGGATCATAGCTACAAAGACACTACAAAAAAGAGTGTCTTGTTCCATTAAATTCACTTGGATCACACTTCCATTGCATAGTTCCCTATTCAGTTACTTGCAGTCCTAAGTTTCCTTTTATTCCTCAAAACATTTCAGCATTAAGAACTATTTGGTTAATAATGCGATTTAAAATTCTTTCGTTTTATATATTTTATTACTTCATTTATACTATAAATATGATTTCCATAAATTCCCAATGCTGCGTGTGCAATAACGTTCTTCATAGCATTTGTATAACGGCAGAAATTGGGAAGAACCCAAATGTCTATAAACAAACTGGTTGTTAGTTCAGGTGAATAGTCAAAATCATGTAAATTTAGTAATTACTGAAAGAAAGAGTTACTCACTATATAGTGAATTTAAAAAGACTAGAAAAGCAGGCTATAAATTAATCCTTTGTTTTTTTTTTTTAATCGTGTATGTAGAAAAAAACACCCAGGAAGATAGACATCAGAATATAAACAGTAGTTCTCTCTGAGTAAATTTACAGATGCTGTTCACTCACAACTTTCTGTCTTGTATGTTGTTAGAGGTGCTTTTTTTATTACTGTTTTTTGCTTTCATAGTTAGCATGTATAATTTTACAGGTGGAAAATATTCTCCTTTTGAATATCAAACTTGGAAAGGTAAAAGGAGTGCTTGAAAGAATTAAATGTTATTTAAGCATAAAAATACAAAAGAAAAATTCCCACGATTGGTGTTAATTGTGTTATCGTCACTGTAGCTTGTTTTTGTTATCCCCTCCCTTCTTCCCCAACTGAAATGCTAGTAACACTTGATGTGACACCTCCGTCACCCCACAGCTTCTTGTTTCTTTTCATCTTTCAGCTACCTCCCTCCACCTCCTTTGAGCTGGAAAGACAGACTTGTTCCCAGTACGCCACGCCGTGCAAGGATATGATTTGAAGTAGAATGTTAACGTCCCTGGTTGCTCTTCCAACGTTGAAAACACCAGTTACCCTTGAGTTGATTTCAACTCGTGGCGACCCCATGAGCTACCAGAGTAAAACTCTCCTCCATGCTCCATGGGGTTCTTAATGGCTGATTTTTTCGGAAGTAAATCACCAAGGCTTTCTTCCAAGGAGCCTTGGGGTGGCCTCAAAGCTCCAGTCCTTCCGTTAGCAGCACATACGTTAACCACTCGCACCACCCAGGAACTCCCTTCCAGCATTAAGCCTATCCTTTACCAGCTGAAATCGACTTGACAGCAGTGGGTTTGGTCTCTGGTTTTTTTACCTTGATGAGTAAATTAGGAAGTAAAGATGAGCCTGTAGAACATTTCCTTAATGTGGGTTCTGCCTGTCTCGAGTGATGCAGAATTAAGCTGTCGAGAATGCCCAAGCTTCACCCTGGGCTCTGCATTCTAGACAGCCATGAATTGGAACACGATTGTGTCAAGAGCAGAGAGATGTGACTCAGGCCATACTTTGGTCCTTTCAACTCTCAAGTTTTTTGCTTAGTCTCAGCTGAAGGACAGTGCTTTTTTAAAGAGCGTACCTTGTATGGCATTGACCGTTCGCACCCTCCACGACTCTGCCTGTGGTGTTTCCCGAGGAATCTCCATCAGGGACCCTGGAGTCTCCCTCGCCCATACCTTACCTGCATTTTCTCAGCGAAATACCTACTTTAAAAAGGGGGCGCAGGGAGGGGGAAGAGAATGAGACTTGTCAAGAAATGTGACGAGAGAGATCCGTAAAAGCAAAGGTAGGCGACTCCTGGCAGCTGGCGTGGAATGCTGTCTCAGCTGTCGGTGGTTCAGCTAAAGGGACGCTGGTCCCAGCTAAAACAGCAGCTTTGTCCTCCTGCCCAGACATTCCTTTCCTTGTCCTTCTTAGAAGAAGGAAGGAGGGGGGCTGGCACTTACTGACTCCCGACTCTGCTTCCCTTTCAGCTGACCCTCTGGTAGGCAGCATCGCCACGCAGTACATGACCAACAGAGCGGAGCATGACCGAATGGCCAGACAGTGGACCAAGCGGTACGCCACCTAGGGCCGCTGCCTGCCTCCCCGCCGGACCTGTGCAAGCACACTCACCAAGTGCATCGATACCTGCCTGCCCTCCCGACCTCGGTTCTTATTTTCTTATTTTTATTAGATTTTGAACCATTTTGTGATGGTATATCATCTATCCCCCTCCTGCCTACTCTTTCCCTCCCTTTTATTCCCCTCTTGATTTCCTAACTTGAAAGATTTGGATTTGTTTTTGGGTTTTTTTCCACCTCAAAGTGGATGGGAACTTTTATTTTCAGTGCAAAAAAAGTTGGACCTGTAATAGTAAAAGCTTTCTTACAAAGCTTTGTATTACTGTGTGGTTTTGTTTTTCTTTTCTTTTTTTTTCTCATTGTTTATTGTTTTTTTTGTTTGTTTGTTTTCCTTTTATGTGATCTTTGGGAAAACACGAATTCAGAATTCTATCTCGTTTCTACTTAAATGTAGTGCTTAGGATTAATTTTTTGTACTGAAGTCTTTATTGGTGGGTGCATGCTACTGGGAACAAGTTTTTGTACAAAAGCTTAAATCAGAATCACTGTGCATTACCGAGACTCTGTTTATCACTAGCCTTCTGTCCCCCAGGCAGAAGACTGCTGGATTGAACAAAAGAATATGTATTTTGATTTACTTAAAAGTGCTTGTAAATTTCTTCGGGACCTGCCACTTTTGACTGTGGGTCAGTTGATGTACACTTGTATTATTAAAGCCCTCAGTAAATCACTGTGGCTGATAAATGCACCTCTGGTAACCCTGCCTGTTTGCTTCGTGTCTTGATGACCTCCAGACCCCTCCGTGCCGTGAACCTTGTCTAATTCAATTACAGGTTAAAGGGAATTTTTCACTGCAAACCTCTAATATGTCTCTGCAGTTGAGTTGCTTAGCGTGTGGGATTTCTGCACATCTGTCAGCATCCTCACGGTTTCATGGTTGTGTCAGCAGACAGCGATCATTTCACATGACCTTCTCATGGTCACCCTTTGCGTTACAACCTTCTCTACTCAACAGTTAAACTATGTCCCTCCAAAAATAACCTGCTAGTGAAAGTGAAGTCTGAGGTGATCACTTGTGATCAACCCCACCTGAGTTTACTTCTCTCTTCTTTCCCTCTTAAAATTGCGATTATGATACCTGTCAAGTTTCGTTTTGCTTTCCTCCATAATTTTGGTGGAAGAAGTAAATTCAGCTAGACCAGTCGTGGTCACCGCATTCAGTGGCAAGGGTAAGTCCGTCTGGCTTTGACCTTCAGGCTATTTTAGGTGCGCAGCTATAGAAGGTAGAGGAAACGTGTGGGTGGTGAGATGTAGAAAAAGACACTGACATGCAGATTGATACCAGGGTTGTGATACAAGGCACACCGGGAACTCCACTCCCACCAGTACAGTCACATCGTACAACTTGGTCTCTTCTAAGGAACCATTAACATCTTCATTGCTAAATAGCAGGGTTTACAGGTGTAAGTCATTCACCTCTTAATATTTAAAAAATGTGGTTTCTGTTGTTTTTAGTGGTTAAAAGGAGTCACATTTAAATATTGGAAATGCCACTTTTAAACCAAAGTACCTGGGGATATTTTTTCCCTTTTTAATGACAATTTTAGCATTCATTTCGTTTAAAAAACAGTTTCCAGCATATGCGGAACACCATACAGTCTTGTTGGCAACTACTCGACTCTGTGGTGATAGCAAAAAGAACCCCAGACAGTACATAAATGAGTAAGTGTGGCTGTATCCCAAAAGAACTTTATTTACAAAAACAGGCAGTGCCCAGGTTTGGTCCTTGTCTTGTAGTTTGCCAGCTCCTGATTTAGACTACCTTAGAGTGAAAGAAAAAAAAGAGACGGGTGACTGGGTACAGGTAGTCCTCGACTCACGACCTATTCAAGCTAAGACAAACTGCACTTAGGACTGTCTTTTTTTTTTTTATCGTTAGTAATATGTACAGTGTTGCAGTGTGTAATTTGCTGATACCATTCTCACACCAACCCGCAAAGACAAATAAAGATTGGATTTATAAAGATACTGATAATGAAAGGCAATAATACCAAAAAAAATGTGGTGTCCGACTTACGTCAGAACCAACTTATGACAGGGCTATAGAAACAGAGCCCCATTGTAAGTCAGGGACTACCTGTGTTTAACATCTTTAAAATAAGCTTTAATTAGTATAATACAAGACTATAATTTTTTTTGAAAATTGCTCAGAATGGTTTATTGCCTACAGACTTTTCACCACAAAGGTGTTTTTTTTTTTTACTTTAATACTCTAGATTTTAGCATTGGACCATCATAATACGCTTTTTTTTTTTTTTACTGTTGATTGATTAAGCCCATGGTATTAACACTGAGTTTTATAGACAATATTTAAATTCAGTCTGCCTTTCTCATGAAAGATCAACTCCCCTGGACACACATTTTAAGTAATATGAGCAAAATATTAAACTTCATATCTCATATCTGGTTGTATTTCAGATCATTTTAAAATGTGTGTTATTTAATAGGCAGAAATTATAACAGTACTCATGGGAAATCTTGTCGTAAATTGGCGTTTGCTTTCCTCTGAGCCATTTTTAGGTTTTATGCCAATCTGTGATATGAAGAGCCTATAAAATTTTTCTTCCCATTTTTATGAACTCTAAATACTTTATGACAAACAAATAGACCCTGCACTCAAAATGTAAAAGCTGGAGAAACTCCAGTCTGACATTTGCTCTGGAAACCAGCAAACTCTCAGTTGAGCCTGTTACAGCTAGATTCCAGATAACACGAGCATTTTACTTGAAATCAGTAATCACAGCAGGCAATGCAATTCCAGTAGGTTTTCAAAAATATTTATAAAATAAGATTAAGGAGTAGGTTAGCCCTCCAAAAGCTAAATAGTTTTGCAAATAATTATGACCAGAATGCTCCTTAGAAGCCAGGATGGCGAGACCGTGTCTTACATACTTTGGACACGTTGTCAGGAGGGATCAGTCCCTGGAGAAGGACATCACGCTTGGCAGAGTGTAGGGTCGGCGGAAAAGAGGAAGACCCTCAGCGAGGTGGCTTGACATAGTGGCTGCGACAATGAGCTCAGGCATCACAACGATTGTAAGGACGGCGCAGGACCAGTCAGTGTTTCGTTCTGTTGTGCATGGGGTCGCTATGGGTCGGAACCAACTCGACGGCACCAAATGACAGCAATAATTATGAAGGAAGCATTTTCAAATCTAGGAATGATTTTGTACCCTAATATTTAGCTTTTCGCACCAATTATTGCTAGTTATTGTATTTTGCGGCTGTGTTAAATAAAATGCTGGTAGGTCTGAGGCAGGCTTGTTGGTCATAGAGAACGTAAAGTTTTAGATGATACATACTGATGTTAAGTAACTGAAAAGAAGGTCACCATGATTTGTTGCAAAACTGCAAGTAAAGGGAACATTATCTGTTTTTCTGTAGGAATCCATTTGTCATAGTAAATGCAGAAGTGGTCAGTCTATTTCCAAGATTAAGAAGTGAACTTGGAAGTTTATCCTGGGAATGCTGGTTTGGGAATCAGGAAAAAAGGAAATCTTTATTGAGGATGTACTGTGTACCCAAACCAAAACCAAGCTCATTGCAGTCAAGTCATTTCCGACTCATAGCGACCCTATAGGACAGAGTAGAACTGCCCCATAGGGTTTCCAAGGAGCAGCTGGTGGATTCAAACGGTGACATTTTGGTTAGCAGTGAAGCTCTTAACCACTGAGCCACCAGGGCTCCGTACTGAGGTCCAGGCCATCTAATAAGTTATCAAATAAAGCCCTTTAGGATATAGGTGGCCCTCAGTCACACACAGCTAGCAAGGTACCAAAATGAGGTTCCCACCCAAACATGACACCAGAGTCCTTGCTCTTAACTATAAAAACACATGTACCTTTCTTCTTACTACAAAGTCATACCATGAAACTATACTGGGATAATTCACTCTTAGAGTAGAGTACTGTCTACTTCCTAGGTAGCAGGCATTTTGTTTAAGAAAGTGTGGGCCCAGTATTAGATCAGAAACCAAACAGCAGGAACCAAGCTTCTAATCTTAGGCGTGCCTCCTTAAGATTCGCCCACTGTGGGGAAATCTGCCTCAGTTGGAAAGCCCCTGAACATCTCTGCAACTCCGTTCTGCAATTAAAGGGGTGTTACTTATTATAAGGCATGACAGTTTTTAATGTATGTATAATATTTGTGCTTTAAAGAGAGCTATGTCCCTACTTAATACTGAAAACAATTGAAATTGCACCAAAAAGCCCTACCAGAGGACCCTGGCCTAGCCATGTAGTTTATATCAAGGTAGATTTATCCTCTATCAAAATGTCCCTCTGTACAAGGCTTCTCTGGTGTGCAGGCCAGGACCTCAAGCCACCCGAGTATATCCTATATCCCAAGATACTCCTAGAATTATCTTTAGAGAAAATCCGAAGCAGACCTGGTTGTATTATGAGCCATAGCACTTTAAGCTGCATCAGGGCTGGAATCTCTTAGAGTTGAGATCTTCAAGAGGCTAAAAGCAGCGTGGTCTCCGAGGCACTTCCACAGTAGCCATGTGTTTCCTCACATCCACCCTTCCGCACTGGGGAGGTGACCGATTCCCTGAGCCTGGAACATTCCTTCTCTAGGGACTTTTCATTCTCCCATCCCACAGTGAGCACTGGTGGCGTGGGTTAGGGCTACCAGCTTTCCCCATTTTAAAACTGAAAGGAACACTTTTAGTCCCAAGCAAACCAGGACTGTTGTTCCTTCTGTACTAGGGCTAAATAAATTTCAGCCTGTGGTCTCTGGCATCACACTGGCCCAGTGTGGTGCATAAATATGTTTTACTGGAGGACCAGTCTTTCACTTGATGCTCAATGATCCTTTTAGAGGACACGTCCACTGCATAGTTTGGAGAACTTCCACCACTGTATATGGCTTTCACACTCAGCACTCCTCTCTCTCTCTCCCTGGCTCTGAAGTCATCTGACTGAGTGAAACCTACGGCAGCCTTCGCTTACATCTCCAAACATGACTTAAGGTATGTATGCCTTTCTAGGAATGAGTAGTCTGAAGCATAATACAGTTTTTGAGAGGATTAAAAAAATAATAAAAAGATTGCTGAATCTTAAAAATTTCTTATGTGGCCCACACACAAAAGTGGAGGAGATAATGTAGTCACTGATCCCTCTTACCTGTTTACAAATCACGTACTCAAAAAAAACCCAAAACCGAACCTGTTGTCACCTAGTTGAGACTCATAGTGACCCTATAGGACAGAGTACCACTTCTGCATAGGGTTTCCAAGGAGCAGCATGGATTTGAACTGCTGACCTATTGGTTAGCAGCCAAACACTTAACCACTGTACCACCAGGGCTCCACATAGTCAGAGTGAGCGCCAACCGAAATACCAACTGCTCCAGGGTTCCCAGTGTCAGCGTTTTAGTTGTGGTTACACACACACACACACACACACACACAAACTTTACCCAATAACCTTGGCATCTTTAGGAGCTCGTGTAAACCCTAATCTGCTCACATGTCACCCTCTCCCCACTCAACATTGTCTTCCCATCCATCATTTCGAAAATAGGTGAGAGGTCAAAGTTCAGGCTGACAATTACATCCTGATTTATAGGAAACTTAGAGCTCTGAGAAATCCTGTCAAGCTGTGGAACAGAAAAGTAACAAATGCTTTACAATTGGTGCCACTGACCACGTGGAGAAACGCCAAGCCAGATCCTTCTACTTAATCCCAAGTGCAAGAATGGTAGAAAGGGGTAGTGAGAGGTCACCTCTCCTGGTACAGCCTGCTTCTGTGCTGAAATTGCCTTGAAGCAAGATGATAACACATTCCTCATTGTCTGTTCTTCAGGCTCCAAAGGAAGATGGCCCCCACAGTGAACTTTGACAGTGTTCCCTCATTCCTTTAGACCAACAGCTGACTTTATGTTCAACACCAAACAGCTTCCAAGTATTGTGATCTAAAAATCTAAGCAGTTTATAGAAAGTTATTAAAAACCTACGATAAACCCCAAAAGCTATTACTAATCCCCGAGAGCCCCTATTCACTTTAGGCAATGCATGGGAGAGTTATTTTAAATGCAGGCATGACTGTGCATTTTTATTTAAATGTAAAACATATGTCCATATTAAAAGAATCCCAAAAATATTCATGTGTTCTTAAGGGGTGTTTAATAAAATACCAGGATGGGCATGTCAGTCCAGATTTGGGCTGCTGGAATTTAGGGGAATGGTAATGTTGAGCTATTGTTTGGGATTTTTTAAATAGTTGAATATAGGAAACAGAAAAGAAAATAGGCTTCTATAAAAATATTTTTAAATAAAAAAGTATATAAAATAGATTTATATAAAAATGCTTCATTGCTGGACACTGTGAAATAACCCACAGTCTACATTATTAAACTTCCAATATGTTTGTAAGCAATTTAACTTGATTTGTTTTATGGAGCAAGAGGTCAAGGATTAAATCCCTGGGTCAGCAAAGCCAAGGAAGAACCAAAAATATGCACTAGTTAAGGAGAGAAATTCTGTCACAATGGTAGCATCGTTATTTATGGCAAGAGGCAGAGAGTACATCCTTCACTTAGGGAAGAT
This sequence comes from Elephas maximus indicus, assembly GCF_024166365.1. Taxonomy (NCBI): domain Eukaryota; kingdom Metazoa; phylum Chordata; class Mammalia; order Proboscidea; family Elephantidae; genus Elephas; species Elephas maximus. The sequence continues at coordinate 16,105,206 of NC_064845.1, read as the reverse complement.
GAATAAACCAACCAAAAACCAAACCCAGTGCCGTCAGGTTGGTTCTGAATCATAGCCACCCTATAGGACAGAGTAGAACTGCCCCATAGAGTTTCCAAGGAGCACCTGGTGGATTCGAACTGCCAGCCCTTTGGTTAGCAGCCGTAGCACTTAACCACTACGCCACCAGGGTTTCTGGGAAGATGAATAGGGAACTATAATTCCTCCTGAGACAGAGTCTGTAAATTATCCTTATTCCCATCGGAGCTTTAACTGGGCACAGGGCCACCCAGATAAAGACTAAATCCCCCATTCTTCCTTTCATAAGTTGATTACAAAACATAGCCCCAATTCTTAAGCCTTCCCAGTGTCCATGTCCTCTGCAGTTTCTTCCATGAAAAGGTGGAGTCCTTTTCGCCACCCCTTGAATCAGTGACTTGCTTTGGACAATAGACTATGACAGAGTGATCCATGCCAGTTTCAAGCCTGGACCTTATGAGGTCTCACACACTTCCACACTCTCTTGGAACCCTTCTGTGCCTTGAGAGTGAGCTCCAGGCTACCCTGCTGGAAGATGAGAAACCATATGGAGAAGAGCTGAGACAATCGTAGACCAACCAGTCCCCAAATATACAAGAGAGCCCAATCTTCATTGATCAGCAGTGTCCCCTACCCTATGCACAGGTGATGACAGACTCATGTCAACCCAACTCAGACCAGATCCTTAGATTTTTGAGCAATAATAAATGGTTATTGTTTTAAGCCACTAAGTTTTGAGGTGGTTTGTTACATAGCAATAGCTAATTAATACACTCTTACAGCTAGGCATAGCCATGGCACTAAATTCTGGCCTAAGGAAGTGAACGCCAATAATGAGAGCAAATTCCAGATCTCATCCTATAAAAGGAAGCTGCTTGCCTTCTACTCCCTCTTTACCCTTTCCTGTGGTCTGGAACGTAGGGGTGGTGGTGGTAAGCCATGAAGACCATGCTGACAAAGGCAATACCTGAGGGGCTATGGAGCAACAAGACAGAAAGCTCAGTTTTGGCCACGTTAAGTTTGAAGTGCCTTTGGTACATCCAAGTAGAAATTTCAGGTCATTGAATATACTGATCTTACATTCAGGAAACTCAGCATCCAGAATTGGAGGTAAGAGGTTGGGAATCATCCGAGTGTGGAAAAAAATATGAGATTGGGAGAGGATGAAATCATTTAAGAAGTGGAAATGGAGAATGAGAAGAGAGAGGAGTCCAGAACTAAGCCTTGAAGATGAGCCATGTGGATCATGGACCCATCTAGCCCCAAATGTCTAGAGATGACATTGTAGCACATTTTTAAATGTTTATTTTTAATATATCTATACTATTAAAAGCAAAACAAAAAAGAATACCATCAACAGATGGAATATTCTGAGGAATTATGGAAAGACAGAGCAGATAGAATTGTTGATGGAGCCATAAGTAGATGTGCACAAAGAGTAAAACTCACATGAAGTAGGAGTCATTCCAGAGGTACACCTCCTTCCTGCTGCTGAAATGTGGAAGTGATAGCAGGAACTGGAGCTGCCATGTTGGACTTGGAAATGGTAGGACTTCAAGATAGTAGGAGCCTGAGTCCCTTGAGATCCCACCCAGACTTTCATGTAAGAAAGAAGTCTATTTGTATATTCTTTAAGTTACTGCTGTGTTGGAGTTTTTGACACTTGAAGCTGATCTGAGCCTAACAAATACCCCAACCTCATGGTGATGATCGCCTTTGGAAAGGAGAGGGAAAAACACTAGAGAGGCACACTGAAAATATTTCAATTTTATCTCTAATGTCTTTTTTTATAGAGAGATGGAAAGCCAGTAAATATGAGAACTGTTAACTTGAGTACACAGTTTGTTATATTATCATTTGTACTCTCTATACATATTTTTCCAAATTAAAAATTTTTTAATTTAAAAAACATTATAAGCAAACCTTATAAAGGCGGGATAAGGGTTTAGTTTCTCTTTGATACGTTTTGGGAAGCTTAAAATTTTTTTTATAATGACTATTCTAATCAGAAGAAGAGTAAAAACATAAAAAAGAAAGTAAAAGAATGAGGGGAGACAGCCTGGGTAAAAAAATCTTTCAATAAAAAGAAAATAGAGAATTTGGGATAGTAGTTTGAGATGCTTGATCAAAGAAGACGTTTTAAAAATGGAAGATACCAGAGCCTACCTACATGATGATGAAAATGACCTGTTTTTGAGAAGGAATAAATAAATGAGAGAGAGAAAGAAAGAAGCCATGAGAATTTAATCTTGCTGCTCAAAGTGTGGTCCATGGACCAGGAGTGTTAGCTTCACCTGGGAGCTTGTTAGAAATGCAAATCCCTGGGCCTTCCATCCACCCCACCCACCCCTACCTGCCAAATCAGAGCCTGCATTTTAACAACATCTCCAGGTAACTCACAGGCACCTTAAAGTTGGAGAAGGGCTAAAATGGGGTGAACTTGGGGGGTTAGGGGAGGCAAGGATTGGAAGGGGCATTTTCTCTATTATGGTGGGAAAGAGGATCCTGCGAGGTCTTGAGGAAGCAGGGAGGTTTATGGATTTGGTGTGGGAAAACAAGGGCTTCACCATCTGACAGCTGCTATTTTCTAGGTAAAGAATGAAGCAAGATCACCCTCTAGGAGGCTAGAAGGAAATGTGGGAGATTTGAGAAGAGAAATGGTTTTCTCGGAAACAGGAGAGTGACTTTATGGAAACATGGTAGAGTTGCTAGCCAATGTTGAGTGCTCAAGTCATGGTGTGCACTCATGAACTGAATGAAGCTGAAACTAGTTGGCCAGGTTGTACAGCTTTCTTCAGCAATAGTCAGCAGCTCAGTTGCCTGCAAGGAAAGGCAGACAGGCAACCAAGAATGGACTCTACTGGGCCACGTGGCCTGGAGGCAGCAAGAAAGAAGAAAGAATTAAGGGTATTTGCAAGGAACTGATTAAGCGATGGACTCAAACTGAACCTGTCAGTGGGGATGGGATCCAAAAGCAAGGGCAAGATGGAGGGGGGGTGGTTATGATTAAAAAGCAGTAGTGTGGCATTAATGCAATGCACTGTATGGCTAATCTCTGAGGTTTAGCTATTGACAAAATGGTCCATCCGGTTCCTGTAACCAGATCTCCTTCCCTTATGAATAAAAGAGCTTACTCTCAACACGATTCTGGTTTTATGTGCGATTTGGATATTGTGTGCTACTGCTCCTCTCGGCTAGTGTTGAAAACTGAGGGAAGCCTGTAGTCTGAATCACTGGTAAAGGTAATACCAGGTACACTGAGAAGACAGGAAAGAGAAGAATCGCCAACATGGCAGCTTGTGCCTGGTTCTTGACATGTATTTCTTCGACAATCCTTAGGAAAAGCCTGTAAGAGAGACATAATCACCCTCCAGTTTACAGGTAAGGAAGCAGACACAGAAAGGTAACTTGCCCAAGGTTACCCAGCTAGAAACTGACTTTGCCAAGATTCAAACCCTCTCAGGGTTCCAAACCCTTGTTCTTACACCTCACCTTCTCACTCTGTAAGAAGGTTGACTTTGTTATGATCACGTGTGTAAACAGGTGCACTTCGGCCAGCATACACCTTCCACTTTGGCCAGATTTCACTTAACTAAGTAACAAGACACCCTGGACAGTACATTCTCGGATGGTGATGTGACTTGCTGAAGATGGAGGTTCTCAAGCATATTGTAGCATTTCTTATCTGTCAGTTAAAAAAAAAAAAAAAAAAATTCTTGGCCTTCTGATTAGGGAGGAAAGAATTCTAATTTTTAGAAGTACTAGTGTAAAAGGCTTGAGCTTCTTAAAAGCTGTGGAAAAATGTCTTTAGGTAATAAAAATGGATTCCTGTGGCAGAACTTCTAGGACTTCTTTTCCTCCTTTGTTGGTTGATTTTCATTTTGTGTTTAACAAATAAAAAGGGTAGTCTACTGGGACAAGTTTCTGTGTTATTACTATTATCATTATCATCACAATTACTACTCATTTCTGAGTGTTTTTACATTGTAAATAGTCAGCATAGGGCATGGGATATGCAAATATATATGTATACGCAGGAGCCCTGGTGCCATAGTGATTAAGAGCTCGGCTGCTAAGCAAAAGGTCGGCAGTTCAAATCCACCAGCCGCTCCTTGGAAACCCTATGGGGGCAGTTCTACTCTGACCTATAGGGTCGCTATGAGTCGGAATCGACTCAACATATACACAACACACACACACATATATCTATGTGTTTATATAAAAATCTCAATCTTTTCTATAATCCCATGAGGTATATATTATTATCCCTATCATATAGAAGTAGAAACCAAGACCCAGAGATTTTAACAGATCCAACCTCATGGAGCTGCTAAATGGCAAAGCTGTGTCTCAAGCCAGGTCTTTGTGGCTGCGAAGCCCATGAGCTAAAGCATTGTGCACCACCACCTCCCAGGCCATAGAAACTTGATACACGTAAGTGTGAATCGACTAAATCGATGAGGTAGGAAATTGCTGGATTTATACAACCAAAATGCTTGAAACTAAGGAATATTCAGCCTTTAGCAAAGTACTACGTGCAACCCACTGGGCTAAATAGTCCCTCAAAAGGAAAACGAGGGGAACAAAGCAGGAAGAAATTAGAGCAATCCTTAGCACCCGGCGTCTTTGGAAAAAGGCAACACAATTGAGCCCCAGAAAGCACAGAGTCACTTCTACACTTCAAATGTCAGCTATGGTCAGCTCAGTGGCCATTTCTTCCCCGTCTGGCAGTAGGTTTTTTCCTTTTTTTTTTTTTCAGTTATTCTATAGCTGAATTCAGTGGAAAAATAATGTTTATTCACTTCACAGCCAATTTGGAGAGAACGAGTCTCTATTCCATAAAATGAGGCATTGATATATTTATGATTCAGAATCACAAGCACGTTCCTTGAGTGCAATTGTGTTTCAGGCTGGATAAAATGAAAATATCACTTTCTTTTTTCTTTCATGTGGATCCACTTGAGTTGCCCTCATTAAACGGAACTGGTGCTCTTGGGAGAAATGCCAGACTTCAGAATAAAGGCTTGGTAAACCTAACCTCATAAAGTTGCAGTAGCCCGAAAACAAGACAAGAAGTGAACATAAGCATTAAGTGGATTTATCACACACACACACGCCCGCGCACACGCTCACTCACAATGTGGTTTCCTTTCTGTCACTTGACTGAATCTGTGGAGATTGAGGGTTTTTCCCCAAAGTTGATGATTCTGGTGAAATTTATTTCAGATTTTACTGGTGCTTACGTTTTAGCAGAGCCCTGGTGGCACAGTGGTTAAGAGCTTGGCTGCTAACCAAAAGGTCAGCAGTTCGAATCCACCAGCCGCTCCTTGGAAACCCTATGGAGCAGTTCTACTCCATCCTACAGGATCGCTATGAGTCGGAATCAACTCAAAGACAACACAGTGGGTTTCATTTGTGTTATCTTAAGCTACCATTCCACCTTTATGTCTCTGGAAAAATACGCAAGTAGTAGTGACAGCAGTCGCCTCCAGGGAGGGGAATTGTGGGATTAGAAGTTAGAATTGGGTGGAAAACTTTTTACTGTATACCTTTAACAGTGTGATTTTTTAACCATGTGCAAGAACTAGATTTAAAAGTAAATAAATAAAAGCTACCGACAGAACAACACAGAATACCCTTCAGCAAGCAGTTGAAGGAAAACTACGGATATCTTCTTCACCCAAAGCATACTTTTCTCTTTTGAGAACAATGAACGAACCAAAATTAGCTCATGAAGATGCATAATCAATGGGAGTTCACAAACACCTGATGTGCCCTCGGGCGGGTTAACCAGTAAGCACCTGTGTACTGGCTTGCATTGAGCAAGGTACATGTGAGCTTAATTATATTGCCTTGCTAATCTGAGGTGAGCAATTTCACATGGGCTTTACCCTACCTTTGATGTGGTGGGGGACAGGTGAAATTATACACTGCAGCTTGGTGGGAAGGCACAATTGGGCCCTCGCCTACCTTGCTTATTGGGTAATTCGGCCCTGGTGTCTTTATCACCTATAAGACACAGCCCAGCTTCCATGCAGACCTCATTTTTAATCTCCTGCAAGATGCGAAGACACAGACTTGAGAGTACCAAGGGGTTAACCAAACTGCAACGGGAGTGGGAAGTCAGGGGATCACGTTCCAACCTCAGCCCTGGCGCTGGCTGGCCTTCACCTCTGTCTGTCTCATTTTTCTCCTCTATAAAATGTGATTTGTAAGGTCACTCTCTGATCTTCTGATCTGTGGTACTGTGTCAGTTCACAGTAATTAGACCTCACACCCTTCCCAACCCCCAATAGACCACAACCTTTCTCTGCTGCCACCCTATCAAAGTGCCGGAAATTCTCATTCTGAGAGTGCGTTCTTACCTTTAGGTGCTATTTCTAGAAATCACCATCACCCCCATCAAGATTAAATACAGTATGCGTTTTCCAAAGACTGTTTTCAGCCAGAGAGGATAGGAAAATGATTTGAGATGATATACTGACACTTATTTTAATAGTTATGTATATGAAATATGTGGATTATGTTATTTATGTTTATATTTGTATGTATTATGTTTGCCATTGGCTTCCTTCCACCATGTGATACTGGGTTTCCAGTTATGTGATAAAGTGTTATGGTATTAGGTATAAAAAAAAAGGGGGACAAATAGCAAATAATAGAATAGCTAGCATATTATTCATGAGAACAATCCCAGAGGTGGTTTTTAAAATGACTGAAGTTTGAGGAACACCGAGGTAGATCGCTTGCCTTGACCTAAGGAAATGTGACAAAAGAAGGATTTGGAGGTAGAAATAACACTAAAGGAAGTAGGAAGTTACCGAGTTTGGAGATGCCCTCCAACCCCCAAGAGTTCTGTCAACCTTCAGCACCTGTGGCCCCAAGAGCGGTATCTTAAGGTTCTCTACAGGAATAAAACCAGTAAGACAGACAGATACTTACTTCAGGGGGCTGGCAAGTCCAAAATCCATAGGTCAAATGGCAGACTTGAGACTTATGAGGGCTTGACTCCTAAGATCCATAGGTCAAGCAATGGGAAGAATGAAGAGTCAAGAGAGTTCTGCCAAAATATCTATTTATAGTCTGAAGGTGAACACATTAAGAAATCCCCTTTTGACTGACTGACTGTATTGGATTAGACTACCTTTGGGAACAGCCACTAGTCCAGTGTTTGGCAAAACCACTGGGAACTACAGCCTAGCCAAGTTGACACATAAGAGCAGCCATCACAGAAGGGTATTTTGTCCATGACTGGAGAAAGCAGATGACTCAGGAGGTCTGTCTGGGATGCTGACCCTCCTCTGGCTTTGTTTGACATGAGGACTATGCAGTCCAGGGTGGACTTACTACCCACTAAGAAGCTTTCTCAGATTCTCCTTTCCAATAATCAGTGCGTTTGGCCTGAACCAGAGTTCTCTAGAATCTTTTTTGCCTCATCCCTAACTTTGCCAGGACCCCACATCAAAAACTTTTAAACATGTTTAAAAATCATTTTAATAAGCTGCTAACTACTACCATCAATGCCATGAGGTCCAGTAACCATGCTCCTCTTTTCACAGTGGGATTTTTAGGTGCCATTAAGCTCAGTGCTACTTCCTCACTCTGAGATAACACTAAGCACCAGGGCGTTATCCCAGCTGTGCGTTGAAATTTTAAAAACAAGAGACCACCAGATATTTGTTGAGGACTTACTAAGTGCATGGCAGAGGGGGGAAGACAGCAATATATAAAATCTCTTCCCTCTTGGAACATATTCTTTACTACAGGAAGATTTAAAAAATAAATAAATAAAAGCTACTCACCATTGAGTCATTCCGACTCATGGCAACCCCATCTGTGCAGAGTAGAACTGCTCCATAGGGTTTTCAAGGCTGACTTTTTTTTTTTTTTTTTAACTTTTATTGAGCTTCAAGTGAACGTTTACAAATCAAGTCAGACTGTCACATATAAGTTTATATACACCTTACTCCGTACTCCCACTTGCTCTCCCCCTAATGAGTCAGCCCTTCCAGTCTCTCCTTTCGTGACAATTTTGCCAGCTTCCAACTCTCTCTATCCTCCCATCCCCCCTCCAGACAGGAGATGCCAACACAGTCTCAAGTGTCCACCTGATATAATAGCTCACTCTTCATCAGCATCTCTCTCCTACCTACTGTCCAGTCCCTTTCATGTCTGATGAGTTGTCTTCGGGAATGGTTCCTGTCCTGGGCCAACAGAAGGTTTGGGGACCATGACCACTGGGATTCCTCTAGTCTCAGTCAAGGCTGTGACTTTTTGAAAGCAGATTGCCAGGCCTGTCTTCTGAGGTGCCTCTGGATAGGTTCAAACTGCTAACCTTTTGCCTAGTAGTGGAGCACTTAACCATTTGTCACACCCATGGACTCCCACAGAAAGATAAGACTTGTCAAAAACAACTAACAAAACAAAAAGCTTGATAGATATTGAACAAAGTTGAATTACATAAAAAACTAGTGTGTTTAGAGGAGAGAGGAGTCAGTGCAGGCTGAGAGGTCAGGGAAGGCTTCCTGGACCCTTGAAACATGGAAGCGATGGAAGAGAGTCTACTTCAGGTAAAGGGGCTAATGTGAACCAAGATGCAGGGCTGGGCAAAGACCAGACATGTGCGTGGGCCAAAGAGAATCTCCAGGTTAGCATGAAAGTGGGAGAATCCAGACTGGGAAGAGCCCTGGATGCCAGGAGCCGGGGTTTTTTTGGGTCCCAGAAGCAACAATTTTGGGGAGACTGGGCTGTAGGCAACAGAATCTGCAGGCAGAGAAATGTGCTGGAAAACCACTGAAGACATTCAGACAAGAGGATGGCAGGGGCAAGAACTCAGTGATGCTGGGAAGAAAAAGAAGACAGGGAGGAGGTCTTGGTGCCATGGCTGAGAGAATCAAGAGGCCAGGGCTCAGGGTGTCAGAGCGAGCCTCTAGAATGGTGGAACAGACTGGAGTCACAGGAAGATGTAGAATAGCACAACATGAAGCGTACGGAGGGCTTGGATGAGTGTCCTTAAACGTATATGAATGAGAGGAACATGATACTGGTTCATCACTTGACAAGAGCTTTGTGGATGTTAGTTCATTTAACGTTCTCAACACAGTGTGAGCTAAATAGAGGTAACCCCTGAGGATGTATTCAAGTTACTATGAACCACACTTATGACCATCCTTTTTTTGTTGTTTTTTTTTTACATCTCATTGTTAGTGATATATACTACGTACCATGTCGCAGCATGTCATTTGCTGATGTTATCATTCTCATGCCACCCCCTAAAGACAAATAAAGATCAACTCTATAAAGATACTGATAATAAAATGCAATAATAATGAAAACTTAAAAAAAAAAAAAAAAAGGAGGTATCCACTTATGTCGCAACCAACTTATGATGGAGTTGTCAGAATGGAACCCTATCGTAAATCAGGGACTGGCTGCACTGTTTTAATCGCCGGATTATAGCGAAGAAACAGAGGCTTACGAAAGGTTAATTAATTTGTCCTAACATCTGCTGCTTCACGCTGTGGAGCTGGAATTCAACGCCAGACCTTCTAACCTCAGAGCCTACAAAGTTTATTCAGAGGCAATTTTTTTTTTTTGTAATATGGTTGAGTTATCTAGTGCTGCTATAACAGTGATACCACAAGTCAGTGGCTTTTTTTCCCCCCCTTGGCTTTTTTTTTTTTTTAATTTGTATTGTGCTTTAAGTGAAAGTTTACAAATCAAGTCAGTCTCTCAAACAAAAATTTATATACACCTTGCTATATACTCCTAGTTGTGCTCCCTCTAATGAGACAGCACACTCCTTCTCTCCACTTTCTGTTTTCGCTCCCATTCAGCCAGCTCCTGTCCCCCTCTACCTTCTCATTTCCCCCTCCAGACAGGAGCTGCCCACACAGTCTCATGTGTCTACTTGATCCAAGAAGCTCACTCCTCACCAGTATCATTTTCCATCCTATAGTCCAGTCCAATCCCTGTCTGAAGAGTTGGCTCTGGGAATGGTTCCTGTCTTGGGCTAACAGAAGGTCTGGGGACCATGACCTCTGGGGTCCTTCAGGTCTCAGTCAGACCATTAAGTCTGGTCTTTTTACGAAAATTTGAGGTCTGCATCCCACTGCTCTCCTGCTCCCTCAGGGGTTCTCGGTTGTATAACACTCTTTACCTCTAAATGTTTATAGAATGCTATTCCTAGGCATTCTGTATATAGAAGAAATAGTTGCCCAATCACCTATGGCTGAGGTGCATATGGCCAAGGAAATGGTCAAAATTATTTTTTTCCTTTTAAACTCTTTTTATACAATAAAATGCACAGAACTTAAACGTTCAGTTTGGTGGATTTTGACAGTTGCATATACCCCCATAACCACCACCCAAAACAAGACACAGAACATTTCGTTCATTCCAGAACATTCCTTTATACTCCTTCCCTGTCAATTCCCCTCCCAACCCCCGGGTAACAGGTACTGATATCTACCTCCATGGATAGGTTTGCCTGTTCTAGGCTTCATTTAACGGCAGCATGCGGTGTGTATTCTGTTATGGCTTTTTCACTCAGCATGCTTTTGACATTCTTTCATGTTGTTGTGTCTATCAGTAATTTGAAGAAATATTTAACTCTGACCCCTTGAGAAGCAGGTTATGTTGGTAATTTCTTGAAAAGTATCACCGGGCTTTTGTCTTCTGGTTTTCTAAGAACATAACCTTCATTCTAGTCCCCCTGAAGCAGCCACTTGCCTGAGAGGAGATTAGGATCATTACAGAAGAAAAGACAAGAAAAAAACAAAAAAAAAAGAAAGAAAGAAAAGACCAAGGTAATACAGACTTTCCTCAAAAAAATGACTGTTGAATTAAATTTTCAACATGCTGGCTTTTGAGCCAGGTTGGAAACCATGGCTTTTTTTTTTTTTTTTTTCCTCCAGTACAATAACTTCTTATCCAAAAGTACACTAAATAAATACGCTATAAGCAGTGATATTTTGACATTCCAGACAGGCAAAAACACCGCTCACTAATTTTTGCAACACAACAGTGTCTTGTCAAAGATTTTCACATGGAACAGATTTGATCGTGCACTATGTTTACATGGACACTGAACATTTTGCCTTATAAATGTAAACCAGGCAAGAGGGATGGAGAGGTGGTGTCTCCTACAACTCCCAGTCTGTTGTACATGTTTCCAAACACTTCTGTGTTCAGCCTTTATTTTTCCCTGAGAATATCTATCTGGTACAATAACCTGGAGTGCAGTTTGAGGTTATGAGCCCAAAGGCTGAAAACCTTCCAAAGAACGGCTCCCTCAGTGAGGTGGATTGAATAGCATTCCCCCCAAAATTCAGGCCCCCCTGGAACCTCAGAATGTGACCTTACATCAAATAGGGTCTTTGCAGATGAAATTTGTAAGGATCATACTGGATTTAGGATGGGCCCCAAATCTAATGATTGGTGTCCTTATAAAAAGAGGACACAAAGAGGCACACAGAGAAGGTCAAGTGAAGATGGGGGCAGAGATTGGAGTGATGCTGCCACAAGCCAAGGAATGCCAGGAGCAACCAGAAGCTGGAAGCAGCAAGGAAAAATTCTTCCCTATAGCCTTCAGAAGAACCTTGATTTTAAACTTCTAGCCTCCAGAGCAGAGAGAGAATAAAAGTCTGTTGTTTTAGGTCACCCAGTTTATTATGGCAGTGGTAGGAAACCAGTACACCCTCTGTCTTAGTCATCTAGTGCTGCTGTAACAGAAATACCACAAGTGGGTGGCTTTAACGTGCAGAAGTTTACTCTCTCACAGTCTAGTAGGCTAGAAGTCCAAATCAGGGCATCAGCTCCAGGGAAAGGCTTTCTCTATTGGCTCTGGAGAAAAATTCTTGTCCTGAACCTTCCCCTGGACTACGAGGTTCTCTTTGCAGGAACCCTGTGTCCAAAGGACACGCTCTGCTCCTGGCACCGCTTTTTTGGTGGTATGAGGTTCCCAAAGTCTCTCTGCTCACTTCTCTCTTTTATATCTCAAAAGAGACTGGCTTAAGACACAACCTAATCTTGCAGATCTCATCAACATAACTGCCGCTAATCCACCTCATTAACATCACAGAGTCAGGATTTACCACACATAGGAAAACCACATCAGATGACAAAATGGTGGACATTCACACAATACTGGGAACCATGGCATAGCCAAGTTGACAGATATTTTGGAGGGACACAATTCAATCTATGACACCCTCCCAGTCTCATCTATCATCTAGTATTGGTAAATTTTTAAAAAGTTCAAAAAATCTTCGTTATATTTTATGTACAAACTGGATTTAGTGTTTACTTCCATATTATTGTTTATCACTATGTAAACTTATTTCATTGTTCAACTAGTAAAAGTTTTTGACTGCAAAAATTGTTTGAATATCTTAGGTTGGGAAAGAAGGCATCATAAATTTTCGCCCATTAAAATTAATGGAATTTTTTCCCCATTAAATGAGGTTTTCAGGAATTAATTAGGGGCTTAAGCTGGGATAGCTGATGTGTTAGACTTCTGACTTTCTTGAGATTTCACAGCATGACCACAATCTTTCATTGTCAAAATCTCTTCATCACCCCCTTTGGCACATCAATAGATGAGAATTTACATCAAAGCAATCCAGACAGAAAGGGAAACTACAAACAGCTGGCTCCTTGTCTGGCCCAGAGGTGGAAAGGAGAGGGGGTGAGAGAAAAGAGACCAAGAAGCAGAGAAATGGTAATTTCCCCTCACAGGCTTTGGCTTTAAGTGACGTGACGCCATGTTGGAGGGGCAGGTCTGGGACTCTGGCTGCCCTGTGCCAGCCTGGTCATTGGCCCCACGGAAGGAAACCCGTGAGGCCAGACAGAGGCAGGCCCTGGCATTCCGCTTGCCTGGGTCACCCTCAGATACCATTGGAATGGCTCTTAGATTAGGCCTGTGGCCTGGCAAGGGGCCCATCTTGGCACCATTGCTTCAGGCATTAGAGGACATTTCCTCAGGTACCCAAGGCAAGTGTCCTGCCTCCTGTGCAAGCCCCCAGGCTCCCTGTTAGGGAGCATTTACAGTGTGCCAGGCCGTCTGCTGGGCCCTTTATCTGCCCTTAAGAATCCACAATGGAGTCACTCAGAAGAGCAGCCCCCACACAGTAACTGCTGACTCTAAGGCAGTAAGTGAAGGGCAGAGAGTTGAAGAAAGTGCTGGGATGCCTTAAGCAAAGTCCAGACTCTGGAGAACTCTACAGGATAAATGACCCAGGTTCTTCAATAGAAAGGCAGAAGAGAGAAAGAAAGAGAGAGAGAGAGGCTATAAATTAAAAGTGACTTAGGAAACAAATCCACCACTGCAGTACAGTGGCACAGTGGTTAAGAGCTCCATTGCTAACCCAAAGTTCGGCAGTTCAAATGTACCAGCTGCTCCTTGGAAACCCTATGGAGCAGTTCTACTCTGTCCTATAGGGTCGCTGTGAGTCTGAATCGACTCAACCACAACCAGTTAGACTTTATCGAGAGTCCTTGGGTGGCACAAACAGTTAAGAGCTCACTACTAGCTGAAAGGTTTGCAGTTTGAACCTACCCAGAGTCACCTTGGAAGACAGCCTGGGCGTCTGCTTTTGAGAGGTCACAGACTTGAAAACCCTATGACGCAGTTTGATAACTTGACTAAACTAAGCCCAGAATGGAGTCGTTTGCGCTGAACCCTACAGCAGCAAACCAAAATCTGAGTTTCCATTTCATGTAAATACCTAACTTTCCCAGGAGCCAAAATCCAAGTCAATCAATTGACTCTCCCAGAAAAGCAAACCCAAGCTAGCCGATCAGAACCGCCTGCCCTCACAAAAGTCTTTCCACCTGTACCGCACTTCAGAACTCTCCCCTGGCTTTCAGACCAGACGTTCCAGGTTCATGAACTGTCAAATAAAGCTTACGACTTCATATATAAATTTAATATTGTGAAAATTTCATTTTTAACAAGTTCTACTCTGCACACATGGGGTCGCCATGGGCAGGAATCCACTCAACCACAACTAACAACAATAGGCTTTACTTGGACCCTCATTGAAACAAAGTAAAAAAAAAAAAAAAAATTCTTAGACAATAGGGGAAATCATGATGATCTTAAGGAATTGTTAATTGTTTCTGGTGTGATAATAGTATTGTGGTTACTTTTTTTTTTTTTTAAAAGAACCCTCCGAGGTTCACCCTTCAGCCAAATATTAAACAGACCCATGGAACAAAACAAGACTAAAGGGGTGCACTAGTCCTGAGGCAGGGACTGGAAGGCAGGAGGGAACAGGAAAGCTGGTAATAGGAAACCCAGGTTTGAAAACAGAGAGTGTTGACATGTCGTGAGGTTGTTAACCAATGTCACAGAACAGCGTGTGTACTAACTGTTTGTTGAGAAACTAGTTGGTTCTGTAAACCTTCATCTAAAGAAAAGAATCCTCAAAGATACTGAGGAACATTTGTGGATGAAATTATATCGTATCTGGGATTTACTTACAAAATGGCCCAGGGGAAGGGAGTCCATAGGAGAACAAATGAAACACGACTGGCCATGTGTTCATATTGTTGAAGGAACCCAAGAGTTTATACTATTTTGTCTATCTTGAGCATGTATGTTGGAGCTTTCCCATAATAAAACGTTAAGGAAGGGAGGAAGAGAAGAAGGCAGGGTATGGAAACCCAGAGGAAGAAAAGACACCATTATGACTGGGGACAGGTGAGGAAGACCATGGAGACCACACTCAGCTTGGAAAGCTGAGCAGAACACTGACGCATCAGGAAGTAAGGAAGGGCTTTGGGAACAGGAGATAGCTCATCAAAAGCCTGGAGACACACTTCAGGGCATAGCACATGTGAGGGGCAGGAGTGGAGAGTATGGGAAAAAAGGTGGGAAAACAACTTGGGCCAAGATGTTAAGAGCCTTGGGTGTGGATTAACGTTGGGGTTATATTCTGTGGGGAGTCCCTGGGTGGTACGAATGGTTAACGTGCTCAACTGCTAACAGCTTGGAGGTTGGAGTCCACCCAGAAGCATTTTGGAAGAAAGGCCTAGCAATCTACTTCTAAAAAATCAGCCACTGAAAACCCTAATGGAGCACACAGTTCTACTCTGACCTCCGTGGGGTCACCACAAGCTGGAATCATCTGAAAAAAACTGGACTTTCTCTTTCTTACTCTCTCTGTATTCTGTGAGCAATTTGAGATCATGCAGAGGTTTAAAAAAAAAAAAAATTAAGCTGGTGATTATCCCATCCAGCTGCGGCTGGACAGAGGATGGGCCTGGGGGAGGGGGGCACTTGGAAGCCTGGCAGCCAGATAGAGCCTGGTCCTCTACCTGAGCCTCTTCCTGAATTGATAGCGCTGTTTGGTCTGAATTATCCACGTTCTTACCTGCACCTGCTCTTGCCACCTGGATAAAACAGATGTAGACAAAGAAAGAAAACAGAGATAAAGATTTACAAGGCCTGGGAGAAAACTGGGTACAACTACAAAGGATTCTTGGCATGCAGGGACCTGGGAGGCAAGGCTGGAAGAAGGGGAAAGCCTGTGATCTCTGACAAAGAGACTAAACCTGAAACAAAAACAGCTAAACTGCTGAGTGAGCACACGCTTCCTAAGTCAGTGTGCGGTTGAAATATCCCAAGTGGAGATCCTATATTTAGACTCTTTTAAATAAACTCTGATGAGAGATGGTCTTATTTTTATTTTTACTGTTTATATATTTGATTGTGAGGATGGCACAGGACCAGGCAGTGTTTTGTTCTGTTGTGCGTGGGGTCACTATGGGTCGAAACCTATTCAACGGCACCTGATAACAACGACATTTAAATATTGAGGATTTACTACCTGTCACTAAAAAGAATTTAAGGACTTTGCCAATATTAATTTGCAAATTTCCTTGGAACAATATTTAGGTTTTGAAACCTCAGTAAATGTCTGTTCTAGCCCTGGAAAAATAGCTTACCCTTAAATTATGGTTAATATCATTATGATGATATGTTCACGGATACCTGAATTGCTTAGGCTCCAAGAGGTCTTTTAAACAGCAAGATAATAGAGGCTTCGGAGTGATGGAAATGTTCTGGAATGAGAGAGAGGCGGTGGTGGTACAACATTATCAACATACTAAATGCCACCAAGTTGTCCACTTTAAAATGGTTAATTTTATACTGTGTGAATTTCATCTCAATAAATTATTTTCTTAGGATAATACAGAAAAAAAAACATTAAGGGAGAAACTGTGTTTTCCACCTACATTTTACATGGCCTGGACTCTATGTCTCAAGTACTTGAGAGTGACGGTCAAAGGAAAAACGCTTGGAAAATGCCTTCCCTGCAGAAATAACCTCCATCCATCTGCCAATTTGTTGTACTGGGGTGGTTTTTGTGTTGTGGTGATGCTGGAAGCAGGATCACCCATGGTAGACAGGTTTCAGCAGAACTTCCAGACCAAAAAAGACCAGGAAGAAAGGCCTGGTGATCTTCATCTGAAAATTAGCAAATGTAAACCCTAGGGGTCACAATAGGATATTGTCTGATATACCACTGAAAGATGAACCCCCCATGTTAGAAGGCACTCAAGATACACAGTGGCCGTGACAATGGACTCAAACCTACCAACAATCATGAAGATGGCACAGGACTGGGCTACATTTTGTTCTGTCGTACATGGAGTTGCTATGAGTTGGAGCCAACGTGATGGAGACTATTGCAACATAAACATGAAATGTCGTCTAAGCACAAAGACGGTTAAGTCTAGCTTAAGAAAAAGGGGGTGGGGGGAGAGGTCTCCAGTTCACAAAAAAAATTTTGAGTGTTCACTATGTGAAAGGTAGGCTTTGCTCTCCTCTGATGTCAGGTCTCCCATTTCATTATTTTCTTTCTAGTATTTGAGACAGTTTGATATTTTCCTTAACACTTGACTTGAGGAGTAAGAGCTTTGCTTTGCCATCCCTCTGCACATAACCATTGTCAAGTTGATTCCAACTCATAGTGGCCCTATAGGACAGAGCAGAACTGCCCCATAGGGTTTCCAAGGAGTGGCTGGTGGATTCGAACTGCCAGCCTTTTGGTTAGCACCCGTAGTTTGCCTTAGCTCTTAACCACTGTGTCACCAGGGCTCCTTAATGTCAGCCTTCAGTGACCTCCTCACAGCCTGCGGGGCCTGAGGTGTAACAGTCTTGTAAAAGTTCGATTCTCTGGACATTTGAAAATACAGGGTTTTTTCTTCATGGCTAGGCCTTTGCAGAAGAGCAGAGGCCTCTATGGGTTTTGGATTTGGACAAAACTTACTAGCCGGCATGGGTGTAGGGAGATTATTTACTTTTTATGAGTTTATGAGGATTAAACGAGAAGATTTAGGTTCAACGCTTAGCCCAGCATTGGGCACGTGGTAAATGAAGAGCAGATGGGTGTGCTGTTGTTATTATTATTCACTGTTATTATTGCCAGCATTATTATTTCACGGGCATAACGAATGGGCTGGCAATACTAGCACAAACTTTAGCCAGAATTTGACAAGGCCAAAACAAAACCAGACCCAGCAACCCTGGGAAGGGGCCTGTGCTCATCAGGTCTTAAGAAATTGCTCTCCAGCTGGGCCCGGCCAGGGTCCACTGGGCTCCTAATGGAAACTGGCTTTGAGATAAAGCTCCTTTGAAGCTGGTAACTCACTGTTGTGCCTAAGCCTAGGGAAAGCACCCCAAGGTGGTTTTTTCCCATGCCATTGATAGTCTGCCCTATACAAATGAAACACATTAGTCACTTTTTCTTTGGGGGCCTGTGTAAGGAAGCCCTGGTTTAAATGCTGCTCAGGAATTCAGGAGTGAGTGGTGGTCTTGCCTTTGAGGAAGAAGGAACCTGATTCAGGGCTGGACAAGTGAGTGTGAACTGCGGGGAAACAGCCTGCCTAGGCAATTTGGTAACATATAAAGGAACCATAATCCAGGATTTTAGTTATCTGAAGAGGTTGAGCTAATGAGTTGAGGGGTCCGGGGACGATGTAGCAGGGCTGATAGAGAAAGGCCTGGCCTTCGTCACATCCCAGGTGGGCCCCAAAGCAAATGCAGACTTTAACACAGCTGGGAGTCTGTGGTGGAAAATGCCCAAATGCAGCTGGTGTGATATAATCAGGGGAATCCCAGGTCTTAGGCATGGAGTCTGGGTGGAGCAAGAGAAGGGGCAAAGTCTCGTCCTACAGAGTCACCCATCACCTGGTCAAGCGAGACTCCTATGTCCCTGGGGGGACCAGGGGGCAGACAGACATCTCTGGGGCTTTGCTCTGACAATCTGGCCCCAGGGGAACCCCCTCGGCCCAGGCGACTGCAAGCAGACAATTGCTCAGAAAAAATCCCAGGACCCTGAACCCTAGACTGGCTGCATCTACTCAGAGCCAGAGGGAAAGCAAGGAGAACCCCCAACTTTCCTTCTCACTCCCCAAACCTTTTAAAGACTGAGAAGTTGTTTTAGGAAAGCACTGTTTCTAATAACAACAATTTAAAAAAAGCTGTGGTCGAGTCTACCTCGATTCATGGCAACCCCACGTGCCCCCAAATAGAACTGTGCTCCGTAGAGTTTTCAGTGGCTCATTTTTTTGAAGTACATCACCAAGCCTTTCTTCCGAGGTGCCTCTGGGTAGACTGGAACCTCCAACATTTTGGTTAGCTGCGAGCTAATTAATCATTTGCACCACCCAGGGCGTCCTCCAATAATTCAGTTCTGTTAAAAAAGAGAGACAGCGGGAGACGGAAAGAGAAGTCTGGCAGACAATTTGTTCATACTTAGCTTGTTTAAAATTTTATAAATAAAACTTTGCAAGCAGACATGTAGAATAAAAAATGAGATGCTTCCGAGTGTGGTCTTGTGAGGTGAGGGAGCTACATCCAACATGAACGTGTGTGTGTGATACTGGCATCTCCTTTCCTTGCTGGAACAATCCTTCTCATCAAATTTGACAGCTCACCTCTCCCTTACTGGAAAGTAAGTTTATTTCATTTCAAACAAATGAAAAGAAACAGGGCTATAACCTTTTTATAGAGTAAGTGAAAAATGTTTTGTGTAGGTAATTTGAGCACAAACTAGAATTTGCCCGGTGATTTTATATCATTTCCATAAACTTTTATTGAATTAAGATAATAATGTTGTGAATTTATGTCACATGCTTTCTAGGGAGCAAAGTACATTCATATATATTTCCCTGGTTTTCAAAAAATCCCTGTGAAGTATCAGCTGGCACAATCATTCCTATAAAATAAAATCTACGTGTAAAATGTTTTTGCCTTTCTCTTCAATCCACCAAGATACGTTTGAACCCAGTAAAAAACGCTTTCAGTCACAAAAGTCTCCTCTCATAATTGTTAAGCGCGCTTTAATTTTATTACATGAGACCGTCTTATAACATCCACACGGCTTCAGGAATTCCAGCTTTGAAGCTACAACTTCTTAAATCCTACTTTCTCCATTGAACATCAGTTTCAAAAATAATCTTTCTGAATATTTAAGAGATAAGAGAAACTGTTTAAATCCCTCTTTAATCCAGGAACTCGGGTGTGAGACAATCACCCTCTCCAACAGCTGTTGAAAACTATAAAAGAAACTTCTTGTCTTTCCATTATAAAAAAGAAATAATTCATTAGACACCATTCCAGCCACTCTGGTATGCAATTTTGAATGGCACAGTATTTTTCCTCTTGGGGGTTTTGCAAGAGGAAAAGAAAAAAAAAGTGTTAATAGAAGTGGCTGTTGTCATAGTTATCAAAGACTGTATTATGTGAATGTAAACTTGAGGGCAAATGTGTTCCTAAAGAGAGTGGTTTGTTTTTTTTTTTAATCGAGATATAATTCACATACTGTAAGAGTCACCTTTTTAAAGTGATTCAGTGGGGGATTTAATATTTCTGAAGTTATGCACTATCACAATTTCTAGAACATTTCGTGACCCCCAAAGGAACTACAAACCCATTAGCAGCCATTCCCTACCATACCCTTCACCTACGGGTTTGCCTATTCCAGATATTTCATATAAATGGAATCATACAATATGTAGGCTTGTGTGTCAGCTTCTTTCACTTGAAGGCTCATCCATGTCATAGCATGTACCAGAACACCATTCCTTTTTACGGCTGAATACTATTCCATTGTATGGCTATACCACATTTTGTTTATTCTTCTGTTGATGGACACTCAGGTTGTTTCCACTTTTGGCTATTGTGAATAATGCTACCATGAACATTTGTGTATAAACTTTTGTGTGGACATATGTTTTAATTCTCTTGGGTATATACCCAGGGGCAGAACTACTGGGTCATATGATAATTCTGGGTTTAACTATGTGAACAACTGTCAAACTTCTCCCAAGCACCTGCACCGTTTTACACTCCCACCAGCAATGCATGAGGGTTCCAGTTTCCCCATACCTTCACCAAGGATATGTCTGTCTTTTTGATTACAGACATCCTAGTGGGTGAGAAGCGGTATCTCACTGTATAAAGAAAGTGCTTTCAATTAAGTTCATAGATTGCAAGGTACCCAAGGACACGGGTTTTGCCTTGATCTTTCCTTTCCTGGCACCTTGCCCACATAGATCATGGGTAAAGGTTGGAAGGAGGGTGTGACTATTTTTTTTTTCCCCAGCAGTTAGAGCATCCGCTACTTGTTGCATATCCTGTAACTTATTTCTAAATCCTTCATCTTAGCAGCACAAGATGTGTCTTCTATGTGTGTTTCAACATGTCTTTGAAGTCTCATTGAAGGAAACCAACTTGAATAATGACTAATGGATCCCAAGAATGATCGTCCTCTCCTGCACCATGTCCTTTGGTCACAGCTCAACCACAGCCCCAAAGAGGCTCCACCAACCCACACATGGACAGCTGTGGCTGTCACCGGGGACCCAGCACTCTCCACTTGGCTGGTTAAAGCCACAGTCAGATCAAAGCCCCCACTCAGCTTCCCTACCCTGGCTTAGAGCTTCCTGCATCTGCTGGGGGTTAGGGGAAACAGAGATAGAACCCAGTTCTCTACAGTTCTTTTACCACATCAAGGCTAGGGATAGAGCTTTCTTATTATTTCTGGGCTTTTTCTTATATTATTTCCCCTTCTGATAGGCCCTAAAAGGCCTACCCAACCTCCAAGACTTCCAGCCCTGCCAGGAAGATGTGTTAGTTTCCCCAGCCCGGAGCAATGCGAACTTAATTCATTTCTAACAGGTTCAAAACTGAACAACCCCAAAGTCAGCAATTCAAGCGCACAAAGATCTCTTTGTCGCTTACTAAAATGAACTTAGCTCTTAAGCGCTGATGGTAGAAAACTTCGTCTAATCAACTCAAAGGCACTGCGAGTCGCTTCCAGTTCCAGGCAGCTGCGCCTCAGTGTGATCGAAGAGTTCCTGAGAGGCTGCGTAGCAGGTGACCCTCTCTGCCCTTGCTGGTCTGTGTGACCGGGACATGCCCTGTGTGTGTCAGGATCTTCTTCTGATGTCCTCAGCCCTGCCCAGGCCCACAGCGGTCAGGCCATGCACTCCTTGTTCTCTGCCTTCCAAATAGGAGGCTGCTCTGGTGCACCAGCAGGGATGGGTGACCCAAAAAGCAAGGTAAGCACGGGCTTAATTGTGCTTACTTGCTAACCTGTAGTGCACAATTTCACCTAGTTTTCACCTCATGAAACCAATAAGACAATGCATACGGTGCTTACTGGCTAATCCACCCCCTCCACCAAGTCTGTTTCTGGAGGCTTGGGGGTGCTGAGCTGCTTTGCCTGGACCGTGCTGATGGCCCCAAGCCTCTGAGGCTCCGTCTGGGCCCACCCACCAAGGCATTGCTTGCCCACTGCCCAGGCCCCACAGATGCAGGATTCTTTGGAAGGGTTAAGTGCCCCAGGCTACACCCTGGGGGTACGGCCAATTAACTAAAGCTTTGCTCTGAAGTCCCCTGACCTTCACTTCTCAGACACCCCTGCCTCTAAGCTCTGTCCAGGTCACTCAAGTCCTCCTCCCTTCCCCACCAGTTAGAGCCTATCTTTTGATGTGGGGAAGCTGTGTTTATACCTCACTGCCATGTTCTAGACCAGGGCTGTGCAGCCTCAGAGTGTGGTCTCAGCACCACCCCAGGGCTTGTTAGAAATGGGCATGATCAGACTTCACCCTAGACCTACAAGTCCAATCAGGAAACGCTGGGACGGGGCCCAAGAACCTCTGCGAGAGTCTGAGGCAGCCATAGTCTGAGGCTGCTGCTCTAGTTTCCAAGTTCTGCGTCTACCTCATCTGATTCTTGACACGTTAAACTGAAGTTTGGAATTCAAAAAGCCCTTTTCTGTCTCAAGCACCCGAGTCGATTCTGAGTCATAGCGACCCTATAGGACAGAGTACAACTGCCTCGTTGTAGGGTTTCCTAGACTGTGATCTTTCGGGAAGCAGACTGCCACATCCTTCTCCCACGGAGCTGCTAGTGGGCTCCAAGCCAAGCACTTAACCACTGCACCACCAGGGCTCCTTTTCTCAAGTACTAGGCTCCCAAGACTTATCTTTGCTTTAAATATTCAAAAGCCCATTTAAAAGTTCAAAAGCCATGTTTTTTTTTTTTTTTTTTTAACAGCCTGGCTCCTTTTGACACATACAAAAAAACTGCACAGTTAAAGTGTACAATTTCATACGTTTTGACATACATGTACACCATGAAACCATCTCCACAATCAAATTAATGAACATACCCCATCACCTCAAAAAGTTTCCTGTTTTGTCAGGATTTTTCTTCTCTTCTGCTTCCCTGACATGACAAGGCTCCACTTATCTCTAGTTTTTAAGGTGAAGGGCCATCCTGGAAGGAGACAACCTCCCCTCCATCCCAGCACTGGCTCCTGTAACCCCTGGGTCCTGCACTGGCCCCACCTCCTCTGGGGGCTCCACATAACCAGAGAGGAAATGGTCTTCATCTAAAAACAATGAGCCCTTGGATGAGGATTTTGCTGAACATTACTGAGGGCCAAAACTCCAACCTGAATCTCCACTACCCCACCCCCCGGACCTGCCTAGACTCTAGGCCTCCAGGATGGGGCCGTGTACCTCAGCTCATGCATGAGCACCTCCCCTAAACCAAACAGGATCCTACTTCAGCCCCCTTTATGCCGCAGAGGCCCACATGGGGTGCAAACCAGAAAAAGATGCTCATTATTCATTTGAATCAATGAAAAGTAGCACTCAGAGAATATTTGTTGAGTTGAAATCAGTCCTGACTTTCATTCAGGGTCCATTTTCAGGACTCCTGCAAATCAACACACTCAGCTGTTTAGAGAGGAAACACCACTATGCCGTCCTGTAAGAATTCTTCACGTTGATTCAGATAAATGTTGTTGTTGTTATTGTGTGCCGAGTAGAACTGCCCTGTAGGGTTTTTCTAAGCTGTAATCTTTTCAGGTTAATTATTCAAATGAATAAGGAGGATTGAAGAAGAATGGATGTCTTTGAATTATGGTGTTGGTGAAGAATATTGAATATACCACGGACTGCCAAAAGAATGAACAAATCTATGTTGGAAGAAGTACAACCAGAATGCTCCTTAGAAGCAAGCATGGCGAGACTATGTCTCACATATTTTGGACATGTTATCACGGGGGATCAGTCCTGGGAGAAGGACGTCATGCTTGGTAAAGTAGAGGGTCAGCAAAAAAGAGGAAGACCCTCTAGGAGATGGATTGACACAGTGGCTGCAACAACACTCAACCCCATTCAACTGTCCAGTCCCCTCTCTGCTTTTGTTTGTTTGTGTGTGCACTTGTTTGGGCCCTTTTATCCTCCTAACTCCTCACTTTGCTGTGTGTCACTCTCTCTCAACGCACTCAACACTGTTTCCAATCATTGCTCACCCCGTACGTGTTTATGTTTGCAGTAAACAGCCACGTTCACAGGAGGCCACTCTGATGAGACTCACCTTGACCCACAGCATTCTTGAATGGATCTTTGTCAGTTGCCTTTGAGTTGATTCTAATTCATGGCAACTCTACTTGCGCAAAGTAGAACTGCTCCACAGAGTTTTCAAGGCTGGGACCTTTTGGAAGCAGATCACCAGCCTTGTCTTCTGAGGCCCCTCTGGGTAGATTTGGGCCACCAACCTTTCAGCTAGTAGTCAAGTGCTTAACCACTTGTGCCGTTCAGCCTAAGCACAACCTGGTTCTTACCCATCACCCTGGAGTCGGTTCCGACTCGGCTATCCTATGGGACAGACTAGAACTGTCCCACAGGGTTTCTAAGGCTGTAATCTTTACAGAAGCAGGCGGCCACATCTTTCTCCCGCAGAGCGGCTCATGGGTTTGAGCCACCAACCTACCTGTTAGCAGCCACACACTTAACTACTGTGCCACCAGGGCTCCTTAATCTGGTTCTAGCCTCCCACTTCGAATGAGAGAAAACCAGGGTTGGAAGATGAAATGGCAGATTCCATGCCAGGAGTGACC
This sequence comes from Elephas maximus indicus, assembly GCF_024166365.1. Taxonomy (NCBI): domain Eukaryota; kingdom Metazoa; phylum Chordata; class Mammalia; order Proboscidea; family Elephantidae; genus Elephas; species Elephas maximus. Next base: position 16,080,757 of record NC_064845.1, on the reverse strand, counting down.
TCTGCCATCCAGGTCTCCCCACCCAGGGCTTCCCTACCAAGGGCACCTCAATCCAGTGCCCCTTTACCCAGTGCCCCCCATTCCAGTGTCTCCCCACCCGGCACCGCCCATCCAAGGCTCCTCCACCCAGGGGCTTCCTACCCAAGGCTTCCTCACCCAGAGCTCCCCCACCCAGGGCCCCCCATCCACAGCCCTCCACCCAGCACCCGTTCACCCAAGGCTTCCCACCCAAGGTCTCCCTGCCCAGGGCTCTCCCACCCAGGGCTCCCCCACACAGGACCCCCCCACAAGGCCCACCCATCCAGTGCCCCTCCATCAAGAGCCTCCCCACCCAGGGCTCCTCAGCCCGGGACCCCCCACCCAGGGCTCCTGTACTCAGAGCCCCCTCATCCAGGGCCTCTGCACCCCAGGCTTCCCCACCTAGGGCTCCGCCACCCAGAGTAACCCCGCCCAGGGCTCCCCCACCCAGGGTTCTCCACCCAGGGCTCCCCCCGCCCAGGGCTCTCCCAACCAGGACCCCGCCCCCAGCCCAGGGCCCTCCACCTAGGGCCCCCTCGATCCCGGTGCTGCCTGTGCCAGCGGGGGAAGCTTGTCCGGCCTCTTCCTGCAGACATGCTGAGTCCTAAGATTTAAGAACAGCAAGGCACTAAGCACCATCTTAGGGTGGGTCAGAGAAGCAGACCCTGAGACGAGGATGTGTGTACAAGGGGTTAATGAGGAAGTGTCCCCAGGAGAAACCTAGACGGAACTGCAGGGAGCAGGCCAGGGAAGGGAAGAAGCCAAAGCAAAGCACGGGGGTGATTTCAGGGGACAGCCAGCCTCAGCCTGACCCCCCAGGGGAGGTCAGGGGTACAAATGGCACCTGAGTTTGTCTCATCCCAAGGTGAAGACCTGAACCCTCAGCTCCCAGCCCTGCAGTTATTAGGTGCAGGCCACCCAGGGGACACAAACTCCCACGAGACAGACTTGTGGTATGACATGATATGACTATAAAGAGAGGCACTTTTAGCTTTCTGTACACGTGATGAGGGGACTCCCTGTGGCCAGAGGGAAAGCCCCTGAAGGAAATCACAGGTGTAGAGCCACTCACAGGGACCCCAGGCCTGGGCGAGGCACCCACAGGGTCACGCAGTCACCATGTGTGCCAGGCCTGTCCCAGGTGCTTTCCAGGCATCAACCGTTTAAGCCACACAGCAACCCACGAGGTAGGTACTGGTAATGTCGTTCCATTTTACAGACAGGAAACTGGGGCACCGAGGAGTGACGCCACTTGCTAAAGTTGCTCAGCTAATGTCAGAGCGGGGTTTCCAACCAGCCTGCCCACTCTCTCCTGAAGCCACACCAGCAACTCCCGTGCTATGTGGCCTCTGACAGAAGAGGTCGCTGGACAGGTGTAGGCCACGATCCTTTGGTAAAAACAGGCCTACTTACGTGCATGCATGTGTGAGAAACAAAAAGTGCTATTTTATACAAAAGAATACATTTATATATATGCACATATATGTACATCTAAGTGGGTAGTGGGTTTTTTTTATGGTCTCATTTATATGAAACTCTAGAACAGACCAAACTAACCAATGGTGGAAAAATATCAGAACGGTGTTTACCTGGGAAGGAGGATTGAGAAAGGAACTTTCTAGGGTTAGGGTTATATTCTATATCTTGCATTTGTGGAGACAAGAAAATCTACACTTAAGGTTTGTACGTTTCGTTAGATATAAATTTTACCTCAAAACACAAAAAAAGTAAGCAAATGTCGAACTCTCATTAGTGATCTACACAAGGAAGTGTTGGCGAGAAGTGCCCTGATGTCTGCGATTGACTGTGTAATATGTCAGGAAAGAGAAGGCGGACTGGTGGATGCGTAGAGACATGGAGAGATGAACGCATATGAGATAAAACAAGTATAGGGTTGTGGGTAACTGCTAGGGCAAACCCAAGTGCACAAACACATTTCAAACGTTGGCTGTGTCACTTCTGCTGACACCTCACTGACCAAAACAAGTCACATTTGAGCCAAACCCAAAGGCCCTACAGGCAAAAGGAGCAAAGTGCCCAACAGCACAGAAGATGGAACCATGGTGACCCCATGTACAACAGAAGAAAACATCGCCCAGTCCTACAGCATCTTCACAAACGTTGGCATGTTTGAATTCACTGTTGCCGCCACTGTGTATTTTGAGTGACTTTCCAACCTAGGGGGCTCATCTTCCAGCACTGTATCAAACAATATTCTACGATTCACAGGCTTTTCTTTGCCTACTTTTCTTCCTCATCAGTCTTAGTCTGGAAGTTCTGCCAAAAGCTGTCCACCGTGGGTGACCCTGCTGACATTTGAAATACTGGTGGCATAGCTTCCAGCACCATAGCAACATGCAAGCCACCATAATATCACACACTGACAGGTGGGTGGTGAAAAGCAAATACAGTCAACGTTAATTATAGAATCTAGGTTTGGGGTATACAGGCTCTCACTGCAAAATTATTATGTTGGGATATTTAAAATTGTTCATAATACAATGTTGAAGGAAAATGTGGTTTAACTCTGGGGAGGTCAGGGAAGAGAGGGGGCTGGATGAAAGGAGACTTTTCCTTTTTATTCTTTATGCTTCTGAATTTTTTTTACAAGCACGTTTTATGAATTTTTATACCTCTTTAAAATCTAAGAACTTAATAAAAATGAAGTAAGGTATGCTGTTGTCCTTGAGGAATTTACAATGTGATGGAAATTTAGACAATGCACTTTTCATTGTATTTGTTGTTGCCAATAAAAATGGCCTTGTTTAACAATGCACCTGAACTGGTGACCCACATGGAAGGCCAAAGGCGCTTCTGTCCCTGCTGTTACCAGCTGAGGCCTTGGCCTTACACCACGGACTATAAAATAAGGGGATTGATTTGAATGTTTCTGGGGTCCCTTCCAACACTCCCATAAGACACTCCCAGGAGATGTTTTTATGAATGGCGTCAGTCATGTCTTAAGAGATCAGAGGAAGAAAACCAATGGACGCAGATCTTTAGACTTACACTTTAAAAATAATCATAATTGTTCAGAAGCCAAAATCAAAGTATGATTACGCTTTGGGGCTACTGTGGAAAGGAATTGTTTGCTGTCTTCCAGCAAAGGAAATCTTCATCGCTCTGTGCTCCCCAGATGAGCATCTGTCCCAGTGAGACACTTCTAAACGATGAGAAGCAAACTAGGACCCACTGGCCAAAGTTGACCCACCACTTGTTTTTATAAATAAAGTTTTATTGTACACAGTCCTGCCCATTCGTTTATGTATTGCCTATGGCTGCTTTCGGGCTATAACAGCAGAGCTGAGTGGTTCTCACAGAAACCCTCTGGCCTGTAAATCCTGAAACATTTATTCTCTGACCCTTTACAGAAAAGGTTGGCTCACTGCTGCTCTGAATAGTCATCCTTCTTCCAGTGGAATCAGGACTGATTTTATATTTTAAGTTTGTTTCACTCAATATACCTGAAGTCAGCAGTGCTGCCCTCAACCTGGCACTGGCATGGAGGGAGGGCAAGGTGCAGAGGCGCTGAGCACCCCCAGCCTGGGCTCTCTGCTCTCACGCTGACACCTTCCATGTCCACAGTCCCTGAAGCAGAACCTTGAAGTTCATATCATCTTACCTGCCAATAATGGCTAAAGTCATCTCTGGACATATTTCTAGTGACTCGTCACCGGATGCATGTCGAAACCAGTCTTCACGTTCACTTGGATGTGGCCAAACTGAGCCCTCAGTGGGCCAGTGAGCCAGCAGGAAAACAGTAACAGTAGAACGTCAAGACATGAGCAAAATGCAGGTGATGGGCTCTTCCATAGCCAGACATAACAGGAGGCCTGACGGTTCCTTATCACTCTCTCTCCTGTGTCTCCATTTCAAGAGCTTTAACCTGTTTGCTGCTTTCACGATGACAAATGGAAATTGTCTCCCCTTCAGGCCGTCCTGCCAGGGACCTGTGGTCTGGTGTGTCAGCAGAGGCTGTGAAGCAGATAGGACAGGAGGCAGGGAGCCCATGGGCCACACCAAATTACAGACAACTGCTGCCCAGGGACCACCAAGACCCCCTGCCCACAAGGTCCCTCCCTACCTCTAGATCTGGACAGTGAATCTAACAACATCCCTAGGTTACCCACCACCGAGACTCATGGTGGTACAAGACTACTGTCTGTATTTCCTCGGAGAGCAGACGTTATGTGAAGACCAACAACCCACCTCCCAAATTACCCCCTTCAAAAGAAGAATAAAAAGCGGACATTTGTCATGTGCACTGCAGGCTCCATGCACTTGTCATGTGCACTGCGGCTCCATGCAGGCTTTCTTCATTTCCGTTTTTATGTCCTGTTTTCTTTTAAAGCTTTATTCAGAATTAACAGTTCTGTTCTGAAGTCAGTGGGGAGACTATCAGGAGGGAAGTGTATGAAGGGACAACTTTCACGTGAGTGGAGCTTGCAGGAGAACGGCTGTCTTCTTTAGTTCTCAGGCTTAGGGGTGCTTCCCGAATGTTGCCAGAATCTTCTATCAGAGGCAACAGACAAAGCAGTTTATCGACTGGAGAAAACACAAGCTCAGCTAAATAACACTCCTTTGTGGCCACTTTCTTTTCGTTTTCTTTATACAAGTGATGTCGAGCAAAGCTTTCTTACCAGAGCCTGCAAAGGCAGAATTGTGACATAAACTAAATTTGACTTCCATTCAACAAAATTTTATTGGGTAGAGTGCAAGGCCTAAGAACCATAAAAAAGAACCATTGGACAGGAAAAAAATTTCTGTCTTCCTGCAGGGTTCAACCAAACAGGGGCATGGAGCAACAGTAGGAGGGGCCTGATCGGAGCTGGAAGAGCATATATGGAGCACGGTTCAAAGAAGGGAAGAATCACAATCAAGTCCTTGTGAGGGGTGTGGGGACAGAGCTGGGGAAGAGGAACTTCAAGGGGAGGTTTGTCATTTAGCTATTGTCACAACAACGCAGCCCCAAACCACCCCAAAACTTGTTTACACGCCTACAGGTTGGCCTGGGCTTGGCTGATCTAGGCTGCTTAGCTGGGCAGCTCTGCTTCACATGTCTGCTGGGCTTGGCTCCTCACTCTACTGGGCTCGGGTCTGTTCCACGTTTGTTTGTTCTGGAGCCCAGGCTGTTCATTCTGGGCAGTTCTTCTCATGGTGGTGGCAGAAGCATGAGAGCGAAACTCAGGGGCACAGACATATTTCAAACGTCTGCTGCGTCCCTTCTGCTAACATCCCATTGACCAAAAGAAGTCGCATCTGAGCCAAACCCAAAGTCAGGGATGGGACATGTCCCACAAAAGGCCCAGTAGGCAAAGGGAGCAAAGTGCCCAAGAGCACAGAAGTTGGAAAAGGTATCGAGTCAGGAAATTACAAGTAGCCCTGTTTGTCCCACAAGATGCTCCACACACAAAAACAGGGAGTTTTATTGTTTTAAAAATATGAGGAAACGGCTGTGTGCTAGAGTCTCTTTTCGGAGTTTCCCTGTGGACATCAGCACTGTAAAGGCTCTGACAAGTGCTTCCGGAAACAAACCTGTTTCACTTTGTTTAACCCATTGTTTCCCGAGCTCATTTGGCCTCAGATTCTTTCATGTAGCATTTTCTGAAATTGCACAGAACCCCCTTTGAAAAATGCTGGATTAGACCATAGGATGTTCATATGAGGAGGGACTAGAAAGTTATTTTGGATCATATCACGTGGTTCTTGTATAACGAGGTAAAGAGATTGTGTTTAATTTCTTAGGCGCTGTGGAGCCATTCAGAGTTTTAAGAAGAATGACCTAATTGGTGATACTTTCTGCCTATTCCCTTACCTCAGGAAAATTTTTTATAAATACAAATTTTTATTATTAATAAGGCTTCCTGAGAATTAAAATCAGTAATAAGTCATGACCTCAAATAGCGTTTCTAAATTTAAGTCATTTATATAGCAAGGTCTTGATTCTGTATATCAATTGTACTGTTATTTTTTTTAATTGACTTACTTTTAACTTAAATATTTTTTAAAGGGGAACTGGTTTAAAGCTACTAAAACCAGTTGCTGCTGAATTTTGATCCAACTCATGGTGACCCCATGTTGTCAGAGTAGGACTGTGCTCCACAGGGTTTTCAGCAGCTGGTTTTTCAGAAGTAGAACACCAGGCCTTTCTTCCAAGGTGCCTCTGGATGGACTCAAACCTCCAAACTTTCAGATAGCAACAAAGCATGTTAACCATTTGTACCACCCACGACCCTGCTTAAAGCTACTACCTGTTCATTAATTGTTTGCTAGTCTTCCCTTTAAGATGCGGAGCCTAATTCTCCCCTTGAGTGTAGGCTGGACTTAGCAGTGACTCCCTTCCACAGAATAGAATGAAGCAGAAGTGACAGGGTGACCCTTCAGAGGCTAGATCATAAAAGGTACTACAACTTCCTCTCACTTGCTTACTTGACTCACTCTCTGGGGGAAGCCAGCCACCATTCTGTGGGCAGCCTTATAGCAAAGACGATGTGGTGAAGAACTAAGACCTACTATTAATAGTCAGCGAGGATCTGACGCCTCCAGCCAGCAGCCGTCTTGGAAGATCCTTCAGCCCCAATCAAGCCTTCAAATGATCGGCCCTGGCTGACATCTTAACAGCAACCTTATGAGACACTCGAAGCCAGACCACCCAGCTAAGTAGCTCCCAGATAACTGACACTCTGAAACTGAGTGAGGTAATAAACATTAATTGTTTTAATCTGCTAGATATTGGAACTGTTATGCAACAATAGATAATTAATACATCACCATTAGTGGAAAACCAATGTTACTTGCCACAAATATAAGATATTCTGAAAACACATAAAATAAAACCAAAACAGTGTCATAAAATTTTAGTGAGATACCCTTGCCTAACCAAGACTCTGAACCTGGACCAACCCTCTCTTTCTTGTAAATAGATATTAAACCAAAAAAAAAAAAAAACCCTTTGGCGTTGAGTCAATTCTGACTCATAGTGACCCTGCAGGACAGAGTAGAACTGACCCATATGGTTTCCAAGGAGTGGCTGGTGGATTTGAACTGCCAACCTTTTGTTAGCAGCCCTGGCTCTTAACCACTGTGCCACCAGGGCTCCAAAAAAAAAAAAGATATTAGCAGGTGTTAAAAACATACTAGCTCCATCAGCAGGAAAACAGGAAGCTACAGCCCCAAGGTAGTGAATTCTGCCAACAACCACGTGAGCCTGGAAGAGGACCTCAAGCCTCAGATGAGAGCCCAGCCTAGATGACACCTTGATTTCAGCCCCGTGAGGCCCTGAGCAGAGAATCCAGCCATGCCCAGGCCTCTGGGCCACGTGACTGTGAGATAATAAATGGGTATTGTTTTAAGCTGCTCAAATAAATGCTAGCTCCACAGAATGGAAGACAAGTCAGTAATGAAAAGAAACAAACCACTAATCCATGGAACGATATGGTTGGATCTCAAAAACTAAGTGAAAGAAGCCGGACACAAAAGTCCACATACTATATGATCTCATTTATTTGAAATGTCCAGAAAAGGCAAAATAGAGACAGAAATTTTAGATCAGTGGTTGGCTGGGGCTGAAGGATGTCACGGGGATTTACGGCCAACAGCTCCAGGGGAAAATGGAGGAAACTTTTGGGGATGATGGATACTTTCTAAAACTGGTTTCTGGTGATGGTAGCACAGCTGCATAATTTGACTAAAACTCATTGAATTGTACCCTTAAAGTGTGTGAATATCATGGTATATAAATTTTACTTCAGTAAAGCCATTAAAAAATAAAAGATGGAGAAATGATGTTTACTTTCACAACGTGAGTCAAAGATGGGCTGTGCCTAAGATCAAAGGTTCACACACCACCAGCAACAGGCTTGCTGTGCTTTGCTTTGGGAAACCCAGGTTCAGAATGCCCCTTCCTGTTACGGTACTCTGTGGCTGGGCCAGTCCTCCAGGCCTGAAGGCAAAGGCCTTTACGATGGAAACCTCGGGAGCCAGGCACTGTCTGCCGCTATGTTCCCTGCACACAAGCCTTAGGAAGCACCCTGTTTCCAGCTCTGCTGAGGACTCCATGGGCAAACAGCCCTTCCTTGGGAGGTTTCTCAAAAAGCCCTTTTGAAGTCAGAGTAGGTGATATGTTGTGTGTCTCTAGCCTATTTTGAACAATAGACCTCCCCTGTTATGGATTTTGGAAACCCTGGTGGCAGAGTGATTAAGAGCTATACCTGCTAACCAAAAGGTCAGCAGTTCGATCCCACCAGGTGCTCCTTGGAAACCCTATATGGGGCAGTTCTACTCTGTCCTGTAGGGTTGCAATGAGTCAGAATCAACTAGACCGCAATGGGTTTGGTTTAGGTTTGTTTTTTTTGTTTTTTGCTGTTGCTGTTATGGATTGAAGTGTTTCCCCTAAAAAGATAGGTGAAACTCCTATACTGTAAATACGACCCTGTTTGGAAATAGGGTTTTCTCTTGTTATGTTAATAAGTTTTTTTTTTTTCTTTTTTTAACTAAAGTAGGGCGGGTCCTAAACATAATCTCTTCTGAGTGGTGTCTTATAGAAAGGATAGACACAGACACACATGCAGGCGGAAGACAAACACCACGTGAAGACTCATCTATAAGCAAATGAACTTCAAAGATGGCTGGCAGACACCAGAAGCTAGGAGAGAGGCCCACAGATGTAATCAACACAGCTGACACCCTGATTTGTATGTTTTGCTTCCAAAGCTATGAGAAAGTAAATTCCTGTTCTTTTGTTTTTGTTTTTCCTCCTGTTGTAACATACTGGTTTTATTTGGAGGGGGGGCTAGTTTTTTAACAAATCACCTCCAATATGAACAATTTTTCCTAACACCAATGCAGTATTATAATAGCTATTATTAACTCTTTTTTATTTTATTTGTTGTTGTGGAGAATAAATACAGCAGGGCATATATCAATTTGACAATTTCTACACGTACGATTTCATGACATTGATTATCGAGCTTTTGTAATCAGTGACTTTGGGTTGTGCAACCATTCAAATTCCTGTTCTTTAAAGCCGCCCACTTGTGGTATTTTGTTGTTGTGACAGCACTAGGTAACTAAGACCCAACCTTAGCAAAAAAATTCACTTTGGTGCTTGTAGTGGATTGCATTAATGGCCTGCATTCTTCACCCTTCCCTGCACCCATGTGCTTGGCCATGTGACTTTGCAGTTCTTTTCACTAAAGATACGAGTCTATTTCTCTGCCCCTTGACTTCACAGCAACAGGGAAGCTGGGTGTTAAACTTTATCTTGTGGCTGTTGAGCCCTTTCATGGTTTATAATAACCTGCTTGTGTGGTTGTTGGAGTCACAGCTCTCTCCTCTGGTCAATTTATTCACTGCTGCATTCCCAGTGGTTAGAATGGAACATGGCCCTAGTAGGTGGCCAACAATATTTTTTTTTTTAAATAATTTTTATTGTGCTTTAAGTGAAAGTTTACAAATCAAGTCAGTGTCTCACACAAAAACCCATATACACCTTGCTACACACTCCCAATTACTCTCCCTCTAATGAGACAGCCTGCTCTCTCCCTCCATTCTCTCTTTTCGTGTCCATTTCACCAGCTTCTAACCCCCTCCACCCTCTCTTCTCCTCTCCAAGCAGGAGATGCCAACATAGACTCAAGTGTCCACCTGATCCAAGAAGCTCACTCCTCACCAGCATTCCTCTCCAACCCATTGTCCAGTCCAATCCATGTCTGAAGAGTTGGCTTTGGGAATGGTTCCTGTCCTGGGCCAACAGAAGATCTGGGGGCCATGACCACCGGGGTCCTTCCAGTCTTAGTCAGACCATTAAGACTGGTCTTATGAGAATTTGGGGTCTGCATCCCACTGCTCTCCTGCTCCCTCAGGGGTTCTCTGTTGTGCTCCCTCTCAGGGCAGTCATCAGTTATAGCCAGGCATCATCTAGTTCTTCTGGTCTCAGGATGATGTAGTCTCTGGTTCATGTGGCCCTTTCTGTCTCTTAGGCTCGTAATCACCTTGTGTCCTTGGTGTTCTTCATTCTCCTTTGATCCAGGTGGGTTGAGACCAATTGATGCCTCTTAGATGGCTGCTTGCTAGCGTTTAAGACCTCAGACACCACTCTTCAAAATGGGATGCAGAATGTTTTCTTAATAGATTTTATTACGTCAATTGACTTAGATGTCACCTGAAACCATGGTCCCCAGACCCCTGCCCCTGCTACGCTGGCCTTCGAGGCATTCAGTTTATTCAGGAAACTTCTTTGCTTTTGGCTTAGTCCAATTGTGCTGACCTCCCCTGTATTGTGTGTTGTCTTTCCCTTCACCTAAAGTAGTTCTAATCTACTATCTAATTAGTGAATACCCCTCTTCCACCCCTCTCCCCTCCCCGTCTTGTAACCACAAAAGAATGTTTTCTTCTCAGTTTAAACTATTTCTCAGGTTCTTATAATAGTGGTCTTATACAATATTTGTCCTTTTGCAACTGACTAATTTCACTCAGCATAATGCCTTCCAGGTTCCTCCATGTTATGAAATGTTTCACAGATTCCTCACTGTTCTTTATCGATGTGTAGTATTCCATTATGTGAATATACCATAATTTACTTATCCATTCATCTGTTGATGGGCACCTTAGTTGCTTCCACGTTTTTGCTATTGTAAACAGTGCTGCAATAAACATGGGTGTGCATATATCTGTTCATGTAAAGGCTCTTATTTCTCTAGGATATATTCCAAGGAATGGGATTGCTGGATTGTATGGTAGTTCTATTTCTAACTTTTTAAGGAAGTGCCAAATCGATTTCCAAAGTGGTTGTACCATTTGACATTCCCACCAGCAGTGTAGAAGTGTTCCAATCTCTCCACACCCTCTCCAACGTTTATTATTTTGTGTTTTTTGGATTAATGCCAGCCTTGTTGGAGTGAAATGAAATCTCATTGTAGTTTTGATCTGCATTTCTCCAATGGCTAATGATCGTGAACATTTCCTCATATATCTGTTAGCTACCTGAATGTCTTCTTTAGTGAAATGTCTATTCATATCTTTTGCCCATTTTTTAATTGGGTTATTTGTCTTTTTGCAGTTGAGTTTTTGCAGTATCATGTAGATTTTAGAGATCAGGCGCTGATCAGAAATGTCATAGCTAAAAACTTTTTGCCAGTCTGTAGGTAGTCTTTTTACTCTTTTGGTGAAGTCTTTGGATGAGCATAAGTGTTTGATTTTTAGGAGCTCCCAGTTATCTAGTTTTTCTTCTACGTTCTTTACTTTTTCTATATAGTTTATGCCATGTACTAGGGCTCTTAATGTTGTCCCTGTTTTTTCTTCCATGATCTTTATCGTTTTAGATTTTATATTTAGGTCTTTGATCCACTTTGATTTAGTTTTTGTGCATGGAGTGACGTATGGGTCTTGTTTCATTTTTTTGCAGATGGATATCCAGTTATGCCAGCACCATTTGTTAAAAAGACTGTCTTTTCCCCATTTAACTGTTTTGGGGCCTTTGTCAAATATCAGCTGCTCATATGTGGATGGATTTATGTCTGGATTCTCAATTCTGTTCCATTGGTCCATGTATCTGTTGTATCAGGCTGTTTTGACTACTGTGGCGGTATAATAGGTTCTAAAATGAGGTAAAGTAAGGCCTCCCACTTTGTTCTTCTTTTTCAGTAATGCCTTATTTATCCGGGGCCTCTTTCCGTTCCATATGAAATTGGTGATTTGTTTCTCCATCTCATTAAAGAATGTCGTTGGGATTTGGGTCAGAATTGCATTAAATGTATAGATCGCATTTGGTAGAATAGACATTTTTATAATGTTAAGTCTTCCTATCCATGAGCAAGGTATGTTCTTCCACTTATGTAAGTCTCTTTTGGTTTCTTGCAGAAGTGTACTGTAGTTTTCTTTGTATAAGTCTTTTACACCTCTGGTAAGATTTATTCCTAAGTATTTTATCTTCTTGGGGGCTACTGTAAATGGCATTGATTTGGTGATTTCCTCTTCGATGTTCTTTTTGTTGGTGTAGAGGAATCCAACTGATTTTTGTATATTGATCTTGTATCCTGATACTCTGCTGAACTCTTCTATTAGTTTCAGTAGTTTTCTGGAGGATTCCTTGGGGTTTTCTGTGTATAAGATCATGTCATCTGCAAATAGAGATACTTTGACTTCTTCCTTGCCTATGTAGATGCCCTTCATTTCTTTATCTACCCTAATTGCTCTGGCTAGGACTTCCAGCACAATGTTGAATAATAGTGGTGATAAAGGGCATCCTTGTCTAGTTCCCGATCCCAATGGGAATGTTTTCAGGCTCTCTCCATTTAGGGTGATGTTGGGTGGCCAACAATATTTGCTGAATTAAGGGAGATGTACCATGATCCTTCTGGAAACCCTGGTGGCGTAGTGGTTAAGAGCTACGGCCGCTAACGAAAAGGTCAGCAGTTCAAACCCACCAGGCACCCCTTGGAAACCCTAAGAGGCAGTTCTATTCTGTCCTTTAGGGTCACTATGAGTTGGAATTGACTCGATGGTAATGGGTTACGGGGTCAATGGTCCTGAGGAAAACTGGAGTTCTCAGACCTGGGGTGATCCACTGTCCTGGTCTGCACAGGGCCGAGAGGTTTTTCCAGGATGTGGAACTTTCAGTGCTAAAACCAGGAAAATCCCAGGCAAGCCAGGATGTTGGCCATCCCACCAACACGCCCACATTTTGCTGCAGACAAGCGTATAAAGCGAATTCTTAAGGAAGGTTTAATGCCTTTTCATACTGTTGCAGCATTTTTCATTAAAAAAAAAAAAAACTCAACCTCCCACCATGACCCCTACCATTCACGATTAAACTAATTAGCGAATTCCCCATAATTGCTGCAAGTCTTAGAACTTTGGAGAGAGCAGGAAAAGAGAAGTGAGGAAAGAGTTGAGGGCTGAGGACCTCCTTCCCGAGGAAGCATCCCCACCTCACCTTTGCTGCCTTTATCTTCAGGAAGGGAGTCATATCAGGAGGGATGAACTCTGAGGAGGGTGAGGTGATCAGGCTTCCTGAAGATGAAAAAGATCATTGCAACCTGATCTGGGCGTGAGGTGAATGAAGCTGGCCTCCATGCTCAGTGCCTTTTCCTGGCACTGACGCCTAACATTTGTGTCAGCATTTTACAATTCACAATTGTCACACACCACCCCCTGATGTTGCCACTCAACTATTCTCACAGGCATCACCACGGTTGGGAGACGATTCTCCATGGGTAGCTCATATTTCTGCATGGCTTGCAAGCAGAAGCACTGATGGCGGTCTCCCACTGGGGCAAAGGGCAGGCATGTTTACTCCCCATTGTGACAAAGATAATGCCTCCCTCAGGGCAAAAGTCAGGCAGGATTACTGCCCATTATAAAAGATTCAGGTTTTTTTAAGCTCAGGTTTCTCTCTTGTAACACAACCCAGGAAGCCCGTTGGTGGTTCAAACCGTTAACACACTCATCTGCTAACCCAAAGGCTGGAGGTTTGAGTCCAGCCAGAGCCTCCTGAGAAGATAGGACTGGCAATCTATATCTGAAAAACCAGCCATTGGAAACCCTATGGAGCCCATGCTACAACGTGAATGAACCTCGAAAACCTTATGCTCAGTGAAATAAGCCAACCACAAAAGGACAAATATTGTACGATCTCATTTACATGAAATAACAAGAATAGGCAAATTTATAAAGACCAAAGTTTATTAGTGGTTAACAGAAGTCGGGGGAGGAGGAAAGGGACAGCCATTGTTTAGGAAACAGTGAGTGTTTTTTTACTGTGATGAGAAATTTGGCAATGATTATGGGTGATGATCTCCCAACATGATTAAAGTAATAAATAATACCACTAAATCATACACTACACTAATCACTAAATTGGACACTAATATCACTAAATTGAAAAATGTTGAATTACATGTATTTTTATGTATAACTATATGCAAATGTTGTGTTTTATGTAATTTTACAATAAATAAACACCCTATGGAGTACAGTTCTACTCTGACAAATATGGGGCCGCTGTAAGTCATAGTTGACTCGGTGGCAATGGGCTTTTTTTAACACAACCCATAGCACGTTCAGTTGTCACCTATCCTCATCCCCTGTGGAAACTGGGGCTTAGGAAAATAACACAAATGCTGATACCCTGGCTACTGTTATTCCAGTAAGTAATAAACTATTCTTTTTCTCTGACTCAGGCATCTCGTGTCTTCTGTCTGGATTCAAGAAACTGTAGGAGGCTACCTTGCAAGCTGGGTAAAAATCTCAGATCCTTCACAATTCTTGACAGTCACTTAATATGTTCCCACCATAACCTTGACTCTCCCCTTAGCCCTAGACCATCATTACACACAAAACTCACTCCTTCCCACCTGAGTAAATGGCATCATCCTCCATCTAGCTGTTCAATCCTGAAACCTGGGAGTCATCATTGACATCCACCCACACATCCAATCCCTCAGCAAGTCTTGTTGGCTCTTCCTCTAATCCCAGCGATATCCTGAATCCGTTTGCTTCTCTCCACCTCCCCTGCTGCCATCGCTGGGGGCCCTCCTGCTTCTTCTCCAGCCCACTACCGTCCTCTCTCCACAGCGTGGCAAATCAGATTATGTCCCACCCCAGTTTCCCCCTCTTCCCAGTCAGGCCCCTAGCTTTCTCTCTTTCTCGAACATACCAAGGGCAATTCCCTCTTCTCACGTTCTTTCCCTGGCTTTTCTTTTCTTTCAGATTAAGCGTTACTTTCTGGGAAACGCTTTGTCTGACCAACGCGCTTAATATGGAGCCAGCACAGCGCCAGGTCCTTTCCTTCTGGGCACTTGCCACAGGTGCTAATTATTTCAGTAGTAGTTTATTTGCCTGATTATTATCTTATCTTCACTGGGAAGTGAGTTCTTTAAGGGTAGAGACCTAGTCTGTGTGGTTCATCCAAAGTTTAATCCAGTACTGGACACATGGAAGTGTCTCAATAAATATTTGTGGAACCCAAAATTATTATTTTCCGAAGAGCAACTTGTATTTGAAAGGCTCATACCATGAGGTATTTTTAGTGTGATCCATGGCACCAATTTCGAATTCCTGGAAAAAGATACAATTTTGTACTTTCCTCTGATCTTAACATGTTTTAGGATTTCATTTCAGAAAGCATCGTATATGGATCAGATGGTTTTTGATGGTTTTCTAGGCCTTTTGTATGAAGTGATAAATGCTCTAATAAAGCTTTAAAAGCTGCAAAATTAAACGCAGGAATCCTTTCTGGGAGCTGTTGACATACACAGTTGCTTTTAAATTTCATTGGCCCTCTGAGCTACCAGATATTTAGCGAAGATTTTATCAGGGTCATCAGTGCCAGGGAAATCTTTTGAATTCTGAGTGCTCTTAAAAATATTTCATTGTTTTTAACAATACTGGATATTCCCCCAAATTACTCAAAATCTAGCAGAGTGCTTGCACACTGCTGGCACTTAATAACGAATAGAGGACAGACGAGATGTTGGATTATGATGAACCATACTCTTCTGGAGGCAGTTTCTCTGTGTGTGAAGTGCTCTTGGAATTAACCCATATCCATTGACCTATTGTTTCAGTGCCTTGTGTCACAGTTAAGATATCACTGAACAGCCACTCAGTTGACTTCACTGGGCGTGAAGATACGCATATGTGCAGGCTCCTGGGAAGGCATTCACTTTCCTGATAAAAGGATTGGATGCAGCAAGTACAGCTCTTCTCTTTTTACCCCTTCCTCTAGAATGTGGATGGGATGGCAGGTGCCCTAGCAGGCTTTTAGCGCCCATGAGGGGAAAGCCCAGAGAAACCTCACAGCTACCGATTGCGTTACCCAGGTCCTTCAAGAACAAGATGCCAAGATGAGATTACCACGCAAGGATTTTATCAGAGCATATGCCCATCTGAGGGAAAACAGGGAAGGAGCTGAAGAAGGCTGGGAAAGCCACTGGATGGAAGCATCCCAGATTGTTGCGCTGTCTAAGGAAAGATCAGCAAAGCCATCAAGGAATCTTCGAACCAAAGTCCACTGTCAGAGGAATCCCAGGCCTCCTAGGAATGGAACTGCCTTAGTATCTCTGCTGTACCAAGTCATTGGCTGGGAGCCACCTGTGGGAGGTATGGCCTTGGCACAAAATTGCAGTGGACTTCAAAGTGCATCAGCTACGGCCCTTGGTCAATTATATTCTCAATAGCTCGAGGCCTGTGAGGCGTATTCCCAGGGCCGCAACACCAAATATTTGGTTTACACTATTAAACCAAAGCAAAATCAACTTCTGGAATACTTGCTACAAAAGGAAAAAAAAAAAAAAAAACTCCTATTTGTCTATATCTCTGTCCCATTTTCTATAACTTGCTGCTGAGTGCATTCCTAACAGATATACTTTCACCTCAGTTAAAGCCCAGCCTCCCATTATTTCTGGGCTCCCCTCTTTCCTCCCTCCTTCTTCTCCCTCTTGTTTCTTCTCTCCCCTTTCCTCCTTTCACTTTCTCATGGAGAACTCCTGAATTCTTCCCTTTGATACTTGAACTTTTGCGAGCACCCAGTCCTCAAGGTCCCACCTTCAGCTCCAAGTGGCTTATCAGGTTGCTTTCCCCAAACAAACACTGTTGTCTCCATAAGGGGAATTCTGGTGCCAAGTGTTAAGAAAGAAAATTTCCCTCATTGCACTGGCACACGCCCTGACACACACACACTTACACAACAAATGTTCTCTAGGGTGGGTTACTTATCTTCCTCCCTACCATGTGACCTACTTTAGAACTGAGACCATATCTTTCTGTGTGTAATTTAAGTTTATTATGACATATTTATAGCATATAGAAAAGTATCCAGGATAATATACCACCACATGGATTTAACAAATGTTAGTGCTTTACCATGGTTGCTCTGAGTCTTATTTTAAGAAATAAATTATTACAGATAATAATAATTATAATAATACTAACACATAGTACTGAACATGTGCTCTGAATGCTTCATATGTATTAACCCCTTTAAACCTCATAAAACTCTGTGAAGTAGATATTAATTCTGTACCTGTTTACAGATGAGGAAACTGGGACACAGAGATGTTAAGTAACCTGCCCAAGATCACACAGCCAATATGTATAATAGCCAAGATTTGAATACAGGCAGACTAGACTAGATGCATCTTTGAATCATATTTATTCGTATGGACAGTGCTTAGAATACAATAATTACCCAACAGGTATTTGTTAAATAAATAACTAAATAAAATACTGAAAATTTGTAAATAACTACAGGACTGACTAGGGTGCTGAGAGAATTAAACTCAAAGAGTGACCACATCTTTTTTGTGAAATGACCCAAGCTATAAAATCATAAATTCTCTATCAAAATACTGCCATCTTGAGTCCTATAATATTTTTTAATTTCTCTTGTCTAGTCTTCCTGAGGAGCCCTGGTGGCATAGTGGTTCAGTGAAAGGTCAATGGTTTGAACCCACTAGCCACTCTGTGGGAGAAAGATGTGGCAGTCTGCTTCCGTAAAGATTAAACCAAAAATCACCGTTGCTATCAAATCGATTCTGACTTACAGTGACCCAACAAGACAGAGTAGAACTGGCCCATAGGGTTTCAAAGATTGTTAGCTTTATAGAAGCAGACTGCTTCATCTTTCTCCCACAGAGCAGCTGGTAAGTTCGAACCACCAACCTTTCAGTTAGCAGCTGAGCGCTTAACCACTGCCCACCAGGGCTCCTTTCTGTAAAGATTACGGCCTTAGAAACCCTGTGGGGCAGTTTTACTCTGTCCTATAGGGTCCCTGTGAATCGGAATCCACTTGATGGCAATGGTTTTCATTTATTTATTTATTTAGTGGCTTCCTACCAAAAAGAGGCATAGATCTTGGATTAGTTATCTACTGCTTCATAATAGATTATTCCAACACAAAATAGCTTAAAGCAATAATATTGTGTGTTATCAAGTCAATTCTGACTCATAGTGATCCTATAGGACAGAGTAGAACTGCCCCATAGAGCTGCTTAGGCAACTCTACACCTGGGCCTTGCTGGATGGAATACACAGGAATCAAATTGACTACCTCTGTGGAAAGAGATGATGGAGAAGCTCAATATCATCAGTCAGAACAAGGCCAGGGGCCAACTGCAGAACAGACCATCCATTGCTCATACGCAAGTTCAAGTTGAAGCTGAAGAAAATTAAAACAAGTCCACGAGAGCCAAAGTATGACCTCGAGTATGTCCCACCTGAATTTAAAGACCATCTCAAGAATAGGTTTAATGCGCTGAATACTAATAACCAAAGACCAGATGAGTTGTGGGATGACATCAAGGACATGATACATGAAGAAAGCAAAAAGACAGGAAACAAAGAAAAGACCAAAATGGATGTCAGAAAGACTCTGAGACTTGCTTTTAAACGTAGGGTAGCTAAAGTAAAGGAAGAAATGATCACGTAAAAGAGCTGAACAGAAGATTCCAAAGGCCACCTGGAGAAGACAAAGTATTATAATGAAGTGTGCAAAGACCTGAAGTTAGAGAACCAAAAGGGAAGAACATGCTTAGCATTTCTCAAGCTGAAAGGACTGAAGACAAAATTCAAGCCTCAAGTTGCAATACGGAAGGATTCTACGGGCAAAATATTGAACAACACAGGAAGCATCAAAAGAAGATGGGAGGAATACACAGAGTCACTGTGTCAAAAAGAATTGGTTGACATTCAGCCATTTCAGGAGGTAGCATATGATCAAGAACCGATAGTACTGAAGGAAAAAATCCAAGTTGCCTTGAAGGCATTGGCAAAAAACAAGGCTCTGGAAATTGTTGGAATACCAACTGAGATGTGTCAGCAAATGAACGCAGCACTGGAGGTGCTCACTCGTCTATGCCAAGAAATTTGGAAGACAGCTACCTGGCCGACCAACTGGAAGAATTCATGTTTGTGCCCATTCCAAAGAAAAGTGATCCAACATAATTTTGAAATTATCTAACAATATTATGATTATCAACCACAAATAAAATTTTGCTGAAGATAATTTAAAAACAGTTGTAGCAGTACACCAGTAGGGAACTGCTAAAAATTCAAGCTAAATTCAGAAGAGGATGTGAAACCAGGGATATCATCGCTAATGTCAGATGAACTTTGGCTGAAAGCAGAGAATACCAGAAAGATGTTTACCTGTGTTTTATCGACTATGCAAAGGCATTCAAGTGTGTGGATCGTAACAAATTATGGATAATATTGCGAAGAGTTGGAATTCCAGGACACGTAACTGTGCTGAAGAGGAACCTGTACATAGACCAAAAGGCAGTCATTTGAACAGAACAAGTAGATACTGAGTGGTTTAAAATCAGGAAAAATGTGCATCTGGGTTGCATCATTCCACCATACTTATTCAATCTGTATGCTGAGCAAATAATCCAAGAAGCTGGACCATACGAAGAAGAATGCAGCATCAGGATTGGAGGAACCTGAGATATGCAGATGACACAAGATATTAACAACCGGAGATATGCAGATGACACAAACTTCGTTGCTGAAAGTGAAGAGGACTTGAAGCACTTGCTGATGAAGATCAAAGACTACAGCTTTCAGTATTGGTTGCACCTCAACATTAAAGAAAACAAAAGTTCTCACAACTGGACCAATAAGCAACATAATGATATATGGAGAAAATGTTGAAGTTGTCAAGGATTTCATTTTACTTAGATCCACAGTCAACACTCATGGAAGTAGCAGTCAAGAAATCAAACGACATATTGCTTTGGGCAAATCTTCTGCAAAAAAAAAAAGACATCTTTAAAGTATTAAATATCAAAGATGTCACTTTGAGGACTGAGATGTGCCTGACCCAAATCATGGTATTTTCAATTGCCTTATATACACGTGAATAAGGGAGACCAAGAAGAATTGATGCTTTTGAATTATGGTGTTGGCAAAGTATTCTGAATATACCATGGACCACCAGAAGAATGAGTCATCTGTCTCAGAAGAAGTACAGCCAGAATGCGCCTTGGAAGCAAGGATGGTGAGACTTCATCTCACTTATTTCGGACATGTTATCAGGAGGGACCAGTCCCTGGAGAAGGAAATCATACTTGGTAGGGTGGAGGGTCAGTGAAAACGAGGAGGAACTTCAATGAGATGGACTGGCACAGTGGCTGCAACAATGGGCTCAAGCATAACAACAATTATGAGCATGGCACAGGACCGGGCAGTGTTTCGTTTTATTGTACCTAAGGTCGCTATGAGCTGGAACCAACCTGATGGCATCTAACAACAACAACAATAATCTTTACAAGAGCACATTCTTTCTCCCATGGAGCACCTGGGTGGGTTCTAACCTTCGACCTTTTCGTTAGCAGCTAAGTGCTTAACCATTGCACCACTAAGGCTCCCTAAAACAATAAAAAAATCCGGAAAACCAGACCTGCTGCTGTCTAGTCGATTCCAACTCATAGTGCTCCTACAGGACAGAGTAGAACTGCCCCATAGGGCTTCCAAGGAGCAGCTGGTGGATTCGAACTGTCAACCTTTTGGTTAGCAGCTGAGCTCTTACCCACTGCATCACCAGAGCTCCACAATAGTCCCTTATTATTGCTCATGATTTCTGTGGTTTAAGGATTCAGACAGGGCCCAGTGGGGATGGCTTGTCTCTGCACCACAATATCTGGTCCTCAGTTGGATAACTTGAAGACCAGGACTGAAATTATCTGATGGTTCCTTCACTCACATGTTTGACAGCTGCTCACTGATGCCTGGGGAACTAGCTAGGACTGTCAGCTCAGGCTTCCTTACAGCTTGGGGTTTGGATCCCAAAGGCGATTGACCCAGAAACCAACAGATGGGGACCTATTGCCTTTTCTGACCTCAGAAGTCACATGGTATCACTTCCATCTCATTCTATTTGTCAAGGCAATTACTAAGGTCTGTCTGGTTTCAGGATTTCCTGGGTGGTACAAATAGTTAACACACTCAGCTGCTAACTGAAAGGTTGAAGGTTCGAGCCCACCCAGAGGTGCCTTGGAAGAAAGACCTGGTGACCTTGAAAACCCTGTAGAGCATAGTTCCACTCTGACACACACGTGGTCGCCATGAGTCATAATAGACTTGACAGCAACTGGTACTGGTCTGGGTTCGAGGGGAGGGAGTGTAGACCTTACCTCTTGATGGAGGCTTGCCAGCATCACAGTGTAAGAAAACTGGCAGGGTAAGATATTTACTGGTGCAGGATCTTTAGAAAACATAGTCTACCACAGATCCTGAAAAGCAGACAGTGTAATAGGTATTCTTTCTCTTATGAAAGGCTAACTGATTCTTTTTAATCAATTGGCTCTCACCAGAATGTCTGAGAATGCACTTAACCAGTGTCTACCATTAAAGCAGACCAGAAGCAAAAGTTACTGTTCAAGTATTATATAACTGGCTCCATCCTTTTTTCTTTGCCTATTCAAAAGTTGCCTTAGAAACTCTTACGCGGCAGTTCTACTCTGTTCTATAGGGTCGCTATGAGACGGAATCAACTCAACAGCAACGGGTTTTGGGTTGGTTTTATTCAAATGTCATCAGCCCATAAAATGCTGAAAATGCAGGCAGCCTTGAAAATCCAGCCAAGTCCGGTTTTCTCAAATTCTACAGTGTTTTTCTCTGGGCTGGCTTCTCCCCTAGCTTTACTTCGTCTTATGAACCCACAATTCACAGATCGGTTACGGCCTCAGGTATATTGGTGCTTGCTTTGGCCACAGTTTCATCAGTAAACTTCTGTAACTCAGAGGAGATCTGGCAAAGGTCAGGGGTTCTATGTTGTTCCTGCATACATGTAGAAAGAACTATTATCTGGCTAGTTTATATTCCTGGGATGAAGCAGATGTAATTCACACCTAGCAGAAATAAAGACGATATCCTTTTTGACCGTTCAAAAGACTTATTCTCCTTGTCCTGATCGAAAATACCTACTTCCCAGAACTGAGCAAGAAAACCTAATAAAGTAGAAAAGGCCCTGAAGAAGAGGTTATGGCATTCTTTGCTCTGAAAGAAAATGGCGGGTCATTTTTAATGGTCGTATCACACACATGGTATTCTTCTGAGAGAGTGGAGATAAATCGAGTAAAAAGCCTTCATATTTTCTTCACTTGTAACAGGAGAAAGTGCTAAGTGCACTGATTGAAGAACATCTCCTGCTAAGGTTTTCTCTCAGCAATTGCTGTCTCATTCTGGAAATGTCCATAGAGTGAGAGAGGGAATTGGCAGCGTCTACAGGGCATCGCTGGTTCTTTGTTGTTAAAGAAAACAAGCCTTTTCTTCCTGTTTCCTATCACCCCCTCCATTTCTACTGTCACTACATAAACAGTTATGTCATTTGGGCCGTAATTTTTCTAAGGAATGAGTTGTTTAAGTTCTCTAATTTAATCATCCTAAGATTATCTTCCTACCTCGATTTAATAAAGGAAATTAAAGTGTGTTTTCTTTTTGTTAGCATCCTCCACGGCCATCTGCTTAAAAACGTGGATATAATCAGCCGCTGGAAAGTATGAGAAACAGATCATGTTTACAAAAAAAGTTTCTCTTTTTAAAAAGCGTGTGAATGAAATTTAAAAATCCCCATGAGGGGGAAAAAATCTGCCAACATTTTTAGTTGAAAGGGATTTCATTTCATAGCAAGAACTGGTCGTGTAAAATGATCCCTCCAAATATAAACCCATGGCTTCCTGGTAACTGTGTTATTTTTAAGGCAAATAAGGTATTTTCTTCTAATTTCTTGTTTTCCAGAAACTTTTTAAGAAGTCTGTCTGGTAGCAGTCAATGGGACTGAATCTGGGCCACCTGTTCTCATTGCTTTTCACTCTTCCATTCTGGAAAATCACTCTAGTCAGCGTTCTCCAGTAAAGATTATTCTGGGACCATAAATACTGTTTTTATATTAGTGTGAATGTTTTTTTTGAGTAGAAGACGTGAAGATTTTTAAACTGCTTGGAAGGTTAACAATTAGTTCTTTCTTCGTCAAGGAAAACGCCTTGATTTTTTTAACAGCTTTATTGAGATACAATTAACATACCATACAATTCACTTATTTAATGTATGCAATTCCATGTTTTTTAGCATACTCATAGGGTTGTGACTATGCTACTTTTACAACATTTTTGTCCCTCCAAAATGAAACCCCATACCCTTTAGCAAACAAACCCAAACCCATTGCCATCGAGTCCATTCCTACTCACAGCGACCCTATAGGACAGAGTAGAACTGCCCCATAGAGTTTCCAAGGAGTACCTGGTGGATTCAAACTGCTGACCTTTGGGTTAGCAGACGTAGCTCTTAACCACTACGTCACCAGGGTTTCCATACCCTTTAGGAGTCAGTCCTTATTCCCCCACACCCCTGCCGCAGCCCAAGGCACCCACCAATCTACATTGTGTCTCTATCGATTTGCCCTTTTTGGACATTTCATATAAAAGGACTCATACAACATGTGCTCTTTTGTGACTGGCTTCTTTCACTTGGAGCCCTGGTGGTGCAGTGGTTAAGAGCTTGGCTGCTAATCAAAAGGTCAGCAGTTCAAACCCACCAGCTGCAGTTGAGGCAGTTCTACTCTGTCCTGTAGGGTCACTATGAGTCAGAATTGACTCAACAGCAGTGGGTTCTTTCACTTGGCATGTTTTTTAAGTTTCTCCAAGTTGTAGCATGTATTGGTACTTCATTCCTTTCTATTTATGAATAATTTTCCTTCATACAGTCATTTGTTTATTTCCATTCACAGTTGATAGACATTTGGACTGTTTCCACTTTTTGAATAATGTGGCTATAAACATTCATGTACAAGTTTTTGTGTGGACATATGTTTTCAATTCTCTTGGGTACATACCTAGGAGTGAAATTATTGGGTCATGTGGTAACTCTATGTTTAATTTTTTTGAGGAACTGCCAAATTGTTTTCCACAGCAGTTACATCGGTTTACATTCCCACTAGAAATGTATATGAGGATTCCAATTGCCCCACATACTCACTGTCATGGATTGAATTGTGTCCCCCAAAAATATATGTAACATTTTGGCTACGCCACTATTCCCAATACTGCGTGATTGTCTACTAGTTTGTCATCTGACGTGATTTTCCTAAGTGTTGTAAATCCTATCTCTATGATGTTAATAAGATGGAATTAGGGGCAATTATGCTAATGAGGCAGGACTCAGTCTGCAAGATTAGGTTTTGTCTTAAGCCAATCTCTTTTGAGATTTGAAAGACAGAATCGAGCAGAGAAACATAAACATAGGGACCGCATACCACCAAGAAAGCAGCGCTGGGAGCAGGGCATGTCCTTTGGACCTGGCGTCCCTGTTTCCATTTCTACAGTTTTCCTGTCCCTTCCTGCCTTCTTGTCTTTGCTAGCGTGCCCATTGTCTAGCATATGTGATTGAACTATGAAGCACATCTCTCATGTGTGTTATTGTTGGCCTTATAACCAAAAACCAAACCTGTTGCTGTCAAGTCGATTCCAAGTCATATCGACCCTTTAGGACAGAGTAGATCTGCCCCATATGGTTTCCACAGAGTGGCTGGTAGATATCAAACTGCCAACCTTTTGGTTACCAACCAAGCTCTTAATCACTGGGCAACCAGGGCTCCTGTTTGCCTTATCCCAAACCAAACCTCTTGCCATCAAGTTGATCCCGACTCATAGTTACCCTGTAGGACAGAGTAGAACTGTCCCATAGGGTTTCCATGGAGCGCCTGATGAATTCAAACTGCCAACATTTTGGTCAGCAGCTGTAGCCCTTAACCACTACGCCACCAGGGTTTAGACCTGTCAAATTCTTTTCATGGTCTTGACGATGTCTTTTGAAGGATAAAAGTTTTTAATTTTGATGTAGACTAATTTATTTATTTTTTCTTTTGTTGCCTGTGCTTTCTGTGTCATAGCAAAGAAAGCATTGCCTAGCCCAAGGTCATGAAAATTACCTTCGTTTTCTTCTAAGAATTTCTTAGTTTTAGCTTTTACATTGAGATATCTAATCTATTTTGAGTTTATTTTTATGTATGGTGTGCAGTAGGGGTCCAAATTCATTCTTTCGCATGAAGATATCCAGTTGCCCCAACACCATTTGTTGAAAAAACTTGTTTCCTCCATTAAATTGTCTTGGCACCTTGTCAAAAATCAATTGATGATAAACACATGGGGTTTATTTCTGAATTCTCAATTTGATTCCATTGATCTGTATGACTATCCTTTGTCAATACCACACTGTATTGATTACCGTAGCTTTTTACTAGTTTTGAGATCAAGACGTGTGAGTCTAACTATGATCTTCTCTTTTAAGACTGTTTTGCCTACTCCATGTATCCTGCGTTTCCATATGAATTTTAGGTTCAATTTATCAACTGCTGCAAAAAGCCAACTGGGATTTTGATAGGGATTACATCGTATCTATAGAGCAATTCAGAGAGTATTGCCATTTTAACGATATTCCACCTTCCAGTCTGTGGTTTCGGTCATTATGATCCATTAATTTAGGGCTTCTTTAATTTCTTTCAACAGGGCTTTGTGATTTTCAGTGTACAAGCCATGAGTCTCCTTTGTTAAATTTTCTTCTTTTTGATGCTATTGTAAATGGAATCACTTTCTTAACTTCAGTTTTGGAATGTTCATTTCTAGTGTATAGAAATTAAATTGATTTTTGTATATTCATCTTGTATCCTGTAACCTTGCTGGACTTGTTCATTAGCTCTAATAGATCGACTTGACGGCAATGGGTCTGTTGTTTTTTTTTTTTTTTAATAGCATTAATTGATTTTTAGATGTAAACTAGCCTTGTATTCCTTGAATAAATCCTACTTGATCATGGTGTATAATCCTCTTATCTGTTGCTGTATTTGGTTTGTTAGTATTTTGTTGATAATTTTTGGTCTATATTATTCATAAGGGATATTGGCCTTTTTCTTTTCTTGTGATGTTTTTGTCTGATTTGGGTCTTGGGGTGACACTGGCCTCATAGACTGAGGTCGGAAGTGTTCCCTCCTTTTCTATTCAACCTGCTGCATCTGAGTACAGCTCCCACCCTATGAGTGAGTCAGGGCAGGATAAGGATAAGGAGATTGGTCCTCTGGGCTGTGCCACCTGGAATTGAGCTTCTGTGACTCAGGGCTGGGGGGGGCTGAGAAACACCAGCAGCCTGTCCCTCCTAGGGTGAAACTGTAGCCTCAGATTGGGAGCTGGAGGGAGAGGGAGAGGGAGCACCCCACCTGTTCAGAGTAGCTTCTGTAATAGTAGCTTGGGGTACAGTGGGTAAGGGACTCTTGATGTTCTTACCAAGGTTTAGTATATTTTTTTGAATGGATTTTTTTCCTTTTGCTGTCTAACTTTAGGGCAATTTCCAGAGACTTTAAATGATTGTTTGTTTTATAATTTTCATCAGTTAATTTTTTACTTTGCTGGAGAAAGGGTGTGCTGCACTTACTTCACTGTTCAGGAAGTGTGACCCCACATAGATTTTTTTTTGACCTCCATATTTCATTGGATTGATAAGCCCTTGACCACGGCATCTGGGAAGACTGAAAGCTGAGAATGTCGTTAACAGCGGTGAGGGTGGGAAATAAAGACTCGTGGCTATTACCAGAAAACAGCAGTCACTTAGGGCAAACTCTGGTTGCCTCTTACAACTTCAAATGATGTCGCATATTTCCCTCTCCCCATTTTCCTCCACCCCCAGATATCAAAACGGAACACTGGTAGCTCACTTTCATTTTCATATCACAGTTGTGTGACACGCAGCATTTCTACACTGGAAATAGACATCAAACAAATGAGGATCTAAGTCCCCAGAGGACAAAACTCGCTATTCTGGTTTCCCATTTTGGTATGAAATAGGAAATGGTAGTCAAACAACAAATGATGTCTTTAAAATGGTATTTTCAAATAGAGCAGGATTTCTGGATCGCACGAATTATTCATAACCCAATGGGGTCATAACAGAGCGTTATATTCTCAAAAGAACGCATTTTCTTTCCCAAGACACAGGGCCCAACAAACAAGGAACTGAATTAAGATAGTCCCTCTCCTCAGCAACAATTTTGAAATTGTAGTTTGAGGAAGAATACAATTTGAAATCTAAAGGCACGCAAGTATAAAATTTTAAAGTACGAAGATAATTCTCTACTTAAAAATAGTTATCATGTCAATTCTGTTTTTAAAAAACTCATCAGATTTAGGAAATATTTCTTTGGGGATAACACAATCATAATATTTAATCATCAATGCCATCCTTGTTCCTCTGGGGTAGTAGAACCTGATTCTTTCGATTGTGAATTAATTTTTAAAAACTGATGTAATGCTAATGGTATATTTTAATATATTTGCATTCACAGAGCTTCTGAGATTTTTTCTCAAACGTGCCTAAGAGTGCAGTATATGACTATAGTTTATTGAAGATAATTTTAAGAATTTTGTCCATTTCCGTGGCCATATGCACCTCAGCCATAGGTGACTGGGCAACTATTTCTTAGTGTCTGATATATACAGATACATACAGAATGCCTAGTAATAGCATTCTATAAACATTTAGAAGTAAAGAGTGTTATACAACAGAGAACCCCTGAAGGAGCAGGAGAGCAGTGGGATGCAGACCTCAAATTCTCGTAAAAAAACCAGACTTAATGGTCTGACTGAGACCTGAAGGACCCCAGAGGTCATGGTCCCCAGACCTTCTGTTAGCCCAAGACAGGAACCATTCCCAGAGCCAACTCTTCAGACAGGGATTGGACTGGACTATAGGATGGAAAATGATACTGGTGAGGAGTGAGCTTCTTGGGCCAAGTAGACACATGAGACTATGTGGGCAGCTCCTGTCTGGAGGGGGAAATGAGAAGGCAGAGGGGGACAGGAGCTGGCTGAATGGACACAAAAATAGAGGGTGGAGAGAAGGAGTGTGCTGTCTCATTAGAGGGAGCACAACTAGGAGTATATAGCAAGGTATATATAAATTTTTATATGAGAGATTGATCTGATTTATAAATTTTCACTTAAAGCACAATAAAAATTTTTTTTAAAAGAAGTGTTATAGAAAATCATAGAATGCTAAGATTGTAACCCCTGGGGAAACGGAAGTACTTAAAGATTAAGTGATTTTTCCCAAGGCCCAGAATCAATAAATAGTAGAGGTAAAACTAGAACCTGTCTACCAGCTTCCTGTAGATGCCGTTTCCCCTGCCCTGCGTAAGGCACATTCGATCCTTAAATAGCATGCTAGATAGACAAAAGAACATGTAATAACAATAATGACGTTTTAGCACTTTTCAATGTATAGGATTTTCACATGCATTTTCTGAATATTATCTTACCACAACCCTCTCAGGTATGAAGTTGTAGTAGTTTTAGTGACAGCAGGAGTAATGGTAAGAGTATTAATAGTCCCATTTTGGAGATGAGGAAACTGAGGCTTCCAAACATTTAGTGATTTGACCAGCATCACAGCCAGGGAATATGAATATGAATCAGGGCATAAACCCAGGCCTTTCTACCCAAAATTGTGTTCTAGACACAGAATGAAGGTCTGTGGGGTTTAGCACAAAATGATTACCAAGGTGTGGAGGAGACATAAAGATGAACGAGACAAGGTCTTGCCCTCAGGGCATAGTCGTGGCCCCGTGTGTTCCCTCCTATTGCATACGGTGCCTCCTTGGCCACTAAGGAGTGACTCCATATTGGCATCAAGAGATGCAACAGGCCCACCTGGAGTCTACCAATGTTTTGACTTTGAGCCAATTGTTCATCCTCTCCAGGGCTTGGTTTTCTCTCTATTAAAAAAACATTACCTCCTTCCAAATCTCAACAGTGACTGCCTGAGTAGGGATCTTTAAAGACCAACAGTGGTGTATGCTCCTTCTAGTGACACGCTTTCTCCCAAGCATCTCTGTATAACAATTATTTCCATATCCTGGTAGATGGACTAAGAAGATAGCAGCACATCGTGAATCTAGTTGCAACAAAATTTTCCAATATAGTGAATGTTGTCTCTAGTCTTTGTCTATATAGCTTGCATTTCCTAAAATAAAAAATAACCTGCTATAGTGTTGCTCTGAGTCGGAATTGACGTGATGGCAATGGGTTTGGTTCTTCTACCCGTTGTATCCCAACACACCGTGAAAGTTAGTAACGAAGGCTAGGAGGGCCCAAGGAGACATGAGCTATAGGAAGTTTGTCATGTGGCTTTTGTTCTCTAATTCAACTGACCTTTCTTTTCTGCTCCATTCTCTAACGTTGACCTAAGCACAGCCATTGAAATATTAGTGTAAGGAGGAGAAAAAAGAGGGGCAGTTGTAACTAGGAACGGGTGTTTCAGTTATCTATTACTGTGTAATAAACCACCCCCAAAACTTAATGGCTTAAAACGACAGTAGTTTTTTATTTCTCACTGTTCTGTGGTCTCACCTGGGGTCACTTATGTGGCTGGAAGCAGCTGTTGACAGGTTTAGTGCTTCTGTTCTACCTCCTAGTTTGTTGCCCTAGAGTCTTAAAAGCTTACAAGTAGCCATTCGAGGCACAACAATTGGTCTCTATTGGCCTGGAGCAACAGAGGAAGGAGAGTCAGGAATAAAAGGAAGATTTTTTTTATGGAATGTGTGGCTAATTGCCTCCATGAACAACTGCAACTTCTGCCATGAGACCAGAACTGCATGGCGCCCGGCTACCAGTACTGAACATTTTCATCAACTCCTATAGAAGAATCCTGATCAAAAGGGGAAGAATGCAGAACAGAAATGTAAAGTCTCACACACTCCAGACCTTCTAGAGCCATGAAGACTGGATGAACCCCTGAAGCTATTGCCCTGAGATAATCTTTAAACCTGAAATAAAAAATATGCCCTGAAGTCTTCTTAAAACCAAACAATAGTTTAGCTTAACTAGTAAAAAATATCTGTCTTGAGTATTATGTTCTTTTAAGAACTATCTATATGGGATCAAAATGACAACAGCAACTAGAAAGATAGACAGGAACCTTAGGGGGCAGTGAGTTTATGTTAATGGGGGAAGAACAACTCAGAAAAGGAGGGTGAGAATGGTTGCACAACTCGAAGAATGTAATCAATGTCACTGAATTATACGTGTAGAAACGGTTAAATTGGTGTGTGTGTGTGTGTGTGTTTGCTATGAAATAACAATGAAATAAATAAAAAATTTTAAAAAATCAAGAGGTTTCACTCTTGAAAAAAAATTAGAATTTATAGTTTCTCTTGGAAATTTAGAAAATCAAGCTACTCGGGCCCCACATGCCTTCACGATTACAAGGACTGGAACTTTTTTTTTTTAAATCCCCATTGCCAAAGTGTGTGTCTTTAAAAATGGAGATTTGTGAGTAACAGGTGGGAAAAGAGACAAGTGCATTCTATCAAGTTGCATCAATTCGAAATTTGAGAATTGGAAGTCTTTATGGCAATTTACGTCTTTCCATTACGGTACAAATAGTGTGATTCACCCGCTGTACTTGGTTCACTGTGATTTACAGCGGAGGTCACAAAATTGGCTGTATCCAAAAGTGGAATCTCCCAATATCCCAGGTAGAGCTTTTAAAGGGTTTTTGTGATCTTAAACTGAGTTTTTATAGGTGTTTCCATTTCTGGAAGGCACTGGAAAATAGCTTTAAACGTACGTACGTGTGTGTTCAAATTGCTTCTCACTTGCCACTCTTAGATCCACATTGGCAGCTCGTAAATTCCTACTTCAGTGTAATGAAAAAACTCGTTATCATTTCCACACCAGACAAGGGGGGACTCGGTTATCTGGCTGCGGGAACCTTGATTGAATTTCTCGGCTTTGGAGAAACTCACAACACTCCCAGTTGTTACTGTTCTTTATACGTAATACTTGAGACAGAATTAGCCACAGAATTACCATTCAGATTGACGTGCCTTTCTTTCTTCTGGGGCACACTGCCTATCTTAAAGAGGCTGCTCCCTGTTCCTGGGCTAAATTAGGCATGCAGAGAAGTTAAAGACTCTCCCTTCTGGGGCAGCTGATTCTAGGAAAGATGGTACCTGGCTGTTAGGGCCTGAAGGCGAGGAGGCTGCCTGGGGGAACCTCCTCAGCGTCTTTGGTCTCCCCTTCTCTGTACAGCCTGACTTGTAGCCACATCACCTCTTCAGCTGTTCCCGAGGGAAAAAACTCATACCCAGCATTCGCAGGGCCTGATTGTGCGCTATGCACTGTGCTCAGAGCTTCCATGGGCTGGCTCACTGGACCTCATTCCTGTACAGTGGGATAAATAGCTTTATTATCCCCATTTTACAGTTGAGACTGAGGCCCACACAGACTTGCCCAAGGTCACAGGTGGGAAAGAGTAAAGCTGGTTTTCGAACCCAGGCAGCCTGACCAGGAAGACCTAAATCTATACATTTATTTGCATGAATGGCTTATGTATTTAGCTCTACAAACCCACACTTTGTTCCAGAAGGGATTTACAGTGGCTCGAAAAAATACACACAAATAAAATGTAAAATCAACAGGAGGGTAAATCAGAACGACACGACAAGGAGGACAGGAAAGAACAAGTGGAGCCAGGGGTGAGCTCTATCTACAAAATAAGAACTGGTGACATTTTGTGTGTAACCACGGCTGTGAAGTTATTAATTTGTCCGTGATCAGAGTCATTTCTGGGCACGTCTTATCTGCACCGCTGAACTGTTAGATAGGAACTTCAGGGGCAGTGAGTTTATGTTAATGGGGAGGAACAACTTAGAAAAGGAGGGCGAGAATGGTTGCACAACTCGAAGAATGTAATCTTCGGGGCAGAGCGAGCCATCGTCATTTTTGCCTCTCCCACGTTGCTTTTCCCATCTAATATTAACTGTATAAGTCTATACGAGGACTGCAGCTATATGGGAGCAGGGAACCCCTCCTCCTCTCTGTCCTCTCAATCCTGCTAGCTTGTGAAACAGGAAGTTCTACTTCTAGAGGCCCTGGAAAAGAAGTTTCTACCTTCTCTTCTCCTCCCACTGGACCCACCCTGAGGGAAGAGGAGTGAGTCAGCTGATGGGGAGTTGGCAAGAGGTGCCCTATTGGCCCACATTTCTCAGCAGGATGGAGCTAACTCTTTAAAGTATCACCGCTCCCTGGCGGCTTGGTCTTTCCCTCCATTGGCTCTTGCTCTCAGAGTTGATGGAGTGCAAGGAAGGACCTGGGCTTTCCTCCCAGCAGGGCAGGCCCTACCCATGTAGGGGTGAGGATGGTGGGGGCGTGGTGGGGTGTGAGGGTGGGCAGAGGCATAGGTGCTTGAGGTCCTCCAGCTGTTCTGAGTAAGCTTGGATCAATTCAGTGGAAAGTCATGGGAGACCCATTTCAGCTTCAGGCCCAGCTTTTGCAGGAGTAAAGCTGATGTTTTGATCCCTAACTGATATCTAGACCTGTTTCTCACATGGTTCTGAACCTGGAAGGAAAGCGGTGTGATTATTTAGACTGCAGAATCTTAGCTAATGATTTACTTTCTCACAAACATTTCTATTTTAAGTGGGTCTCCTGGAGCTTTAGCAGTTAGGAAAGCTTGCAGCTGCAAGAACGGAAACGTGGACTATAACGGCTGTATTCATTTGGGACCTCTGGGAAGCAGATGCCAAGATGGGGTTAGATGTGCAAGAGATTTCTTGGAGCAATGCTTGTGAAGGGTAAAAAAAGAAGGGAACTGAAGAAGGCGAAGAGAGGCTTCAGATCATGATGTGGGTTTGACCCCTGTGAAGAAAAGGGGGAAGGCAGGAGAATGGGGTAGGAAGAGCCTCAGACTATAGCCCAGGCCCAAGAAACTTTTGGCCAGACTGGCAGGGAGTCCTTGGTCCGGGCAGAGGTGCCTGCTGGGGGATCCCCACGTCTCATGGGAGTAAGCATGCGTTAGTTTGTTGGCCCCATGCCGTCACTGGTGGGGGCAGCCTCTGGGAACTGTGGCCTCGCTCAGCAGGAATGTGGTGGTGGATCCAGAGAAGCAGCAGCCTGGCCTTCAATGATGCCTGTGCAGGAGGGGATGTAAGTGGTACATTTTCATGGCCATCAGTGGCTTCACCCAATAGGGGCTTGATTTCTGGCGTAATGATACGTTTGAGTTGGGAAGGCACCTGCTGGTATCAGGGCTGGAGTAGCTGCATACCCTGGACACGCCATTGTGGCCTAGAAATAACTGCAACCACTCCAGGCATCCCATCTCCAATCAGCAAGGAGAAAGGTAGAGTGGAAGCATCTGCTCCAAGAAAGCAAAAACATTCCCCTAGAGCCTCAGCAGCATTCTCTTACTCTCAGCGACCAGAGCTGGGGCATGTGGCCACCTGTGGAAGATGGCCCAGAGAAAAAGGAGTTGCATGCTGACCACAGATGCCTAACACTGAGCCCAGGAGGAAGACCCTAGCATTGGTAGCTCAGGTTCGTTGCAGATGCTACGCTGGGCCAGGTAAGCCTGGACCCACTACCCCTCCAACAGAAGTTTCCCTGTGCTTCTGGGCCACCAAATCTTAGCGAACTCTCTCATGTATGCCGTATAGAATGCTTTCTAATAGGTCAACCCGGTGCAGCTTATCTTACAAGTTATATAATTCTTTTTCTCCCTCCCAGAATATTATTTAAATTTTCTGTGGAGGATTGAAACTGCAGTTGGGAGGCAAGTGGTTTTTGCTGTCTGCCCACTGTACAAGTTGCTTTTACATGTACGGTCTCGTTTAATCCTCCCAATGACCTTGCGTGGGAGGTGATGTTGTTATAGGTATTGGGGTTTTTCTCCCTTCATCTACTTCACAACTTCATCCTCCACCTTTATGTGGCAGCCATAGATTGGGGATGTGATGTCAGTTCCTTGGGTGGTCTTGATTAACCTAAGCCAGTCACAGTAATCTCATTCCCTTAGCAGTGACTGGTTCAGAAATGGGTTTATGAGCAATTTGAGGCAATGAGATTCAAGGGAAGGCTGCTAGGGCTTCTGGGAATTTTTTTTCTTGGACTAGAGAGAAAACCACAGGAAGAGAGAATTTCTATCTTCAGCTAGATGTGAACAAGAAAACCAGGAGCCCTGGTGGCTTCTGGCTGCCATCCTGTGGCCCTGAGTGTACCCTATTTAGAATGAGCTATGGACAGCAGTGTAGAGTTGGAAAGAACCTGGGTCCTTGAGAACATCACTGATACATGGAATAACTGCCCTGAGACCTCACAAGCTGTAGACCCCCAAGTATATAATATTATAATTTTCCTTATTGTTAAAGCCAATTGAGTTGGATTTTCTGTTACTCTGAAAGTATCCCAGCTGCTCCAGGTGTCATTCTCCATTTTAGAGATGAGGAAATTGATATCCTGAGAGATTAAGTAACTTGCCCATGGGTATACAGCTAGTGTGGCAGAGCTGGGCTTGGACCCAAAGTCTGAGTCTTGGCTCCACACCCTGCAATTAATCTAGCTTTTCCCTGGAATAGCTGGTTCACGTATTTCAAGATTATAAGGACAGCTTAGACATGCTTAATTTACTAAGAAACTTGTATTTGGCTTTTCACGTTTCCCCTATGAGTTCAGTACTGGGCCATTTCCTGTGTAACAGGGATCTCCAGAACATCAAAAGGCTTTTACAAATCACAGTAATGCCAAATCAGGCAGATTTATTACCGGTTTTCAGGGTGACGTCACTATTTTTCCTCTGTTTTCTAAAGTAGGCAGTAATGATGACAGAGTATAAAACAAATAGACACTGGGTAGTGGCTCCCAGTTTTATGCAGTTGGCAAATGTCCTGCAGCTTGTGGGCACAGTGTGGGTGTGAGTGGGGGGTGGGCACTGAGCTTTCAATGAATTTTCATATTCTGAATAAAAGGGTTGTGAAGGCAGCAGGGTAATGAACAAAAGGGTAAGAACTGCATCTCCAAAAACCCACTGCTGACAAGCCAATTCTGACTCATAGTAACCCTATAGGATAGAGTAGAACTGCCCCATAGGGTTTCTAAGGAGTGGCTGGTGAATTCGAATTGCTGACCTTTTGGTTAGCAGACAAGTTCTTAACCACTGCACCATCATGGCTCCAGACCTGTATCTAGAACAACTTTGATTGGACGGGATTTGGAGGGCAGCTGGTCTGGTCTCCACCCATGGCAGGAACCCCTTCTACAGTCCCCGTGGGTGGTCATCCAGTTTTCCCTTGAAAGTGCTCCAGCGAAGGGGCACTGTTTTCCTCCATTCTCGTTGCTAGGATGCTCCCGATATTGCACTGACTTTGTATTTTATTATCATCAAAGTCAGTTTTCTTCAGCACATGATCAATACCAGCTCGTTAAAAGACAAATGGTGACAAATGACCTTTGTCTCAGTGTTCTGCTCCCAAGAAGACAGTCTGATGAGCCACCAGTGATGGCCAGGGTGACCAAATCTACTTACCCCCTTACCCCTTGTAGTAATTGTCAGGGTTCTCCAGAGAAATAGAACCATTTGTGCAAGTGGTCTGTGCTCAAGTACTAACCTAAAGGTCAGTTGTTTGAACCCACCCAAGTAGCACTGCTGAAGAAAGACCTGGCGATCTGCTTCCATAAAGATTTTAGCCAAGAAAACCCTATGGAGCAGTTCTACTCTATGACATATGGGGTCAACATGAGTTGGAATTGACTTGATAGTGATGGGTTTGGAGATATATATATATATATATATACACACACACACACATACACAGATAGATAGATATAGAGATATATACAGAGAGAGAGAGAGAGAAAAATCTGTGAAAGCCAGAACCTGTGTAAGATGGAAACCTGTCAGAGAAGGAAAACTCATATTTTC